>NC_065571.1:25794378-26414378 GCF_937616625.2 Mercurialis annua
TTGGAATTATTTCGTAACGTTTGTGATCGTTTGGGTTCAATCGCCAAAAAGTTGAAATGTTTGGATTTGTTTAGTAGTGTTTGTAAACGTTTGGCTTAAATCGCTAAAAATGTGAAACGTTGGGTTTTGTTCCGTAAGATTCGTAGACGTTTGGCATAAATTGCTAAAAAGGTGAAACCCTTGGATTTGTTTCGTAATGTTTTTAAATATTTGGCTTAAATTGCTAAAATGGTGAAACGTTTGGTTTTGTTTCGTAACGTTTGTAAACGTTTGGCTTAAATCGCTAAAAAGGAGAAACGTTTGAATTTGCTTCGTATCGTTTTATACGTTTGGATTTATTTCGAGACGTTTGGATTTGTTTCGAAACATTTGGATTTGTTTCGTGACATTTGTAAATTTTTGGCTTCAATAACTAAAAACGTGAAATGTTTAGATTTGTTTCGTAACGTTTGTAAACGTTTTGCTTAATTTGCTAAAACGGTAAAACGCTTGGATTTGTTTCGTAACGCATATAAATGTTTGGCTTAAATTTCTAAAAAGATGAAACATTTGAATTTGTCTCCTAACCTTTGTAAACGTTTGGCTTCAATCGCTAAAAAGGTAAAACATTTGTATTTGTTTCATAATGTTTACAAACGATTGGCTAAAATAGCTAAAAAGGTGAAACGCTTGGTTTTGTTTCGTAACGTTTGACTTAAATAGCTAAAAATGAGAAATGGTCGGATTTGTTTCGTAACGTTTTAAACGTTTGGTTTTATTTTGTAACGTTTGTAAACGTTTGGCTTAAATCGCTAAAAAGGTGAAACGTTTGGATTTGTTTCGTAATGTTTGTAAACGTTTGGCTTAAATCGCTAAAAAGGTGAAACTCTTGGATTTGTTTGGTAACGTTTCTAAACGTATGGCTTAAATCGCTAAAAAGGGGAAACGTTTGGATTTGTTTCGTAACGTTTGTAAATGTTTGGCTTAAATCGCTAAAAAGGGGAAACGTTTGGATTTGTTTCGTAACGTTAGTAAACGTTTGGCTTAAAACGCTAAAAAGGTCAAACGTTTTGGATTTTGTTTCGTAACATTTGTAAACGTTTGTCTTATATTGCTAAAAAGGTGAAACGCTTGGATTTCTTTCGTAACTTTTGTAAACGTTTGGCTTAAATTTCCAAAAACGCGAAACGCTTGGATTTCTTTCGTAACTTTTGTAAACGTTTGGCTTTAATTGCTAAAAACGCCAAACGTTTGGATTTCTTTCGAAACATTTTGGAACGTTTGTAAAGGTTTTGCTTAAATTGCTAAAAATATGAAACGTTTGGATTTGTTTCGTAACATTTTAAACGTTTTGATTTGTTTCGTAAATGTTTTGCTTAAATTGGTAAAAAGGCGAAACGCTATGTTTTGTTTCGTAACCTTTGTAAAGGTTTGGCTTATATCGCCAAAAATGTGAAACGTTTGGATTTGTTTCGTAACGTTTTACACTTTTGGTTTTGTTTCGTAACGTATGTAAACGTTTGGCTTAAATCGCTAAAAAGGTGAAACGTTTGGATTTTGTTTCATAACGTTTGTAAACGTTTGGGTTAAATTGCTAAAAAGGCGAAACGTTTGATTTGTTTCGTAATGTTTGTAAAAATTTAGCTTAAATTGCTAAAAAGGTGAAACGCTTAGATTTGTTTCGTAACGTTTGTAAACGTTTGGCTTATATCGCTAAAAAGGGGAAACGTTTGGATTTGTTTCATAACCTTTGTAAACGTTTGGCTTAAATCGCCAAAAAGGTGAACGTTTGGATTTGTTTCATAACCTTTGTAAACGTTTGGTTTAAATCGCCAAAAAGGTGAACGTTTGGATTTTTTTCATAACGTTTGTAAACGTTTGGCTGAAATCGATACAAAAATGAAATGTTTGAATTTGTTTCGTAACGTTTGTAAAGGTTTGGCTTCAATCGCTAAAAAGGTGAAACATTTGGATTTGTTTCGTAATTTTGTAAACGTTTGGCATAAATCGCTAAAAAGGTGAAATGTTTCGATTTGTTTCGTAACGTTTTAAACGTTTTGCTTAAATCGCTTAAATGGGAAAACATTTGGATTTTTTTCGTAACGTCTGTAAACATTTGGCTTTAATTGTTAAAAAGGTGAAATGTTTAGTTTTGTTTCGTAACGTTTGTAAACGTTCGGCTTAAATCGGTAAAAAGGTGAAACGTTTGGATTTGTTTCGTAACGTTTGTAAACGTTTGGCATAAATTGCTAAAAAGGTGAAACGCTTGAATTTGTTTCGTAACTTTTGTAAACGTTTTACTTAAATTACTAAAAAGGTGAAACACTTGAATTTGTTTCGGAACACTTGGATTTGTTTTATAACGTTTGTAAACATTTGGCTTATATGTTTGTAAGGGTTTGGCTTAAATCGCTAAAAATGTGAAACGTTTCGATTTATTTCGTAACTTTTTAAATGTTTGGTTTTATTTTGTAACGTTTCTAAACGATTGGCTTAAATCGCTAAAAAGGTGAAACGTTTGGAATTGTTTCGTAGCGTTTGTAAACGTTTGGCTTAAATTGCTAAAAAGGTGAAACACTTGGATTTGTTTCGTAACATTTGTAAACGTTTGCCTTAAATTGCTAAAAAATGGAAACCTTTAGATTTGTTTCGTAACATTTGTAAACGTTTGGCTTCAATTGCTAAAAAGGTGACACGTTTGGATTTCTTTCGTAACCTTTGTAAACGTTTGGCTTAAATCGCTAAAAAGGTTAAATATTTACCTTTGTTTTGTAACCTTTGTAAACGTTTGGCTGAAATTGTTGAAAACGTGAAACGCTTGGATTTGTTTTGTAATGTTTGTAAACATTTTGCTTAAATTGCTAAAAAGGTGACACGTTTGGATTTTTTTCTTAACCATTGTAAACGTTTAGCTTAAATCGCTAAAAAGGTGAAATGTTTGGATTTCTTTCGTAGCGTTTGTAAACGTTTGGCTTAAATCGCTACAAAGGTGAAACATTTGGATTTGTTTCCTAATGTTTGTAAACGTTTGGGTGAAATCGCTAAAAAGGTGAAACGTGTGGATTTGTTCCGTAACGTTTGAAAACGTTTGGCTTCAATCGCAAAAAAGGTGAAACTTTTGGTTTTGTTTCGTAACGTTTGTGAACGTTCGGCTCAAATTGCTAAAAAGGTGAACGTTTGGATGTGTTTTGTAACATTTGTAAATTTTTGGCTTAAATCGCTAAAAAGGTGAAAAGTTTTGATTTGTTACATAATGTTTGTAACAGTTTGCTTAAATTGCTAAAAATGTGAAAAGATGAAATGCTTGGATTTGTTTCGTACCGTTTGGAAACGTTTGGCTTAAGTTGTTTAAAAGATGAAATGCTTGGATTTTTTTCGTAACGTTTGTAAACGTTTGGCTTAAATCGCTAAAAATGGGAGACATTTGGATTTGTTTTGTAACGTTTGTAAACGTTGGCCTTATATTGCTAAAAAGGTGAAACTTTTCGTTTTGTTTCGTATCCTTTGTAAACGTTACGCATAAATCGCTAAAAAGGTGAAACAGTTGGATTTGTTTCGAAACATTTTAAACATTTGGATTCATTTCGTAACACGTATATAAATGTTTGGCTTCAATTGCTAAAAAGCTGAAACATTTGAATTTGTTTCCTCACCTTTGTAAACGTTTGGCTTAAATCGCTAAAAAGGTGAAACATTTGAATTTGTTTCATAACGTTTGTAAACGTTTGGCTTATATAGCTAAAAACGTGAAACGTTTGGATTTGTTTTGTAATGTTTGTAAACGTTTGGGTTAAATTGCAAAAAAGGTGAAACGCTTGGATTTGTTTCGTAATGTTTGTAATGGTTGCCTTAAATTGCTAAAAAGGTGAAACGCTGGATTTGTTTCACAACATTTGTAAATGTTTGGCTTAAATTGCTAAAAAGGTGAAACGCTTGGTTTTGTTTCGTAACGTTTGGCTTAAATCGCTAAAAATGAGAAATGTTTGATTTGTTTCGTAACGTTTTAAACGTTTACTTTTGCTTTGTAATGTTTATAAGCGTTTAACTTAAATCGCTAAAAAGGAGAAACGTTTGGATTTGTTTCGTAATGTTTGTAAAAACGTTTGGCTTAAATCGCTAAAAATGTGAAACGTTTGGTTTTGTTCCGTAACGTTCGTAAACGTTTGGCTTAAATTGCTAAAAAGGGGAAACGTTTTTAAGGTTTGTAAACGTTTGTCTTAAATCACTAAAAAAGGGGAAACGTTTGGATTTGTTTGGTAAGGTTTGTAAACGTTTGGCTTAAATCGCTAAAAAGGGGAAACGTTTGGATTTGTTTCGTAACGTTTGTAAATGTTTGGCTTAAATCGCTAAAAAGGGGAAACGTTTGGATTTGTTTCGTAACGTTAGTAAACGTTTGGCTTAAAACGCTAAAAAGGTCAAACGTTTGGATTTGTTTCGTAACATTTGTAAACGTTTGTCTTATATTGCTAAAAAGGTGAAACGCTTGGATTTCTTTCGTAACTTTTGTAAACGTTTGGCTTAAATTTCCAAAAACGCGAAACGCTTGGATTTCTTTCGTAACTTTTGTAAACGTTTGGCTTTAATTGCTAAAAACGCCAAACGTTTGGATTTCTTTCGAAACATTTTGGAACGTTTGTAAAGGTTTTGCTTAAATTGCTAAAAATATGAAACGTTTGGATTTGTTTCGTAACATTTTAAACGTTTTGATTTGTTTCGTAAATGTTTTGCTTAAATTGGTAAAAAGGCGAAACGCTATGTTTTGTTTCGTAACCTTTGTAAAAGTTTGGCTTATATCGCCAAAAATGTGAAACGTTTGGATTTGTTTCGTAACGTTTTACACTTTTGGTTTTGTTTCGTAACGTATGTAAACGTTTGGCTTAAATCGCTAAAAAGGTGAAACGTTTGGATTTTGTTTCATAACGTTTGTAAACGTTTGGGTTAAATTGCTAAAAAGGCGAAACGTTTGATTTGTTTCGTAATGTTTGTAAAAATTTAGCTTAAATTGCTAAAAAGGTGAAACGCTTAGATTTGTTTCGTAACGTTTGTAAACGTTTGGCTTATATCGCTAAAAAGGGGAAACGTTTGGATTTGTTTCATAACCTTTGTAAACGTTTGGCTTAAATCGCCAAAAAGGTGAACGTTTGGATTTGTTTCATAACCTTTGTAAACGTTTGGTTTAAATCGCCAAAAAGGTGAACGTTTGGATTTTTTTCATAACGTTTGTAAACGTTTGGCTGAAATCGATACAAAAGTGAAATGTTTGAATTTGTTTCGTAACGTTTGTAAAGGTTTGGCTTCAATCGCTAAAAAGGTGAAACGTTTGGATTTGTTTCGTAATTTTGTAAACGTTTGGCATAAATCGCTAAAAAGGTGAAATGTTTCGATTTGTTTCGTAACGTTTTAAACGTTTTGCTTAAATCGCTTAAATGGGAAAACATTTGGATTTTTTTCGTAACGTCTGTAAACATTTGGCTTTAATTGTTAAAAAGGTGAAATGTTTAGTTTTGTTTCGTAACGTTTGTAAACGTTCGGCTTAAATCGGTAAAAAGGTGAAACGTTTGGATTTGTTTAGTAACGTTTGTAAACGTTTGGCATAAATTGCTAAAAAGGTGAAACGCTTGAATTTGTTTCGTAACGTTTGTAAACGTTTTACTTAAATTACTAAAAAGGTGAAACACTTGAATTTGTTTCGGAACACTTGGATTTGTTTTATAACGTTTGTAAACATTTGGCTTATATGTTTGTAAGGGTTTGGCTTAAATCGCTAAAAATGTGAAACGTTTCGATTTATTTCGTAACTTTTTAAATGTTTGGTTTTATTTTGTAACGTTTCTAAACGATTGGCTTAAATCGCTAAAAAGGTGAAACGTTTGGAATTGTTTCGTAGCGTTTGTAAACGTTTGGCTTAAATTGCTAAAAACGTGAAACACTTGGATTTGTTTCGTAACATTTGTAAACGTTTGCCTTAAATTTCTAAAAAATGGAAACGTTTAGATTTGTTTCGTAACATTTGTAAACGTTTGGCTTCAATTGCTAAAAAGGTGTCACGTTTGGATTTCTTTCGTATCCTTTGTAAACGTTTGGCTTAAATCGCTAAAAAGGTTAAATATTTACCTTTGTTTTGTAACCTTTGTAAACGTTTGGCTGAAATTGTTGAAAACGTGAAACGCTTGGATTTGTTTTGTAATGTTTGTAAACATTTTGCTTAAATTGCTAAAAAGGTGACACGTTTGGATTTTTTTCTTAACCATTGTAAACGTTTAGCTTAAATCGCTAAAAAGGTGAAATGTTTGGATTTCTTTCGTAGCGTTTGTAAACGTTTGGCTTAAATCGCTACAAAGGTGAAACATTTGGATTTGTTTCCTAATGTTTGTAAACGTTTGGGTGAAATCGCTAAAAAGGTGAAACGTGTGGATTTGTTCCGTAACGTTTGAAAACGTTTGGCTTCAATCGCAAAAAAGGTGAAACTTTTGGTTTTGTTTCGTAACGTTTGTGAACGTTCGGCTCAAATTGCTAAAAAGGTGAACGTTTGGATGTGTTTTGTAACATTTGTAAATTTTTGGCTTAAATCGCTAAAAAGGTGAAAAGTTTTGATTTGTTACATAATGTTTGTAACAGTTTGCTTAAATTGCTAAAAATGTGAAAAGATGAAATGCTTGGATTTGTTTCGTACCGTTTGGAAACGTTTGGCTTAAGTTGTTTAAAAGATGAAATACTTGGATTTTTTTCGTAACGTTTGTAAACGTTTGGCTTAAATCGCTAAAAATGGGAGACATTTGGATTTGTTTTGTAACGTTTGTAAACGTTGGCCTTATATTGCTAAAAAGGTGAAACTTTTCGTTTTGTTTCGTATCCTTTGTAAACGTTACGCATAAATCGCTAAAAAGGTGAAACAGTTGGATTTGTTTCGAAACATTTTAAACATTTGGATTCATTTCGTAACACGTATATAAATGTTTGGCTTCAATTGCTAAAAAGCTAAAACATTTGAATTTGTTTCCTCACCTTTGTAAACGTTTGGCTTAAATCGCTAAAAAGGTGAAACATTTGGATTTGTTTCATAACGTTTGTAAACGTTTGGCTTATATAGCTAAAAACGTGAAACGTTTGGATTTGTTTCGTAATGTTTGTAAACGTTTGGGTTAAATTGCAAAAAAGGTGAAACGCTTGGATTTGTTTCGTAATGTTTGTAATGGTTGCCTTAAATTGCTAAAAAGGTGAAACGCTGGATTTGTTTCACAACGTTTGTAAATGTTTGGCTTAAATTGCTAAAAAGGTGAAACGCTTGGTTTTGTTTCGTAACGTTTGGCTTAAATCGCTAAAAATGAGAAATGTTTGATTTGTTTCGTAACGTTTTAAACGTTTACTTTTGCTTTGTAATGTTTATAAGCGTTTAACTTAAATCGCTAAAAAGGAGAAACGTTTGGATTTGTTTCGTAATGTTTGTAAAAACGTTTGGCTTAAATCGCTAAAAATGTGAAACGTTTGGTTTTGTTCCGTAACGTTCGTAAACGTTTGGCTTAAATTGCTAAAAAGGGGAAACGTTTTTAAGGTTTGTAAACGTTTGTCTTAAATCACTAAAAAAGGGGAAACGTTTGGATTTGTTTGGTAAGGTTTGTAAACGTTTGGCTTAAATCGCTAAAAAGGGGAAACGTTTGGATTTGTTTCGTAACGTTTGTAAACGTTTGGCTTATATCACTAAAAAGGGGAAACGTTTGGATTTGTTTCGTAACGTTAGTAAACGTTTGGCTTAAATCGCTAAAAAGGTCAAACGTTTGGATTTGTTTCGTAACGTTTGTAAAAGTTTGTCTTATATTGCTAAAAAGGTGAAACGCTTGGATTTGTTTCGTAACATTTGTAAACATTTGGCTTAAATTGCTAAAAAGGTGAAAGGCTTGGATTTGCTTCGTAACGTTTGTAAACGTTTGGCTTAAATTGCCAAAGAAGTGAAAAATTTGGATTTGCTTCGTAACCTTTGTTAACATTTGGCTTAAATCGCTAAAAAGGTTAAACGTTTGGATATTTTTCATACGTTTTTAAACGTTTGGCTTAAATCGGTAAAAAGATGAAATGTTAGGATTTCTTTCGTGACGTTTGTAAATGTTGTGCTAAGATTGCTAAAAATGTGAAACTCTTGGATTTGTTTCGTAACGTTTATAAACGTTTCGCTCAAATTGCTAGAAAGGTGAAACGCTTTAAATTGCTAAAAAGGGAAAACGCTTGGTTTAGTTTCGTAATGTTTATAAACGTTTGGCATAAATTGCTAAAAATGTGAAACATTTGGATTTGTTTCGTAACATTTTAAACGTTTAGTTTTGTTTCATAACGTTGTAAACGTTTAGCTTAAATCGCTAAAAAGGTGAAACGTTTGGATTTGTTTCGTAACGTTTGTAAACCTTTTGCTTAAATCGCTCATAAGGTGAAACGTTTGGATTTGTTTTGTAACGTTTGTAATCGTTTGTGTTCAATCGCCAAAAAGTTGAAACGTTTGGATTTATTTAGTAGTGTTTGTAAGAGTTTGGCTTAAATCGCTAAAAATGTGAAACGTTTGGTTTTGTTCCGTAACGTTCATAAACATTAGGCTTAAATTTCTAAAAAGGTGAAACGCTTGGATTTGTTTCGTAACATTTGTAAACCTTTCGCTTAAATTGCTAAAAATGTGAAACATTTGGTTTTGTTTCGTAACGTTTGTAAACGTTTGGCTTAAAACGCTAAAAAGGAGAAACGTTTGAATTTGCTTCGTAATGGTTTAAACGTTTGGATTTGTTTCAAAACGTTTGGATTTGTTTCAAAACATTTGGATTTGTTTCGTAACATTTGTAAATGTTTGGTTTCAATCACTAAAAAGGTGAAACGTTTAGATTTGTTTCGTAACGTTTGTAAACGTTTTGTTTAATTTGCTAAAAAGGTTAAACGCTTAGATTTGTTTCGTAACGTATATAAATATTTGACTTAAATTGCTAAAAAGGTGAAACATTTGAATTTTCTTCCTAACCGTTGTAAACATTTGGCTTAAATTGCTAAAATGGTGAAACATTTGGAGTTGTTTCATAACGTTTGTAAACGTTTGGCTTAAATAGCTAAAAAGGTGAAATATTTGGATTTCTTTCGTATCGTTTGTAAACGATTGACTTAAATTGCAAAAAAGGTGAAACGCTTGGATTTGTTTCGTAACGTTTGTAAATGTTTGGCTTAAATTGTTAAAAAGGTGAAACGCTTGGTTTTGTTTTGTAACGTTTGGATTAAATCGCTAAAAATGAGAAATATTTGGATTTGTTTCGTAACGTTTTAAACGTTTAGTTTTGTTTTGTAACGTTTGTAAACGTTTGACTTAAATCGCTAAAAAGGTGAAACGTTTGGATTTGTTTCATAATGTTTGTAAAAGTTTGGCTTAAATCGCTAAAAAGGGGAAACGTTTGGATTTGTTTGGTAACGTTTGTAAACATTTGGCTGAAACCACTAAAAAGGGGAAACGTTTGGATTTGTTTCGAACGTTTGTAAACGTTTGGCCTAAATCGCTAAAAGGGGAAACGTTTGGATTTGTTTCGTAACGTTAGGAAACGTTTGGCTTAAATCGCTAAAAAGGTCAAACATTTGGATTTGTTTCGTAACGTTTGTAAACGTTTGTCTTATATTGCTAAAATGGTGAAACGCTTGGATTTGTTTCGAAACATTTGTAAACGTTTGGCTTAAATTGCTAAAAAGGTGAAACGCTTGGATTTGTTTTGTAATGTTTGCAAACGTTTGGCTTAAATTGCTAAAAAGGTGAAAAATTTGGATTTGCTTTGTAACCTTTGTTAACATTTGGCTTAAATCGCTAAAACGGTGAAACGTTTGGATTTGTTTCATTCGTTTTTAAACGGTTGGCTTAAATCGCTAAAAAGGTGAAATGTTTGGATTTCTTTCATGACGTTTGTAAATGTTGTGCTAAGATTGCAAAAAAGGTGAAACTCTTGGATTTGTTTCGTAACGTTTATAAACGTTTCGCTTAAATTGCTAAAAAGGGGAAACACTTTAAATTGCTAAAAAGGTGAAACGCTTGGTTTTGTTTCATAATGTTTATAAACGTTTAGCATATATTGCTAAAAATGTGAAACGTTTGGATTTGTTTCGTAACATTTTAAACGTTTGGTTTTGTTTCATAACGTTTGTAAACATTTAGCTTAAATCGCTAAAAAGATGAAACGTTTGGATTTGTTTCCAAACGTTTGTAAACGTTCGGCTTAAATCGCTAATAAGGTGAAAGGTTTGGATTTGTTTCGTAACGTTTGTAAACGTTTAGCTTAAATTGCGAAAAATGTGAAACGCTTTGATTTATTTTGTAACGTTTGCATACGTTTGGCTTATATTACTAAAATGGAGAAACGCTTGCATTTGTTTCGTAACGTTTGTAAACGTTTGGCTTATATTGCTAAAAGGTGAAACGTTTGGATTTGTTTTATAGAGTTTATAAACATTTGGCTTATATAGCTAAAAAGGTGAAACGTTTGGATTTGTTTCGTACCGTTTGTAAACGTTTGGCTTAAATCGCTAAAAAGGTGAAACGTTTGGATTTAATTCGTAATGTTTGTAAACGTTGGGCTTAAATTGCTAAAGAGGTGAAACGTATGGATTTGTTTCGTAATATTTGTAAATGTTTGGCTTAAATCTCTTAAAAGGTGAAACGTTTGGATTTGTTTCGAAACTTTTTAAACGTTTTTCTTATATCGCTAAAATGGGCAAACGTTTGAATTTGTTTCGTAACGTTAGTAAACATTTGACTAAAATCGCTAAAAAGGTGAAACGTTTGGTTTTGTTTTGTAACGTTCGTAAACGTTCGGCATAAATCGATAAAAAGGTGAAACGTTTGGAACTATTTCGTAACGTTTGTAAACATTTTGGCTTAAATTGATAAAAAGGTGAAATGCTTGGATTTCTTTCGTAATGTTTGTGTACGTTTGGATTAAATTGCTAAAAATGTGAAACACTTGGATTTGTTTCGTAACGTTTGTAAATGTTTGGCTTAAATTGCTAAAAATATTATACGCTTGGATTTGTTTTGTAATGTTTGTAAACGTTTGGCTTAAATTGCTAAAGAAATTAAACATTTGGATTTGTTTCCTAACGTTTGTAAATGTTTGGCTTAAATTGCTAAAAAGGTGAAACGTTTGGATTTTTTCCTAACCTTTGTAAACATTTTGCTTAAATCGCTAAAAAGGGGAAACGCTTGAATTTGTTTCGTAACGTTTTTACACATTTGGGTTAAATTTCTAAAAAGGTTAAATGCTTGGATTTATTTCGTAACGTTTGTAAATGTATGGCTTACATTTCTAAACAGGGGAAACGTTTGGATTTGTTTCGTAACGTTTGTAAACGTTTAGATTAAATTGTTAAAAAGGTGAAACGTTTGGTTTTGTTTCGTAACGTTTGTAAACGTTTGGCTTAAATCGCTAAAAAGGAGAAACGTTTGAATTTGCTTCGTAACGTTTTAAATGTTTGGATTTGTTTCGAAATGTTTGGATTTGTTTCGAAACATTTGGATTTGTTTCGTAACATTTGTAAATGTTTGACTTTAATAACTAAAAAGGTGAAACATTTAGATTTGTTTCGTAACGTTTGTAACTGTTTTGCTTAATTTGCTAAAACGGTGAAACGCTTGGATTTGTTTCATAACGTATATAAATGTTTGGCTTAAATTGCTAAAAAGGTGAAACATTTGAATTTGTTTCCTAAACTTTCTAAACGTTTGGCTTAAATCTCTAAAAAGGTGAAACATTTGGATTTGTTTCATAACGTTTGTAAACGTTTGGCTTAAATTGCAAAAAAGGTGAAACGCTTGGATTTGTTTCATAACGTTTGTAAATGTTTGGCTTAAATTGCTAAAAAGGTGAAACGCTTGGTTTTGTTTTGTAACGTTTGGATTAAATCGCTAAAAATGAGAAATGTTTGGATTTGTTTCGTAACCTTTTAAACGTTTAGTTTTGTTTTGTAACGTTTGTAAACCTTTGACTTAAATCGCTAAAAAGGTGAAACGTTTGGATTTGTTTCATAATATTTGTAAAAGTTTGGCTTAAATCGCTAAAAAGGTGAAATGTTTAGATTTGTTTGGTAACGTTTGGAAACGTTTGGCTGAAATCGCTAAAAAGGGGAAACGTTTGGATTTGTTTCGTAACGTTTGTAAACGTTTGGCTTAAATCGCTAAAAAGGGGAAACGTTTGGATTTGTTTCGTAACGTTAGGAAACGTTTGGCTTAATTCTCTAAAAAGATCAAACATTTGGATTTGTTTCGTAACGTTTGTCTTATATTGCTAAAATGGTGAAACGCTTGGATTTGTTTCGTAACATTTGTAAACGTTTGGCTTAAATTGCTAAAAAGGTGAAACGCTTGGATTTGTTTTGTAACGTTTCTAAACGTTTGGCTTAAATTGCTAAAAGGTGAATAATTTGTATTTGCTTTGTAACCTTTGTTAACATTTGGCTTAAATCGCTAAAAAGGTGAAACGTTTGGATTTGTTTCATTCGTTTTTAACGTTTAGCTTAAATCGCTAAGAAGTTGAAATGTTTGGATTTCTTTTGTGACGTTTGTAAATGTTGTGCTAAGATTGCTAAAAAGGTGAAACTCTTGGATTTGTTTCATAACGTTTATAAACGTTTCACTTAAATTGCTAAAAAGGTGAAACGCTTTAAATTGCTAAAAAGGTGAAATGCTTGGTTTTATTTCGTAATGTTTATAACCGTTTGGCATAAATTGCTAAAAATGTGAAACGTTTGGATTTGTTTCGTAACGTTTTAAACGTTTGGTTTTGTTTCATAAGTTTGTAAACTTTTAGCTTAAATTGCTAAAAAGATGAAACGTTTGGATTTGTTTCCAAACGTTTGTAAACGTTCGGCTTAAATCGCTAATAATGTGAAAGGTTTGGATTTGTTTCGTAACGTTTGTAAACGTTTAGCTTAAATTGCTAAAAATGTGAAACGCTTTGATTTATTTTGTAACGTTTGCATATGTTTGGCTTATATTACTAAAACGGAGAAACGCTTGCATTCGTTTAGTAACGTTTGTAAATGTTTGGCTTATATTGCTAAAAGGTAAAACGTTTGGATTTGTTTTGTGGAGTTTATAAACATTTGGCTTATATAGTTAAAAAGGTGAAACGTTTGGATTTGTTTCGTAACGTTTGTAAACATTTAACTAAAATCGCTAAAAAGGTGAAACGTTTGGTTTTGTTTTGTAACGTTCGTAAACGTTCGGCATAAATCGCTAAAAAGGTGAAACGTTTGGATTTGTTTCGTAACGTTTGTAAACATTTTGGCTTAAATTGATAAAAAGGTAAAACGCTTGGATTTCTTTCGTAATGTTTGTGTACGTTTGGATTAAATTGCTAAAAATGTGAAACACTTGGATTTGTTTCGTAACGTTTGTATATATTTGGTTTAAATTGCTAAAAAAATTATACGCTTGGATTTGTTTTGTAACGTTTGTAAACGTTTGGCTTAAATTGCTAAAGAAGTTAAACATTTGGATTTGTTTCCTAACGTTTGTAAATGTTTGGCTTAAATTGCTAAAAAGGTGAAACGTTTGGATTTTTTCCTAACCTTTGTAAATGTTTTGCTTAAATCGCTAAAAAGGGAAAACGCTTGAATTTGTTTCGTAACGTTTTTACACATTTGGGTTAAATTTCTAAAAAGGTTAAATGCTTGGATTTATTTCGTAACGTTTGTAAATGTATGGCTTACATTTCTAAACAGGGGAAACGTTTGGATTTGTTTCGTAACGTTTGTAAACGTTTAGCTTATATTGCTAAAAAGGTGAAACGTTTGGTTTTGTTTCGTAACGTGTGTCAACATTTCGCTTAAATCGCTAAAAAGTAGAAACGTTTGAATTTGCTTCGTAACATTTTAAATGTTTGGATTTGATTCGAAATATTTGGATTTGTTTCGAAACATTTGGATTTGTTTCGTAACATTTGTAAATGTTTGGCTTCAATAACTAAAAAGGTGAAACAATTAGATTTGTTTCGTAACGTTTGTAAATGTTTTGCTTAATTTGCTAAAAAGGTGAAACGGTTGGATTTGTTTCTTAACGTATATAAATGTTTGGCTTCAATTGCTAAAAAGGTGAAACATTTGTATTTGTTTCATAACGTTTGGCTTAAATTGCAAAAAAGGTGAAACGCTTGGATTTGTTTCGTAACGTTTGTAAATTTTTGGCTTAAATTGCTAAAAAGGTGAAACGCTTGGTTTTGTTTTGTAACGTTTGGATTAAATCGCTAAAGATGAGAAATGTTTGGATTTGTTTCGTAACGTTTTAAAGGTTTAGTTTTGTTTTGTAACGTTTGTAAACGTTTGACTTAAATCGCTAAAAAGGTGAAACGTTTGGATTTGTTTCATAATATTTGTAAAAGTTTGGCTTAAATCGCTAAAAAGGTGAAACGTTTGGATTTGTTTGGTATCGTTTGGAAACGTTTGGCTGAAATCGCTAAAAAGGGGAAACGGTTGGATTTGTTTCGTAATGTTTGAAAACGTTTGGCTTAAATCGCTAAAAAGGGGAAACGTTTGAATTTGTTTCGTAACGTTAGGAAACGTTTGGCTTAAATCGCTAAAAAGGTCAAACATTTGGATTTGTTTCGTAACGTTTGTAAACATTTGTCTTATATTGCTAAAATGGTGAAACGCTTGGATTTGTTTCGTAACATTTGTAAACGTTTGGCTTAAGTTGCTAAAAAGGTGAAACGCTTGGATTTGTTTTGTAACGTTTTTAAACATTTGGCTTAAATTGCTAAAAAAGTGAAAAATTTGGATTTGCTTTGTAACCTTTGTTAACATTTGTCTTAAATCGCTAAAAAGGTGAAACGTTTGGATTTGTTTAAATCGTTTTTAAACGTTTGGCTTAAATCGCTAAGAAGGTGAAATGTTTGGATTTCTTTCATGACGTTTGTAAATGTTGTGCTAAGATTGCTAAAAAAGTGAATCTCTTGGATTTGTTTCGTAACGTTTATAAACGTTTCGCTTAAATTGCTAAAAAGGTGAAACGCTTTAAATTGCTAAAAAGGTGAAACGCTTGGTTTTGTTTCGTAATGTTTGTAAACGTTTGGCATAAATTGCTAAAAATGTGAAACGTTTGGATTTTTTTCATAACGTTTTAAACGTTTGGTTTTGTTTCATAACGTTTGTAAACATTTAGCTTAAATCGCTAAAAAGGTGAAATGTTTGGATATGTTTCCAAACGTTTGTAAACGTTTGGCTTAAATCGCTAATAAGGTGAAAGGTTTGGATTTGTTTCGTAACGTTTGGAAACGTTTAGCTTAAATTGCTAAAAATGTGAAACGCTTTGATTTATTTTGTAACGTTTGCATACGTTTGGCTTATATTACTAAAACGGAGAAACGCTTGCATTTGTTTCGTAACGTTTGTAAACGTTTGGCTTATATTGCTAAAAGGTGAAACGTTTGGATTTGTTTTGTAGAGTTTATAAACATTTGGCTTATATAGCTAAAATGGTGACACGTTCGGATTTGTTTCGTACCGTTTGTAAACGTTTGGCTTAAATCGCTAAAAAGGTGAAACGTTTGGATTTAATTCGTAATATTTGTAAACGTTTGGCTTAAATTGCTAAAGAGGTGAAACGTGTGGATTTGTTTCGTAATGTTTGTAAACGTTTGGCTTAAATCGCTTAAAAGGTGAAACGTTTGGATTTGTTTCGAAACTTTTTAAACGTTTTGCTTATATCGCTAAAATGGGGAAACGTTTGAATTTGTTTCGTAACGTTTGTAAACATTTGACTAAAATCGCTAAAAAGGTGAAACATTTGGTTTTGTTTTGTAACGTTCGTATACGTTCGGCATAAATCGCTAAAAAGGTGAAACGTTTGGAACTATTTCGTAACGTTTGTAAACATTTTGGCTTAAATTAATAAAGAGGTGAAACGCTTGGATTTCTTTCGTAATGTTTGTGTACATTTGGATTAAATTGCTAAAAATGTAAAACACTTGGATTTGTTTTCGTAACGTTTGTAAATGTTTGGCTTAAATTGCTAAAAAAATTAAACGCTTGGATTTGTTTCGTAACGTTTGTAAATGTTTGGCTTAAATTTCTAAAAAGGTTAAACATTTGGATTTGTTTCCTAACGTTTGTAAATGTTTGGCTTAAATTGCTAAAAAGGGGAAACGTTTGGATTTTTCCTAACCTTTTTAAACATTTTGCTTAAATCTCTAAAAAGGGGAAACGCTTGAATTTGTTTCGTAACGTTTTTACACATTTGGGTTAATTTTCTAAAAAGGTTAAATGCTTGGATTTATTTCGTAACGTTTGTAAATGTATGGCTTACATTTCTAAACAGGGGAAACGTTTGGATTTGTTTCGTAACGTTTGTAAACGTTTAGCTTAAATTGCTAAAAAGGTGAAACGTTTGGTTTTGTTTCGTAACGTTTGTAAACGTTTTCGCTTAAATCGCTAAAAAGGGGAAATGTTTGAATTTGCTTCGTAACGTTTTAAACGTTTGGATTTGTTTCGAAATGTTTGGATTTGTTTCGAAACATTTGGATTTGTTTCGTAACATTTGTAAATGTTTGGCTTCAATAACTAAAAAGGTGAAACGTTTAGATTTGTTTCGAAAACGTTTGTAAAGGTTTTGCTTAATTTGCTAAAAAGGTGAAACGCTTGGATTTGTTTCGTAACGTATATAAATGTTTGGCTTCAATTGCTAAAAAGGTGAAACATTTGAATTTGTTTCCTAAACTTTGTAAACATTTGGCTTAAATCGCTAAAAAGGTGAAACATTTGGATTTGTTTCATAACGTTTGTAAACATTTGGCTTAAATAGCTAAAAAGCTGAAAAGTTTGGATTTGTTTCGTAACGTTTGTAAACGTTTGGCTTAAATTGCAAAAAAGGTGAAACGCTTTGATTTGTTTCATAATGTTTGTAGTGGTCGGCTTAAATTGCTAAAAAGGTGAAACGCTTGGATTTGTTTCGTAACATTTGTAAATGTTTGGCTTAAATTCCTAAAAAGGTGAAATGCTTGGTTTTGTTTCGTAACGTTTGACTTAAATCGCTAAAAATGAGAAATGTTTGAATTTATTTCGTAATGTTTTAAACGTTTACATTTGTTTTATAACGTTTGTAAACCTTTAACTTAAATCGCTAAAAAGGTGAAACGTTTGCATTTGTTTCGTAATGTTTGTAAAAACGTTTGGCTTAAATCGCTAAAAATGTGAAACGTTTGGTTTTGTTCCGTAACGTTCGTAAACGTTTTGCTTAAATGGCTAAAAAGGCAAAACGCTTGGATTTGTTTGGTAAGGTTTGTAAACGTTTGGCTTAAATCGCTAAAAAGGGGAAACGTTTGGATTTTTTTCGTAACGTGTGTAAACGTTTGGCTAATATCACTAAAAAGGGGAAACGTTTGGATTTGTTTCGTAACGTTAGTAAACGTTCGGCTTAAATCGCTAAAAAGGTCAAACGTTTGGATTTGTTTCGTAACGTTTGTAAACGTTTGTCTTATATTGCTAAAAAGGTGAAACGCTTGGATTTGTTTCGTAACATTTGTAAACGTTTGGCTTAAATTGCTAAAAAGGCAAAACGCTTGGATTTGTTTCGTAAAGTTTGTAAACGTTTGTCTTATATTGCTAAAAATGTGAAACGCTTGGATTTGTTTCGTAACATTTGTAAACGTTTTGCTTAAATTGATAAAAAGGCAAAACGCTTGGATTTTTTTGGTAAGGTTTGTAAACGTTTGGCTTAAATCGCTAAAAAGGGGAAACGTTTGGATTTTTTCGTAACGTGTGTAAACGTTGGGCTAATATCACTAAAAAGGGGAAACGTTTGGATTTGTTTCGTAACGTTAGTAAACGTTCGGTTTAAATCGCTAAAAAGGTCAAACGTTTGGATTTGTTTCGTAACGTTTGTAAACGTTTGTCTTATATTGCTATAAAGGTGAAACGCTTGGATTTGTTTCGTAACATTTGTAAACTTTTGGCTTAAATTGCTAAAAAGGTGAAACGCTTGGATTTGTTTCGTAACGTTTGTAAACGTTTGGCTTAAATTGCTAAAAAGGTGAAAAGTTTGGATTTGTTTCGTAACCTTTGTTACCATTTGGCTAAAATCGCTAAAAAGGTGAAACGTTTGGATATTTTTCATATGTTTTTAAACGTTTGGCTTAAATCGGTAAAAAGGTGAAATGTTTGGATTTTTTTCGTGACGTTTGTAAACGTTGTGCTAAGATTGCTAAAAATGTGAAACTCTTGGATTTGTTTCGTAACGTTTATAAACGTTTCCCTTAAATTGCTAGGAAGGTGAAACGCTTTAAATTGCTAAAAAGGTGAGACGCTTGGTTTAGTTTCGTAATGTTTATAAACGTTTGGCATAAATTGCTAAAAATGATTTGTTTCGTAACATTTTAAACGTTTTGTTTTGTTTCATAAAGTTGTAAATGTTTAGCTTAAATCGCTAAAAAGGTGAAACGTTTGGATTTGTTTCGTAACGTTTGTAAACGTTTTGCTTAAATCGCTTATAAGGTGAAACGTTTGGATTTGTTTCGTAACGTTTGTAATTGTTTGTGTTCAATCGCCAAAAAGTTGAAACGTTTGGATTTGTTTAGTAGTGTTTGTAAAAGTTTGGCTTAAATCGCTAAAAAGTTGAAACGCTTGGATTTGTTTCGTAACGTTTGTAAAACTTTCGCTTAAATTGCTAAAAAGATGAAACATTTGGTTTTGTTTCGTAACGTTTGTAAATGTTTGGCTAAAAACGCTAAAAAGGGGAAACGTTTGAATTTTCTTCGTAACGTTTTAAACGTTTGGATTTGTTTCGAAACGTTTGGATTTGTTTCAAAATATTTGGATTTGTTTCGTAACATTTGTAAATGATTGGCTTCAATCACTAAAAAGGTGAAACGTTTAGATTTGTTTCGTAACGTTTGTAAACAGTTTGCTTAATTTGCAAAAAAGGTTAAACGCTTAGATTTGTTTCGTAACGTATATAAATGTTTGCCTTAAATTGCTAAAAAGGTGAAACGTTTGAATTTTTTTCCTAACCTTTGTAAACGTTTGGCTTAAATTGCTAAAATGGTGAAGCATTTTGAGTTGTTTCATAACGTTTGTAAACGTTTGGCTTAAATGGCTAAAAAGGTGAAACATTTAAATTTCTTTAGTAATGTTTGTAAACGTTTGGCTTAAATTGCAAAAAAGGTGAAACGCTTGGATTTGTTTCTTAACGTTTGTAAATATTTGGCTTAAATTGCTAAAAAGGTTAAACGCTTGGTTTTGTTTTGTAATGTTTGGATTAAATCACTAAAAATGAGAAATATTTGGATTTGTTTTGTAACATTTTAAACGTTTAGTTTTGTTTTGTAACGTTTGTAAACGTTCGGCTTAAATTGCTAAAAAGGTGAACCATTTGGATTTGTTTCATAATGTTAGTAAAAGTTTGGCTTAAATCGCTAAAAAGGTGAAACGTTTGGATTTTTTTGGCAACGTTTGTAAACGTTTGGCTTAAATCTAAAAAGGTGAAACATTTGGATTTGTTTGCTAACGCTTGTAAACTTTTGGCTGAAATTGCTAAAAAGGGGAAACGTTTGGATTTGTTTCGTAGCGTTTGTAAAAGTTAGGCTTAAATCGCTAAAAAGGGGAAACATTTGGATTTGTTTCGTAACTAGAGGAAACGTTTGGCTTAAATCGCTAAAATGGTCAAACATTTGGATTTGTTTCGTAACGTTTGTAAACGTTTGTATTATATTGCTAAAATGGTGAAACGCTTGGATTTGTTTCGTAACATTTGTAAACGTTTGGCTTAAATTGCTAAAAAGGTGAAACGCTTGGATTTGTTTCATAACGTTTGTAAACGTTTGGCTTAAATTGCAAAAAAGGTGAAACGCTTGGATTTGTTTCGTAACATTTGTAAATGTTTGTCTTAAATTGCTAAAAAACTGAAACGCTTGGTTTTGTTTTGTAACGTTTGGATTAAATCGCTAAAAATGAGAAATGTTTGGATTTGTTTCGTAACCTTTTAAACGTTTAGTTTTGTTTTGTAACGTTTGTAAACCGTTGACTTAAATCGCTAAAAAGGTGAAACGTTTGGATTTGTTTCATAATATTTGTAAAAGTTTGGCTTAAATCGCTAAAAAGGTGAAATGTTTGGATTTGTTTGGTAACGTTTGGAAACGTTTGGCTGAAATCGCTAAAAAGGGGAAACGTTTGGATTTGTTTCGTAACGTTTGTAAACGTTTGGCTTAAATCGCTAAAAAGGGGAAACGTTTGGATTTGTTTCGTAACGTTAGGAAACGTTTGGCTTAATTCTCTAAAAAGATCAAACATTTGGATTTGTTTCGTAACGTTTGTAAACGTTTGTCTTATATTGCTAAAATGGTGAAACGCTTTGATTTGTTTCGTAACATTTGTAAACGTTTGGCTTAAATTGCTAAAAAGGTGAAACGCTTGGATTTGTTTTGTAACGTTTCTAAACGTTTGGCTTAAATTGCTAAAAGGTGAAAAATTTGTATTTGCTTTGTAACCTTTGTTAACATTTGGCTTAAATCGCTAAAAAGGTGAAACGTTTGGATTTGTTTCATTCGTTTTTAAACGTTTAGCTTAAATAGCTAAAGAGGTGAAATGTTTGGATTTCTTTTGTGACGTTTGTAAATGTTGTGCTAAGATTGCTAAAAAGGTGAAACTCTTGGATTTGTTTCATAACGTTTATAAACGTTTCGCTTAAATTGCTAAAAAGGTGAAACGCTTTAAATTGCTAAAAAGGTGAAACGCTTGGTTTTATTTCGTAATGTTTATAACCGTTTGGCATAAATTGCTAAAAATGTGAAACGTTTGGATTTATTTCGTAACGTTTTAAACGTTTGGTTTTGTTTCATAACGTTTGTAAACATTTAGCTTAAATTGCTAAAAAGATGAAACGCTTGGTTTTATTTCGTAATGTTTATAAACGTTTGGCATAAATTGCTAAAAATGTGAAACGTTTGGATTTGTTTCGTAACGTTTTAAACGTTTGTTTTTGTTTCATAACATTTGTAAACATTTAACTTAAATTGCTAAAAAGGTGAAACGTTTGGATTTGTTTCCAAACGTTTGTAAACGTTTGGCTTAAATCGCTAATAAGGTGAAAGGTTTGGATTTGTTTCGTAACGTTTGTAAACGTTTAGCTTAAATTGCTACAAATGTGAAACGCTTTGATTTATTTTGTAACGTTTGCATACTTTTGGCTTATATTACTTAAACGGAGAAACGCTTGCATTCGTTTCGTAACGTTTGTAAACGTTTGGCTTATATTGCTAAAAGGTAAAACGTTCGGATTTGTTTTGTAGAGTTTATAAACATTTGGCTTATATAGCTTAAAAGGTGAAAAGTTTGGATTTGTTTCGTACCGTTTGTAAACGTTTG
The DNA here is from genome assembly GCF_937616625.2 of Mercurialis annua. Classification (NCBI taxonomy): domain Eukaryota; kingdom Viridiplantae; phylum Streptophyta; class Magnoliopsida; order Malpighiales; family Euphorbiaceae; genus Mercurialis; species Mercurialis annua. Next base: position 25,815,712 of record NC_065571.1, read on the forward strand.
GCTTAAATCGCTAAAAAGGTGAAACGTTTGGATTTAATTCGTAATGTTTGTAAACGTTTGGGTTTGTTTCGTAACGTTTTAAACGTTTGGTTTTGTTTCATAACGTTTGTAAACATTTAGCTTAAATCGCTGAAAAGGTGAAACGTTTGGATTTGTTTCCAAACGTTTGTACACGTTTGGCTTCAATCACTAATAAGGTGAAACGTTTGAATTTGTTTCGTAACGTTTGTAAACGTTGTGCTAAGATTGTTAAAAATATGAAACTCTTGGATCTGTTTCGTAACGGTATAAATGTTTCGCTTAAATTGCTAGAAAGGTGAAACGCTTTAAATTGCTAAAAAGGTGAAACGCTTGGTTTAGTTTCGTAATGTTTATAAACTTTTGGTATAAATTGCTAAAAATGTGAAACATTTGGATTTGTTTCGTAACATTTTTAACGTTTGGTTTTGTTTCATAACGTTGTAAACGTTTAGCTTAAATCGCTAAACAGGTGAAACGTTTGGATTTGTTTCGTAACGTTTGTAAACGTTTAGCTTAAATCGCTAATAAGGTGAAACGTTTGGATTTGTTTCGTAACGTTTGTAATCGTTTGTGTTCAATCGCCAAAAAGTTGAAACGTTTGGATTTGTTTAGTAGTGTTTGTAAAAGTTTGGCTTAAATCGCTAAAAAGGTGAAACGTTTGGTTTTGTTCCGTAACGTTCGTAAACGTTTGGCTTAAATTGCTAAAAAGTTGAAACGCTTGGATTTGTTTCGTAACGTTTGTAAACCTTTCGCTTAAATTGCTAAAAAGGGAAAACATTTGGTTTTGTTTCGTAACGTTTGTAAACGTTTGGCTAAAAACGCTAAAAAGGGGAAACGTTTGAATTTTCTTCATAACGTTTTAAACGTTTGAATTTGTTTTGAAACGTTTGGATTTGTTTCGAAACATTTGGATTTGTTTCGTAACATTTGTAAATGTTTGGCTTCAATCACTAGAAAGGTGAAAAGTTTAGATTTGTTTCGTAACGTTTGTAAACGTTTTGCTTAATTAGCAAAAAAGGTTAAACGCTTAGATTTTTTTAATGTATATAAATATTTGGCTTAAATTGCTATAAAGGGGAAACGTTTGAATTTTTTTCCTAACCTTTGTAAACGTTTGGCTTAAATTGCTAAAAAGGTGAAACATTTGGAGTTGTTTCATAACGTTCGTAAACGTTTGGCTTAAATGGCTAAAAAGGTGAAACATTTGCATTTATTTCGTAACGTTTGTAAACGTTTGGTTTAAATTGCAAAAAAGGTGAAACGCTTGGATTTATTTCGTAATGTTTGTAAATGTTTGGCTTAAATTGCTAAAAAGGTGAAACGCTTGGTTTTGTTTTGTAACGTCTGGATTAAATCGCTAAAAATGAGAAATATTTGTATTTGTTTCGTAACGTTTTAAACGTTTAGTTTTGTTTTGTAACGTTTGTAAACGTTCGGCTTAAATCGCTAAAAAGGTGAACCATTTGGATTTGTTTCATAATGTTAGTAAAAGTTTGGCTTAAATCGCTAAAAAGGTGAAACGTTTGGATTTGTTTGGTAACGTTTGTATACATTTGGCTTAAATCTAAAAAGGTGAAACATTTAGATTTGTTTGCTAACGCTTGTAAACGTTTGGCTGAAATCGCTAAAAAGGGGAAACGTTTGGATTTGTTTCGTAACGTTTGTAAAAGTTTGGCTTAAATCGCTAAAAAGGGGAAACGTTTGGATTTGTTTTGTAACTAGAGGAAACGTTTGGTTTAAACCGCTAAAAAGGTCAAACATTTGGATTTGTTTCGTAACGTTTGTAAACGTTTGTCTTATTTTGCTAATATGGTGAAACGCTTGGATTTGTTTCGAAACATTTGTAAACGTTTGGCTTAAATTGCTAAAAAGGTGAAACGCTTGGATTTGTTTTGTAACGTTTGTAAACGTTTGGCTTAAATTGCTAAAAAGGTGAAAAATTTGGATTTGCTTTGTAACCTTTGTTAACATTTGGCTTAAATCGCTAAAACGGTGAAACGTTTGGATTTGTTTCATTCGTTTTTAAACGGTTGGCTTAAATCGCTAAAAAGGTGAAATGTTTGGATTTCTTTCATGACGTTTGTAAATGTTGTGCTAAGATTGCAAAAAAGGTGAAACTCTTGGATTTGTTTCGTAACGTTTATAAACGTTTCGCTTAAATTGCTAAAAAGGGAAAACGCTTTAAATTGCTAAAAAGGTGAAACGCTTGGTTTTGTTTCGTAATGTTTATAAACGTTTTGCATATATTGCTAAAAATGTGAAACGTTTGGATTTGTTTCGTAACATTTTAAACGTTTGGTTTTGTTTCATAAAGTTTGTAAACATTTAGCTTAAATCGCTAAAAAGGTGAAACGTTTGGATTTGTTTCCAAACGTTTGTAAACGTTCGGCTTAAATCGCTAATAAGGTGAAAGGTTTGGATTTGTTTCGTAACGTTTGTAAACGTTTAGCTTAAATTGCGAAAAATGTGAAACGCTTTGATTTATTTTGTAACGTTTGCATACGTTTGGCTTATATTACTAAAATGGAGAAACGCTTGCATTTATTTCATAACGTTTGTAAACGTTTGGCTTATATTGCTAAAAGGTGAAACGTTTGGATTTGTTTTATAGAGTTTATAAACATTTGGCTTATATAGCTAAAAAGGTGAAACGTTTGGATTTGTTTCGTACCGTTTGTAAACGTTTGGCTTAAATCGCTAAAAAGGTGAAACGTTTGGATTTAATTCGTAATGTTTGTAAACGTTGGGCTTAAATTGCTAAAGAGGTGAAACGTATGGATTTGTTTCGTAATATTTGTAAATGTTTGGCTTAAATCTCTTAAAAGGTGAAACGTTTGGATTTGTTTCGAAACTTTTTAAACGTTTTTCTTAGATCGCTAAAATGGGCAAACGTTTGAATTTGTTTCGTAACGTTAGTAAACATTTGACTAAAATCGCTAAAAAGGTGAAACGTTTGGTTTTGTTTTGTAACGTTCGTAAACGTTCGGCATAAATCGATAAAAAGGTGAAACGTTTGGAACTATTTCGTAACGTTTGTAAACATTTTGGCTTAAATTGATAAAAAGGTGAAACGCTTGGATTTCTTTCGTAATGTTTGTGTACGTTTGGATTAAATTGCTAAAAATGTGAAACACTTGGATTTGTTTCGTAACGTTTGTAAATGTTTGGCTTAAATTGCTAAAAATATTATACGCTTGGATTTGTTTTGTAACGTTTGTAAACGTTTGGCTTAAATTGCTAAAGAAATTAAACATTTGGATTTGTTTCCTAACGTTTGTAAATGTTTGGCTTAAATTGCTAAAAAGGTGAAACGTTTGGATTTTTTCCTAACCTTTGTAAACATTTTGCTTAAATCGCTAAAAAGGGGAAACGCTTGAATTTGTTTCGTAACGTTTTTACACATTTGGGTTAAATTTCTAAAAAGATTAAATGCTTGGATTTATTTCGTAACGTTTGTAAATGTATGACTTACATTTCTAAACAGGGGAAACGTTTTGATTTGTTTCGTAACGTTTGTAAACGTTTAGATTAAATTGTTAAAAAGGTGAAACGTTTGGTTTTGTTTCGTAACGTTTGTAAACGTTTGGCTTAAATCGCTAAAAAGGAGAAACGTTTGAATTTGCTTCGTAACATTTTAAATGTTTGGATTTGTTTCGAAATGTTTGGATTTGTTTCGAAACATTTGGATTTGTTTCGTAACATTTGTAAATGTTTGGCTTTAATAACTAAAAAGGTGAAACATTTAGATTTGTTTCGTAACGTTTGTAACTGTTTTGCTTAATTTGCTAAAACGGTGAAACGCTTGGATTTGTTTCATATCGTATATAAATGTTTGGCTTAAATTGCAAAAAAGGTGAAACATTTGAATTTGTTTCCTAAACTTTCTAAACGTTTGGCTTAAATCTCTAAAAAGGTGAAACATTTGGATTTGTTTCATAACGTTTGTAAACGTTTGGCTTAAATTGCAAAAAAGGTGAAACGCTTGGATTTGTTTCGTAACGTTTGTAAATATTTGTCTTAAATTGCTAAAAAAGTGAAACGCTTGGTTTTGTTTTGTAACGTTTGGATTAAATCGCTAAAAATGAGAAATGTTTGGATTTGTTTCGTAAACTTTTAAACGTTTAGTTTTGTTTTGTAACGTTTGTAAACCTTTGACTTAAATCGCTAAAAAGGGGAAACGTTTGGATTGTTTTCGTAACGTGTGTAAACGTTGGGCTAATATCACTAAAAAGGGGAAACGTTTGGATTTGTTTCGTAACGTTAGTAAACGTTCGGTTTAAATCGCTAAAAGGTCAAACGTTTGGATTTGTTTCGTAACGTTTGTAAACGTTTGTCTTATATTGCTAAAAAGGTGAAACGCTTGGATTTGTTTCGTAACATTTGTAAACTTTTGGCTTAAATTGCTAAAAAGGTGAAACGCTTGGATTTGTTTCGTAACGTTTGTAAACGTTTGGCTTAAATTGCTAAAAAGGTGAAAATTTTGGATTTGTTTCGTAACCTTTGTTACCATTTGGCTTAAATCGCTAAAAAGGTGAAACGTTTCGATATTTTTCATATGTTTTTAAACGTTTGGCTTAAATCGGTAAAAAGGTGAAATGTTTGGATTTTTTTCGTGACGTTTGTAAACGTTGTGCTAAGATTGCTAAAAATGTGAAACTCTTGGATTTGTTTCGTAACGTTTATAAACGTTTCCCTTAAATTGCTAGGAAGGTGAAACGCTTTAAATTGCTAAAAAGGTGAGACGCTTGGTTTAGTTTCGTAATGTTTATAAACGTTTGGCATAAATTGCTAAAAATGATTTGTTTCGTAACATTTTAAACGTTTTGTTTTGTTTCATAACGTTGTAAATGTTTAGCTTAAATCGCTAAAAAGGTGAAACGTTTGGATTTGTTTCGTAACGTTTGTAAACGTTTTGCTTAAATCGCTTATAAGGTGAAACGTTTGGATTTGTTTCGTAACGTTTGTAATTGTTTGTGTTCAATCGCCAAAAAGTTGAAACGTTTGGATTTGTTTAGTAGTGTTTGTAAAAGTTTGGCTTAAATCGCTAAAAAGTTGAAACACTTGGATTTGTTTCGTAACGTTTGTAAAACTTTCGCTTAAATTGCTAAAAAGATGAAACATTTGGTTTTGTTTCGTAACGTTTGTAAACGTTTGGCTAAAAACGCTAAAAAGGGGAAACGTTTGAATTTTCTTCGTAACGTTTTAAACGTTTGGATTTGTTTCGAAACGTTTGGATTTGTTTCAAAATATTTGGATTTGTTTCGTAACATTTGTAAATGATTGGCTTCAATCACTAAAAAGGTGAAACGTTTAGATTTGTTTCGTAACGTTTGTAAACAGTTTGCTTAATTTGCAAAAAAGGTTAAACGCTTAGATTTGTTTCGTAACGTATATAAATGTTTGCCTTAAATTGCTAAAAAGGTGAAACGTTTGAATTTTTTTCCTAACCTTTGTAAACGTTTGGCTTAAATTGCTAAAATGGTGAAGCATTTTGAGTTGTTTCATAACGTTTGTAAACGTTTGGCTTAAATGGCTAAAAAGGTGAAACATTTAAATTTCTTTAGTAATGTTTGTAAACGTTTGGCTTAAATTGCAAAAAAGGTGAAACGCTTGGATTTGTTTCTTAACGTTTGTAAATATTTGGCTTAAATTGCTAAAAAGGTTAAACTCTTGGTTTTGTTTTGTAATGTTTGGATTAAATCACTAAAAATGAGAAATATTTGGATTTGTTTTGTAACATTTTAAACGTTTAGTTTTGTTTTGTAACGTTTGTAAACGTTCGGCTTAAATTGCTAAAAAGGTGAACCATTTGGATTTGTTTCATAATGTTAGTAAAAGTTTGGCTTAAATCGCTAAAAAGGTGAAACGTTTGGATTTTTTTGGCAACGTTTGTAAACGTTTGGCTTAAATCTAAAAAGGTGAAACATTTGGATTTGTTTGCTAACGCTTGTAAACTTTTGGCTGAAATTGCTAAAAAGGGGAAACGTTTGGATTTGTTTCGTAACGTTTGTAAAAGTTAGGCTTAAATCGCTAAAAAGGGGAAACATTTGGATTTGTTTCGTAACTAGAGGAAACGTTTGGCTTAAATCGCTAAAAAGGTCAAACATTTGGATTTGTTTCGTAACGTTTGTAAACGTTTGTATTATATTGCTAAAATGGTGAAACGCTTGGATTTGTTTCGTAACATTTGTAAACGTTTGGCTTAAATTGCTAAAAAGGTGAAACGCTTGGATTTGTTTCATAACGTTTGTAAACGTTTGGCTTAAATTGCAAAAAAGGTGAAACGCTTGGATTTGTTTCGTAACATTTGTAAATGTTTGTCTTAAATTGCTAAAAAACTGAAACGCTTGGTTTTGTTTTGTAACGTTTAGATTAAATCGCTAAAAATGAGAAATGTTTGGATTTGTTTCGTAACCTTTTAAACGTTTAGTTTTGTTTTGTAACGTTTGTAAACCGTTGACTTAAATCGCTAAAAAGGTGAAACGTTTGGATTTGTTTCATAATATTTGTAAAAGTTTGGCTTAGATCGCTAAAAAGGTGAAATGTTTGGATTTGTTTGGTAACGTTTGGAAACGTTTGGCTGAAATCGCTAAAAAGGGGAAACGTTTGGATTTGTTTCGTAACGTTTGTAAACGTTTGGCTTAAATCGCTAAAAAGGGGAAACGTTTGGATTTGTTTCGTAACGTTAGGAAACGTTTGTCTTATATTGCTAAAATGGTGAAACGCTTGGATTTGTTTCGTAACATTTGTAAACGTTTGGCTTAAAATGCTAAAAAGGTGAAACACTTGGATTTGTTTTGTAACGTTTCTAAACGTTTGGCTTATATTGCTAAAAGGTGAAAAATTTGTATTTGCTTTGTAACCTTGGTTAACATTTGGCTTAAATCGCTAAAAAGGTGAAACGTTTGGATTTGTTTCATTCGTTTTTAAACGTTTAGCTTAAATCGCTAAAGAGGTGAAATGTTTGGATTTCTTTTGTGACGTTTGTAAATGTTGTGCTAAGATTGCTAAAAAGGTGAAACTCTTGGATTTGTTTCATAACGTTTATAAACGTTTCGCTTAAATTGCTAAAAAGGTGAAACGCTTTAAATTGCTAAAAAGGTGAAACGCTTGGTTTTATTTCGTAATGTTTATAACCGTTTGGCATAAATTGCTAAAAATGTGAAACGTTTGGATTTATTTCGTAACGTTTTAAACGTTTGGTTTTGTTTCATAACGTTTGTAAACATTTGGCTTAAATTGCTAAAAAGATGAAACGCTTGGTTTTATTTCGTAATGTTTATAAACGTTTGGCATAAATTGCTAAAAATGTGAAACGTTTGGATTTGTTTCGTAACGTTTTAAACGTTTGTTTTTGTTTCATAACATTTGTAAACATTTAACTTAAATTGCTAAAAAGGTGAAACATTTGGATTTGTTTCGTAACGTTTGTAAACGTTTAGCTTAAATCGCTAATAATGTGAAACGCTTCGATTTGTTTCGTAACGTTTGTAATCGTTTGTGTTTAATCGCCAAAAAGTTGAAACGTTTGGATTTGTTTAGTAGTGTTTGTAAAAGTTTGCCTTAAATCGCTGAAAAGGTGAAACGTTTGGATTTGTTTCGTAACGTTTGTAAACGTTTTGCTTAAATTGCTTATAAGGTGAAACGTTTGGATTTGTTTCGTAACGTTTGTAATCGTTTGTGTTCAATCGCCAAATAGTTGAAACGTTTGGATTTGTTTAGTAGTGTTTGTAAAAGTTTGGCTTAAATCGCTAAAAAGTTGAAACGCTTGGATTTGTTTCGTAACGTTTGTAAACCTTTCGCTTAAATTGCTAAATAGACGAAACATTTGGTTTTGTTTCGTAACGTTTGTAAACGTTTGGCTAAAAATGCTAAAAAGGGGAAACATTTGAATTTTCTTCGTAACCTTTTAAACGTTTGGATTTGTTTCGAAACGTTTGGATTTGTTTCGAAACATTTGGATTTGTTTCGTAACATTTGTAAATGATTGGCTTCAATCACTAAAAAGGTGAAACGTTTAGATTTGTTTCGTAACGTTTGTAAACGGTTTGCTTAATTTGCAAAAAAGGTTAAACGCTAAGATTTTTTTTGTAACGTATATAAATGTTTGCCTTAAATTGCTAAAAAGGTGAAACGTTTGAATTTTTTTCCTAACCTTTGTAAACGTTTGGCTTAAATTGCTAAAAAGGTGAAGCATTTGGAGTTGTTTCATAACGTTTGTAAACGTTTGGCTTAAATGGCTAAAAAGGTGAAACATTTAAATTTCTTTCGTAACGTTTGTAAACGTTTGGCTTAAATTGCAAAAAAGGTGAAACTCATGGATTTGTTTCTTAACGTTTGTAAATGTTTGGCTTAAATTGCTAAAAAGGTTAAACGCTTTGTTTTGTTTTGTAACGTTTGGATTAAATCGCTAAAAATGAGAAATATTTGGATTTGTTTTGTAACGTTTTAAACGTTTAGTTTTGTTTTGTAACGTTCGTAAACGTTCGGCTTAAATCGCTAAAAAGGTGAACCATTTGGATTTGTTTCATAATGTTAGTAAAAGTTTGGCTTAAATCGCTAAAAAGGTGAAACGTTTGGATTTTTTTGGTAACGTTTGTAAACGTTTGGCTTAAATCTAAAAAGGTGAAACGTTTGGATTTTTTTGCTAACGCTTGTAAACTTTTGGCTGAAATCGCTAAAAGGGGAAACGTTTGGATTTGTTTCGTAACGTTTGTAAAAGTTAGGCTTAAATCGTTAAAAAGGGGAAACGTTTGGCTTAAATTGCAAAAAAAGTGAAACGCTTGATTCTTTTTCGTAGATTTTGTAAACGTTTGGCTTAAGTTGCTAAAAATGTGAAACGTTTGGATTTGTTTAGTAACGTTTTGTGTCAATCGCTAAAAAGGTGAAACTTTTGGATTTGATTCGTAATGTTTGTAAACATTTGGCATAAATAGCTAAAAAGGTGAAACGTTTGGATTTGTTTCGTAACGTTTTAAACGTTTGGCTCAAATCGCTAAAAAGGGGAAACATTTGGATTTGTTTTGTAACGTTTATAAACGTTTGGCTTAAATTGCTAAAAAGGTGAAACGTTTGGTTTTGTTTCGTGACGTTTGTAAAAGTTCGGCTTAAAACGCTAAAAAGGTGAGACGTTTGGATTTGTTTCGTAACGTTTGTAAACGTTTGGCTTAAATTTGTAAAAAGGTTAAACGCTTGGATTTGTTTTGTAACGTTTGTAAACATTTGGCTTAAATTCCTAAAATGTGAAACGCTTGGATTTTTTTCGGAACGTTTGTAAATGTTTGGCTTAGATTTCTTAAAAGGTGAAAAGCTTGGATTTGTTTTGTAATGTTTGTAAACGTTTGGCTTAAATTGCTAAAAAGGTGAAACGCTTGGATTTGTTTCGTAACGTTTGTAAATGTTTGGTTTATATTGCTAAAAAGGCAAAATGCTTGGATTTGTTTTCGTAACGTTTGTAAACGTTTAAATCTAAAAAAAGGGAAACGTTTGGATTTGTTTTGTAACGTTTGGCCTAAATTGCTAAAAAGGTGAAACGCTTCGATTAGTTTTGTAACTTTTATAAACTTTTGGCTTAAATTGCTAAAATGCTGAAACGCTTGGATTTGTTTCGGAATGTTTGTAAACGTTTGGCTTAAATTGCTAAAAAGGTGAAACGATTGGATTTTTTCGTAACGTTTGTAAACTTTTGGCTTAAATCTAAAAAAGTGAAACGTTTGGATTTGTTTGGTAACGTTTGTAAACGTATGGCTTAAATCGCTAAAAAGGGGAAACGTTTGGATTTGTTTCGTGACGTTTGCAAATGTTTGGCTTTAATCGCTAAAAAGGAGAAACATTTGGATTTATTTCGTAAACTTTGTAATAGTTTGGCTTATATGGCTAAAAAGGTGAAATCTTTGGATTTGTTTCGTAACATTTGTAAACGCTTGTCTTAAATTACTAAAAAGGTGAAACACCCTGATTTGTTTCGTAACGTTTGTTAATGTTTGGCTTAAATTGCTAAAAAGGTGAAACACTTGGATTTGTTTCGTAACGTTTGCAAACGTTTGGCTGAAATTGCTAAAAAGGTGAAACGCTTAGTTTTGTTTTGTAATGTTTCTAAACGTTTGGCATAAATTGCTAAAAATGGGAAACGTTTAGATTTATTTCGTAACGTTTTAAACGTTTGGTTTTGTTTCGTAACTTTTGTAAATGTTTGGCTTAAATTGCTAAAAAGGTGAAGGGTTTGGATTTGTTTCTTAACGTTTGTAAACATTTGGCTTAAATCGCTAAAATGGTGTAACAGTTGGATTTGTTTCGTAACATTTGTAAACGTGTGACTTAAATCGCTAAAAAGGTGAAACATTTGGATTTGTTTCGTACCGTTTGTAAACGTTTGGCTTAAATCGCTAAAAAGGGGAAACGTTTGGATTTGTTTCGTACCGTTTGTAAACGTTTGGCTTAAATTGCTAAAAAGGTGAATCGTTTAGATTTTGATTCGTAACGTTTGTAAACGTTTGGCTTAAATTGCTAAAAAGGTGAATTTCTTGGATTTGTTTCGTAACATTTTTAAACGTTTGGCTTAAATTGCTAACAAGGTGAAACGCTTGGATTAATTTCGTTACATTTGTAAACTTTTGGCTTAAATTGCTAAAAAGGTGAAACGCTTGGTTTTTTTCCTCAACGTTTGTAAATGTTTGGCTTAAATTACTAAAAATGTGAAACGTTTGGATTTGTTTCGTAACGTTTGTATACGTTTGACTTCAATCGCTAAAAAGGGGAAACGTTTGGATTTGTTTCGTAACGTTTGTAAACGTTTGGCGTCAATCGATAAAAAGGGGAAACGTTTGGATTTGATTCGTAACGTTTGTAAACATTTGTCATAAATCGCTAAAAAGGTGAAATGTTTGGATTTGTTTCGTAACGTTTTAAACGTTTGGCTCAAATCGCTAAAAAGGGGAAACATTTGGATTTGTTTCGTAATGTTTGTAAACGTTTTGCTTAAATTGATAAAAAGGTGAAGCGTTTGGTTTTGTTTCGTGACGTTTGTATAAGTTCGGCTTAAATCGCTAAAAAGGTGAGACGTTTGGATTTATTTCGTAAAGTTTGTAAACGTTTGGCTTAAATTTCTAAAAAAAGGTTAAACGCTTGGATTTGTTTTATAACGTTTGTAAACGTTTGGCTTAAATTCCTAAAAATGTGAAACGCTTGGATTTGTTTCGGAACGCTTATAAACGTTGGTTATGATTTCTAAAAAGGTGAAACGCTTGGATTTGTTTTGTAATGTTTGTAAACGTTTGGCTTAAATTGCTGAAAAGGTGAAATGCTTGGATTTGTTTCGTAACGTTTGTAAACGTTTGGCTTAAATTGCTAAAAAGGTGAAACGTTTTGATTTGTTTTCGTAACGTTTGTAAACGTTTGGCTTAAATCTATAAAAGGGTAACGTTTGGATTTGTTTTGTAACGTTTGTAAACGTTATGCTTCAATTGCTAAAAAGGTGAAACGCTTGGATTTGTTTTGTAACGTTTGTAAACTTTTGGCTAAAATTGCTAAAAAGGTGAAACGCTTGGATTTGTTTCGCAACGTTTGTAAACGTTTGGCTTAAATTGCTAAAAAGGTGAAACGCTTGGATTTGTTTCTTAACGTTTGTAAACGTTTGGCTTAAATCTAAAAAAGTGAAATGTTTGGATTTGTTTGGTAACGTTTGTAAACGTTTGGCTTAAATCGCTAAAAAGGGGAAACGTTTGGATTTGTTTCGTAACGTTTGTAAACGTTTGGCTTAAATCGCTAAAAAGGAGAACCGTTTGGATTTATTTTGTAACGTTTGTAAACGTTTGGTTTATATCGCTAAAAAGTGAAATGTTTGGATTTGTTTCGTAACATTTGTAAACATTTGTCTTAAGTTGCTAAAAAGGTGAAACACTTGGATTTGTTTCGTTACGTTTGTAAACTTTTGGCTTAAATTGCTAAAAAGGTGAAACGCTTGATTTTTTTTCGTAACGTTTGTAAACGTTTGGATTAAGTTTCTTAAAATGTGAAACGTTTGGATTTGTTTCGTAACGTTTGTAAACGTTTGGTGTCAATCGCTAAAAAGGTGAAACGTTTGGATTTGATTCGTAATGTTTGTAAACATTTGGCATAAATCGCTAAAAAGGTGAAACTCTTGGATTTGTTTCGTAACGTTTGTAAACATTTGTCTTAAATTGCTAAAAAGGTGAAACGCTTGGATTTGTTTCATAACGTTTGTAAACGTTTGACTTAAATTGCTAAAAAGGTTAAATGCTTGGATTTGTTTTGTAACGTTTGTAAACGTTTGGCTTAAATTCCTAAAAATGTGAAACGATTGGATTTGTTTCAGAACGTTTGTAAACGTTTGGCTTAGATTGCTAAAACGGTGAAACGCTTGGATTTGTTTTATAATGTTTTTAAACGTTTGGCTTAAATTGCTAAAAAGTGAAATGCTTGTATTTGTTTCATAACGTTTGTAAACGTTTGGCTTATATTGCTAAAAAGGTGAAATGCTTGGATTTGTTTTTGTAACGTTTATAAACATTTGGCTTAAATCTAAAAAAGGGAAACGTTTGGATTGGTTTTGTAACGTTTGTAAACGTTTGGCTTAAATTGCTAATAAGGTGAAACGCTTGGATTTGTTTAGTAATGTTTGTAAACTTTTGACTTAAATTGCTAAAAAGGTGAAACGCTTGGATTTGTTTCGGAACGTTTGTAAATCTTTGGCTTAAATTGCTAAAAAGATGAAACGATTGGATTTGTTTCGTAACGTTTGTAAATTTTTGGCTTAAATTGCAAAAAAGGGGAAATGTTTGGATTTGTTTCGTTACATTTGTAAACGTTTTGGCTTAAATCGCTAAAAAGGGGAAACGTTTGGATTTGTTTGGTAACGTTTGTAAACGTTTAGCTTAAATCGCAAAAAAGGGGAAACGTTTGGATTTGTTTCATTACATTTGTAAACGTTTTGGCTTAAATCGCTAAAAATGAGAAACGTTTAGATTTGTTTCGTAACGTTTGTAAACGTTTGTCTTAAATTGCTAAAAAGGTGAAACGCTTGAATTTGTTTCGTAACGTTTGTAAACGTTTGGCTTAAATTGCTAAAAAGGTGAAACGCTTGTATTTGTTTCGTAACGTTTACAAACGTTTGGCTTAAATTGCTAAAAGGTGAAACACTTGGTTTTGTTTTGTAATGTTTCGAAACGTTTTGCATAAATTGCTAAAAATGTGAAACGTTTATATTTAATTCGTAACATTTTAAACGTTTGATTTTTTTCGTAACGTTTGGCTTAAATCGCTAAAAAGGTGAAAGGTTTAGATTTGTTTCATAACGTTTGTAAACATTTGGCATAAATAGCTAAAAAGGTGTAAAAATTGGATTTGTTTCGTAACGTTTGCAAACGCTTGGCTTAAATTGCTAAAAAGGTGAAATGTTTGGATTTCTTTCGTATCGTTTGTAAACGTTTGGCTTAAATCGCTAAAAAGGTAAAACTTTTGGATTTGTTTCGAAACCTTTGTAAACGTTTGGCTTAATTTGCTAATTAGGTGAAACGCTTTGATTTGTTTCGTAACGTTTGCATACGTTTGGCTTAAATTGCTAAAACGGAGAAACGCTTGGATTTATTTTGTAACGTTTTTAAATGTTTGGCTTAAATTGCTAAAAGGTGAAACATTTGGATTTGTTTCGTAGCGTTTATTAATGTTTGGCTTAAATAGCTAAAAAGGTGAAACGTTTGGATTTGTTTCGTACCATTTGTAAACGTTTGGCTTAATTTGCTAAAAAGGTTAAACATTTCGATTTATTTCTTAATGTTTGTAAACATTTAGCTTAAATTGCTAAAAAGGGGAAACGTTTGGATTTGTTTCTTAATGTTTGTAAACGTTTGGCTTAAATCGCTAAAAATGGGAAACGTTGGGATTTGTTTCGAAACGTTTTAAACGTTTGGCTTATATTGCTAAAATGGGGAAACGTTTGAATTTGTTTTGTAGCGTTTGTTAACATTTGTCTAAAATAGCTGAAAAAGGTAAAACATTTGGTTCTTTTTCATAACGTTCGTAAACGTTCGGCTTAAATAGCTAAAAAGGTGAAACGTTTGGATTTGTTTCATGACTTTTGTAAACATTTGGCTTAAATTGCTAAAAAGGTGAAACGCTTGGATTTCTTTCGTAATGTTTGTAAACGTTTGGCTTAAATTGCTAAAAAGGTGAAACACTTAGATTTGTTTCGTAACATTTGTAAATGTTTGGCTTATATTGTTAAAAAGGTGAAACGCTTGGATTTGTTTGGTAACGTTTGTAAACGTTTGGCTTAAATTGCTAAAAAGGTGAAACGTTTGGATTTGTTTCGTAACGTTTTAAACGTTTGGCTCAAATCGCTAAAAAGGGGAAACGTTTGGATTTATTTCGTAACGTTTGTAAACGTTTAGCGTAAATTTCCAAAAAGGTTAAATGCTTGGATTTGTTTTGTAACGTTTGTAAATGTTTGGCTGAAATTCCTAAAAAAGTGAAACGCTTGGATTTGTTTCATAACGTTTGTAAACCTTTGGCTTAGATTGCTAAAAAGGTGAAACGCTTGGATTTGTTTTGTAATGTTTTTAAACGTTTGGCTTAAATTGCTAAAAAGGTGAAACGCTTGTATTTGTTTCGTAACGTTTGTAAACGTTTGGCTTATATTGCTAAAAACATGAAATGCTTGGATTTGTTTTCGTAACGTTTATAAACGTTTGGCTTAGATCTAAAAAAGGGAAACGTTTGGATTGGTTTTGTAACGTTTGTACACGTAAGATTTTGGCTTAAATTGCTAAAAAGGTGAAACGCTTGGATTTGTTTCGGAACGTTTGTAAACGTTTGGCTTAAATTGCTAAAAAGGTGAAACGATTGGATTTGTTTCGTAAAGTTTGTAAGTTTTTGGCTTAAATCTAAAAAAGGGAAACGTTTGGATTTGTTTGGTAACGTTTGTAAACGTTAGGCTTAAATCGCAAAAAAGAAGAAACGTTTGGATTTATTTCGTTACATTTGTAAACGTTTGGCTTAAATCACTAAAAAGGAGAAACGTTTGGATTTATTTCGTAATGTTTGTAAACGTTTCGTTTATATCGCTAAAAAGTGAAATGTTTGGATTTGTTTCGTAACATTTGTAAACGTTTGTTTTAAATTGCTAAAAAGGTGAAACGCTTGAATTTGTTTCGTAACGTTTGTAAACGTTTGGCTTAAATTGCTAAAAAGGTGAAACGATTGTATCTGTTTCGTAACGTTTACAAACGTTTGGCTTAAATTGCTAAAAGGTCAAATGCTTGGTTTTGTTTTGTAATGTTTCTAAACGTTTTGCATAAATTGCTAAAAATTTGCAACATTTAGATTTAATTCGTAACGTTTAAACGTTTGGCTTAAATTGCTAAAACATAGATACGCTTGGATTTATTTCGTAACGTTTTTAAACGTTTGGCTTAAATTTCTAAAAGGGGAAACGTTTGGATTTGTTTCGTAGCTTTTATTAACGTTTGGCTTAAATAGCTAAAAAGGTGAAACGTTTGGATTTGTTTCGTACCATTTGTAAACGTTTGGCTTAAATTGCTAAAAAGGTTAAACGTTTGGATTTATTTCGTAATGTTTGTAAATATTTAGCTTAAATTGCTAAAAAGGGGAAACATTTGGATTTGTTTCTTAATGTTTGTAAACGTTTGGCTTAAATCGCTAAAAAGGTGAAAAGTTGGGATTTGTTTCGAAACATTTTAAATGTTTGACTTATATCGCTAAAATGGGGAAACGTTTGAATTTGTTTTGTAGCGTTTGTAAACAATTGGCTAAAATCGCTAAAAAGGTAAAACGTTTGGTTTTTTTTCATAACGTTCGTAAACTTTCGGCTGAAATAGCTAAAAATGGTGAGACGTTTGGATTTGTTTCATAACTTTTGTAAACATTTGGCTTAAATTGCTAAAAAGGCAAAACACTTGGATTTCTTTCGTAATGTTTGTAAACGTTTGGCTAAAATTGTTAAAAAGGTGAAACGCTTAGATTTGTTTGGTAACGTTTGTAAACTTTTGGCTTAAATTGCTAAAAAGGTGAAACTCTTGAATTTGTTACTTATTGTTTGTAAACGTTTCGCTTAATTCTAAAAAAGTGAAACATTTTTATTTGTTTTGTAACTTTTGTAAATGTTTGGCTTAAATTTCCAAAAAGGTGAAACGCTAGGATTTGTTTCGGAACCGTTTGACTTAAATTGCTAAAAAGGTGAAACGCTTGGAATCGTTTCGTAACGTTTGTAAACGTTTGGCTTAAATCTGAAAAAGTGAAACGTTTGGATTTGTTTGCTAACGCTTGCAAACGTTTTGCTTAAATCACTAAAAAGGGTAAACGTTTGGATTTGTTTCGTAACGTTTGTAAACGTTTGGCTTAAATCGCTAAAAAGGGGAAACGTTTGGATTTATTTCGTAACGTTTGGTTTAAATCGCTAAAAAGGTGAAACGTTTGGATTTGTTTTGTAATATTTGTAAACGTTTGTCTTAATTTGCTAAAAAGGTGAAATGCTTGGATTTGTTTCGTAATGTTTGTAAACGTTTGGCTTAAATTGCGAAAGAGGTGAAACGCTTGGATTTGTTTCGTAGCGTTTGTAAACGTTTGGCTTAAATTGCTAAAAAGGTGAAAAATTTGGATTTGCTTCGTACCCTTTGTAAACATTTTGCTTAAATCGCTAAAAAGGTGAAACATTTGGATTTGTTTCATACGTTTTTAAACGTTTTGCTTAAATTGCTAGAAAGGTGAAATGTTTAGATTTGTTTTGTAACGTTTGTAATCGTTCGGCTAAGATAGATAAAAAGGTGAGACGTTTGGATTTGTTTCGTAACGTTTATAAACATTTGCATTAAATTGATAAAAAAGGTGACACGCTCGGATTTGTTTCGAAACGTTTGTAAACGTTTGGTTTAAATTACTAAAAAAGATGAAACGGTTGGTTTTGTTTCGTAATGTTTCTAAACGTTTCGCATAAATTGCTAAAAATGTGAAACGTTTGGATTTGTTCCATAACGTTTTAAACGTTTGGTTCTGTTTCATAACGTTTGTTAACGTTTGGCTTAAATCGTTATAAAGGTGAAACGTTTGGATTTGTTTCGTAACATTTGTATATGTTTGTCTTAAATTGCTAAAAAGGTGAAACACTTGGATTTGTTTCGTAGCGTTTGTAAACGTTTGGCTTAAATCTGAAAAAGTGAAACGTTTGGATTTGTTTGCTAACGCTTGCAAACGTTTTGCTTAAATCACTAAAAAGGGTAAACGTTTGGATTTGTTTCGTAACGTTTGTAAACGTTTGGCTTAAATCGCTAAAAAGGGGAAACGTTTGGATTTATTTCGTAACGTTTGGTTTAAATCGCTAAAAAGGTGAAACGTTTGGATTTGTTTTGTAATATTTGTAAACGTTTGTCTTAATTTGCTAAAAAGGTGAAATGCTTGGATTTGTTTCGTAATGTTTGTAAACGTTTGGCTTAAATTGCGAAAGAGGTGAAACGCTTGGATTTGTTTCGTAGCGTTTGTAAACGTTTGGCTTAAATTGCTAAAAAGGTGAAAAATTTGGATTTGCTTCGTACCCTTTGTAAACATTTTGCTTAAATCGCTAAAAAGGTGAAACATTTGGATTTGTTTCTTACGTTTTTAAACGTTTTGCTTAAATTGCTAGAAAGGTGAAATGTTTAGATTTGTTTTGTAACGTTTGTAATCGTTCGGCTAAGATAGATAAAAAGGTGAGACGTTTGGATTTGTTTCGTAACGTTTATAAACATTTGCATTAAATTGATAAAAAAGGTGACACGCTTGGATTTGTTTCGAAACGTTTGTAAACGTTTGGTTTAAATTACTAAAAAAGATGAAACGGTTGGTTTTGTTTCGTAATGTTTCTAAACGTTTCGCATAAATTGCTAAAAATGTGAAACGTTTGGATTTGTTCCATAACGTTTTAAACGTTTGGTTCTGTTTCATAACGTTTGTTAACGTTTGGCTTAAATCGTTATAAAGGTGAAACGTTTGGATTTGTTTCGTAACATTTGTATATGTTTGTCTTAAATTGCTAAAAAGGTGAAACACTTGGATTTGTTTCGTAGCGTTTGTAAACGTTTGGCTTAAATCTGAAAAAGTGAAACATTTGGATTTGTTTGCTAACGCTTGCAAACGTTTTGCTTAAATCACTAAAAAGGGTAAACGTTTGGATTTGCTTCGTAACATTTGTAAACGTTTGGCTTAAATCGCTAAAAAGGGGAAACGTTTGGATTTATTTCGTAACGTTTGGTTTAAATCGCTAAAAAGGTGAAACGTTTGGATTTGTTTTGTAATATTTGTAAACGTTTGTCTTAATTTGCTAAAAAGGTGAAATGCTTGGATTTGTTTCGTAATGTTTGTAAACGTTTGGCTTAAATTGCGAAAGAGGTGAAACGCTTGGATTTGTTTCGTAGCGTTTGTAAACGTTTGGCTTAAATTGCTAAAAAGGTGAAAAATTTGGATTTGCTTCGTACCCTTTGTAAACATTTTGCTTAAATCGCTAAAAAGGTGAAACATTTGGATTTGTTTCATACGTTTTTAAACGTTTTGCTTAAATTGCTAGAAAGGTGAAATGTTTAGATTTGTTTTGTAACGTTTGTAATCGTTCGGCTAAGATAGATAAAAAGGTGAGACGTTTGGATTTGTTTCATAACGTTTATAAACATTTGCATTAAATTGATAAAAAAGGTGACACGCTTGGATTTGTTTCGTAACGTTTGTAAACGTTTGGTTTAAATTACTAAAAATGATGAAACGGTTGGTTTTGTTTCGTAATGTTTCTAAACGTTTCGCATAAATTGCTAAAAATGTGAAACGTTTGGATTTGTTCCATTACGTTTTAAACGTTTGGTTCTGTTTCATAACGTTTGTTAACGTTTGGCTTAAATCGTTATAAAGGTGAAACGTTTGGATTTGTTTCGTAACATTTGTATATGTTTGTCTTAAATTGCTAAAAAGGTGAAACACTTGGATTTGTTTCGTAGCGTTTGTAAACCTTTGGCTTAAATCGCTAAAAAGGTGAAACACTTGGATTTCTTTTGTAATGTTTGTAAACTTTTGGCTTAAATTGCTAAAAAGGTGAAACGCTTAGATTTGTTGCGTAATATTTGTAAACGTTTGGCTTATATTGTTAAAAAGGTGAAACACATGGATTTGTTTGTTAACGTTTGTAAACGTTTGTCTTAAATTGCTAAAAAGATGAAACGCTTCAATTTGTTTCGTAACGTTTGTAATCGTTTAGCTTAAATTGCTAAAAAGGTGAAACGTTCGGATTTGTTTCGTAACGTTTGTAAACGTTTGGCTTAAATCGCTAAAAAGGTGAAACGTTTAGATTTGTTTCGTATCGTTTGTAAATGTTTGGCTTAAATCGCTAAAAAGGTGAAACGTTTGGATTTGTTTTCGTAACGTTTGTAAACCTTTCGCTTAAATTGCTAAAAAGATGAAACATTTGGTTTTGTTTCGTAACGTTTGTAAACGTTTGGCTAAAAACGCTAAAAAGGGGAAACGTTTGAATTTTCTTCGTAACGTTTTAAACGTTTGGATTTGTTTTGAAACGTTTGGATTTGTTTCGAAACATTTGGATTTGTTTCGTAACATTTGTAAATGTTTGGCTTCAATCACTAAAAAGGCGAAACATTTAGATTTGTTTCGTAACGTTTGTAAACGGTTTGCTTAATTTGCAAAAAAGGTTAAACGCTTATATTTGTTTCATAACGTATATAAATGTTTGCCTTAAATTGCTAAAAAGGTGAAACGTTTGAATTTTTTTCCTAACCTTTGTAAAAGTTTGGCTTAAATTGCTAAAAAGGTGAAGCATTTGGAGTTGTTTCATAACGTTTGTAAACGTTTGGCTTAAATGGCTAAAAAGGTGAAACATTTAAATTTCTTTCGTAACGTTTGTAAACGTTTGGCTTAAATTGCAAAAAAGGTGAAACGCTTGGATTTGTTTTGTAACGTTTGTAAATGTTTGGCTTAAATTGCTAAAAAGGTGAAACGCTTGGTTTTGTTTTGGAACGTTTGGATTAAATCGCTAAAAATGAGAAATATTTGGATTTGTTTCGTAACGTTTTAAACGTTTAGTTTTGTTTTGTAACGTTTGTAAACGTTCGGCTTAAATCGCTAAAAAGGTGAACCATTTGGATTTGTTTCATAATGTTAGTAAAAGTTTGGCTTAAATCGCTAAAAAGGTGAAACGTTTGGATTTGTTTGGTAACGTTTGTAAACGTTTGGCTTAAATCTAAAAAGGTGAAATGTTTGGATTTCTTTGCTAACGCTTGTAAACGTTTGGCTGAAATCGCTAAAAAGGGGAAACATTTGGATTTGTTTCGTAACGTTTGTAAAAGTTTGGCTTATATCGCTAAAAAGGGGAAACGTTTGGATTTGTTTCGTAACTAGAGGAAACGTTTGGCTTAAATCGCTAAAAAGGTCAAACATTTGGATTTGTTTCGTAACGTTTGTAAACGTTTGTCTTATATTGCTAAAATGGTGAAACGCTTGGATTTGTTTCGTAACATTTGTAAACGTTTGGCTTAAATTGCTAAAAAGGTGAAACGCTTGGATTTGTTTTGTAACGTTTGTAAACGTTTTGCTTAAATTGCTAAAACGGTGAAAAATTTGGATTTGCTTCGTAACCTTTGTTAACATTTGGCTTAAATCGCTGAAAAGGTGAAACGTTTGGATTTGTTTCATTCGTTTTTAAACGTTTGGCTTAAATCGCTAAGAAGGTGAAATATTTGGATTTCTTTCGTGACGTTTGTAAATGTTGTGCTAAGATTGCTAAATAGGTAAAACTCTTGGATTTGTTTCATAACGTTTATAAACGTTTCGCTTAAATTATTAAAAAGGTGAAACGCTTTAAATTGCAAAAAAGGTGAAACGCTTTGTTTTGTTTCGTAATGTTTATAAACGTTTGGCATAAATTGCTAAAAATGCGAAACGTTTGGATTTGTTTCGTAACGTTTTAAACGTTTGGTTTTGTTTCATAACGTTTGTAAACGTTTAGCTTAAATCGCTAAAAAGGTGAAACGTTTGGATTTGTTTCCAAACGTTTGTAAACATTTGGCTTAAATCGCTAATAAGGTGAAACGTTTGGATTTGTTTCGTAACGTTTGTAAACGTTTAGCTTAAATTGCTAAAAAGGTGAAACGCTTTGATTTGTTTTGTAACATTTGCATACGTTTGGCTTAAATTACTAAAACGGAGAAACGCTTGCATTTGTTTCGTAACGTTTGTAAACGTTTGGTTTAAATTGCTAAAAGGTGAAACGTTTGGATTTGTTTTGTAGCATTTATAAACATTTGGCTTATATAGCTAAAAAGGTAAAACGTTTGGATTTGTTTCATACCGTTTGTAAACGTTTGGCTTAATTCGCTAAAAAGGTGAAACGTTTGGATTAGTTTCGGAATGTTTGTAAATGTTTGGCTTAAATTGATAAAAAAATTAAACGCTTGGACTTGTTTGTAACGTTTGTAAACGTTTGGCTTCAATTGCTAAAGAGGTTAAACATTTGGATTTGTTTCCTAACGTTTATAAACGTTTGGCGTAAATTGCAAAAAAGGAGAAACGTTTGGATTTTTTCCTAACCTTTGTAAACGTTTTGCTTAAATCGCTCAAAAGGGGAAACGCTTGAATTTGTTTCATTGCATTTGTAAACGTCTGGCTTAAATCGCTAAAAAGGTGAAATGTTTAGATTTGATTCGTAACGTTTGTAAACGTTTGGCTTAAATTGCAAAAAAGGTGAAACGCTTGGATTTGTTTCGTAACATTTATAAACATTTGGCTTAAATTGCTAAAAAGGTGATACAATTGGATTAGTTTCGTTACGTTTATACACTTTTTGGCATAAATTGCTATGTAAACGTTTAGCTTAAATTACTAAAAATGTGAAACGTTTGGATTTGTTTCGTAACATTTGTAAACGTTTGGCTTAAATTGCTAAAAAGGTGAAACGCTTGGATTAGTTTCGTTACGTTTGTAAACTTTTGGCTTAAATTGCAAAAAAGGTGAAACGCTTGATTCTATTTTGTAAATTTTGTAAACGTTTGGCTTAAGTTGCTAAAAATGTGAAACATTTGGATTTGTTTAGCAACGTTTGGTGTCTATCGCTAAAAAGGTGAAACGTTTGGATTTGATTCGTAACGTTTGTAAACATTTGGCATAAATCGCTAAAAAGGTGAAACGTTTGATTTGTTATGTAACGTTTTAAACGTTTGGCTCAAATCGCTGAAAAGGGGAAACGTTTGGATTTGTTTCGTAACGTTTGTAAACGTTTGGCTTAAAATGCTAAAAAGGTGAAATGTTTGGTTTTGTTTCGTGACGTTTGTAAAAGTTCGGCTTAAAACGCTTAAAAGGTGAGACGTTTGGATTTGTTTCGTAACGTTTGTAAATGTTTGGCTTAAATTTCTAAAAAGGTTAAACGCTTGGATTTGTTTTGTAACGTTTGTAAACATTTGGCTTAAATTCCTAAAAATGTGAAACGCTTGGATTTGTTTCGGAACGTTTGTAAATGTTTGGCTTAGATTTCTAAAAAGGTGAAACGCTTCGATTTGTTTTGTAATGTTTATAAACGTTTGGCTTTAATTGCTAAAAAGGTGAAACGCTTGGATTTGTTTCGTAACGTTTGTAAACGTTTGGTTTATATTGGTAAAAAGGCGAAATGCTTGGATTTGTTTTCGTAACGTTTGTAAACGTTTAAATCTAAAAAAAAGGGAAACGTTTGGATTTGTTTTGTAACGTTTGGCCTAAATTCCTAAAAAGGGGAAACGCTTGGATTTGTTTTGTAATGTTTGTAAACTTTTGGCTTAATTTGCTAAAAAGGTGAAACGCATGAATTTGTTTCGAAATGTTTGTAAACGTTTGGCTTAAATTGCTGAAAAGGTGAAACGATTGGATTTGATTCGTAGCGTTTGTAAACTTTTGGCTTAAATCTAAAAAAGGGAAACGTTTGGATTTGTTTGGTAACGTTTGTAAACGTTTGGCTTAAATCGCTAAAAAGGGGAAACGTTTGGATTTGTTTCGTGACGTTTGTAAATGTTTGGCTTTAATCGCTAAAAAGGAGAAATATTTGGATTTATTTCGTAAAGTTTGTAATAGTTTCGCTTATATCGCTAAAAAGGCGAAATCTTTGGATTTGTTTCGTAACATTTGTAAACACGTGTCTTAAATTACTAAAAAGGTGAAACACTTGGATTTGTTTCGTAACGTTTGTAAATGTTTGGCTTAAATTGCTAAAAAGGTGAAACGCTTGTATTTGTTTCGTAACGTTTGCAAACGTTTGGCTTAAATTGCTAAAAAGGTGGAACGCTTAGTTTTGTTTTGTAATGTTTCTAAACGTTTGGCATAAATTGCTAAAAATGTGAAACGTTTAGATTTATTTCGTAACGTTTTAAACGTTTGGTTTTGTTTCATAACGTTTGTAAACGTTCGGCTTACATTTCTAAAATGGTGAAGGGTTTGGATTTGTTTCGTAACGTTTGTAAACATTTGGCTTAAATCGCTAAAATGGTGTAACAGTTGGATTGGTTTCGTAACGTTTGTAAACGTTTGGTTTAAATCGCTAAAAAGGTGAAACATTTGGATTTGTTTCATATCGTTTGTAAACGTTTGGCTTAAATCGGTAAAAAGGGGAAACGTTTGGATTTGTTTCGTACCGTTTGTAAACGTTTGGCTTAAATTGCTAAAAAGGTGAAATGATTAGATTTGATTCGTAATGTTTGTAAACGTTTGGCTTAAATTGCTAAAAAGGTGAAACTCTTGAATTTATTTCGTAACATTTGTAAACGTTTGGCTTAAATTGCTCAAAAGGTGAAACGCTTGGATTAATTTCGTTACATTTGTAAACTTTTGGCTTAAATTGCTAAAAATGTGAAACGCTTGGTTTTTTTCCGCAACGTTTGTAAACGTTTGGCTTAAATTACTAAAAATGTGAAACGTTTGTATTTGTTTCGTAACGTTTGTATACGTTTGGCTTCAATCGCTAAAAAGGGGAAACGTTTGGATTGGTTTCGTAACGTTTGTAAACGTTTGGCGTCAATCGATAAAAAGGTGAAACGTTTGGATTTGATTCGTAACGTTTGTAAACATTTGGCATAAATCGCTAAAAAGGTGAAATGTTTGGATTTGTTTCGTAACGTTTTAAACGTTTGGCTCAAATCGCTAAAAAGGGGAAACATTTGGATTTGTTTCGTAACGTTTGTAAACGTTTCGCTTAAATTTATAAAAAGGTGAAGCGTTTGGTTTTGTTTCGTGACGTTTGTATAAGTTCGGCTTAAATCGCTAAAAAGGTGAGACATTTGGATTTATTTCGTAAAGTTTGTAAACGTTTGGCTTAAATTTCTAAAAAAACGTTAAACGCTTGGATTTGTTTTGTAACGTTTGCAAACGTTTGGTTTAAATTTCTAAAAATGTGAAACGCTTGGATTTGTTTCGGAAGGCTTATAAAAGTTTGGCTATGATTTCTAAAAAGGTGAAACGCTTGGATTTGTTTTGTAATGTTTGTAAACTTTTGGCTTTAATTGCTAAAAAGGTGAAATGCTTGGATTTGTTTCGTAACGTTTGTAAACGTTTGGCTTAAATTGCTAAAAAGGTGAAACGCTTGGATATGTTTTCGTAACGTTTGTAAACGTTTGGCTTAAATCTATAAAAGGGTAACGTTTGGATTTGTTTTGTAACGTTTGTAAACGTTATGCTTAAATTGCTAAAAAGGTGAAACGCTTGGAGTTGTTTTGTAACGTTTGTAAACTTTTGGCTTAAATTGCTAAAAAGGTGAAACGCTTGGATTTGTTTCGTAACGTTTGTAAACGTTTGGCTTAAATTGCTAAAAAGGTGAAACGCTTGGATTTGTTTCGTACCATTTGTAAACGTTTGGCTTAATTTGCTAAAAAGGTTAAACGTTTCGATTTATTTCTTAATGTTTGTAAACATTTAGCTTAAATTGCTAAAAAGGGGAAACGTTTGGATTTGTTTCTTAATGTTTGTAAACGTTTGGCTTAAATCGCTAAAAATGGGAAACGTTGGGATTTGTTTCGAAACGTTTTAAACGTTTGGCTTATATCGCTAAAATGGGGAAACGTTTGAATTTGTTTTGTAGCGTTTGTTAACATTTGTCTTAAATTGCTAAAAAGGTGAAACACTTGGATTTGTTTCGTTACGTTTGTAAACTTTTGGCTTAAATTGCTAAAAAAGTGAAACACTTGATTTTTTTTCGTAACATTTGTAAACGTTTGGATTAAGTTGCTAAAAATGTGAAACGTTTGGATTTGTTTCGTAACGTTTGTAAACGTTTGGTGTCAATCGCTAAATAGGTGAAACATTTGGATTTGATTCGTAATGTTTGTAAACATTTGGCATAAATCGCTAAAAAAGTGAAACTCTTGGATTTGTTTCGTAACGTTTGTAAACGTTTGTCTTAAATTGCTAAAAAGGTGAAACGCTTGGATTTGTTTTGTAACGTTTTAAACGTTTGCCTCAAATCGCTAAAAAGGGAAAACGTTTGGATTTGTTTCAGAACGTTTGTAAACGTTTGGCTTAGATTGCTAAAAAGGTGAAACGCTTGGATTTGTTTCGTAATGTTTTTAAACGTTTGGCTTAAATTGCTAAAAAGCTGAAAC
The DNA here is from genome assembly GCF_937616625.2 of Mercurialis annua. Classification (NCBI taxonomy): domain Eukaryota; kingdom Viridiplantae; phylum Streptophyta; class Magnoliopsida; order Malpighiales; family Euphorbiaceae; genus Mercurialis; species Mercurialis annua. Next base: position 25,841,349 of record NC_065571.1, read on the forward strand.
GCTTGTATTTGTTTCGTAACGTTTGTAAACGTTTCGCTTATATTGCTAAAAAGGTGCAATGCTTGGATTTGTTTTCGTAACATTTATAAACGTTTGGCTTAAATATAAGAAAGGGAAACGTTTGGATTGGTTTTTTAACGTTTGTAAACGTTTGGCTTAAATTGCTAAAAAGGTGAAACGCTTGGATTTGTTTAGTAATGTTTGTAAACTTTTGGCTTAAATTGCTAAAAAGTTGAAACGCTTGGATTTGTTTCGGAACGTTTGTAAACGTTTGGCTTAAATTGGTAAAAAGGTGAAACGATTGGATTTGTTTTGGTAACGTTTGTAAATTTTTGGCTTAAATCTAAAAAAGTGAAACGTTTCGATTTGTTTGGTACGTTTGTAAACGTTTGGCTTAAATCGCAAAAAAGGGGAAACATTTGGATTTGTTTCGTTATATTTGTAAACGTTTGGCTTAAATCGCTAAAAAGGAGAAACGTTTAGATTTATTTCCTAACGTTTGTAAACGTTTCGTTTATATCGCTAAAAAGTGAAATGTTTGGATTTGTTTCGTAACATTTGTAAACGTTTGTCTTAAATTGCTAAAAAGGTGAAACGCTTGAATTTTTTTTGTAACGTTTGTAAACGTTTGGCTTAAATTCCTAAAAAAGTGAAACGCTTGTATTTTTTTCGTAACGTTTACAAACGTTTGGCTTAAATTGCTAAAAGGTGAAACACTTGGTTTTGCTTTGTAATGTTTCTAAACGTTTTGCATAAATTGCTAAAAATGTGAAACGTTTAGATTTAATTCGTAACGTTTTAAATGTTTAATTTTTTTTCGTAACGTTTGTAAACGTTTGGCTTAAATCGCTAAAAAGGTGAGAGGTTTGGATTTGTTTCGTAACGTTTGTAAACATTTGGCTTAAATCGCTAAAGAGGTGTAACAGTTGGATTCGTTTCGTAACGTTTGTAAACGCTTGGCTTAAATTGCTAAAAAGGTGAAATGTTTGGATTTCTTTCGTATCGTTTGTAAACGTTTGGCTTAAATCGCTAAAAAGGTGAAACTTTTGGATTTGTTTCGTAATGTTTGTAAACGTTTGGCTTAAATTGCTAATAAGGTGAAACGCTTTGATTTGTTTCGTAACCTTTGCACACGTTTGGCTTAAATTGCTAAAACGGAGAAACGCTTGGATTTATTTTATAACGTTTTTAAACGTTTGGCTTAAATTGCTAAAAGGGAAACGTTTGGATTTGTTTCGTAGCGTTTATTAACGTTTGGCTTAAATAGCTAAAACGGTGAAACGTTTGGATTTGTTTCGTACCATTTGTAAACGTTTGGCTTAAATTGCTAAAAAGGTTAAACGTTTGGATTTATTTCGTAATGTTTGTAACATTTAGCTTAAATTGCTAAAAAAGGGAAACGTTTGGATTTGTTTCTTAATGTTTGTAAGCGTTTGGCTTAAATCGCTAAAAAGGTGAAACATTGGGATATGTTTCGAAACGTTTTAAACGTTTGGCTTATATCGCTAAAATGGGGAAACGTTTGAATTTGTTTTGTAGCGTTTGTTAACATTTGGCTAAAATCGCTGAAAGGTAAAACATTTGGTTCTTTTTCATAACGTTCGTAAACGTTCGGCTTAAATAGCTAAAAAGGTGAAACGTTTGGATTAGTTTCATAACTTTTGTAAACATTTGGCTTAAATTGCTAAAAAGGTGAAACGCTTGGATTTCTTTCGTAATGTTTGTTAACGTTTGGCTTAAATTGCTAAAAAGGTGAAACTCTTGGATTTGTTTCGTAACATTTGTAAACGTTTGGCTTATATTGTTAAAAAGGTGAAACGCATGGAGTTTTTTGGTAACATTTGTAAACGTTTGGCTTAAATTGCTAAAAAGGTGAAAAGTTTGGATTTGTTTCGTAACGTTTTAAATGTTTGGCTCAAATCGCTAAAAAGGGGAAACGTTTGGATTTGTTTCGTAACGTTTGTAAACGTTTAACGTAAATTTTCTAATAAGGTTAAACGCTTGGATTTGTTTTGAAACGTTTGTAAATGTTTGGCTTAAATTCCTAAAAGTTTGAAACGCTTGGATTTGTTTCAGAACGTTTGTAAACCTTTGGCTTAGATTGCTAAAAAGGTGAAACGCTTTTTAAACGTTTGGCTTAAATTGCTAAAAAGGTGAAACGCTTGTATTTGTTTCGTAATGTTTGTAAACGTTTGGCTTATATTGCTAAAAAGGTGAAATGCTTATATTTGTTTTCGTAACGTTTATAAACGTTTGGTTTAAATCTAAAAAAGGGAAACGTTTGGATTGGTTTTGTAACGTTTGTAAACGTTTGGCTTAAATTGCTAAAAAGGTGAAACGCTTGGATTTGTTTAGTAACGTTTGTAAACTTTTGGCTTAAATTGCTTAAAAGGTGAAACGCTTGGATTTGTTTCGGAACGTTTGTAAACGTTTGGCTTAAATTGCTAAAAAGGTGAAACGATTGGATTTGTTTCGTAACGTTTGTAAATTTTTGGCTTAAATCGCAAAAAAGAGGAAACGTTTGGATTTGTTTCGTTACATTTGTAAACGTTTTGGCTTAAATCGCTAAAAAGGGGAAACGTTTGGATTTGTTTGGTAACGTTTGTAAACGTTTGGCTTAAATCGCAAAAAAGGGGAAACGTTTGGATTTGTTTCGTTACATTTGTAAACGTTTTGGCTTAAATCGCTAAAAAGGAGAAACGTTTAGATTTGTTTCGTAACGTTTGTAAACGTTTGTCTTAAATTGCTAAAAAGGTGAAACGCTTGGATTTGTTTCGGAATGTTTGTAAACGTTTGGCTTAAATTGCTAAAAAGGTGAAACGATTGGATTTATTTCGTAACGTTTGTAAATTTTTGGCTTAAATCTAAAAAAGTGAAACGTATGGATTTGTTTGGTAACGTTTGTAAACGTTCGGCTTAAATCGCAAAAAAGGGGAAAGGTTTGGATTTGTTTCGTTACATTTGTAAACGTTTGGCTTAAATCGCTAAAATGGAGAAATGTTTGGATTTATTTCGTAACGTTTGTAAACGTTTCGTTTATATCGCTAAAAAGTGAAATGTTTGGATTTGTTTCGTAACATGTGTAAACGTTTGTCTTAAATTGCTAAAAAGGTGAAACGCTTGAATTTGTTTCGTAATGTTTGTAAACGTTTGACTTAAATTGCGAACAAAGTGAAACGCTTGTATTTGTTTCGTAACGTTAACAAACGTTTGGCTTAAATTGCTAAAAGTTGAAACACTTGGTTTTGTTTTGTAATGTTTCTAAACGTTTTGCATAAATTGCTAAAAATGTGAAATGTTTAGATTTAATTCGTAACGTTTTAAACATTTGATTTTTTCGTATCGTTTGTAAACGTTTGGCTTAAATTGCTAAAAAGGTGAAATATTTGGATTTCTTACGTATCGTTTGTAAACGTTTGGCTTAAATCGCTAAAAAGGCAAAAAGTTTGGATTTGTTTTGTAACCTTTGTAAACGTTTGCCTTAAATTGCTAATAAGGTGAAACGCTTTGATATGTTTCGTAACGTTTGCACACGTTTGGCTTAAATTGCTAAAACGGAGAAACGCTTGGATTTATTTCGTAACGTTTTTAAACGTTTGGCTTAAATTCCTAAAAGGGGAAACGTTTGGATTTGTTTCATAGCGTTTATTAACGTTTGGCTTAAATAGCTAAAAAGGTGAAACGTTTGAATTTGTTTCGTACCATTTGTAAACGTTTGGCTTAAATTGCTAAAAAGGTTAAACGTTTGGATTTATTTCGTAATGTTTGTAAACATTTAGCTTAAATTGCTAAAAAGGAGAAACATTTGGATTTGTTTCTTAATGTTTATAAACGTTTGGCTTAAATTGCTAAAAAGGTGAAACGTTGGGATTTGTTTCGAAACATTTTAAACGTTTGGCTTATATCGCTAAAATGGGGAAACGTTTGAATTTGTTTTGTAGCGTTTGTTAACATTTGGCTAAAATCGCTGAAAGGTAAAACATTTGGTTCTTTTTCATAACGTTCGTAAATGTTCGGCTTAAATAGCTAAAAAGGTGAAACGTTTGGATTAGTTTCATAACTTTTGTAAACATTTGGCTTAAATTGCTAAAAAGGTGAAACGCTTGGATTTCTTTCGTAATGTTTGTAAACGTTTGGCTTAAATTGCTAAAAAGGTGAAACGCTTAGATTTGTTTCGTAAACGTTTGGCTTAAATTGCTAAAAAGGTGAAACGCTTGGATTTGTTTGGTAACGTTTGTACACGTTTGGCTTAAATTGCTAAAAAGGTGAAACTCTTGGATTTGTTTCGTAACGTTTGTAAACGTTTGGTTTAAATTGCTAAAAAGGTGAAACATTTGAATTTGTTACGTATTGTTTGTAAACGTTTGGCTTAATTCTAAAAAAGTGAAACATTTTTATTTGTTTTGTAACTTTTATAAATGTTTGGCTTAAATTTCCAAAAAGGTGAAACACTAGGATTTGTTTCGGAACCGTGTGGCTTAAATTGCAAAAAAGGTGAAAGGCTTGGAATCATTTCGTAACGTTTGTAAACGTTTGGCTTAAATCTAAAAAAGGGAAACGTTTGGATTTGTTTGCTAACGCTTGTAAACGTTTTGCTTAAATCGCTAAAAAGGGGAAACGTTTGGATTTGTTTCGTAACATTTGTAAACGTTTGGCTTAAATCGCTAAAAAGGGGAAACGTTTGTATTTTTTTGGTAACGTTAGTAAACGTTTGGCTTAAATCGTTAAAAAGGTGAAACGTTTGGATTGGTTTTGTAACATTTGTAAACGTTTGTCTTAAATTGCTAAAAAGGTGAAGCGCTTGGATTTGTTTCGTAACGTTTGTAAACGTTTGACTTAAATTGCTAAAGAGGTGAAACGCTTGGATTTGTTTCGTAGCGTTTGTAAATGTTTGGCTTAAATTGCTAAAAAGGTGAAAAATTTGGATTTGCTTCGTAACCTTTGTAAACATTTTGCGTAACTCGCTAAAAAAGTGAAACGTTTGGATTTGTTTCATACGTTTTTAAACGTTTTTCTTAAATTGCTAGAAAGGTGAAATGTTTGGATTTGTTTAGTAACGTTTGTAAACTTTTGGCTTAAATTGCTAAAAAGGTGAAACGCTTGGATTTGTTTCGGAACGTTTGTAAACGTTTGGCTTAAATTGCTAAAAAGGTGAAACGATTGGATTTGTTTCTAAACGTTTTAAACGTTTGGTTTTATTTCAAAAAGCTAGGAAACGTTTGGCTTTAATCGCTGAAAAATTGAAACGTTTGGATTTGACACGTACCTTTTGTAAACGTTTGGCTTAAATCGCTGAAAAGGTGAAACGTTTGGATTTATTTCGCAACGTTTGTAAACGTTTGGCTTCAATTGCTAAAAAGCTGAAACGCTTGGATTTGTTTCGTAACATTTGTAAACGTTTGGCTTATATTGCTAAAAAGGTGAAACGCTTGGATTTGTTTTGTTACGTTTGTAAATATTTGGTTTAAATTGCTTAAAAGATGAAATGCTTGGTTTCGTTTCGTAATGTTTGTAAACGTTTGGCTTAAATTACTAAACATGTGAAACGTGTGGCTTAAATCGCTAAAATGGGGGAACGTTTAGATTTGTTTCGTAACCTTTGTAAACGTTTGGCTTAAATAGCTAAAAAGGTGACGCGTTTGGATTTGTTTAGTAATGTCTGTAAACATCTGGCTTAAATTGCCAAAAAGGTGAAACATTTGGATTTGTTTTGTAACATTTGTAAACGTTTGGCTTAACTCGCTAAAAAGGTGAAACATTTGGATTTTTTACGTAATGTTTGTAAACGTTTGGCTTAATCACAAAAAAGGTGAAACGTTTGGATTTGTTTTGAAACATTTTTAAACGTTTGTCTTAAATCGCTAAAATGGGAAAACATTTGGATTTGTTTCGTAATGTTTTTAAACATTTGGCTTAAATCGCTAAAAAGGTGAAACATTTGGATGTGTTTCGTAAAGTTTGGCTTAAATCGCTAAAATGGGGAAACATTTGGATTTCCTCTGTAACGTTTGTAAATATTTGGATTTGTTTCGTAACGTTTGTAAACGTTTGGTTTTGTTTCGTAAAGTTTTTAAACGTTTTGCTTAAATCACTAAAATGGGGAAACGTTTGGATTTGTTTCTTAATGTTTGTAAACGTTTGGCTTCAATCGCTAAAAAGGTGAAACGTTTGGATTCGCTTCGTAACGTTTGTAAACGTTAGGCTTAAATTGCTAAAACCGTGAAAAGTTTGTTTTTGTTCCGTAATGTTTGTAAACGTTTGGATTTGTTTTGTAACGTTGTCAAATGTTTGGCTTAAATCGCTAAAAAGGTGAAACATTTGGATTTGTTTCGTAACGTTTCTAAACATTTGGCTTAAATCGCTATAATGGGGAAACATTTGGATTTATTTCGTAACGTTTGGAAACGTTTGGATTTGTTTCGTAACATTTGGAAACGTTTGGATTTTTTCGTAACGTTTACAAACGTTTGGCTTAATTCGCTAAAAAGGCTAAACGTTTGGTTTTGTTTCGTAATGTTTGTAAACGTTTGGCTTAAATCTCTAAAAAGGTGAAGCATTTGGATTTGTTTCTTAACGTTTGTAAATGTTAGGCTTTAATTTCTAAAAAGGTGAGACGCTTGGATTTGTTTCGAAACTTTTGTAAACATTTGGGTTAAATCGCTAAAAAGGTGAAACGCTTGTATTTGTTACGTACCGTTTGTAAACGTTTGGCTTAAATTGCTAAAAATGGGAAACATTTGAAACGTTTGATTTTGTTCCATAACGTTAATAAACGTTTGGCTTAAATCGCTAAAAATGTGAAACATTTGGATTTATTTCGTTATGTTTTAAACGTTTGGTTTTATTTCTTAACGTTTGTAATCGTTTGGTTTGAATTGTTAATAAGTAGAAACGTTTGTAAACGTTTGACATAAATTGCTAAAATGGGGAAATGTTTTGATTTGTTTCTTAACGTTTTAAACGTTTGGTTTTGTTTCATAACGCTTGCAAACGTTTGGCTTTAATTGCTGAAAAATTGAAACGTGTGGATTTGACACGTACAGTTTGTAAACGTTTGGCTTAAATCGCTGAATAGGTGAAAGTTTGGATTTATTTCGTATGTTTGTAAACATTTGGCTTCAATTGCTAAAAAGGTTTAACGCTTGGATTTGTTTCGAAATATTTGTAAATGTTTGGCTTATATTGCTAAAAAGGTGAAACGCTTGGATTTGTTTCGTTACGTTTGTAAATGTTTGGTTTCAATTCCTTAAAAGATGAAACGTTTGGTTTTGTTTAGTAATGTTTGTAAACGTTTGGCTTAAATTACTAAACATGTGAAACGTTTGGATTTGTTTCATAATGTTTGTAAATGTTTGGCTTAAATCGCTAAAAAGGGGAAACGTTTGGATTTGTTTCGTAACGTTTTAAACGTTTGGCTTAAATCGCGAAAATGGGGGAACGTTAGGATTTGTTTCGCAACGTTTGTAAATGTTAGGCTTAAATTGATAAAAAGGTGAAACGTTTCTTTTTGTTTCGTAGCGTTTGTAAACGTTCGGCTTAAATAGCTAAAAAGGTGAAAAGTTTGGATTTGTTTCGTAACGTTTGTAAACGTGTCGCTTAAATTGCTAAAAAGGTGAAACGCTTGTATTTGTTTCGTATGGTTTGTAAACGTTTGGTTTTCTTTTGTAATGTTAGGATTTGTTTCGTAACGTGTGTACACGTTTGGCTTAAATCGCTGAAAAGGTGAAACGTTTTGATTTGTTTCGTAACGTTTGTAAACGTTTTGCTTAGATCGCTTATAAGGTGAAACGTTTGGATTTGTTTCGCAACTTTGATAAACGTTTTGCTTATATTGCAAAAAAGGTGAAACGCTTGGATTTGTTTCATAACGATATAAACGTTTGACATAAATCACAAAAAAGGTGAAACATCGTGTTTTGTTTCATAAAGTTTGTAAACGTTTGGCTTAAATCGCTAAAAAGGTGTAACGTTTGGATTTGTTTCATAATATTTGTAAATGTTTGGCGTAAATATCTAAAATGGTGAAATGTTTGGATTTGTTTCATAACGTTTTTAAACGTTTGGCTTCATTCGCTAAAAAGGTGAAACGCTTGGATTTATTTCGTAACGATTGTAAACGTTTGGCTTAAATCGCTAAAAAGTTGAAACGTTTAAATTTGATTCGTAACGTTTGTAAACATTTCGCTTAAATCGCTAGAAAGGTGAAACAATTGGCTTGAATCGCTAAAAAGGTGAAACGTTTGGATTATTTTCGTAACGTTTGTAAACGTTTGGCTTAAATCGCTAAAAAGCTTAAACGTTTGGATTTGTTTCGTAACATTTGTAGATGTTTGGCTTAAATCGCTGAAAAGGTGAAAAATTTGAATTTGTTTTGTAACATTTGTAAATGTTTGGTTTAAATCGCTCAAAAGATGAAACATTTGGTTTTGTTTCGTAACGTTTGTAAACGTTTAGTTTAAATTGATAAAAAGGAGAAACGCTTGGGTTTATTACGTAGCGTTTGTAAACATTTGCCTTAAATCGCTAAAAAGGTGAATTATTTGGATTTGTTTCGTAACGTTTGTAAACGTTCGGCTTAAATCGCTAAAAAGGTGAAAGTTTTGGTTTTGTTTTGTAATGTTTGTTAACGTTTGGCTTAAACAGCTAAAAAGATGAAAAATTTAGTTTTGTTTCATAACGTTTGTAAACGGTCGGATTAAATCTCCAAAAAGGGGAAACATTTGGATTTGTTTCGTAAAATTTGTAAACGTTTGGTTTAATTTGCTTAAAACCTGAAACGTTTGGATTTATTTTGTAATGTTTGTAAGCGATTGGTTTTGTTTCGTAATTTTTGTAAACGTTTGGCTTAAATAGCTAAAAATTTGGATTTGTTTCGTAACGTTTGAAACTTTTGGTTTTTTTTCATAACTTTTGTAAACGTTTGGCTTAAATCGCTAAAAAGGTGAAACGTTTGAATTTGTTTAGTAACGTTTGTAAACATCAGGCTTAAATTGCCAAAAAGTTAAAACATTTGGATTGGTTTTGTAACGTTTGTAAACGTTTGGCTTATATCACGAAAAAGGTGAAACGTTTGGATTTGTTTCGTAATGTTTCAACCGTTTGGCTTAAATCGCTAAAATGGGGAAACATTTGGATTTGTTTCGTAACGTTTGTAAACGTTTGACTTATTTTTCTAAGAAGGTAAAACGCTTGGATTTGTTTCGTAACGTTTGTAAACGTTTGCCGTAAATCGCTAAAAAGGTGAAACATTTGGATTTGTTTCGTAATGTTTGTAAACGTTTGGCTTCAACCGCAAAAAAGGTGAAACATTTGGATTTGTTTCAAAACATTTTTAAACGTTTGTCTTAAATCGATAAAATGGGGAAACATTTGGATTTGTTTCGTAATGTTTGTAAACGTTTGGCTTAAATCGCTAAAAAGGTGAAACATTTGGATTTGTTTCGTAAAGTTTGGCTCAAATCCCTAAAATGGGGAAACATTTGGATTTGCTCTATAACGTTTGTAAACATTTGGATCTGTTTCGTAACGTTTGTAAATGTTTGGTTTTGTTTCGTAAAGTTTATAAACATTTGGCTTAAATCACTAAAATGGGGAAACGTTTGGATTTGTTTCTTAATTTTTGTAAACGTTTGGCTTCAATCTCTAAAAAGGTGAAACGTTTGGATTTGCTTCGTAACATTTGTAAACGTTAGGCTTAAATTGCTAAAACCGTGAAAAGTTTGTTTTTGTTCCATAATGTTTGTAAACGTTTGGATTTGTTTCGTAACGTTGTCAAATGTTTGGCTTAAATCGCTAAAAAGGTGAAACATTTGGATTTGTTTAGTAACGTTTCTAAACGTTTGGATTAAATCGCTATAATGGGGAAACGTTTGGATTTGTTTCGTAACGTTTGGAAACATTTGGATTTTTTTCGTAACATTTGGAAACGTTTGGATTTTTTTCGTAACGTTTACAAACGTTTGGCTTAATTCGTTAAAAAAGTTAAACGTTTGGTTTTGTTTCGTAACGTTTGTAAACGTTTTGTTTAAATCGCTAAAAATGTGAAACGTTTGGATTTGTTTCGTAACGTTTGTAAATGTTTAGCTTTAATTTCTAAAAAGGTGAAACGCTTGGATTTGTTTCGAAACTTTTGTAAACATTTGGGTTAAATCGCTAAAAAGGTGAAACACTTGTATTTGTTACGTAACGTTTGTAAACGTTTGGCTTAAATTGCTAAAAATGGGAAACATTTGAAACGTTTGGTTTTGTTCCATAACGTTAGTAAATGTTTGGCTTGAATCGCTAAAAATGTGAAACATTTGGATTTGTTTCTTAATGTTTTAAGCGTTTGGTTTTGTTTCTTAACAATTGTAATCGTTTGGCTTAAATTGTTAAAAAGTTGAAACGTTTGTAAACGTTTGACATAAATTGCTAAAATGGGGAAATGTTTTGATTTGTTTCTAAACGTTTTAAACGTTTGGTTTTGTTTCAAAAAATTAGCAAACATTTGGCTTTAATCGCTGCAAAATTGAAACGTTTGGATTTGACACGTACCGTTTGTAAACGTTTGGCTTAAATCGCTGAAAAGGTGAAACGTTTGGATTTATTTCGTAACGTTTGTAAACGTTTGGCTTCAATTGCTAAAAAGGTGAAACGCTTGGATTTGTTTCGTAACATTTGTAAACGTTTGACTTATATTGCTAAAAAGGTGAAATGCTTGGATTTGTTTCGTTACGTTTGTAAATGTTTGTTTTAAATTGCTTAAAAGATGAAACGCTTGGTTTTGTTTCGTAATGTTTGTAAACGTTTGGCTTAAATTACTAAACATGTGAAACGGTTGGATTTGTTTCGTAATGTTTGTAAACGTTTGGCTTAAATCGCTAAAAAGGGGAAACGTTTGGATTTGTTTCGTAATGTTTTCAACGTTTGGCTTAAATCGCTAAAATGGGGGAACGTTTAGATTTGTTCGTAACCTTTGTAAACGTTGGGCTTAAATTACTAAAATGTGAAACGTTTCTTTTTGTTTCGTAACGTTTGTAAACGTTCGGCTTAAATAGCTAAAAAGCTGAAACGTTTGGATTTGTTTCGTAACGTTTGTAAACGTGTCGCATGAATTGCTAAAAAGGTGAAACGCTTGTATTTGTTTCGTAACGTTTGTAAATGTCTGGTTTTCTTTCGTAATGTTAGGATTTGTTTCGTAACGTTTGTACACGTTTGGCTTAAATCGCTAAAAAGGTGAAACGTTTGGATTTGTTTCGCAACGTTTATAAACGTTTTGCTTATATTGCAAAAAAGGTGAAACGCTTGGATTTGTTTCGTAACGATATAAACGTTTGACTTAAATCACAAAAAAGGTGAAACGTCGTGTTTTGTTTCATAAAGTTTTTAAATGTTTGGCTTAAATCGCTAAAGAGGTGAAACTTTTGGATTTGTTTCATAATATTTGTAAACGTTTGGCTTCAATCGCTAAAAAGGTGAAATGTTAGGATTTGTTTCGTAACGTTTTTAAACGTTTCGCTTCATTCGCTAAAAAGGTGAAATGCTTGGATTTGTTTCGTAACGATTGTAAACGTTTGGCTTAAATCGCTAAAAAGTTGAAACGTTTGGATATGTTTCGTAACATTTGTAAACGTTTGGCTTAAATCGCTAGAAAGGTGAAACATTTGGCTTAAATCGCTAAAAAGGTGAAACGTTTGGATTAGTTTCGTAACGTTTGTTAACGTTTGGCTTAAATCGCTAAAACGCTGAAACATTTGGATTTGTTTCGTAACATTTGTAGACGTTTGGCTTAAATCGCTGCACAGGTGAAAAATTTGGATTTGTTTTGTAATATTTGTAATCGTTTGGTTTAAATTGCTAAAAATATGAAACATTTGGTTTTGTTTCGTAAAGTTTGTAAACATTTAGTCTAAATTGCTAAAAAGAAGAAATGCTTGGATTTATTTCGTAGCGTTTGTAAACATTTGCCTTAAATTGCTAAAAAGGTGAAACGTTTGTATTTGTTTCGTAACGTTTGTAAACGTTCGGTTTAAATCGCTAAAAAGGTGAAACTTTTGGTGTTGTTTTGTAATGTTTGTAAACGTTTGGCTTAAACAGCTAAAAAGGTGAAAAATTTGGTTTTGTTTCATAACGTTTGTAAACGGTCGGCTTAAATCGCCTAAAAGGGGAAACGTTTGGATTTGTTTCGTAAAGTTTGTAAACGTTTGGTTTAAATTGCTTAAAACCTGAAACGTTTGGATTTATTTCGTAACGTTTGTAAACGATTGGTTTTGTTTCGTAATGTTTGTAAACGTTTGGTTTAAATAGCTAAAAATTTGAAACATTTGGATTTGTTTCGTAATGTTTTAAACTTTTGGTTTTTTTTCATAACGTTTGTAAACCTTTGGCTTAAATCGCTAAAAAGGTGAAACGTTTGGATTTGTTTAGTAACGTTTGTAAAAATCTGGCTTAAATTGCCAAAAAGGTGAAACGTTTGAATTTGTTTTGTAACATTTGTAAACGTTTGGCTTATATCGCTAAAAAGGTGAAACATTTGGATTTGTTTTGTAATGTTTTTAACGTTTGGCTTAAATCGCTAAAATGGGGCAACATTTGGATTTGTTTCGTAACGTTTGTAAACATTTCGCTTATTTTGCTAAGAAGGTAAAACAGTTGGATTAGTTTTGTAACGTTTGTTAATGTTTGGCTTAAATCGCTAAAAAGGTGAAACATTTGGATTTGTTTCGTAATATTTGTAAACGTTTGGCTTCAATCGCAAAAAAGGTGAAACGTTTGGATTTGTTTCGTAACATTTTTTAACGTTTGTCTTAAATCGCTAAAATGGGGAAACGTTTCGATTTGTTTCATAATGTTTGTAAGTGTTTGGCTTAAATCGCTAAAAAGGTGAAACATTTGGATTTGTTTCGTAAAGTTTGGCTTAAATCACTAAAATGGGGAAACATTAGGATTTGCTCTGTAACGTTTGTAAACATTTGGATTTGTTTCGTAATGTTTGTAAACGTTTGGTTTTGTTTCGTATAGTTTATAAACGTTTGGCTTAAATCACTGAATGGGGAAACGTTTGGATTTGTTTCTTAATTTTTGTAAACGTTTGGCTTCAATCGCTCAAAAAGTGAATCGTTTGGATTTACTTCGTAACGTTTGTAAACGTTAGGCTGAAATTGCTAAAACCGTTAAAAGTTTGTTTTTGTTCCGTAATGTTTGTAAACGTTTGGATTTGTTTCGTAACGTTGTCAAATGTTTGGCTTAAATCACTAAAATATTGAAACATTTGGATTTGTTTCGTAACGTTTCTAAACGTTTGGCTTAAATCGCTATAATGGGGAAACGTTTGGATTTGTTTCGTAACGTTTGGAAACTTTTGGATTTGTTTCGTAACATTTGGAAATGTTTGGATTTTTTTCGTAACATTTACAAACGTTTGGCTTAATTCGCTTAAAACGTTAAATGTTTGGTTTTCTTTCGTAACGTTTGTAAACGTTTGGCTTAAATCGCTAAAAAGGTGAAACGTTTGGATTTGTTTCGTAACGTTTGTAAATGTTTGGCTTTAATTTCTAAAAATGTGAAACGCTTGGATTTGTTTCAAAACTTTTGTAAACATTTGGGTTAAATCGCTAAAAAGGTTAAAGGCTTGTATTTGTTACGTACCGTTTGTAAACGTTTGGCTAAAATTGCTAAAAATGGGAAACGTTTGAAACGTTTGGTTTTGTTCCATAACGTTAGTAAACGTTTGGCTTAAATTGTTAAAAATGTGAAACATTTGGATTTGTTTCGTTATGTTTTAGGCGTTTGGTTTTGTTTTTTAACGTTTGTAATCGTTTGGCTTAAATTGTTAAAAAGTTGAAACGTTTGTAAACGTTTGACATAAATTGCTAAAATGGGGAAATGTTGTGATTTGTTTTTTAACGTTTTAAACATTTGGTTTTGTTTCATAACGATTGCATACGTTTGGCTTAAATCGCTAAAAAGGTGAAACGTTTGGATTTGTTTCATAATATTTGTAAACGTTTGTCTTAAATCGCTAAAAAGGTGAAATGTTAGGATTTGTTTCGTAATGTTTTTAAACGTTTGGCTTCATACGCTAAAAAGGTGAAACGCTTGGATTTGTTTCGTAACGTTCGTAAACGTTTGGCTTAAATCGTTAAAAAGGTGAAACGTTTGGATTTGTTTCGTAAAGTTTGTAAACGTTCGGCTTAAATCGTTAAAAAGGTGAAACATTTGGATTTGATTCGTAACGTTTGAAACATTTGGCTTAATTCGCTAAAAAGGTGAATATTTTGCAATTGTTTCGTAACGTTTGTAAAGCTTTGTTTTAAATCGCTAAAAATGTGAAACATTTTGATTTGTTTTGTAACGTTTCTAAACGTTTGGCTTAAATTTCTAAAAAGGGTTTCGTAACATTTTAAACGTTTTGATTAGTTTCACAATGTTTGTAAACGTTTGGCTTAAATCGCTAAAAAGGTGAAACGTTTGGATTTGTTTTGTACCGTTTGTTAACGTTTTTGCTTAAATCGCTTAAAAGGTGAAAGATTTGGATTAGTTTCGAAATGTTTGTAAACGTTTGGCATTAATTGCTAAAAAGTTGAAATGTTTGGCTTAAATCGCTAAAAAGGTGGAATGTTTGGATTTGCTTCGTAACATTTGTAAACGTTTGGCTTAAATCACTAAAAAGGCGAAACGTTTGGATTTAAATTGCTAAAAAGGTGAAACATTTGGATTTGTTTCGTAACATTTGTAATCGTTTTCCTTAAATCATTAAAAAGGTGATACGTTTGGATTTGTTTGGTAATGTTTGCATTTGTTTCTTAATATTTGTAAACGTTTGGCTTCAATTGCTAAAAAGGTGAAACGCTTGGATTTGTTTCGTAACATATGTAAATGTTTGCCTTATATTGCTAAAAAGGTGAAACTCTTGGATTTGTTTCGCTACGTTTGTAAATGTTTGGTTTCAATTGTTTAAAAGATGAAACGCTTGGTTTTGTTTCGTAATGTTTGTAAACGTTTGGCTTAAATTACTAAATATGTGAAACGTTTGGATTTGTTTCGTAATGTTTGTAAACGTTTGGCTTAAATCACTAAAAAGGGGAAACGTTTGGATTTGTTTCGTAACGTTTTAAACGTTTGGCTTAAATCGCTAAAATGGGGGAACGTTTAGATTTGTTTCGTAACGTTTGTAAACCATCAGGCTCAAACTGCTAAAAAGGTGAAACGTTTCTTTTTGTTTTGTAACGTTTGTAAACGTTTGGCTTAAATAGCTAAAAAGGTGAAAAGTTTGGATTTGTTTCATAACGTTTGTAAACGTGTCGCTTAAATTGCTAAAAAGGTGAAACGATTGTATTTGTTTCGTAACGTTTGTAAACATTTGGTTTTCTTTCGTAATGTTAGGATTTGTTTCGTAACGTTTGTACACGTTTGGCTTAAATCGCTAAAAAGGTGAAACGTTTGGATTTGTTTCGTAACGTTTGTAAACGTTTTGCTTAAATCGCTTAAAAGGTGAAACGTTTGAATTTGTTTCGCAACATTTATAAACGTTTTGCTTATATTGCAAAAAAGGTGAAACGCTTGGATTTGTTTCGTAACGATATAAATGTTTGACTTAAATCACAAAAAAGGTTAAACGTCGTGTTTTGTTTCATAAAGTTTGTAAACGTTTGGCTTAAATCGCTAAAAAGGTGAAACGTTTGGATTTGTTTCATAATATTTGTAAACGTTTGGCTTAAATCGCTAAAAAGGTGAAATGTTAGGATTTGTTTCGTAACGTTTTTAAACGTTTGGCTTCATTCGCTAAAAAGGTGAAACGCTTGGATTTGTTTCGTAACGATTGTAAACGTTTGGCTTAAATCGCTAAAAAGTTGAAACGTTTGGATTTGTTTCGTAACGTTTGTAAACGTTTGGCTTAAATCGCTAGAAAGGTGAAACATTTGGCTTAAATCGCTAAAAAGGTGAATCGTTTGGATTAATTTCGTAACGTTTGTAAACGTTTGGCTTAAATCGCTAAAAAGCTGAAATGTTTGGATTTGTTTCGTAACATTTGTAGACGTTTGGCTTAAATCGCTGAAAAGGTGAAAAATTTGGATTTGTTTTGTAACATTTGTAAACGTTTGGTTTAAATCGCTAAAAAGATGAAACCTTTGGTTTTGTTTCCTAACGCTTGGATTTATTTCGTAGCGTTTGTAAACATTTGCCTTAAATGGCTAAAAAGGTGAAACGTTTGGATTTGTTTCGTAACGTTTGTAAACGTTCGGCTTAAATCGCTAAAGTGGTTAAACTTTTGGTTTTGTTTTGTAATGTTTGTTAACGTTTGTCTTAAACAGCTAAAAAGGTGAAAAATTTGGTTTTGTTTCATAACGTTTGTAAATGGTCGGCTTAAATCGCCAAAAAGGGGAAATGTTTGGATTTGTTTCGTAAAGTTTGTAAACATTTGGTTTAAATTGCTTAAAACCTGAAACGTTTGGATTTGTTTCGTAACGTTTGTAAACGATTGGTTTTGTTTCGTAATGTTTGTAAACGTTTGGCTTAAATAGCTAAAAATTTGGATTTGTGTCGTAACGTTTTAAACTTTTGGTTTTTTTTCATAATGTTTGTAAACGTTTGGCTTAAATCGCTAAAAAGGTGAAACGTTTGGATTTGTTTAGTAACGTTTGTAAAAATCTGGCTTAAATTGCCAAAAAGGTGAAACGTTTGGATTTGTTTTGTAGCGTTTGTAAACGTTTGGCTTGTATCGCTAAAAAGGTGAAAAGTTTGGATTTGTTTCGTAATGTTTCAAACGTTTGGCTTAAATCGCTAAAATGTGTAAACATTTGGATTTCTACGTTTGTAAACGTTTGGCTTATTTTGCTAAGAAGGTAAAACGCTTGGATTTGTTTCGTAACATTTGTAAACGAACTTAAATCGCTAAAAAGGTGAAACATTTGGATTTGTTTCGTAATGTTTGTAATCGTTTGGCTTCAATCGCAGAAAAGGGGAAACGTTTGGATTTGTTTCGAAACATTTTTAAACGTTTGGCTTAAATCGCTAAAATGGGGAAACATTTGGATTTGTTTCGTAATGTTTGTAAACGTTTGGCTTAAATTGCTAAAAAGGTGAAACATTTAGATTTGTTTCGTAAAGTTTGGCTTAAATCGCTAAAATGGGGAAACATTTGGATTTTCTCTGTGACGTTTGTAAACATTTGGATTTGTTTTGTAACGTTTTGTAACGTTTGGTTTTGTTACATAATGTTTATAAACGTTTGGCTTAAATCACTAAAATGGGGAAACGTTTGGATTTGTTTCTTAATATTTGTAAACGTTTGGCTTCAATCGCTAAAAAGGTGAAACGTTTGGATTTGCTTGGTAACGTTTGTAAACGTTAGGCTTAGATTGCTAAAACCGTGAAAAGTTTGTTTTTGTTCCGTAATGTTTATAAACGTTTGGATTTGTTTCGTAACGTTGTCAAATGTTTGGCTTAAATGGCTAAAAAGGTGAAACATTTGGATTTGTTTCGTAACGTTTCTAAACGTTTGGCTTAAATCGCTATAATGGGGAAACGTTTGGATTTGTTTCGTAACGTTTGGAAACGTTTGGATTTGTTTCGTAACATTTGGAAACGTTTGGATTTTTTTCGTAACATTTACAAACGTTTGGCTTAATTCGCTAAAAAGGTTAAACATTTGGTTTTGTTTCGTAACGCTTGTAAACGTTTGGCTTAAATCGCTAAAAATGTGAAACGTTTGGATTTGTTTCATAACGTTTGTAAATGTTTGGCTTTAATTTCTAAAAAGGTGAAACGCTTGGATTTGTTTCGAAACTTTTGTAAACATTTGGGTTAAATCGGTAAAAAGGTGAAACACTTGTATTTGTTACGTACAGTTTGTAAACGTTTGGCTTAAATTGCTAAAAATGAGAAACATTTGTAAACGTTTCAACTTTTTATCGATTTAAGCCAAATGTTTACAATCGTTACGAAACAAATCCAAGCGTTTCACCCTTTTAGCGAATGAAGCCAAACGTTTAAAAACGTTACGAAACAAATCCTAACATTTCACCTTTTTAGCGATTTAAGCCAAACGTTTACA
Source organism: Mercurialis annua (assembly GCF_937616625.2). Taxonomy (NCBI): domain Eukaryota; kingdom Viridiplantae; phylum Streptophyta; class Magnoliopsida; order Malpighiales; family Euphorbiaceae; genus Mercurialis; species Mercurialis annua. The sequence goes on from NC_065571.1 coordinate 25,859,383, forward strand.
AATATTATGAAACAAATCCAAACGTTTCACCTTTTTAGCGATTTAAACCAAACGTTTACAAACTTTATGAAACAAAACACGACGTTTCACCTTCTTTGTGATATAAGGCAAACGTTTATAACGTTATGAAACAAATCCAAGCATTTCGCCTTTTTTACAATATAAGCAAAACGTTTAAATATGTTGCGAAACAAATCCAAACGTTTCACCTTTTAAGCGATTTAAGCAAAACGTTTACAAACGTTTCACCTTTTTAGAGATTTAAGCCAAACGTGTACAAAGGTTACGAAACAAATCCTAACATTACGAAAGAAAACCAAACATTTACAAACGTTAAGAAACAAATACAAGCGTTTCACCTTTTTAGCAATTTAAGCGACATGTTTACAAACGTTGCGAAACAAATCCAAACTTTTCACCTTTTTAGCTATTTAAGCCGAACGTTTACAAACGTTACGAAAGAAAAAGAAACGTTTCACCTTTTTAGCAATTTAAGCCTAACGTTTACAAACGTTACGAAACAAATCTAAACATTCCCCCATTTTAGCGATTTAAGCCAAACGTTTAAAACGTTACGAAACAAATCCAAATGTTTCCCCTTTTTAGCAATTTAAGCCAGACGTTTACAAACATTATGAAACAAACCCAATTATTTACAAACATTACGAAACAAATCCAAACGTTTCACTTTTTTAGCAATTTAAGCAAAACCTTTACAAACGTTACTAAACAAATCCAAATGTTTCCCCTATTTAGCAATTTAACCCGAACGTATACAAACGTTATGAAAAATAAACAAACGTTTCACCTTTTTAGCTACATAAGCCAAATGTTAACAAACGTTACAAAACGAAACCAAACGTTTCACCTTTTTAGCGATTTAAGCCGAACGTTTACAAACGTTACGAAACAGATCCAAACGTTTTACTTTTTTAGCGATTTATGCCAAATGTTTAGAAACGCTACGAAACAAATTCAATCGTTTCACCTAATTAGCAATTAAAAACGTTTACAAACGTTATGAAGCAAAACCAAATGTTTCATCTTTTTAGCGATTTAAGCCAAACGTTTAGAAACGTTACGAAACAAATCCAAACGTTTCACCTTTTTAGCAATTTAAATACAAACGTTTCACCTTTTTAGCGATTGAAGCCAAACGTTTACAAATGTTACGAAACAAATCCAAACGTTTCACCTTTTTAGCAATATAAGCCAAAAGTTTACAAACATTACAAAACAAATTCAAATCTAAACGTTTGGATTTATTTCGTAACGTTTGTAAACGTTTGGCTTCAATTGCTAAAAAGGTGAAACGTTTGGATTTGTTTCGTAACATTTGTAAATGTTTGGCTTATATTGCTAAAAAGGTGAAACGCTTGGATTTGTTTCGTTACGTTTGTAAATGTTTGGTTTCAATTGCTTAAAAGATGAAACGCTTGGTTTTATTTCGTAATGTTTGTAAATGTTTGGCTTAAATCGCTAAAAGTGGGAATGTTTGGATTTGTTTCGTAACGTTTTAAACGTTAGGTTTTGTTTCTTAGCGTTTGTAAACGTTTTCCTCAAATCGTTAAAAAGGTGAAACGTTTGGATTTGTTTCGTAACGTTTGTAAACGTTTGGCTTAAAATCGCTAAAATGGGGAAACTTTTGAATTTGTTTCGTAACATTTATAAACGTTTGGCTTAAAACGCTAAAACGGTGAAACATTTGCATTTGTTTCGTAACTTTTGTAAACGTTTGGCTTAAATCGCTAAAATGGTTAAACGTTTGTATTTAATTCGTAACGTTTGTAAACGTTTGGCTTAAATCGCTAAAATGGGGAAACGTTTGGATTTGTTTCGTAATGTTTATAAACGTTTGGCTTAAATCGCTAAAATGGGGAAACGTTTGGATTGGTTTCGTAATGTTTGTAAACCTTTGGCTTCAATCGCAAAAAAGGGGAAATGTTTGGATTTGTTTTGTAACGTTTGGCTTAAATTGCTAAAAAATGTGAAACGTTTGGATTTGTTTCGTAACGTTTTAAATGTTAGGTTTTGTTTCTTAGCGTTTGTAAACGTTTGGCTTATATCGTTAAAAACGAGAAATATTTGGATTTGTTTCGTAGCGTTTGTATACGTTTGGCTTAAATCGCTAAAATGGGGAAACTTTTGGATTTGATTTGTAACATTTGTAAATGTTTGGCTTAAATCGCTAAAACGGTGAGACGTTTGGATTTGTTTCACAATGTTTATAAACGTTTGGCTTCAATCACTAAAAATTTGTGAACATTTGGCTTAATATACTAAAAAGGGGAAACGTTTGGATTTGTTTCGTAATGTTTGTAAACGTTTGGATTAAATTTCTAAAAAGGGGAAACGCTTTGATCTGTTTCACAATGTTTGTAAACGTTTGGCTTTGTTTCGTAACGTTTGTAAACGTTTGGCTTTAATCGCTAAAAAGTTGAAACGTTTGGATTTGTTTGGTAATGTTTGTAAACGTTTGGGTTAAATGTCTAAAAAGGTGAAACGCTTTGATTTGTTTCGTAACGTTTGGCTTAATATACTAAAAAGGTGAAACGCTTAAATTTGTTTCGTAAAGTTTGTATACGGTTGGCTTAAATCTCTAAATGGGAAAACGTTTGGATTTGTTTCGTAACATATGTAAACGTTTGGCTTTAATTGCTAAAAATGTGAAATGCCTGGATTTGTTTAGTAACGTTTGTAAACGTTTGGCTTTCTTTCATAATGTTTGTAAACGTTTGACTTAAATTTCTAAAATGTGGAACGTTTGGATTTTTTTCGTAACGTTTTAAACGTTTGGTTTTATTTCGTATCGTTTGTAAAATTTTGGCTTAAATCGCTAAAAAGGTTAAACGCTTGGATTTGTTTCATAACTATTGTAAACGTTTGGCTTAAATCGCTAAAATGGGAAGTGTTTGGATTTGTTTCATAACGTTTGTAAACATTTGACTTAAATCGTTAAAAAGGTAAAACGTTTGGATTTGTTTCAGAACGTTTGTAAACGTTTGGCTTAAATTGCTAAAAAGGTAAAATCCTTGGATTTGTTTCGTAACTTTTTAAAAGTCTGACTTAAATCGTTAAAAAGGTGAAACGTTTGTTTTTGTTTCGTAACGTTTATAAACGTTTGACTTAAATCGCTAAAAAGATGAAACGTTTGGTTTAATTTCAAAATGTTTGGATTTATTTCGTAACATTTGTAAAAGTTTAGCTTATATTGCTAAAAGGTGAGACGTTTGGATTTGTTTCGTAAAGTTTGTAAACGTTTCCCTTATATAGCTAAAAGGTGAAACGCTTGGATTTGTTCGTAACGTTTGTAAAGGTTTTGCTTCAATCGCTAAAAACGTGAAACGTTTGGATTTGTTAAATAATGTTTATAAACGTTTGGCTTCAATCGCAAAAAAAGGGGAAACGTTTGGATTTGTTTCGTAACGTTTGTAAACGTTTGGCTTAAATCGCTAAAATGGCGAATCATTTGGATTTGTTTCGTAACGTTTGTAAAAGTTTGGCTTAAATTGCTAAAAAGGTGAAACGTTTGGATCTGTTTCATAACGTTTGTAAACGTTTGGCTTAAATCGCTAAAATGGGGAAACGTTTGGATTTGTTTCGTAACATTTGCAAACATTTGGATTTGTTTCGTAACGTTTGTAAACGTTTGGTTTTGTTTCTTAACGTTTATAAACGTTTGGCTTAAATTGCTTAAATATGGAAACGTTTGGATTTGTTCTTAACATTTGTAAATGTTTGGCTTCAATCGCTAAAAAGATTAAACGTTTGGAATTATTTTATAACGTATGTAAACGTTTGGTTTAAATTCCTAATAATGTAAAAAGTTTGTTTTTGTTTCATAATGTTTGTAAATGTTTGGATTTATTTCGTACCGTTTGTAAACGTTCGGCTGAAATAGCTAAAAAGGGGAAACATTTGGTTTTCTTTTGTAAAGTTTGTTAACATTTGGCTTATATCGCTAAAAAGGTGAAACGTTTGGTTTTGTTTCGTAATGTTTGTAAATGTTCGGCTTAAATCACTAAAAAGGTGAAACGTTTAGATGTTTTTCGTAACCTTTGTAAACATTTGGCTTAAATTGCTAAAAAGATGAAATGTTTGAATTTGTTTCGTAACGTTTGTAAGTGATTGGTTTTGTTTCGTAATGTTTGTAAATGTTTGGCATAAATCGCAAAAAATATGAAACGTTTGGATTTGTTTCGTAACGTTTTAAACGTTTTATTTTGTTTCGCAACGTTTGTAAACGTTTGGCTTAAATTGCTTAAAAGGGGAAACGCTTGGATTTGTTTCGTAATGTTTGTAAACGCTTGGCTTAAATTGCTAAAAAGGTGAAATGTTTCGATTTGTTTCGTGACTTTTGTAAATGTTTAGCTTAAATCGCTAAAAAGGTGAAACTCTTGGATTTGTTTCCTAACATTTGTAATCGTTTGAGTTAAATCGCTAAAAATTCGAAATGTTTGGTTTTGTTCCGTAACGTTTGTAAACGTTTGGCTTAAATCGCTAAAAATGGGAAACGTTTGGATTTGTTTCGTAAAGTTTTAAACGTTAGGTTTTGTTTCTTAGCGTTTATAAACGTTTTCCTAAAATCGTTTAAAAGGTAAAACGTTTGGATTTGTTTCGTAACGTTTGTAAACGTTTGGCTTAAAATCGCTAAAATGGGGAAACTTTTGAATTTGTTTCGTAACATTTGTAAACGTTTGGCTTAAATCGCTAAAACGGTGAAACATTTGGATTTGTTTCGTAACGTTTGTAAACGTTTGGCTTAAATCGCTAAAATGGTTAAACGTTTGTATTTAATTCGTAACGTTTGTAAACGTTTGGCTTAAATCTCTAAAATGGGGAAACGTTTGGATTTGTTTCGTAATGTTTATAAACGTTTGGCTTAAATCGCTAAAAAGGGGAAACGTTTGGATTGCTTACGTAATGTTTGTAAACGTTTGGCTTCAATCGCAAAAAAGGGGAAATATTTGGATTTGTTTCGTAACGTTTGGCTTAAATCGCTTAAAATGTGAAACGTTTGGATTTATTTCGTAATGTTTTAAATGTTAGGTTTTTTTCTTAGCGTTTGTAAACGTTTGGCTTATATCGTTAAAAAGGCGAAACATTTGGATTTGTTTCGTAGCGTTTGTAAACGTTTGCCTTAAATCGCTAAAATGGGCAAACTTTTGGATTTGATTCGTACCATTTGTAAACGTTTGGCTTAAATCGCTAAAACGGTGAGACTTTTGAATTTGTTTCACAATGTTTATAAACGTTTGGCTTCAATCACTAAAAATTTGTAAACGTTTGGCTTAATATACTAAAACGGTGAAACGTTTGGATTTGTTTTGTAATGTTAATAAACGTTTGGCTTAAATTTCTAACAAAGTGAAACGCTTGGATCTGTTTCACAATGTTTGTAAACGTTTGGCTTTGTTTCGTAATGTTTGTAAACGTTTGGCTTCAATCGCTAAAAAGGTGAAACGTTTGGATTTGTTTGGTAATGTTCGTAAATGTTTGGGTTAAATGTCTAAAAAGGTGAAACACTTGGATTTGTTTCGTAATGTTTGGCTTAATATACTAAAAAGGTGAAACGCTTAAATTTGTTTCGTAATGTTTGTAAACGTTTGGCTTAAATCTCTAAATGGGGAAACGTTTGGATTTGTTTCGTAACATATGTAAACGTTTGGCTTAAATTTCTAAAAAGGTGAAACGCCTGGATTTGTTTAGTAACATTTTTAAACATTTGGCTTTCTTTCGTAATGTTTGTAAACGTTTGACTTAAATCGTTAAAAATGTGGAACGTTTGGATTTGTTTGGTAACATTTTAAACGTTTGGTTTTATTTTGTATCGTATGTAAAATTTTGGCTTAAATCGCTAAAAAGGTGAAACGCTTGGATTTGTTTCATAACATTTGTAACGTTTGGCTTAAATCTCTAAAATGGGAAGTGTATGGATTTGTTTCATAACGTTTGTAAACGTTTGACTTAAATCGCTAAAAAGGTAAAACGTTTGGATTTGTTTGGGAACGTTTGTAAACGTTTGGCTTAAATTGCTACAAAGGTAAAATTCTTGGATTTGTTTCGTAACGTTTTAAACGTTTGACTTAAATCGCTAAAAAGGTGAAACGTTTGTTTTTGTTTCGTAACGTTTGTAAACGTTTGACTTAAATTGCTAAAAAGATGAAATGTTTGAATTTGTTTCGTAACGTTTGTAAGTGATTGGTTTTGTTTCTTAATGTTTGTAAATGTTTGGCTTAAATCGCAAAAAATGTGAAACGTTTGGATTTGTTTCGTAACGTTTTAAACGTTTTATTTTGTTTCGCAAGGTTTGTAAACTTTTAACTTAAATTGCTTAAAAGGGGAAACACTTGGATTTGTTTCGTAATGTTTGTAAACGTTTGGCTTAAATCGCTAAAAAGGTGAAACGTTTGGATTAGTTTCGGAATGTTTGTAAATGTTTGGCTTAAATTGATAAAAAAATTAAACGCTTGGACTTGTTTGTAACGTTTGTAAACGTTTGGCTTCAACTGCTAAAGAGGTTAAACATTTGGATTTGTTTCCTAACGTTTATAAACGTTTGGCGTAAATTGCAAAAAAGAAGAAACGTTTGGATTTTTTCCTAACCTTTGTAAACGTTTTGCTTAAATCGCTCAAAAGGGGAATGGCTTGAATTTGTTTCATAACATTTGTAAACGTTTGGCTTAAATCGCTAAAAAGGTGAAATGTTTAGATTTGATTCGTAACGTTTGTAAACGTTTGGCTTAAATTGCGAAAAAGGTGAAACGCTTGGATTTGTTTCGTAACATTTATAAACATTTGGCTTAAATTGCTAAAAAGGTGAAACGATTGGATTAGTTTCGTTACGTTTATACACTTTTTGGCATAAATTGCTATGTAAACGTTTGGCTTAAATTACTAAAAATGTGAAACGTTTGGATTTGTTTTGTAACATTTGTAAACGTTTGGCTTAAATTGCTAAAAAGGTGAAACGCTTGGATTAGTTTCGTTACGTTTGTAAACTTTTGGCTTAAATTGCAAAAAAGGTGAAACGCTTGATTCTTTTTTGTAAATTTTGTAAACGTTTGGCTTAAGTTGCTAAAAATGTGAAACATTTGGATTTGTTTAGTAACGTTTGGTGTCTATCGCTAAAAAGGTGAAACGTTTGGATTTGATTCGTAACGTTTGTAAACATTTGGCATAAATCGCTAATAAGGTGAAACGTTTGGATTTGTTATGTAACGTTTTAAACGTTTGGCTCAAATCGCTAAAAAGGGGAAACGTTTGGATTTGTTTCGTAACGTTTGTAAACGTTTGGCTTAAAATGCTAAAAAGGTGAAATGTTTGGTTTTGTTTCGTGACGTTTGTAAAAGTTCGGCTTAAAACGCTTAAAAGGTGAGACGTTTGGATTTGTTTCGTAACGTTTGTAAATGTTTGGCTTAAATTTCTAAAAAGGTTAAACGCTTGGATTTGTTTTGTAACGTTGTAAACATTTGGCTTAAATCGCTAAAAAGGTGAAACGTTTGGATTAGTTTCGGAATGTTTGTAAATGTTTGGCTTAAATTGATAAAAAAAATAAACGCTTGGACTTGTTTGTAACGTTTGTAAACGTTTGGCTTCAATTGCTAAAGAGGTTAAACATTTGGATTTGTTTCCTAACGTTTATAAACGTTTGGCGTAAATCGCAAAAAAGAAGAAACGTTTGGATTTTTTCCTAACCTTTGTAAACGTTTTGCTTAAATCGCTCAAAAGGGGAAAGGCTTGAATTTGTTTCATAACATTTGTAAACGTTTGGCTTAAATCGCTAAAAAGGTGAAATGTTTAGATTTGATTCGTAACGTTTGTAAACGTTTGGCTTAAATTGCGAAAAAGGTGAAACGCTTGGATTTGTTTCGTAACATTTATAAACATTTGGCTTAAATTGCTAAAAAGGTGAAACGATTGGATTAGTTTCGTTACGTTTATACACTTTTTGGCATAAATTGCTATGTAAACGTTTGGCTTAAATTACTAAAAATGTGAAACGTTTGGATTTGTTTTGTAACATTTGTAAACGTTTGGCTTAAATTGCTAAAAAGGTGAAACGCTTGGATTAGTTTCGTTACGTTTGTAAACTTTTGGCTTAAATTGCAAAAAAGGTGAAACGCTTGATTCTTTTTTGTAAATTTTGTAAACGTTTGGCTTAAGTTGCTAAAAATGTGAAACATTTGGATTTGTTTAGTAACGTTTGGTGTCTATCGCTAAAAAGGTGAAACGTTTGGATTTGATTCGTAACGTTTATAAACATTTGGCATAAATCGCTAATAAGGTGAAACGTTTGGATTTGTTATGTAACGTTTTAAACGTTTGGCTCAAATCGCTAAAAAGGGGAAACGTTTGGATTTGTTTCGTAACGTTTGTAAACGTTTGGCTTAAAATGCTAAAAAGGTGAAATGTTTGGTTTTGTTTCGTGACGTTTGTAAAAGTTCGGCTTAAAACGCTTAAAAGGTGAGACGTTTGGATTTGTTTCGTAACGTTTGTAAATGTTTGGCTTAAATTTCTAAAAAGGTTAAACGCTTGGATTTGTTTTGTAACGTTTGTAAACATTTGGCTTAAATTCCTAAAAATGTGAAACGCTTGGATTTGTTTCGGAACGTTTGTAAATGTTTGGCTTAGATTTCTAAAAAGGTGAAACGCTTGGATTTGTTTCGTAATGTTTGTAAACGTTTGGCTTAAATTTCTAAAAAGGTGAAACGCTTGGGTTTGTTTCGTAACGTTTGTAAACGTTTGGTTTATATTGCTAAAAAGGCGGAATGCTTGGATTTGTTTTCGTAACGTTTGTAAACGTTTAAATCTAAAAAAAAAGGGAAACGTTTGGATTTGTTTTGTAACGTTTGGCCTAAATTGCTAAAAAGGGGAAACGCTTGGATTTGTTTTGTAATGTTTGTAAACTTTTGGCTTAAATTGCTAAAAAGGTGAAACGCTTGAATTTGTTTCGAAATGTTTGTAAACGTTTGGCTTAAATTGCTGAAAAGGTGAAACGATTGGATTTGATTCGTAGCGTTTGTAAACTTTTGGCTTAAATTTAAAAAAGTGAAACGTTTGGATTTGTTTGGTAACGTTTGTAAACGTTTGGCTTAAATCGCTAAAAAGGGGAAACGTTTGGATTTGTTTCGTGACGTTTGTAAATGTTTGGCTTTAATCGCTAAAAAGGAGAAATATTTGGATTTTTTTCGTAAAGTTTGTAATAGTTTCGCTTATATCGCTAAAAAGGTGAAATCTTTGGATTTGTTTCGTAACATTTGTAAACACTTGTCTTAAATTACTAAAAAGGTGAAACACTTGGATTTGTTTCGTAACGTTTGTAAATGTTTGGCTTAAATTGCTAAAAAGGTGAAACGCTTGGATTTGTTTCGTAACGTTTGCAAACGTTTGGCTTAAATTGCTAAAAAGGTGAAACGCTTGGATTTTTTTTGTAACGTTTGTAAACGTTTGGCTTAAATTGCTAAAACGGTGAAAAATTTGGATTTGCTTCGTAACCTTTGTTAACATTTGGCTTAAATCGCTAAAAAGGTGAAACGTTTGGATTTGTTTCATTCGTTTTTAAACGTTTGGCTTAAATCGCTAAGAAGGTGAAATGTTTGGATTTCTTTCGTGACGTTTGTAAATGTTGTGCTAAGATTGCTAAATAGGTGAAACTCTTGGATTTGTTTCATAACGTTTATAAACGTTTCGCTTAAATTATTAAAAAGGTGAAACGCTTTAAATTGCAAAAAAGGTGAAACGCTTGGTTTTGTTTCATAATGTTTATAAACGTTTGGCATAAATTGCTAAAAATGTGAAACGTTTGGATTTGTTTCGTAACGTTTTAAACCTTTGGTTTTGTTTCATAACGTTTGTAAACGTTTAGCTTAAATCGCTAAAAAGGTGAAACGTTTGGATTTGTTTCCAAACGTTTGTAAACATTTGGCTTATATCGCTAATAAGGTGAAACGTTTGGATTTGTTTCGTAACGTTTGTAATCGTTTAGCTTAAATTTCTAAAAAGGTGAAACGCTTTGATTTGTTTTTTAACGTTTGCATACGTTTGGCTTAAATTACTAAAACGGAGAAACGCTTGCATTTGTTTCGTAACGTTTGTAAACGTTTGGTTTAAATTGCTAAAAGGTGAAACGTTTGGATTTGTTTTGTAGCATTTATAAACATTTGGCTTATATAGCTAAAAAGGTGAAACGTTTGGATTTGTTTCATACCGTTTGTAAACGTTTGGCTTAAATCGCTAAAAAGGTGAAACGTTTGGATTAGTTTCGGAATGTTTGTAAATGTTTGGCTTAAATTGATAAAAAAATTAAACGCTTGGACTTGTTTGTAACGTTTGTAAACGTTTGGCTTCAATTGTTAAAGAGGTTAAACATTTGGATTTGTTTCCTAACGTTTATAAACGTTTGGCGTAAATTGCAAAAAAGAAGAAACGTTTGGATTTTTTCCTAACCTTTGTAAACGTTTTGCTTAAATCGCTCAAAAGGGGAAAGGCTTGAATTTGTTTCATAACATTTGTAAACGTTTGGCTTAAATCGCTAAAAAGGTGAAATGTTTAGATTTGATTCGTAACGTTTGTAAACGTTTGGCTTAAATTGCGAAAAAGGTGAAACGCTTGGATTTGTTTCGTAACATTTATAAACATTTGGCTTAAATTGCTAAAAAGGTGAAACGATTGGATTAGTTTCGTTACGTTTATACACTTTTTGGCATAAATTGCTATGTAAACGTTTGGCTTAAATTACTAAAAATGTGAAACGTTTGGATTTGTTTCGTAACATTTGTAAACGTTTGGCTTAAATTGCTAAAAAGGTGAAACGCTTGGATTAGTTTCGTTACGTTTGTAAACTTTTGGCTTAAATTGCAAAAAAGGTGAAACGCTTGATTCTTTTTTGTAAATTTTGTAAACGTTTGGCTTAAGTTGCTAAAAATGTGAAACATTTGGATTTGTTTAGTAACGTTTGGTGTCTATCGCTAAAAAGGTGAAACGTTTGGATTTGATTCGTAACGTTTGTAAACATTTGGCATAAATCGCTAATAAGGTGAAACGTTTGGATTTGTTATGTAACGTTTTAAACGTTTGGCTCAAATCGCTAAAAAGGGGAAACGTTTGGATTTGTTTCGTAACGTTTGTAAACGTTTGGCTTAAAATGCTAAAAAGGTGAAATGTTTGGTTTTGTTTCGTGACATTTGTAAAAGTTCGGCTTAAAACGCTTAAAAGGTGAGACGTTTGGATTTGTTTCGTAACGTTTGTAAATGTTTGGCTTAAATTTCTAAAAAGGTTAAACGCTTGGATTTGTTTTGTAACGTTTGTAAACATTTGGCTTAAATTCCTAAAAATGTGAAACGCTTGGATTTGTTTCGGAACGTTTGTAAATGTTTGGCTTAGATTTCTAAAAAGGTGAAACGCTTGGATTTGTTTCGTAATGTTTGTAAACGTTTGGCTTAAATTTCTAAAAAGGTGAAACGCTTGGGTTTGTTTCGTAACGTTTGTAAACGTTTGGTTTATATTGCTAAAAAGGCGAAATGCTTGGATTTGTTTTCGTAACGTTTGTAAACGTTTAAATCTAAAAAAAAGGGAAACGTTTGGATTTGTTTTGTAACGTTTGGCCTAAATTGCTAAAAAGGGGAAACGCTTGGATTTGTTTTGTAATGTTTGTAAACTTTTGGCTTAAATTGCTAAAAAGGTGAAACGCTTGAATTTGTTTCGAAACGTTTGTAAACGTTTGGCTTAAATTGCTGAAAAGGTGAAACGATTGGATTTGATTCGTAGCGTTTGTAAACTTTTGGCTTAAATATAAAAAAGTGAAACGTTTGGATTTGTTTGGTAACGTTTGTAAACGTTTGGCTTAAATCGCTAAAAAGGGGAAACGTTTGGATTTGTTTCGTGACGTTTGTAAATGTTTGGCTTTAATCGCTAAAAAGGAGAAATATTTGGATTTTTTTCGTAAAGTTTGTAATAGTTTCGCTTATATCGCTAAAAAGGTGAAATCTTTGGATTTGTTTCGTAACATTTGTAAACATTTGTCTTAAATTACTAAAAAGGTGAAACACTTGGATTTGTTTCGTAACGTTTGTAAATGTTTGGCTTAAATTGCTAAAAAGGTGAAACGCTTGGATTTGTTTCGTAACGTTTGCAAACGTTTGGCTTAAATTGCTAAAAAGGTGAAACGCTTGGATTTTTTTTGTAACGTTTGTAAACGTTTTGCTTAAATTGCTAAAGAGGTGAAAATTTTGGATTTGCTTCGTAACCTTTGTTAACATTTGGCTTAAATCGCTAAAAAGGTGAAACGTTTGGATTTGTTTCATTCGTTTTTAAACGTTTGGCTTAAATCGCTAAGAAGGTGAAATGTTTGGATTTCTTTCGTGACGTTTGTAAATGTTGTACTAAGATTGCTAAATAGGTGAAACTCTTGGATTTGTTTCGTAACGTTTATAAACGTTTCGCTTAAATTGCTAAAAAGGTGAAACGCTTTAAATTGCTAAAAAGGTGAAACGCTTGGTTTTGTTTCGTAATGTTTATAAACGTTTGGCATAAATTGCTAAAAATGTGAAACGTTTGGATTTGTTTCGTAACGTTTTAAACGTTTGGTTTTGTTTCATAACGTTTGTAAACGTTTAGCTTAAATCGCTAAAAAGGTGAAACGTTTGGATTTGTTTCCAAACGTTTGTAAACATTTGGCTTATATCGCTAATAAGGTGAAACGTTTGGATTTGTTTCGTAACGTTTGTAATCGTTTAGCTTAAATTGCTAAAAAGGTGAAACGCTTTGATTTGTTTTGTAACGTTTGCATACGTTTGGCTTAAATTACTAAAACGGAGAAACGCTTGCATTTGTTTCGTAACGTTTGTAAACGTTTGGTTTAAATTGCTAAAAGGTGAAACGTTTGGATTTGTTTTGTAGCATTTATAAACATTTGGCTTATATAGCTAAAAAGGTGAAACGTTTGGATTTGTTTCATACCGTTTGTAAACGTTTGGCTTAAATCGCTAAAAAGAAGAAACGTTTGGATTAGTTTCGGAATGTTTGTAAATGTTTGGCTTAAATTGATAAAAAAATTAAACGCTTGGACTTGTTTGTAACGTTTGTAAACGTTTGGCTTCAATTGCTAAAGAGGTTAAACATTTGGATTTGTTTCCTAACGTTTATAAACGTTTGGCGTAAATTGCAAAAAAGAAGAAACGTTTGGATTTTTTCCTAACCTTTGTAAACGTTTTGCTTAAATCGCTCAAAAGGGGAAAGGCTTGAATTTGTTTCATAACATTTGTAAACGTTTGGCTTAAATCGCTAAAAAGGTGAAATGTTTAGATTTGATTCGTAACGTTTGTAAACGTTTGGCTTAAATTGCGAAAAAGGTGAAACGCTTGGATTTGTTTCGTAACATTTATAAACATTTGGCTTAAATTGCTAAAAAGGTGAAACGATTGGATTAGTTTCGTTACGTTTATACACTTTTTGGCATAAATTGCTATGTAAACGTTTGGCTTAAATTACTAAAAATGTGAAACGTTTGGATTTGTTTTGTAACGTTTGTAAACGTTTGGCTTAAATTGCTAAAAAGGTGAAACGCTTGGATTAGTTTCGTTACGTTTGTAAATTTTTGGCTTAAATTGCAAAAAAGGTGAAACGCTTGATTCTTTTTTGTAAATTTTGTAAACGTTTGGCTTAAGTTGCTAAAAATGTGAAACATTTGGATTTGTTTAGTAACGTTTGGTGTCTATCGCTAAAAAGGTGAAACGTTTGGATTTGATTCGTAACGTTTGTAAACATTTGGCATAAATCGCTAATAAGGTGAAACGTTTGGATTTGTTATGTAACGTTTTAAACGTTTGGCTCAAATCGCTAAAAAGGGGAAACGTTTGGATTTGTTTCGTAACGTTTGTAAACGTTTGGCTTAAAATGCTAAAAAGGTGAAATGTTTGGTTTTGTTTCGTGACGTTTGTAAAAGTTCGGCTTAAAACGCTTAAAAGGTGAGACGTTTGGATTTGTTTCGTAACGTTTGTAAACGTTTGGCTTAAATTGCTAAAAAGGTGAAACGCTTGGATTTGTTTTGTAACGTTTGTAAACATTTGGCTTAAATTCCTAAAAATGTGAAACGCTTGGATTTGTTTCGGAACGTTTGTAAATGTTTGGCTTAGATTTCTAAAAAGGTGAAACGCTTGGATTTGTTTTGTAATGTTTGTAAACGTTTGGCTTAAATTGCTAAAAAGGTGAAACGCTTGGATTTGTTTCGTAACGTTTGTAAACGTTTGGTTTATATTGCTAAAAAGGCGAAATGCTTGGATTTGTTTTCGTAACGTTTGTAAACGTTTAAATCTAAAAAAAAGGGAAACGTTTGGATTTGTTTTGTAACGTTTGGCCTAAATTGCTAAAAAGGGGAAACGCTTGGATTTGTTTTGTAATGTTTGTAAACTTTTGGCTTAAATTGCTAAAAAGGTGAAACGCTTGAATTTGTTTCGAAACGTTTGTAAACGTTTGGCTTAAATTGCTGAAAAGGTGAAACGATTGGATTTGATTCGTAACGTTTGTAAACTTTTGGCTTAAATCTAAAAAAGTGAAACGTTTGGATTTGTTTGGTAACGTTTGTAAACGTTTGGCTTAAATCGCTAAAAAGGGGAAACGTTTGGATTTGTTTCGTGACGTTTGTAAATGTTTGGCTTTAATCGCTAAAAAGGAGAAATATTTGGATTTTTTTCGTAAAGTTTGTAATAGTTTCGCTTATATCGCTAAAAAGGTGAAATCTTTGGATTTGTTTCGTAACATTTGTAAACACTTGTCTTAAATTACTAAAAAGGTGAAACACTTGGATTTGTTTCGTAACGTTTGTAAATGTTTGGCTTAAATTGCTAAAAAGGTGAAACGCTTGGATTTGTTTCGTAACGTTTGCAAACGTTTGGCTTAAATTGCTAAAAAGGTGAAACGCTTGGATTTGTTTTGTAACGTTTGTAAACGTTTGGCTTAAATTGCTAAAAAGGTGAAAAATTTGGATTTGCTTCGTAACCTTTGTTAACATTTGGCTTAAATCGCTAAAAAGGTGAAACGTTTGGATTTGTTTCATTCGTTTTTAAACGTTTGGCTTACATCGCTAAGAAGGTGAAATGTTTGGATTTATTTCGTGACGTTTGTAAATGTTGTGCTAAGATTGCTAAATAGGTGAAACTCTTGGATTTGTTTCGTAACGTTTATAAACGTTTCGCTTAAATTACTAAAAAGGTGAAACGCTTTAAATTGCAAAAAAGGTGAAACGCTTGGTTTTGTTTCGTAATGTTTATAAACGTTTGGCATAAATTGCTAAAAATGTGAAACGTTTGGATTTGTTTCGTAACGTTTTAAACCTTTGGTTTTGTTTCATAACGTTTGTAAACGTTTAGCTTAAATCGCTAAAAAGGTGAAACGTTTGGATTTGTTTCCAAACGTTTGTAAACATTTGGCTTAAATCGCTAATAAGGTGAAACGTTTGGATTTGTTTCGTAACGTTTGTAATCGTTTAGCTTAAATTGCTAAAAAGGTGAAACGCTTTGATTTGTTTTGTAACGTTTGCATACGTTTGGCTTAAATTACTAAAACGGAGAAACGCTTGCATTTGTTTCGTAACGTTTGTAAACGTTTGGTTTAAATTGCTAAAAGGTGAAACGTTTGGATTTGTTTTGTAGCATTTATAAACATTTGGCTTATATAGCTAAAAAGGTGAAACGTTTGGATTTGTTTCATACCGTTTGTAAACGTTTGGCTTAAATCGCTAAAAAGAAGAAACGTTTGGATTAGTTTCGGAATGTTTGTAAATGTTTGGCTTAAATTGATAAAAAAATTAAACGCTTGGACTTGTTTGTAACGTTTGTAAACGTTTGGCTTCAATTGCTAAAGAGGTTAAACATTTGGATTTGTTTCCTAACGTTTATAAACGTTTGGCGTAAATTGCAAAAAAGAAGAAACGTTTGGATTTTTTCCTAACCTTTGTAAACGTTTTGCTTAAATCGCTCAAAAGGGGAAACGCTTGAATTTGTTTCATAACATTTGTAAACGTTTGGCTTAAATCGCTAAAAAGGTGAAATGTTTAGATTTGATTCGTAACGTTTGTAAACGTTTGGCTTAAATTGCGAAAAAGGTGAAACGCTTGGATTTGTTTCGTAACATTTATAAACATTTGGCTTAAATTGCTAAAAAGGTGAAACGATTGGATTAGTTTCGTTACGTTTATACACTTTTTGGCATAAATTGCTATGTAAACGTTTGGCTTAAATTACTAAAAATGTGAAACGTTTGGATTTGTTTTGTAACGTTTGTAAACGTTTGGCTTAAATTGCTAAAAAGGTGAAACGCTTGGATTAGTTTCGTTACGTTTGTAAACTTTTGGCTTAAATTGCAAAAAAGGTGAAACGCTTGATTCTTTTTTGTAAATTTTGTAAACGTTTGGCTTAAGTTGCTAAAAATGTGAAACATTTGGATTTGTTTAGTAACGTTTGGTGTCTATCGCTAAAAAGGTGAAACGTTTGGATTTGATTCGTAACGTTTGTAAACATTTGGCATAAATCGCTAATAAGGTGAAACGTTTGGATTTGTTATGTAACGTTTTAAACGTTTGGCTCAAATCGCTAAAAAGGGGAAACGTTTGGATTTGTTTCGTAACGTTTGTAAACGTTTGGCTTAAAATGCTAAAAAGGTGAAATGTTTGGTTTTGTTTCGTGACGTTTGTAAAAGTTCGGCTTAAAACGCTTAAAAGGTGAGACGTTTGGATTTGTTTCGTAACGTTTGTAAATGTTTGGCTTAAATCGCTAAAAAGGTGAAACGCTTGGATTTGTTTTGTAACGTTTGTAAACATTTGGCTTAAATTCCTAAAAATGTGAAACGCTTGGATTTGTTTCGGAACGTTTGTAAATGTTTGGCTTAGATTTCTAAAAAGGTGAAACGCTTGGATTTGTTTCGTAATGTTTGTAAACGTTTGGCTTAAATTTCTAAAAAGGTGAAACGCTTGGATTTGTTTCGTAACGTTTGTAAACGTTTGGTTTATATTGCTAAAAAGGCGAAATGCTTGGATTTGTTTTCGTAACGTTTGTAAACGTTTAAATCTAAAAAAAAGGGAAACGTTTGGATTTGTTTTGTAACGTTTGGCCTAAATTGCTAAAAAGGTGAAACGCTTGGATTTGTTTTGTAATGTTTGTAAACTTTTGGCTTAAATTGCTAAAAAGGTGAAACGCTTGAATTTGTTTCGAAACGTTTGTAAACGTTTGGCTTAAATTGCTAAAAAGGTGAAACGATTGGATTTGATTCGTAGCGTTTGTAAACTTTTGGCTTAAATTTAAAAAAGTGAAACGTTTGGATTTGTTTGGTAACGTTTGTAAACGTTTGGCTTAAATCGCTAAAAAGGGGAAACGTTTGGATTTGTTTCGTGACGTTTGTAAATGTTTGGCTTTAATCGCTAAAAAGGAGAAATATTTGGATTTTTTTCGTAAAGTTTGTAATAGTTTCGCTTATATCGCTAAAAAGGTGAAATCTTTGGATTTGTTTCGTAACATTTGTAAACACTTGTCTTAAATTTGTAAAAAGGTGAAACACTTGGATTTGTTTCGTAACGTTTGTAAAGGTTTGGCTTAAATTGCTAAAAAGGTGAAACGCTTGGATTTGTTTCGTAACGTTTGTAAACGTTTGGCTTAAATTGCTAAAAAGGTGAAACGCTTGGATTTTTTTTGTAACGTTTGTAAACGTTTGGCTTAAATTGCTAAAAAGGTGAAAATTTTGGATTTGCTTCGTAACCTTTGTTAACATTTGGCTTAAATCGCTAAAAAGGTGAAACGTTTGGATTTGTTTCATTCGTTTTTAAACGTTTGGCTTAAATCGCTAAGAAGGTGAAATGTTTGGATTTCTTTCGTGACGTTTGTAAATGTTGTGCTAAGATTGCTAAATAGGTGAAACTCTTGGATTTGTTTCATAACGTTTATAAACGTTTCGCTTAAATTATTAAAAAGGTGAAACGCTTTAAATTGCAAAAAAGGTGAAACGCTTGGTTTTGTTTCGTAATGTTTATAAACGTTTGGCATAAATTGCTAAAAATGTGAAACGTTTGGATTTGTTTCGTAACGTTTTAAACCTTTGGTTTTGTTTCATAACGTTTGTAAACGTTTAGCTTAAATCGCTAAAAAGGTGAAACGTTTGGATTTGTTTCCAAACGTTTGTAAACATTTGGCTAATATCGCTAATAAGATGAAACGTTTGGATTTGTTTCGTAACGTTTGTAATCGTTTAGCTTAAATTGCTAAAAAGGTGAAACGCTTTGATTTGTTTTGTAACGTTTGCATACGTTTGGCTTAAATTACTAAAACGGAGAAACGCTTGCATTTGTTTCGTAACGTTTGTAAACGTTTGGTTTAAATTGCTAAAAGGTGAAACGTTTGGATTTGTTTTGTAGCATTTATAAACATTTGGTTTATATAGCTAAAAAGGTGAAACGTTTGGATTTGTTTCATACCGTTTGTAAACGTTTGACTTAAATCGCTAAAAAGGTGAAACGTTTGGATTAGTTTCGGAATGTTTGTAAATGTTTGGCTTAAATTGATAAAAAAATTAAACGCTTGGACTTGTTTGTAACGTTTGTAAACGTTTGGCTTCAATTGCTAAAGAGGTTAAACATTTGGATTTGTTTCCTAACGTTTATAAACGTTTGGCGTAAATTGCAAAAAAGAAGAAACGTTTGGATTTTTTCCTAACCTTTGTAAACGTTTTGCTTAAATCGCTCAAAAGGGGAAAGGCTTGAATTTGTTTCATAACATTTGTAAACGTTTGGCTTAAATCGCTAAAAAGGTGAAATGTTTAGATTTGATTCGTAACGTTTGTAAACGTTTGGCTTAAATTGCGAAAAAGGTGAAACGCTTGGATTTGTTTCGTAACATTTATAAACGTTTGGCTTAAATTGCTAAAAAGGTGAAACGATTGGATTAGTTTCGTTACGTTTATACACTTTTTGGCATAAATTGCTATGTAAACGTTTGGCTTAAATTACTAAAAATGTGAAACGTTTGGATTTGTTTTGTAACATTTGTAAACGTTTGGCTTAAATTGCTAAAAAGGTGAAACGCTTGGATTAGTTTCGTTACGTTTGTAAACTTTTGGCTTAAATTGCAAAAAAGGTGAAACGCTTGATTCTTTTTTGTAAATTTTGTAAACGTTTGGCTTAAGTTGCTAAAAATGTGAAACATTTGGATTTGTTTAGTAATGTTTGGTGTCTATCGCTAAAAAGGTGAAACGTTTGGATTTGATTCGTAACGTTTGTAAACATTTGGCATAAATCGCTAATAAGGTGAAACGTTTGGATTTGTTATGTAACGTTTTAAACGTTTGGCTCAAATCGCTAAAAAGGGGAAACGTTTGGATTTGTTTCGTAACGTTTGTAAACGTTTGGCTTAAAATGCTAAAAAGGTGAAATGTTTGGTTTTGTTTCGTGACGTTTGTAAAAGTTCGGCTTAAAACGCTTAAAAGGTGAGACGTTTGGATTTGTTTCGTAACGTTTGTAAATGTTTGGCTTAAATTTCTAAAAAGGTTAAACGCTTGGATTTGTTTTGTAACGTTTGTAAACATTTGGCTTAAATTCCTAAAAATGTGAAACGCTTGGATTTGTTTCGGAACGTTTGTAAATGTTTGGCTTAGATTTCTAAAAAGGTGAAACGCTTGGATTTGTTTCGTAATGTTTGTAAACGTTTGGCTTAAATTTCTAAAAAGGTGAAACGCTTGGGTTTGTTTCGTAACGTTTGTAAAAGTTTGGTTTATATTGCTAAAAAGGCGAAATGCTTGGATTTGTTTTCGTAACGTTTGTAAACGTTTAAATCTAAAAAAAGGGAAACGTTTGGATTTGTTTTGTAACGTTTGGCCTAAATTGCTAAAAAGGGGAAACGCTTGGATTTGTTTTGTAATGTTTGTAAACTTTTGGCTTAAATTGCTAAAAAGGTGAAACGCTTGAATTTGTTTCGAAACGTTTGTAAACGTTTGGCTTAAATTGCTGAAAAGGTGAAACGATTGGATTTGATTCGTAGCGTTTGTAAACTTTTGGCTTAAATTTAAAAAAGTGAAACGTTTGGATTTGTTTGGTAACGTTTGTAAACGTTTGGCTTAAATCGCTAAAAAGGGGAAACGTTTGGATTTGTTTCGTGACGTTTGTAAATGTTTGGCTTTAATCGCTAAAAAGGAGAAATATTTGGATTTTTTTCGTAAAGTTTGTAATAGTTTCGCTTATATCGCTAAAAAGGTGAAATCTTTGGATTTGTTTCGTAACATTTGTAAACACTTGTCTTAAATTACTAAAAAGGTGAAACACTTGGATTTGTTTCGTAACGTTTGTAAAGGTTTGGCTTAAATTGCTAAAAAGGTGAAACGCTTGGATTTGTTTCGTAACGTTTGCAAACGTTTGGCTTAAATTGCTAAAAAGGTGAAACGCTTGGATTTTTTTTGTAACGTTTGTAAACGTTTTGCTTAAATTGCTAAAAAGGTGAAAAATTTGGATTTGCTTCGTAACCTTTGTTAACATTTGGCTTAAATCGCTAAAAAGGTGAAACGTTTGGATTTGTTTCATTCGTTTTTAAACGTTTGGCTTACATCGCTAAGAAGGTGAAATGTTTGGATTTCTTTCGTGACGTTTGTAAATGTTGTGCTAAGATTGCTAAATAGGTGAAACTCTTGGATTTGTTTCGTAACGTTTATAAACGTTTCGCTTAAATTGCTAAAAAGGTGAAACGCTTTAAATTGCTAAAAAGGTGAAACGCTTGGTTTTGTTTCGTAATGTTTATAAACGTTTGGCATAAATTGCTAAAAATGTGAAACGTTTGGATTTGTTTCGTAACGTTTTAAACCTTTGGTTTTGTTTCATAACGTTTGTAAACGTTTAGCTTAAATCGCTAAAAAGGTGAAACGTTTGGATTTGTTTCCAAACGTTTGTAAACATTTGGCTTATATCGCTAATAAGGTGAAACGTTTGGATTTGTTTCGTAACGTTTGTAATCGTTTAGCTTAAATTGCTAAAAAGGTGAAACGCTTTGATTTGTTTTGTAACGTTTGCATACGTTTGGCTTAAATTACTAAAACGGAGAAACGCTTGCATTTGTTTCGTAACGTTTGTAAACGTTTGGTTTAAATTGCTAAAAGGTGAAACGTTTGGATTTGTTTTGTAGCATTTATAAACATTTGGCTTATATAGCTAAAAAGGTGAAACGTTTGGATTTGTTTCATACCGTTTGTAAACGTTTGGCTTAAATCGCTAAAAAGGTGAAACGTTTGGATTAGTTTCGGAATGTTTGTAAATGTTTGGCTTAAATTGATAAAAAAAATTAAACGCTTGGACTTGTTTGTAACGTTTGTAAACGTTTGGCTTCAATTGCTAAAGAGGTTAAACATTTGGATTTGTTTCCTAACGTTTATAAACGTTTGGCGTAAATTGCAAAAAAGAAGAAACGTTTGGATTTTTTCCTAACCTTTGTAAACGTTTTGCTTAAATCGCTCAAAAGGGGAAAGGCTTGAATTTGTTTCATAACATTTGTAAACGTTTGGCTTAAATCGCTAAAAAGGTGAAATGTTTAGATTTGATTCGTAACGTTTGTAAACGTTTGGCTTAAATTGCGAAAAAGGTGAAACGCTTGGATTTGTTTCGTAACATTTATAAACATTTGGCTTAAATTGCTAAAAAGGTGAAACGATTGGATTAGTTTCGTTACGTTTATACACTTTTAGGCATAAATTGCTATGTAAACGTTTGGCTTAAATTACTAAAAATGTGAAACGTTTGGATTTGTTTTGTAACATTTGTAAACGTTTGGCTTAAATTGCTAAAAAGGTGAAACGCTTGGATTAGTTTCGTTACGTTTGTAAACTTTTGGCTTAAATTGCAAAAAAGGTGAAACGCTTGATTCTTTTTTGTAAATTTTGTAAACGTTTGGCTTAAGTTGCTAAAAATGTGAAACATTTGGATTTGTTTAGTAACGTTTGGTGTCTATCGCTAAAAAGGTGAAACGTTTGGATTTGATTCGTAACGTTTGTAAACATTTGGCATAAATCGCTAATAAGGTGAAACGTTTGGATTTGTTATGTAACGTTTTAAACGTTTGGCTCAAATCGCTAAAAAGGGGAAACGTTTGGATTTGTTTCGTAACGTTTGTAAACGTTTGGCTTAAAATGCTAAAAAGGTGAAATGTTTGGTTTTGTTTCGTGACGTTTGTAAAAGTTCGGCTTAAAATGCTTAAAAGGTGAGACGTTTGGATTTGCTTCGTAACGTTTGTAAATGTTTGGCTTAAATTTCTAAAAAGGTTAAACGCTTGGATTTGTTTTGTAACGTTTGTAAACATTTGGCTTAAATTCCTAAAAATGTGAAACGCTTGGATTTGTTTCGGAACGTTTGTAAATGTTTGGCTTAGATTTCTAAAAAGGTGAAACGCTTGGATTTTTTTCGTAATGTTTGTAAACGTTTGGCTTAAATTTCTAAAAAGGTGAAACGCTTGGATTTGTTTCGTAACGTTTGTAAACGTTTGGTTTATATTGCTAAAAAGGCAAAATGCTTGGATTTGTTTTCGTAACGTTTGTAAACGTTTAAATCTAAAAAAAGGGAAACGTTTGGATTTGTTTTGTAACGTTTGGCCTAAATTGCTAAAAAGGGGAAACGCTTGGATTTGTTTTGTAATGTTTGTAAACTTTTGGCTTAAATTGCTAAACAGGTGAAACGCTTGAATTTGTTTCGAAACGTTTGTAAACGTTTGGCTTAAATTGCTGAAAAGGTGAAACGATTGGATTTGATTCGTAGCGTTTGTAAACTTTTGGCTTAAATCTAAAAAAGTGAAACGTTTGGATTTGTTTGGTAACGTTTGTAAACGTTTGGCTTAAATCGCTAAAAAGGGGAAACGTTTGGATTTGTTTCGTGACGTTTGTAAATGTTTGGCTTTAATCGCTAAAAAGGAGAAACGTTTGGATTTATTTTGTAACGTTTGTAAACGTTTGGTTTATATCGCTAAAAAGTGAAATGTTTGGATTTGTTTCATAACATTTGTAAACGTTTGTCTTAAATTGCTAAAAAGGTGAAACACTTGGATTTGTTTCGTTACGTTTGTAAACTTTTGGCTTAAATTGCTAAAAAGGTGAAACACTTGATTTTTTTTCGTAACGTTTGTAAACGTTTGGATTAAGTTTCTAAAAATGTGAAACGTTTGGATTTGTTTCGTAACGTTTGTAAACGTTTGGTGTCAATCGCTAAATAGGTGAAACATTTGGATTTGATTCGTAACGTTTGTAAACATTTGGCATAAATCGCTAAAAAGGTGAAACTCTTGGATTTGTTTCGTAACGTTTGTAAACGTTTGTCTTAAATTGCTAAAAAGGTGAAACGCTTGGATTTGTTTCGTAACGTTTTAAACGTTTGCCTCAAATCGCTAAAAAGGGAAAACGTTTGGATTTTTTTCAGAACGTTTGTAAACGTTTGGCTTAGATTGCTAAAAGGTGAAACGCTTGGATTTGTTTCGTAATGTTTTTAAACGTTTGGCTTAAATTGCTAAAAAGCTGAAACGCTTGTATTTGTTTCGTAACGTTCGTAAACGTTTGGCTTATATTGCTAAAAAGGTGAAATACTTGAATTTGTTTTCATAACATTTATAAACGTTTGGCTTAAATATAAAAAAACGTTTGGATTGTTTTTTTAACGTTTGTAAACGGTTGGCTTAAATTGCTAAAAAGGTGAAACGCTTGGATTTGTTTAGTAATGTTTGTAAACTTTTGGCTTAAATTGCTAAAAAGTTGAAACGCTTGGATTTGTTTCGGAACGTTTGTAAACGTTTGGTTTAAATTGGTAAAAAGGTGAAACGATTGGATTTGTTTTGGTAACGTTTGTAAATTTTTGGCTTAAATCTAAAAAGTGAAACGTTTCGATTTGTTTGGTACGTTTGTAAACGTTTGGATTTGTTTCGTTATAGTTGTAAACGTTTGGCTTAAATCGCTAAAAAGGAGAAACGTTTAGATTTATTTCCTAACGTTTGTAAACGTTTCGTTTATATCGCTAAAAAGTGAAATGTTTGGATTTGTTTCGTAACATTTGTAAACGTTTGTCTTAAATTGCTAAAAAGGTGAAACGCTTGAATTTGTTTTGTAACGTTTGTAAACGTTTGGCTTAAATTTCTAAAAAGGTGAAATGCTTGTATTTTTTTCGTAACGTTTACCAACGTTTGGCTTATATTGCTAAAAGGTGAAACACTTGGTTTTGCTTGGTAATGTTTCTAAACGTTTTGCATAAATTGCTAAAAATGTGAAACGTTTAGATTTAATTCGTAACGTTTTAAATGTTTTATTTTTTTTCGTAACGTTTGTAAACGTTTGGCTTAAATCGCTAAAAAGGTGAGAGGTTTGGATTTGTTTCGTAACGTTTGTAAACATTTGGCTTAAATCGCTAAAGAGGTGTAACAGTTTGATTCGTTTCGTAACGTTTGTAAACGCTTGGCTTAAATTGCTAAAAAGGTGAAATGTTTGGATTTCTTTCGTATCGTTTGTAAACGTTTGGCTTAAATCGCTAAAAAGGTGAAACTTTTGGATTTGTTTCGTAACCTTTGTAAACGTTTGGCTTAAATTGCTAATAAGGTGAAATGCTTTGATTTATTTCGTAACGTTTGCACACGTTTGGCTTAAATTGCTAAAACGGAGAAACGCTTGGATTTATTTTATAACGTTTTTAAACGTTTGGCTTAAATTGCTAAAAGGGGAAACGTTTGGATTTGTTTCGTAGCGTTTATTAACGTTTGGCTTAAATAGCTAAAACGGTGAAACGTTTGGATTTGTTTCGTACCATTTGTAAACGTTTGGCTTAAATTGCTAAAAAGGTTAAACGTTTGGATTTATTTCGTAATGTTTGTAAACATTTAACTTAAATTGCTAAAAAAGGGAAACGTTTGGATTTGTTTCTTAATGTTTGTAAACGTTTGGCTTAAATCGCTAAAAAGGTGAAACATTGGGATATGTTTCGAAACGTTTTAAACGTTTGGCTTATATCGCTAAACTGGGGAAACGTTTGAATTTGTTTTGTAGCATTTGTTAACATTTGGCTAAAATCGCTGAAAGGTAAAACATTTGGTTCTTTTTCATAACGTTCGTAAACGTTCGGCTGAAATAGCTAAAAAGGTGAAACGTTTGGATTAGTTTCATAACTTTTGTAAACATTTGACTTAAATTGCTAAAAAGGTGAAACGCTTGGATTTCTTTCGTAATGTTTGTAAACGTTTGGCTTAAATTGCTAAAAAGGTGAAACACTTAGATTTGTTTCTTAACATTTGTAAACGTTTGGCTTATATTGTTAAAAAGGTGAAACGCTTGGATTTTTTTGGTAACATTTGTAAACGTTTGGCTTAAATTGCTAAAAAGGTGAAACGTTTGGATTTGTTTCGTAACGTTTTAAATGTTTCGCTCAAATCGCTAAAAAGGGGAAACCTTTGGATTTGTTTCGTAACGTTTGTAAACGTTTAACGTAAATTTTCTAAAAAGGTTAAACGCTTGGATTTGTTTTGTAACGTTTGTAAATGTTTGGCTTAAATTCCTAAAAATTTGAAACGCTTGGATTTGTTTCAGAACGTTTGTAAACCTTTGGCTTAGATTGCTAAAAAGGGGAAACGCTTTTTAAACGTTTGGCTTAAATTGCTAAAAAGGTGAAACGCTTGTATTTGTTTCGTAACGTTTGTAAACGTTTGGCTTATATTGCTAAAAAGGTGAAATGCTTGGATTTGTTTTCGTAACGTTTATAAACGTTTGGTTTAAATCTAAAAAAGGGAAACGTTTGGATTGGTTTTGTAACGTTTGTAAACGTTTGGCTTAAATTGCTAAAAAGGTGAAACGCTTGGATTTGTTTAGTAACGTTTGTAAACTTTTGGCTTAAATTGCTAAAAAGGAGAAACGCTTGGATTTGTTTCGGAACGTTTGTAAACGTTTGGCTTAAATTGCTAAAAAGGTGAAACGATTGGATTTGTTTCGTAACGTTTGTAAATTTTTGGCTTAAATCGCAATAAAGGGGAAACGTTTGGATTTGTTTCGTTACATTTGTAAACGTTTTGGCTTAAATCGCTAAACAGGGGAAACGTTTGGATTTGTTTGGTAACGTTTGTAAACGTTTGGCTTAAATCGCAAAAAAGGGGAAACGCTTGGATTTGTTTCGGAATGTTTGTAAATGTTTGGCTTAAATTGCTAAAAAGGTAAAACGATTGGATTTGTTTCGGAACGTTTGTAAATTTTTGGCTTAAATCTAAAAAAGTGAAACGTTTGGATTTGTTTGGTAACGTTTGTAAACGTTCGGCTTAAATCGCAAAAAAGGGGAAAGGTTTGGATTTGTTTCGTTACATTTGTAAACGTTTGGCTTAAATCACTAAAATGGAGAAACGTTTGGATTTATTTCGTAACGTTTGTAAACGTTTCGTTTATATCGCTAAAAAGTGAAATGTTTGGATTTGTTTCGTAACATGTGTAAACGTTTGTCTTAAATTGCTAAAAAGGTGAAACGCTTGAATTTGTTTCGTAATGTTTGTAAACGTTTGACTTAATTTGCGAACAAAGTGAAACGCTAGTTTTGTTTCGTAACGTTCACAAAAGTTTGGCTTAAATTGCTAAAAGTTGAAACACTTGGTTTTGTTTTGTAATGTTTCTAAACGTTTCGCATAAATTGCTAAAAATGTGAAACGTTTAGATTTAATTCGTAACGTTTTAAACGTTTGATTTTTTTCGTATCGTTTGTAAACGTTTGGCTTAAATCGCTAAAAAGGTGAGAGGTTTGGATTTGTTTCGTAACGTTTGTAAACATTAGGCTTAAATCGCTAAAAAGGTGTAACAGTTGGATATATTTCGTAACGTTTGTAAACGCTTGGCTTAAATTGCTAAAAAGGTTAAATGTTTGGATTTCTTACGTATCGTTTGTAAACGTTTAGCTTAAATCGCTAAAAAGGCAAAAAGTTTGGATTTGTTTTGTAACCTTTGTAAACGTTTGGATTTGTTTCGTAGCGTTTATTAACGTTTGGCTTAAATAGCTAAAAAGGTGAAACGTTTGGATTTGTTTCGTACCATTTGTAAACGTTTGGCTTAAATTGCTAAAAAGGTTAAACGTTTGGATTTATTTCGTAATGTTTGTAAACATTTAGTTTAAATTGCTAAAAAGGGGAAACATTTGGATTTGTTTCTTAATGTTTGTAAACGTTTGGCTTAAATTGCTAAAAAGGTGAAACGTTGGGATTTGTTTCGAAACGTTTTAAATGTTTGGCTTATATCGCTAAAATGGGGAAACGTTTGAATTTGTTTTGTAGCGTTTGTAAACATTTGGCTAAAATCGCTAAAAAGGTAAAACGTTTGGTTTTTTTCATAACGTTCGTAAACGTTCGGCTTAAATAGCTAAAAAGGTGAAACGCTTGGATTTCTTTCGTAATGTTTGTAAACGTTTGGCTTAAATTGCTAAAAAGGTGAAACGCTTAGATTTGTTTCGTAAACATTTGGCTTAAATTGCTAAAAAGGTGAAACGCTTGGATTTGTTTGGTAACGTTTGTAAACGTTTGGCTTAAATTGCTAAAAAGGTGAAACTCTTGGATTTGTTTCGTAACGTTTGTAAACGTTTGGTTTAAATTGCTAAAAAGGTGAAACACTTGAATTTGTTACGTATTGTTTGTAAACGTTTGGCTTAATTCTAAAAAAGTGAAACATTTTTATTTGTTTTGTAACTTTTATAAATGTTTGGCTTCAATTTCCAAAAAGGTGAAACACTAGGATTTGTTTCGGAACCGTGTGGCTTAAATTGCAAAATAGGTGAAAGGCTTAGAATCGTTTCGTAACGTTTGTAAACGTTTGGCTTAAATCTAAAAAAGGGAAACGTTTGAATTTGTTTGCTAACGCTTGTAAACGTTTTGCTTAAATCGCTAAAAAGGGGAAACGTTTGGATTTGTTTCGTAACGTTTGTAAACGTTTGGCTTAAATCGCTAAAAAGAGGAAACGTTTGTATTTATTTGGTAACGTTAGTAAACGTTTGGCTTAAATCGTTAAAAAGGTGAAACGTTTGGATTTGTTTTGTAACATTTGTAAACGTTTGTCTTAAATTGCAAAAAAGGTGAAGCGCTTGGATTTGTTTCGTAACGTTTGTAAACGTTTGGCTTAAATTGCTAAAGAGGTGAAACGCTTGGATTTGTTTCGTAGCGTTTGTAAACGTTTGGCTTAAATTGCTAAAAAGGTGAAAAATTGGATTTACTTCGTAACCTTTGTAAACATTTTGCGTAACTAGCTAAAAAAGTGAAACGTTTGGATTTGTTTCATACGTTTTTAAACGTTTTGCTTAAATTGCTAGAAAGGCGAAATGTTTGGATTTGTTTAGTAACGTTTGTAAACTTTTGGCTTAAATTGCTAAAGGTGAAACGCTTGGATTTGTTTCGGAACGTTTGTAAACGTTTGGCTTAAATTGCTAAAAAGGTGAAACGATTGGATTTGTTTCGTAACGTTTGTAAATTTTTGGCTTAAATCGCAAAAAAGGGGAAACGTTTGGATTTGTTTCGTTACATTTGTAAACGTTTTGGCTTAAATCGCTAAAAAGGGGAAACGTTTGGATTTGTTTGGTAACGTTTGTAAACGTTTGGCTTAAATCGCAAAAAAGGGGAAACGTTTGGATTTGTTTCGTTACATTTGTAAACGTTTTGGCTAAAATTGCTAAAAAGGAGAAACGTTTAGATTTGTTTCGTAACGTTTGTAAACATTTGGCTTAAATTGCTAAAAAGGTGAAACGCTTGGATTTGTTTGGTAACGTTTGTAAACGTTTGGCTTAAATTGCTAAAAAGGTGAAACTCTTGGATTTGTTTCGTAACGTTTGTAAACGTTTGGTTTAAATTGCTAAAAAGGTGAAAGACTTGAATTTGTTACGTATTGTTTGTAAACGTTTGGCTTAATTCTAAAAAAGTGAAACATTTTTATTTGTTTTGTAACTTTTATAAATGTTTGGCTTAAATTTCCAAAAAGGTGAAACACTAGGAGTTGTTTCGGAACCGTGTGGCTTAAATTGCAAAATAGGTGAAAGGCTTAGAATCGTTTCGTAACATTTGTAAACGTTTGGCTTAAATCTAAAAAAGGGAAACGTTTGAATTTGTTTGCTAACGCTTGTAAACGTTTTGCTTAAATCGCTAAAAAGGGGAAACGTTTGGATTTGTTTCGTAACGTTTGTAAACGTTTGGCTTAAATCGCTAAAAAGAGGAAACGTTTGTATTTATTTGGTAACGTTAGTAAACGTTTGGCTTAAATCGTTAAAAAGGTGAAACGTTTGGATTTGTTTTGTAACATTTGTAAACGTTTGTCTTAAATTGCTAAAAAGGTGAAGCGCTTGGATTTGTTTTGTAGCGTTTGTAAACGTTTGGTTTAAATTGCTAAAAAGGTGAAAAATTGGATTTGCTTCGTAACCTTTGTAAACATTTTGCGTAACTAGCTAAAAAAGTGAAACGTTTGGATTTGTTTCATACGTTTTTAAACGTTTTGCTTAAATTGCTAGAAAGGCGAAATGTTTGGATTTGTTTAGTAACGTTTGTAAACTTTTGGCTTAAATTGCTAAAAAGGTGAAACGATTGGATTTGTTTCGGAACGTTTGTAAACGTTTGGCTTAAATTGCTAAAAAGGTGAAACGATTGGATTTGTTTCGTAACGTTTGTAAATTTTTGGCTTAAATCGCAAAAAAGGGGAAACGTTTGGATTTGTTTCGTTACATTTGTAAACGTTTTGGCTTAAATTGCTAAAAAGGGGAAACGTTTGGATTTGTTTGGTAACGTTTGTAAACGTTTGGCTTAAATCGCAAAAAAGGGGAAACGTTTGGATTTGTTTTGTTACATTTGTAAACGTTTTGGCTAAAATTGCTAAAAAGGAGAAACGTTTAGATTTGTTTCGTAACGTTTGTAAACGTTTGTCTTAAATTGCTAAAAAGGTGAAACGCTTGGATTTGTTTCGGAATGTTTGTAAACGTTTGGCTTAAATTGCTAAAAAGGTGAAACTCTTGGATTTGTTTCGTAACGTTTGTAAACGTTTGGTTTAAATTGCTAAAAAGGTGAAACACTTGAATTTGTTACGTATTGTTTGTAAACGTTTGGCTTAATTCTAAAAAAGTGAAACATTTTTATTTGTTTTGTAACTTTTATAAATGTTTGGCTTAAATTTCCAAAAAGGTGAAACACTAGGATTTGTTTCGGAACCGTGTGGCTTAAATTGCAAAAAAGGTGAAAGGCTTAGAATCGTTTCGTAACGTTTGTAAACGTTTGGCTTAAATCTAAAAAAGGGAAACGTTTGGATTTGTTTGCTAACGCTTGTAAACGTTTTGCTTAAAATCGCTAAAAATGGGAAACGTTTGGATTTGTTTCGTAACGTTTGTAAACGTTTGGCTTAAATCGCTAAAAAGAGGAAACGTTTGTATTTATTTGGTAACGTTAGTAAACGTTTGGCTTAAATCGTTAAAAAGGTGAAACGTTTGGATTTGTTTTGTAACATTTGTAAACGTTTGTCTTAAATTGCTAAAAAGGTGAAGCGCTTGGATTTGTTTCGTAACGTTTGTAAACGTTTGGCTTAAATTGCTAAAGAGGTGAAACGCTTGGATTTGTTTTGTAGCGTTTGTAAACGTTTGGCTTAAATTGCTAAAAAGGTGAAAAAATTGGATTTGCTTCGTAACCTTTGTAAACATTTTGCGTAACTCGCTAAAAAAGTGAAACGTTTGGATTTGTTTCATACGTTTTTAAACGTTTTGCTTAAATTGCTAGAAAGGCAAAATGTTTGGATTTGTTTAGTAACGTTTGTAAACTTTTGGCTTAAATTGCTAAAAAGGTGAAACGCTTGGATTTGTTTCGGAACGTTTGTAAACGTTTGATTTAAATTGCTAAAAAGGTGAAACGATTGGATTTGTTTCGTAACGTTTGTAAATTTTTGGCTTAAATCGCAAAAAAGGGGAAACGTTTGGATTTGTTTCGTTACATTTGTAAACGTTTTGGCTTAAATCGCTAAAAAGGGGAAACGTTTGGATTTGTTTGGTAACGTTTGTAAACATTTGGCTTAAATCGCAAAAAAGGGGAATCGTTTGGATTTGTTTCGTTACATTTGTAAACGTTTTGGCTTAAATCGCTAAAAAGGAGAAACGTTTAGATTTGTTTCGTAACGTTTGTCTTAAATTGCTAAAAAGGTGAAACGCTTGGATTTGTTTCGGAATGTTTGTAAACGTTTGGCTTAAATTGCTAAAAAGGTGAAACGATTGGATTTGTTTCGTAACGTTTGTAAATTTTTGGCTTAAATCTAAAAAAGTAAAACGTTTGGATTTGTTTGGTTTGTTTGTAAACGTTCGGCTTAAATCGCAAAAACGGGGAAAGGTTTGGATTTGTTTCGTTACATTTGTAAACGTTTGGCTTAAATCGCTAAAATGGAGAAACGTTTGGATTTATTTCGTAACGTTTGTAAACGTTTCGTTTATATCGCTAAAAAGTGAAATATTTGGATTTGTTTCGTAACATGTGTAAACGTTTGTCTTAAATTGCTAAAAAGGTGAAACGGTTGAATTTGTTTCGTAATGTTTGTAAACGTTTGACTTAATTTGCGAACAAAGTGAAACGCTAGTATTTGTTTCGTAACGTTTACAAACGTTTGGCTTAAATTGCTAAAAGTTGAAACACTTGGTTTTGTTTTGTAATGTTTCTAAACGTTTCGCATAAATTGCTAAAAATGAGAAACGTTTAGATTTAATTCGTAACGTTTTAAACGTTTGATTTTTTTCGTATCGTTTGTAAACGTTTGGCTTAAATCGCTAAAAAGGTGAGAGGTTTGGATTTGTTTCTTAACGTTTGTAAACATTAGGCTTATATCGCTAAAAAGGTGTAACAGTTGGATTTATTTCGTAACGTTTGTAAACGCTTGGCTTAAATTGCTAAAAAGGTTAAATGTTTGGATTTCTTACGTATCGTTTGTAAACGTTTGGCTTAAATCGCTAAAAAGGAAAAAAGTTTGGATTTGTTTGTAACCTTTGTAAACGTTTGCCTTAAATTGCTAATAAGGTGAAACGCTTTGATATGTTTCGTAACGTTTGCACACGTTTGGCTTAAATTGCTAGAACGGAGAAACGCTTGGATTTATTTCGTAACGTTTTTAAACGTTTGGCTTAAATTCCTAAAAGGGGAAACGTTTGGATTAGTTTCGTAGCGTTTATTAACGTTTGGCTTAAATATCTAAAAAGGTGAAACGTTTGGATTTGTTTCGTACCATTTGTAAACGTTTGGCTTAAATTGCTAAAAAGGTTAAACGTTTGGATTTATTTCGTAATGTTTGTAAACATTTAGCTTAAATTGCTAAAAAGGGGAAACATTTGGATTTGTTTCTTAATGTTTATAAACGTTTGGCTTAAATTGCTAAAAAGGTGAAACGTTGGGATTTGTTTTGAAACGTTTTAAATGTTTGGCTTATATCGCTAAAATGGGGAAACGTTTGAATTTGTTTTGTAGCGTTTGTAAACATTTGGCTAAAATCGCTAAAAAGGTAAAACGTTTGGTTTTTTTCATAACGTTCGTAAACGTTCGGCTTAAATAGCTAAAAAGGTGAAACGCTTGGATTTCTTTCGTAATGTTTGTAAACGTTTGGCTTAAATTGCTAAAAAGTGAAATGCTTAGATTTGTTTCGTAAACGTTTGGCTTAAATTGCTAAAAAGGTGAAACGCTTGGATTTGTTTGTTAACGTTTGTAAACGTTTGGCTTAAATTGCTAAAAAGGTGAAACTCTTGGATTTGTTTGTAAACGTTTGGTTTAAATTGCTAAAAAGGTGAAAAACTTGAATTTGTTACGTATTGTTTGTAAACGTTTGGCTTAATTCTAAAAAAGTGAAACATTTTTATTTGTTTTGTAACTTTTATAAATGTTTGGCTTAAATTTCCAAAAAGGTGAAACACTAGGATTTGTTTCGGAACCGTGTGGCTTAAATTGCAAAAAAGGTGAAAGGCTTAGAATCGTTTCGTAACGTTTGTAAACGTTTGGCTTAAATCTAAAAAAGGGAAACGTTTGAATTTGTTTGCTAACGCTAGTAAACGTTTTGCTTAAATCGCTAAAAAGGGGAAACGTTTGGATTTGTTTCGTAACGTTTGTAAACGTTTGGCTTAAATCGCTAAAAAGAGGAAACGTTTGGATTTGTTTCATACGTTTTTAAACGTTTTGCTTAAATTGCTAGAAAGGCAAAATGTTTGGATTTGTTTAGTAACGTTTGTAAACTTTTGGCTTAAATTGCTAAAAAGGTGAAACGCTTGGATTTGTTTCGGAACGTTTGTAAACGTTTGATTTAAATTGCTAAAAAGGTGAAACGATTGGATTTGTTTCGTAACGTTTGTAAATTTTTGGCTTAAATCGCAAAAAAGGGGAAACGTTTGGATTTGTTTCGTTACATTTGTAAACGTTTTGGCTTAAATCGCTAAAAAGGGGAAACGTTTGGATTTGTTTGGTAACGTTTGTAAACATTTGGCTTAAATCGCAAAAAAGGGGAATCGTTTGGATTTGTTTCGTTACATTTGTAAACGTTTTGGCTTAAATCGCTAAAAAGGAGAAACGTTTAGATTTGTTTCGTAACGTTTGTCTTAAATTGCTAAAAAGGTGAAACGCTTGGATTTGTTTCGGAATGTTTGTAAACGTTTGGCTTAAATTGCTAAAAAGGTGAAACGATTGGATTTGTTTCGTAACGTTTGTAAATTTTTGGCTTAAATCTAAAAAAGTAAAACGTTTGGATTTGTTTGGTTTGTTTGTAAACGTTCGGCTTAAATCGCAAAAACGGGGAAAGGTTTGGATTTGTTTCGTTACATTTGTAAACGTTTGGCTTAAATCGCTAAAATGGAGAAACGTTTGGATTTATTTCGTAACGTTTGTAAACGTTTCGTTTATATCGCTAAAAAGTGAAATATTTGGATTTGTTTCGTAACATGTGTAAACGTTTGTCTTAAATTGCTAAAAAGGTGAAACGGTTGAATTTGTTTCGTAATGTTTGTAAACGTTTGACTTAATTTGCGAACAAAGTGAAACGCTAGTATTTGTTTCGTAACGTTTACAAACGTTTGGCTTAAATTGCTAAAAGTTGAAACACTTGGTTTTGTTTTGTAATGTTTCTAAACGTTTCGCATAAATTGCTAAAAATGAGAAACGTTTAGATTTAATTCGTAACGTTTTAAACGTTTGATTTTTTTCGTATCGTTTGTAAACGTTTGGCTTAAATCGCTAAAAAGGTGAGAGGTTTGGATTTGTTTCTTAACGTTTGTAAACATTAGGCTTATATCGCTTAAAAGGTGTAACAGTTGGATTTATTTCGTAACGTTTGTAAACGCTTGGCTTAAATTGCTAAAAAGGTTAAATGTTTGGATTTCTTACGTATCGTTTGTAAACGTTTGGCTTATATCGCTAAAAAGGAAAAAAGTTTGGATTTGTTTGTAACCTTTGTAAACGTTTGCCTTAAATTGCTAATAAGGTGAAACGCTTTGATATGTTTCGTAACGTTTGCACACGTTTGGCTTAAATTGCTAGAACGGAGAAACGCTTGGATTTATTTCGTAACGTTTTTAAACGTTTGGCTTAAATTCCTAAAAGGGGAAACGTTTGGATTAGTTTCGTAGCGTTTATTAACGTTTGGCTTAAATATCTAAAAAGGTGAAACGTTTGGATTTGTTTCGTACCATTTGTAAACGTTTGGCTTAAATTGCTAAAAAGGTTAAACGTTTGGATTTATTTCGTAATGTTTGTAAACATTTAGCTTAAATTGCTAAAAAGGGGAAACATTTGGATTTGTTTCTTAATGTTTATAAACGTTTGGCTTAAATTGCTAAAAAGGTGAAACGTTGGGATTTGTTTTGAAACGTTTTAAATGTTTGGCTTATATCGCTAAAATGGGGAAACGTTTGAATTTGTTTTGTAGCGTTTGTAAACATTTGGCTAAAATCGCTAAAAAGGTAAAACGTTTGGTTTTTTTCATAACGTTCGTAAACGTTCGGCTTAAATAGCTAAAAAGGTGAAACGCTTGGATTTCTTTCGTAATGTTTGTAAACGTTTGGCTTAAATTGCTAAAAAGTGAAATGCTTAGATTTGTTTCGTAAACGTTTGGCTTAAATTGCTAAAAAGGTGAAACGCTTGGATTTGTTTGTTAACGTTTGTAAACGTTTGGCTTAAATTGCTAAAAAGGTGAAACTCTTGGATTTGTTTGTAAACGTTTGGTTTAAATTGCTAAAAAGGTGAAAAACTTGAATTTGTTACGTATTGTTTGTAAACGTTTGGCTTAATTCTAAAAAAGTGAAACATTTTTATTTGTTTTGTAACTTTTATAAATGTTTGGCTTAAATTTCCAAAAAGGTGAAACACTAGGATTTGTTTCGGAACCGTGTGGCTTAAATTGCAAAAAAGGTGAAAGGCTTAGAATCGTTTCGTAACGTTTGTAAACGTTTGGCTTAAATCTAAAAAAGGGAAACGTTTGAATTTGTTTGCTAACGCTAGTAAACGTTTTGCTTAAATCGCTAAAAAGGGGAAACGTTTGGATTTGTTTCGTAACGTTTGTAAACGTTTGGCTTAAATCGCTAAAAAGAGGAAACGTTTGTATTTATTTGGTAACGTTAGTAAACGTTTGGCTTAAATCGTTAAAAAGGGGAAACGTTTGGATTTGTTTTGTAACATTTGTAAACGTTTGTCTTAAATTGCTAAAAAGGTGAAGCGCTTGGATTTGTTTCGTAACGTTTGTAAACGTTTTGCTTAAATTGCTAAAGAGGTGAAACACTTGTATTTGTTTCGTAGCGTTTGTAAACGTTTGGCTTAAATTGCTAAAAAGGTGAAAAAATTGGATTTGCTTCGTAACCTTTGTAAACATTTTGCGTAACTCGCTAAAAAAGTGAAACGTTTGGATTTGTTTCATACGTTTTTAAACGCTTGGCTTAAATTGCTAAAAAGGTTAAATGTTTGGATTTCTTACGTATCGTTTGTAAACGTTTGGCTTAAATCGCTAAAAAGGCAAAAAGTTTGGATTTGTTTTGTAACCTTTGTAAACGTTTGCCTTAAATTGCTAATAAGGTGAAACGCTTTGATATGTTTCGTAACGTTTGCACACGTTTGGCTTAAATTGCTAAAACGGAGAAACGCTTGGATTTATTTCGTAACGTTTTTAAACGTTTGGCTTAAATTCCTAAAAGGGGAAACGTTTGGATTTGTTTCGTAGCGTTTATTAACGTTTGACTTAAATAGCTAAAAAGGTGAAACATTTGGATTTGTTTCGTACCATTTGTAAACGTTTGGCTTAAATTGCTAAAAAGGTTAAACGTTTGGATTTTTTTCTAAATGTTTGTAAACATTTAGCTTAAATTGCTAAAAAGGGGAAACATTTGGATTTGTTTCTTAATGTTTGTAAACGTTTGGCTTAAATT
This sequence comes from Mercurialis annua, assembly GCF_937616625.2. NCBI lineage: Eukaryota > Viridiplantae > Streptophyta > Magnoliopsida > Malpighiales > Euphorbiaceae > Mercurialis > Mercurialis annua. The sequence continues at coordinate 25,895,771 of NC_065571.1, forward strand.
GCTAAAAAAGTGAAACGTTGGGATTTGTTTCGAAACGTTTTAAATGTTTGGCTTATATCGCTATAATGGGGAAACGTTTGAATTTGTTTTGTAACGTTTGTAAACATTTGGCTAAAATCACTAAAAAGGTAAAACGTTTGGTTTTTTTCATAACGTTCGTAAACGTTCGGCTTAAATAGCTAAAAAGGTGAAACGCTTGGATTTCTTTCGTAATATTTGTAAACGTTTGGCTTAAATTGCTAAAAAGGTGAAACGCTTAGATTTGTTTCATAAACGTTTGGCTTAAATTGCTAAAAAGGTGAAACGCTTAAATTTGTTTGGTAACGTTTGTAAACGTTTGGCTTAAATTGCTAAAAAGGTGAAACTCTTGGATTTGTTTCGTAACGTTTGTAAACGTTTGGTTTAAATTGCTAAAAAGGTGAAACACTTGAATTTGTTACGTATTGTTTGTAAACGTTTGGCTTAATTCTAAAAAAGTGAAACATTTTTATTTGTTTTGTAACTTTTATAAATGTTTGACTTAAATTTCCAAAAAGGTGAAACACTAGGATTTGTTTCGGATCCGTGTGGCTTAAATTGCAAAAAAGGTGAAAGGCTTGGAATCGTTTCGTAACGTTTGTAAACGTTTGGCTTAAATCTAAAAAAGGGAAACGTTTGGATTTGTTTGCTAACGTTTGTAAATGTTTTGCTTAAATCGCTAAAAAGGGGAAACGTTTGGATTTGTTTCGTAACGTTTGTAAACGTTTGGCTTAAATCGCTAAAAAGAGGAAACGTTTCTATTTATTTGGTAACGTTAGTAAACGTTTGGCTTAAATCGTTAAAAAGGTGAAACGTTTGGATTTGTTTTGTAATATTTGTAAACGTTTGTCTTAAATTGCTAAAAAGGTGAAGCGCTTGGATTTGTTTCGTAACGTTTGTAAACGTTTGGCTTAAATTGCTAAAGAGGTGAAACGCTTGGATTTGTTTCGTAGCGTTTGTAAACGTTTGGCTTAAATTGCTAAAAAGGTGAAAAATTTGGATTTGCTTCGTAACCTTTGTAAACATTTTGCGTAACTCGCTAAAAAAGTGAAACGTTTGGATTTGTTTCATACGTTTTTAAACGTTTTGCTTAAATTGCTAGAAAGGGGAAATGTTTGGATTTCTTTAGTAACGTTTGTAAACTTTTGGCTTAAATTGCTAAAAAGTTGAAACGCTTGGATTTGTTTCGGAACGTTTGTAAACGTTTGGCTTAAATTGCTAAAAAGTTGAAACGATTGGATTTGTTTCGTAAAGTTTGTAAATTTTTGGCTTAAATCGCAAAAAAGGGGAAACGTTTGGATTTGTTTCGTTACATTTGTAAACGTTTTGGCTTAAATCGCTAAAAAGGGGAAACGTTTGGATTTGTTTGGTAACGTTTGTAAACGTTTGGCTTAAATCGCAAAAAAGGGGAAACGTTTGGATTTGTTTCGTTACATTTGTAAACGTTTTGGCTTAAATCGCTAAAAAGGAGAAACGCTTGGATTTGTTTAGTAACGTTTGTAAACTTTTGGCTTAAATTGTTGAAAAGGTGAAACGCTTGGATTTGTTTCGGAACGTTTGTAAACGTTTGGCTTAAATTGCTAAAAAAGTGAAACGATTAGATTTGTTTCGTAACGTTTTTTAATTTTTTGGCTTAAATCTAAAAAAGTGAAACGTTTGGATTTGTTTGGTAACATTTGTAAACGTTTGGCTTAAATCGCAAAAAAGGGGAAAGGTTTGGATTTGTTTCGTTACATTTGTAAACGTTTGGCTTAAATCGCTAAAATGGAGAAACGTTTGGATTTATTTCGTAACGTTTGTAAACGTTTCGTTTATATCGCTAAAAAGTAAAATGTTTGGATTTGTTTCGTAACATTTGTAAACGTTTGTCTTAAATTGCTAAAAAGGTGAAACGCTTGAATTTGTTTCGTAACGTTTGTAAACGTTTGACTTAAATTGCGAACAAAGTGAAACGCTTGTATTTGTTTTGTAACATTTACAAACATTTGGCTTAAATTGCTAAAAGTTGAAACATTTGGTTTTGTTTTGTAATGTTTCTAAACGTTTTGCATAAATTGCTAAAAATGTGAAACGTTTAGATTTAATTCGTAACGTTTTAAACGTTTGATTTTTTTCGTAACGTTTGTAGACGTTTGGCTTAAATCGCTAAAAAGGTGAGAGGTTTGGATTTGTTTCGTAACGTTTGTAAACATTTGGCTTAAATCGCAAAAAAGGTGCAACAGTTGGATTTGTTTCGTAACGTTTGTAAACGCTTGGCTTAAATTGCTAAAAAGATGAAATGTTTGGATTTCTTTCGTATCGTTTGTAAACGTTTGGCTTAAATCGTTAAAAAGGTGAAACGTTTGCATTTGTTTCGTAACCTTTGTAAACGTTTGCCTTAAATTGCTAATAAGGTGAAACGCTTTGATTTGTTTCGTAACGTTTGCATACGTTTGGCTTAAATTGCTAAAACGGAGAAACGCTTGGATTTATTTCGTAACGTTTTTAAATGTTTGGCTTAAATTTCTAAAAGGTGAAACGTTTGGATTTGTTTCGTAGCGTTTGTTAATGTTTGGCTTAAATAGCTAAAAAGGTGAAACGTTTGGATTTGTTTCGTACCATTTGTAAACGTTTGGCTTAAATTGCCAAAAAGATTAAATGTTTGGATTTATTTTGTAATGTTTGTAAACATTTAGCTTAAATTGCTAAAAAGGGGAAACATTTGGATTAGTTTCTTAATGTTTGTAAACGTTTGGCTTAAATTGCTAAAAAGGTGAAACGTTGGGATTTGTTTCGAAACGTTTTAAACGTTTGGCTTATATCGCTAAAATGGGGAAACGTTTGAATTTGTTTTGTAGCGTTTGTAAACATTTGGCTAAAATCGCTAAAAAGGTAAAACACTTGGATTTGTTTCGTAACGTTTGTAAACGTTTGGCTTATATCGATAAAAAGTGAAATGTTTGGATTTGTTTCGTAACATTTGTAAACGTTTGTCTTAAATTGCTAAAAAGGTGAAACGCTTGGATTTGTTTCGTAACGTTTGAAATTGTTTGGCTTAAATTGCTAAAAAGGTGAAACACTTGGATTTGTTTCGTAACGTTTGTAAACGTTTGGCTTAAATTGCTGAAAAAGGTGAAACAGTTGGTTTTGTTTCGTAATGTTTCTAAACGTTTGCCATAAATTTCTTAAAATGTGAAACGTTTGGATTTGTTTCGTAACGTTTTAAACGTTTGGTTTTGTTTTATAACGTTTGTAAACGTTTGGCTTAACTCGCTAAAAAGGTGAAAGGTTTGGATTTGTTTCGTAACGTTTGTAAACATTTGGCTTAAATCGCTAAAAAGGTGAAACGTTCGGATTTGTTTCGTAACGTTTGTAAACGTTTGGCTTAAATGGCTAAAGAGGTGAAATGTTTGAATTTGTTTCGTATCGTTTGTAAATGTTTGGCTTAAATGGCTAAAAAGGTGAAACGTTTGGCTTAATTTGCTAATGAGGTGAAACGCTTTGATTTGTTTCGTAGCATTTGTATATGTTTGGCTTAAATTGCTAAAACAGAGAAACACTTGGATTTGTTTTGTAACGTTTGTAAACGTTTGGCTTAAATTTCTAAAGGGTGAAACGTTTGGATTTGTTTCGTAGCGTTTATAAAGATTTGGATTAAATTGCTAAAAACGGGAAATGTTTTGATTTATTTCATAATGTTTGTAAACGTTTGGCTTAAATCGCTAAAAAGGTGAAACGTTTGGATTTATTTTATAACATTTGTAAACGTTTGTCTTAGATTGCTAAAAAGGTGAAACGCTTGGATTTGTTTCGTAACGTTTGTAAACGTTTGGCTTAAATGTCTAAAAAGGGGAAACGTTTGGATTTGTTTCGTACCGTTTGTAAAGGTTTGGATTAAATTGCTAAAAACGTGAGATGTTTGGATTTATTTCGTAATGTTTGTAAACGTTTGGCTTAAATCTCGAAAAAGGTGAAACGTTTGGATTTATTTCGTAACATTTGTAAATGTTTGTCTTAAATTGCTAAAAAGGTGAAACACTTGGATTTGTTTCGTAACGTTTGTAAACGTTTGGCTAAATTGCTAAAAAGGTGAAACGCTTGGATTTCTTTCGTAATGTTTGTAAACTTTTGGCTTAAATTGCTTAAAAGGTGAAATGCTTAGATTTGTTTTGTAATATTTGTAAACGTTTGGCTTATATTGTTAAAAAGGTGAAACACTTGGATTTGTTTGGTTACGTTTGTAAACGTTTGTCTTAAATTGCTAAAAAGGTGAAACACTTCCATTTGTTTCGTAACGTTTGTAAACGTTTAGGTTAAATTGCTAAAAAGGTGAAAGCTTGGATTTGTTTAGTAACGTTTGTAAACGTTTGGGTCAAATCTAAAAAACAGAAACGTTTGGATTTGTTTTGTAACGTTTGTAAATGTTTGGCTTAAATTGCCAAAAAGGCGAAACGCTTAGATTTGTTTTGTAACGTTTGTAAACATTTGGCTTAAATTTCCAAAAAGGTGAAACGCTAAGATTTGTTTCGGAACGTTTGTAAATGTTTGGCTTAAATTGCTAAAAAGGTGAAACGCTTGGAATTTTTTCGTAACGTTTGTAAACGTTTGGCTTAAATCTAAAAAAGTGAATCGTTTGGATTTGTTTGGTAACGTTTGTAAACGTTTTGCTTAACTCGCTAAAAAGGGGAAGTGTTTGGATTTGTTTTGTAACGTTGGTAAACGTTTGGCTTAAATCGCTAAAAAGGGGAAACATTTGGATTTATTTCGTAACGTTTGTAAACGTTTGGCTTAAATCGCTAAAAAGGTGAAACGTTTGGATTTGTTTTGTAACATTTGTAAACGTTTGTCTTAAATTGCTAAAGAGGTGAAATGCTTGGATTTGTTTCGTAACGTTTGTAAACGTTTGGCTTAAATTGCTAAAGAGGTGAAACGCTTGGATTTGTTTCGTAATGTTTGTAAACGTTTGGGTTAAATTCCTAAAAAAGTGAAAAAATGGATTTACTTCGTAACCTTTGTAAACATTTTGCTTAAATCACTAAAAAGGTGAAACGTTTGGATTTGTTTCATACGTTTTTAAACGTTTGGCTTAAATTGCTAAAAAGGGGAAATGTTTGGATTTATTTCGTAACGTTTGTAGACGTTTGGCTTACATTTCTAAATAGGGGAAACGTTTGGATTTTTCTCATAGCGTTCGTAAACGTTTAGCTTAAATCGCTAAAAAGGTGAAACGTTTGGATTTATTTAGTACCTTTTGTTAACGTTTGGCTTAACTCGCTAAAAAGGTGAAAGGTTTGGATTTGTTTCGTAACGTTTGTAAACATTTGGCTTAAATCGCTAAAAAGGTGAAACGTTCGGATTTGTTTCGTAACGTTTGTAAATGTTTGGTTTAAATGGCTAAAGAGGTGAAATGTTTGAATTTGTTTCGTATCGTTTGTAAATGTTTGGCTTAAATGGCTAAAAAGGTGAAACGTTTGGCTTAATTTGCTAATAAGGTGAAACGCTTTGATTTGTTTCGTAGCGTTTGTATATGTTTGGCTTAAATTGCTAAAACAGAGAAACACTTGGATTTGTTTCGTAACGTTTGTAAACGTTTGGCTTAAATTTCTAAAGGGTGAAACGTTTGGATTTGTTTCGTAGCGTTTATAAAGATTTGGATTAAATTGCTAAAAACGGGAAATGTTTTGATTTATTTCATAATGTTTGTAAACGTTTGGCTTAAATCGCTAAAAAGGTGAAACGTTTGGATTTGTTATATAACATTTGTAAACATTTGTCTTAGATTGCTAAAAAGGTGAAACGCTTGGATTTGTTTCGTAACGTTTGTAAACGTTTGACTTAAATGTCTAAAAAGGGGAAACGTTTGGATTTGTTTCGTACCGTTTGTAAAGGTTTGGATTAAATTGCTAAAAACGTGAGATGTTTGGATTTATTTCGTAATGTTTGTAAACGTTTGGCTTAAATCTCGAAAAAGGTGAAACGTTTGGATTTGTTTCGTAACATTTGTAAATGTTTGTCTTAAATTGCTAAAAAGGTGAAACACTTGGATTTGTTTCGTAACGTTTGTAAACGTTTGGCTAAATTGCTAAAAAGGTGAAACGCTTGGATTTCTTTCGTAATGTTTGTAAACTTTTGGCTTAAATTGCTAAAAAGGTGAAATGCTTAGATTTGTTTTGTAATATTTGTAAACGTTTGGCTTATATTGTTAAAAAGGTGAAACACTTGGATTTGTTTGGTTACGTTTGTAAACGTTTGTCTTAAATTGCTAAAAAGGTGAAACACTTCCATTTGTTTCGTAACGTTTGTAAACGTTTAGGTTAAATTGCTAAAAAGGTGAAAGCTTGGATTTGTTTAGTAACGTTTGTAAACGTTTGGGTCAAATCTAAAAAACAGAAATGTTTGGATTTGTTTTGTAACGTTTGTAAATGTTTGGCTTAAATTGCCAAAAAGGCGAAACGCTTAGATTTGTTTTGTAACGTTTGTAAACATTTGGCTTAAATTTCCACAAAGGTGAAACGCTAAGATTTGTTTCGGAACGTTTGTAAATGTTTGGCTTAAATTGCTAAAAAGGTGAAACGCTTGGAATTTTTTCGTAACGTTTGTAAACGTTTGGCTTAAATCTAAAAAAGTGAATCGTTTGGATTTGTTTGGTAACGTTTGTAAACGTTTTGCTTAACTCGCTAAAAAGGGGAAGCGTTTGGATTTGTTTTGTAACGTTGGTAAACGTTTGGCTTAAATCGCTAAAAAGGGGAAACATTTGGATTTATTTCGTAACGTTTGTAAACGTTTGGCTTAAATCGCTAAAAAGGTGAAACGTTTGGATTTGTTTTGTAACATTTGTAAACGTTTGTCTTAAATTGCTAAAGAGGTGAAATGCTTGGATTTGTTTCGTAACGTTTGTAAACGTTTGGCTTAAATTGCTAAAGAGGTGAAACGCTTGGATTTGTTTCGTAATGTTTGTAAATGTTTGGGTTAAATTCCTAAAAAAGTGAAAAAATGGATTTACTTCGTAACCTTTGTAAACATTTTGCTTAAATCACTAAAAAGGTGAAACATTTGGATTTGTTTCATACGTTTTTAAACGTTTGGCTTAAATTGCTAAAAAGGGGAAATGTTTGGATTTGTTTTGTAACGTTTGTAAACGTTTGGCTAAGATTGATAAAATGGTGAGACGCTTGGACTTGTTTCGTAACGTTTATAAACGTTTGGCTTAAATTGCGAAAAAGGTGAAACGCTTGGATTTGTTTCGTAACGTTTGTAAACGGTTGGCTTAAATTGCTAAAAAAGGTGAAACAATTGGTTTTGTTTCGTAATGTTTCTAAACGTTTGGCATAAATTGATAAAAATGTGAAACGTTTGGATTTGTTTCGTAACGTTTTAAACGTTTGGTTTTGTTTCATAACATTGGTAAACGTTTGGCTTAAATCTCTAAAAAGGTGAAAGGTTTGAATTTGTTTCGTAACATTTGTAAACGTTTGGCTTAAATTTCTAAAAGGTGAAATGTTTGGATTTGTTTCATAGCGTTTATAAACGTTTGGCTTAAATGGCTAAAAAGGGGAAATGTTTGGATTTAATTCGTAATGTTTATAAACGCTTGGCTTAAATTGCTAAAAAGGGGAAACGTTTGGTTTTGTTTCGAAACGTTTTAAACGTTTGGCTTATATCATTAAAATGGGGAAACGTTTGAATTTCTTTCGTAACGTTTGTAAACATTTTGCTAAAATCGCTAAAAAGGTGAAACATTTTGGTTTTTTTTCGTAACGTTCGTAAACGTTCGGCTTAAATCGCTAAAAAGGTGAAACGTTAAGATTTGTTTCGTAATATTTTTAAATATTTTGCTTAAATTGCTAAAAAGGTGAAACGCTTGGATTTCTTTAGTAATGTTTGTAAACATTTGGCTTAAATTGCTAAAAAGGTGAAACGATTGGATTTGTTTCGTAACATTTGTAAACGTTTGGCTTATATTGTTAAAAAGGTGAAAAGCTTGGATTTATTTAGTAACGTTTGTAAACGTCTGGCTTAAATTGATAAAAAGGTGAAAAGCTAGGATTTTGTTTCCTAACGGTTGTAAACGTTTCGCTTAAATTGCTAAAAACGAGGGACGTTTGGATTTTTTCCTAACCTTTGTAAACGTTTTGGTTAAATAGCCAAAAAGGGGAAACGCTTGAATTTGTTTTGTAACGTTTTTACACGCTTGGTTTTTGTTTCGTAACGTTTGTAAACATTTGGCTTAAATTGCTAAAAATGGGAAACGTTTGGATTTGTTTCGTAACATTTGTAAATGGTTGGCTTCAATCGCTAAAAAGGTGAAACGTTTGGATTTGTTTCGTAACGTTCGTAAACGTTTGCCTTCAATCGCTAAAAAGGTGAAACGTTTGGATTTGTTTCGTAACGTTTGTAAACATTTGGCATAAATCGCTAAAAAGGTGAAACATTTAGGTTTATTTCGTAACGTTTTATACGTTTATCTTAAATCGCTAAAAAGGGGAAACGTTTCGATTTGTTTCGTAACGTTTGTAAACATTTGGCTTAAATTGCTAAAAAGGTGAAGCGTTTGGTTTTGTTTCGTAACGTTTATAAACGTTCGGCTTAAATCTCTAAAAATGTGAGACGTTTGGATTTGTTTCGTAACGTTTGTAAACGTTTGGCTTGAATTGCTAAAAAGATGCAACGCTTGGATTTGTTTTGTAACGTTTGTAAATGTTTGGCTAAATTCCTAAAAATGTGAAACGCTTGGATTTGTTTCAGAACGTTTGGAAATGTTTGGCTTAAATTGCTAAAAAAATGAAACCCTTGGATTTGTTTTGTAATGTTTGTAAACATTTGCCTTAAATTACTAAAGAGGTGAAATATTTGGATTCGTTTCCTAACGTTTGTAAACGTTTGGCTTAAATTGCTAAAAAGGTGAAACGTTTGGATTTTTTTCCTAACCTTTGTAAACGTTTTGCTTAAATCGCTAAAAAGGGGAAACGCTTGAATTTGTTTCATAACGTTTTTACACGTTTGGGTTAAATTGCTAAAAAGGTGAAATGCTTGGATTTATTTCGTAACGTTTGTAAACGTTTGGCTTACATTTCTAAATAGGGGAAACGTTTGGATTTGTCTCATAGCGTTCGTAAACGTTTAGCTTAAATCGCTAAAAAGGTGAAACGTTTGGATTTATTTAGTACCTTTTGTTAACGTTTGGCTTAAATCGCTAAAAAGGTGAAATATTTGGATTTGATTCATAACTTTTGTAAACATTTGGCTTAAATTGCTAAAAAGGTGAAACGCTCGGATTAGTTTCGTTACGTTTGTAAATTCTTTGCTTAAATTGCTAAAAAGGTGAAACGCTTCGTTTTTTTTGTAATGTTTGTAAAAGTTTGGCTTAAATTGCTAAAAATGTCAAACGTTAGTATTTGTTTCATAACGTTTGTATACGTTTGTCTTCAATCGGTAAAAAGGTGAAACGTTTGGATTTGATTCGTAACGTTTGTAAACATTTGGCATAAATCGGTAAAAAGGTGAAACGTTTGGATTTGTTTCGTAACGTTTTAAACGTTTGGCTTAAATCGCTAAAAGGGGAAACGTTTGGATTTATTTCCTAACGTTTGTAAACGTTTGGCTTAAATTGCTAAAAAGGTGAAGCGTTTGGTTTTGTTTCGTGACGTTTGTAAAAGTACAGCTTAAATCGCTAAAAAGATGAGATGTTTGGATTTGTTTCGTAACGTTTGTAAACGTTTGGCTTACATTGCTAAAAAGGTGAAACGCTTGGATTTCTTTTGTAATGATTGTAAACGTTTGGCTTAAATTGCTAAAAAGGTGAAACGCTTGGATTTATTTCGTAACATTTGTAAACGTTTGGCTTATATTGTTAAAAAGGTGAAACACTTGGATTTGTTTCGTAACGTTTGTAAATGTCTGGTTTAAATTGATAAAAAGGTGAAACACTAGGATTTGTTTCCTAACGTTTGTAAACGTTTTGCTTAAATTGCTAAAAACGCGAGACGTTTAGGATTTTTTTCCTAACCTTAGTAAACGTTTTGCTTAAATCGCCAATAAACATTTGGCTTATATAGCTAAAAAGGTGAAAGGTTTGGATTTGTTTCATAACGTTTGTAAACATTTGGCTTAAATCGCTAAAAAGGTGAAACGTTCGGATTTGTTTCGTAACGTTTGTAAACGTTTGGCTTAAATCGCTAAAAAGGTCAAAGGTTAAGATTTGTTCCGAATCGTTTGTAAATGTTTGGCTTAAATCGCTAAAAAGGTGAAACGTTTGGATTTGTTTCGTAACCTTTGTAAACGTTTGGCCTAAATTGCTAATAAGGTGAAACTCTTTGATTTGTTTCGTACCGTTTGTATATGTTTGGCTTGAATTGCTAAAACGGAGAAACAATTGGATTTGTTTCGTAACGTTTGTAAACGTTTGGCTTAAATTGCTAAAAGGTGAAATGTTTGGATTTGTTTCATAGCGTTTATAAACGTTTGGCGTAAATGGCTAAAAAGGTGAAACGTTTGGATTATTTTCATACCGTTTGTAAACGTTTGGCTTAAATTGCTAAAAAGGTGAAATGTTTGGATTTATTTCGTAATACTTGTAAACGCTTGGCTTAAATTGCTAAAAAGGGGAAACGTTTGGTTTTGTTTCGAAACGTTTTAAACGTTTGGCTTATATCATTAAAATGGGGAAACGTTTGAATTTCTTTCGTAACGTTTGTAAACATTTGGCTAAAATCGCTAAAAAGGTGAAACATTTTGGTTTTTTTTCGTAACGTTCGTAAACGTTCGGCTTAAATCGCTAAAAAGGTGAAACGTTAAGATTTGTTTCGTAATATTTTTAAACATTTTGCTTAAATTGCTAAAAAGGTGAAACGCTTGGATTTCTTTAGTAATGTTTGTAAACATTTGGCTTAAATTGCTAAAAAGGTGAAACGATTGGATTTGTTTCGTAACATTTGTAAACGTTTGGCTTATATTGTTAAAAAGGTGAAAAGCTTGGATTTATTTAGTAACGTTTGTAAACGTCTGGCTTAAATTGATAAAAAGGTGAAAAGCTAGGATTTGTTTCCTAACGGTTGTAAACGTTTCGCTTAAATTGCTAAAAACGAGGGACGTTTGGATTTTTTCCTAACCTTTGTAAACGTTTTGGTTAAATAGCCAAAAAGGGGAAACGCTTGAATTTGTTTTGTAACGTTTTTACACGCTTGGTTTTTGTTTCGTAACGTTTGTAAACATTTGGCTTAAATTGCTAAAAATGGGAAACGTTTGGATTTGTTTCGTAACATTTGGAAATGGTTGGCTTCAATCGCTAAAAAGGTGAAACGTTTGGATATGTTTCGTAACGTTCGTAAACGTTTGCCTTCAATCGCTAAAAAGGTGAAACGTTTGGATTTGTTTCGTAACGTTTGTAAACATTTGGCATAAATCGCTAAAAAGGTGAAACATTTAGGTTTATTTCGTAACGTTTTATACGTTTATCTTAAATCGCTAAAAAGGGGAAACGTTTCGATTTGTTTCGTAACGTTTGTAAACGTTCGACTTAAATTGCTAAAAAGGTGAAGCGTTTGGTTTTGTTTCGTAACGTTTATAAACGTTCGGCTTAAATCTCTAAAAAGGTGAGACGTTTGGATTTGTTTCGTAACGTTTGTAAACGTTTGGCTTGAATTGCTAAAAAGATGCAACGCTTGGATTTGTTTTGTAACGTTTGTAAATGTTTGGCTAAACTCCTAAAAATGTGAAACGCTTGGATTTGTTTCAGAACGTTTGGAAATGTTTGGCTTAAATTGCTAAAAAAATGAAACCCTTGGATTTGTTTTGTAATGTTTGTAAACATTTGCCTTAAATTACTAAAGAGGTGAAATATTTGGATTCGTTTCCTAACGTTTGTAAACGTTTGGCTTAAATTGCTAAAAAGGTGAAACGTTTGGATTTTTTTCCTAACCTTTGTAAATGTTTTGCTTAAATCGCTAAAAAGGGGAAACGCTTGAATTTGTTTCATAACGTTTTTACACGTTTGGGTTAAATTGCTAAAAAGGTGAAATGCTTGGATTTATTTCGTAACGTTTGTAAACGTTTGGCTTACATTTCTAAATAGGGGAAACGTTTGGATTTTTCTCATAGCGTTCGTAAACGTTTAGCTTAAATCGCTAAAAAGGTGAAACGTTTGGATTTATTTAGTACCTTTTGTTAACGTTTGGCTTAAATCGCTAAAAAGGTGAAATATTTGGATTTGATTCATAACTTTTGTAAACATTTGGCTTAAATTGCTAAAAAGGTGAAACGCTCGGATTAGTTTCGTTACGTTTGTAAATTCTTTGCTTAAATTGCTAAAAAGGTGAAACGCTTCGTTTTTTTTGTAATGTTTGTAAAAGTTTGGCTTAAATTGCTAAAAATGTCAAACGTTTGTATTTGTTTCATAACGTTTGTATATGTTTGTCTTCAATCGGTAAAAAGGTGAAACGTTTGGATTTGATTCGTAACGTTTGTAAACATTTGGCATAAATCGGTAAAAAGGTGAAACGTTTTGATTTGTTTCGTAACGTTTTAAACGTTTGGCTTAAATCGCTAAAAGGGGAAACGTTTGGATTTATTTCCTAACGTTTGTAAACGTTTGGCTTAAATTGCTAAAAAGGTGAAGCGTTTGGTTTTGTTTCGTGACGTTTGTAAAAGTACAGCTTAAATCGCTAAAAAGATGAGATGTTTGGATTTGTTTCGTAACGTTTGTAAACGTTTGGCTTACATTGCTAAAAAGGTGAAACGCTTGGATTTCTTTTGTAATGATTGTAAACGTTTGGCTTAAATTGCTAAATAGGTGAAACGCTTGGATTTATTTCGTAACATTTGTAAACGTTTGGCTTATATTGTTAAAAAGGTGAAACACTTGGATTTGTTTCGTAACGTTTGTAAACGTCTGGTTTAAATTGATAAAAAGGTGAAACACTAGGATTTGTTTCCTAACGTTTGTAAACGTTTTGCTTAAATTGCTAAAAACGCGAGACGTTTAGGATTTTTTTCCTAACCTTAGTAAACGTTTTGCTTAAATCGCCAATAAACATTTGGCTTATATAGCTAAAAAGGTGAAAGGTTTGGATTTGTTTCGTAACGTTTGTAAACATTTGGCTTAAATCGCTAAAAAGGTGAAACGTTCGGATTTGTTTCGTAACGTTTTTAAACGTTTGGCTTAAATCGCTAAAAAGGTCAAAGGTTAAGATTTGTTCCGAATCGTTTGTATATGTTTGGCTTAAATCGCTAAAAAGGGGAAACGTTTGGATTTGTTTCGTAACCTTTATAAACGTTTGGCCTAAATTGCTAATAAGGTGAAACTCTTTGATTTGTTTCGTACCGTTTGTATATGTTTGGCTTGAATTGCTAAAACGGAGAAACAATTGGATTTGTTTCGTAACGTTTGTAAACGTTTGGCTTAAATTGCTAAAAGGTGAAATGTTTGGATTTGTTTCATAGCGTTTATAAACGTTTGGCGTAAATGGCTAAAAAGGTGAAACGTTTGGATTATTTTCATACCGTTTGTAAACGTTTGTCCTAAATTGCTAAAAAGGTGAAATGTTTGGATTTATTTCGTAATACTTGTAAACGCTTGGCTTAAATTGCTAAAAAGGGGAAACGTTTGGTTTTGTTTCGAAACGTTTTAAACGTTTGACTTATATCGTTAATATGGGGAAACGTTTGAATATCATTCGTAACGTTTGTAAACATTTGGTTAAAATCGCTATATAGGTTAAACATTTTGGTTTTTTTTCATAACATTCGTAAACGTTCGGCTTAAATCGCTAAAAAGGTGAAACGTTTGGATTTGTTTCGTAATGTTTGTAAAGATTTTGCTTAAAATGCTAAAAAGGTGAAACGCTTTAATTTCTTTCGCAATATTTGTAAACTTTTGGCCAAAATTGATAAAAAGTTGAAACGCTTGGATTTGTTTCGTAACATTTGTAAACGTTTGGCTTGTATTGTTAAAAAGGTGAAACGCTTGGATTTGTTTCGTAACGTTTGTAAACGTCTGGCTTAAATTGATAAAAAAGGTGAAACGCTAGGATTTGTTTCCTAAGTTTGTAAACGTTTCGCTTAAATTGCTAAAAACGAGGCACGTTTGGATTTTTTCCTAACCTTTGTAAACGTTTTGGTTAAATCGCCAAAAAGGGGAAACGGTTGAATTTGTTTCGTAACGTTTGTAAACATTTGGCTTAAATTGCTAAAAATGGGAAAGTTTTGGATTTGTTTCGTAACATTTGTAAATGTTTGGCTTCAATCGCTAAAAAGGTGAAACGTTTGGATTTGTTTTGTAACGTTCGTAAACGTTTGGCTTCAATCGCTAAAAAGGTGAAACGTTTGGATTTGTTTCGTAACGTTTGTAAACATTTGGCATAAATCGCTAAAAAGGTGAAACGTTTGGATTTATTTCGTAACGTTTTATACGTTTAGCTTATATCTCTAAAAAGGGGAAACGTTTGGATTTGTTTCGTAACGTTTGTAAATGTTTGGCTTAAATTGCTAAGAAGGTGAAGCGTTTGGTTTTGTTACGTAACATTTATAAACGTACGGCTTAAATCTCTAAAAAGGTGAGACGTTTGGATTTGTTTCGTAACGTTTGTAAATGTTTGGCTTAAATTGCTAAAAAGGGGAAACGCTTGAATTTGTTTCATAACGTTTTTACACGTTTGGGTTAAATTACTAGAAAGATGAAATTCTTGGATTTATTTCGTAACGTTTGTATACGTTTGGCTTATATTTCTTAAATCGCTAAAAAGGTGAAACGTTTGGATTTATTTTGTACCGTTTGTAAACGTTTGGCTTAAATCGCTAAAAAGGTGAAATGTTTGGATTTCATCCGTAACTTTTGTAAACGTTTGGCTTAAATTGCTAAAAAGGTGAAACGCTTGGTTTTTTTCGTAACGTTTGTAAATTCTTGGCTTAAATTGCTAAAAAGGTGAAACCCTTGGTTTTTTTCGTAACGTTTGTAAACGTTTGGCTTAAATTGCTAAAAATGTGAAACGTTTGGATTTGTTTCGTAACGTTTGTATACGTTTGTCTTCAATCGCTAAAAAGGTGAAACATTTGGATTTGATTTGTAACGTTTATAAACATTTGGCGTAAATCGCTAAAAAGGTGAAACATTTGGATTTGTTTCGTAACGTTTTAAAGGTTTGGCTTAAATCGCTAAAAAGGGAAATGTTTGGATTTGTTTCGTTTAGTTTGTAAACGTTTGGGTTAAATTGCTAATAAGGTGAAATCCTTGGATTTATTTCGTAACGTTTGTAAATGTTTGGCTTACATTTCTAAATAGGGGAAACGCTTGGATTTGTTTCATAGCGTTTGTAAACGTTTAGCTTAAATCGCTAAAA
Organism: Mercurialis annua; assembly: GCF_937616625.2. Taxonomy (NCBI): domain Eukaryota; kingdom Viridiplantae; phylum Streptophyta; class Magnoliopsida; order Malpighiales; family Euphorbiaceae; genus Mercurialis; species Mercurialis annua. Next base: position 25,911,100 of record NC_065571.1, read on the forward strand.
AGGTGAAACACTTAGATTTGTTTCGTAACGTTTGTAAACGTCTGGCTTAAATTGATAAAAAGGTGAAACGCTAGGATTTGTTTCCGAACATTTGTAAATGTTTCGCTTAAACTGCTTAAAAAAAGGAGACGTTTGGATTTTTCCTAACCTTTATAAACTTTTTGCTTAAATCGCCAAAAAGGGGAAACACTTGAATTTGTTTCGTAACGTTTTTACACGCTTGGTTTTTGTTTCGTCGTTTGTTAACGTTTTGCTTAAATTGCTAAAAATGGGAAACGTTTGGATTAATTTCGTAACGTTTGTGAACGTTTGGCTTAAATTGCTAAACAGGTGAAATGATTGGATTTGATTCGTAACTTTTGTAAACGTTTGGCTTAAATTGCTAAAAAGAGGAAACGTTTGTATTTATTTGGTAACGTTAGTAAACGTTTGGCTTAAATCGTTAAAAAGGGGAAACGTTTGGATTTGTTTTGTAACATTTGTAAACGTTTGGCTTAAATTGCTAAAAAGGTGAAACCCTTGGATTTGTTTCGTAACATTTGTAAACGTTTGGCTTGTATTGTTAAAAAGATGAAACACTTGGATTTGTTTCGTAACGTTTGTAAACGTCTGGCTTAAATTAATAAAAAGGTGAAACGCTAGGGTTTTTTTTCCTATCGTTTGTAAACGTGTCGCTTAAATTGCTAAAAACGAGAGACGTTTAGGATTTTTTCCTAACCTTTGTAAACCTTTTGCTTAAATCGCCAAAAAGGGGAAAAGATTGAATTTCTTTCGTAACATTTTTACACGCTTGATTTTTTTTTCGTATCGTTTGTAAACGTTTCGCTTAAATTGATAAAAATGGGAAACGTTTGGATTTGTTTCGTAACGTTTGTAAACGTTTGGCTTAAATTGCTAAAGAGGTGAAACGCTTAGATTTGTTTCGTAATGTTTGTAAACGTTTGGCTTAAATTTCTAAAAAAGTAAAAAATTTGGATTTGCTTCGTAACCTTTGTAAACATTTTCCTTAAATCACTAAAAAGGTGAAACGTTTGGATTTGTTTCATACGTTTTTAAACATTGGGCTTAAATTCCTAAAAAGGTGAAATGTTTGGATTTGTTTTGTAACGTTTGGCTAAGATTGATAAAAAGGTGAGACGCTTGGACTTGTTTCATAACGTTTATAAACGTTTGGATTAAATTGCGAAAAAGGTGAAACGCTTGGATTTGTTTCGTAACATTTGTAAACGTTTGGCTTAAATTGCTAAAAAAAGGTGAAACTGCTGGTTTTGTTTCGTAATCTTTCTAAACGTTTGGCATAAATTGCTAAAAATATGAAACGTTTGCATTTGTTTCGTAACGGTTTAAACATTTGGTTTTGTTTCATAACGTTTGTAAACGTTTGGCTTAAATCACTAAAAAGGTGAAAGGTTTGGATTTGTTTCGTAAAGTTTGTAAACATTTGGCTTAAATCGCTAAAAAGGTGAAACGTTTGGATTTGTTTCATAACGTTTGTAAACATTTGGCATAAATCGCCAAAAAGGTGAAACGTTTGGTTTTGTTTCGTAACGTTTATAAACGTTTGGCTTATATCGCTTAAAAGGGGAAACGTTTGGATTTGTTTCGTAACGTTTTTAAACGTTTGGCTAAAATCGCTAAAAAGGTGAAACATTTGTTTTTTTTTTTCATAACGTTCGTAAACGTTCGGCGTAAATCGCTAAAAAGGTGAAACCCTTAGATTTCTTTCGTAATGTTTGTAAACGTTTGGCTTAAATTGTTAAAAAGGTGAAACGTTTGGATTTGTTTCGTAACGTTTGTAAACCTTTGCCTTTAATCGCTAAAAAGGTGAAACGTTTGGATTTGTTTCGTACCGTTTGTAACCGTTTGGCTTAAATTGCTAATAAGGTGAAACGTTTGGATTTATTTCGTAATGTTTGTAAACGTTTGGCTTAAATTGCTAAAAAGGGGAAATGTTTGGATTTGTTACAAAACGTTTTAAATGTTTGGCTTATATCGCTAAAATGGGGAAACGTTTGAATTTGTTTCGTAACGTTTGTAAACATTTGGCTGAAATCACTTAAAAGGTGAAACATTTGATTTTTTTCTCGTACCGTTCGTAAACGTTCGGCTTAAATCGCTAAAAAGGAGAAACGTTTGGATTTGTTTCGTAATGTTTGTAAACATTTTGCTTAAATTGCTAAAAAGGTGAAAGGATTTGTTTCGTAACATTTGTAAACGTGTGGCTTATATCGTTAAAAAGGTGAAACACTTGGATTTGTTTCGTAACATTTGTAAACGTCTAACTTAAATTGATAAAAAGGTGAAACGCTAGGATTTGTTTCCTAACGTTTGTAAACGTTTCACTTAAATTGCTAAAAACGAGAGACGTTTAGGGTTTTTTTCCTAACCTTTGTAAACGTTTTGCTTAAATCGCCAAAACGCTTGAATTTGTTTCGTAACGTTTTTACACTATTTGTTTTTGTTTCGTATAGTTTGTAAACGTTTCGCTTAAATTGCTAAAAATGGGAAACATTTGGATTTGTTTCGTAACGTTTGTAAACGTTTGGCTTCAATCAGTAAAAAGGTGAAACGTTTGGATTTGTTTCGTAACGTTTGTAAACGTTTGGCTTCAATAGCAAAAAAGGTGAAATGTTTTGATTTGTTTCGTAACGTTTTATAACATTTGGCTTAAATTGCTAAAAAGGTGAAAAAATTGGATTTGCTTCGTAACCTTTGTAAACATTTTGCGTAACTCGCTAAAAAAGTGAAACGTTTGGATTTGTTTCATACGTTTTTAAACGTTTTGCTTAAATTGCTAGAAAGGCGAAATGTTTGGATTTGTTTAGTAACGTTTGTAAACTTTTGGCTTAAATTGCTAAAAAGGTGAAACGCTTGGATTTGTTTCGGAACGTTTGTAAACGTTTGATTTAAATTGCTAAAAAGGTGAAACGATTGGATTTGTTTCGTAACGTTTGTAAATTTTTGGCTTAAATCGCAAAAAAGGGGAAACGTTTGGATTTGTTTCGTTACATTTGTAAACGTTTTGGCTTAAATCTCTAAAAAGGGGAAACGTTTGGATTTGTTTGGTAACGTTTGTAAACGTTTGGCTTAAATCGCAAAAAAGGGGAAACGTTTGGATTTGTTTCGTTACATTTGTAAACGTTTTGGCTTAAATCGCTAAAAAGGAGAAACGTTTAGATTTGTTTCGTAACGTTTGTCTTAAATTGCTAAAAAGGTGAAACGCTTGGATTTGTTTCGGAATGTTTGTAAACGTTTGGCTTAAATTGCTAAAAACGTGAAACGATTGGATTTGTTTCGTAACGTTTGTAAATTTTTGGCTTAAATCTAAAAAAGTAAAACGTTTGGATTTGTTTGGTTTGTTTGTAAACGTTCGGCTTAAATCGCAAAAACGGGGAAAGGTTTGGATTTGTTTCGTTACATTTCTAAACGTTTGGCTTAAATCGCTAAAATGGAGAAACGTTTGGATTTATTTCGTAACGTTTGTAAACGTTTCGTTTATGTCGCTAAAAAGTGAAATGTTTGGATTTGTTTCGTAACATGTGTAAACGTTTGTCTTAAATTGCTAAAAAGGTGAAACGCTTGAATTTGTTTCGTAATGTTTGTAAACGTTTGACTTAATTTGCGAACAAAGTGAAACGCTAGTATTTGTTTCGTAACGTTTACAAACGTTTGGCTTAAATTGCTAAAAGTTGAAACACTTGGTTTTGTTTTGTAATGTTTCTAAACGTTTCGCATAAATTGCTAAAAATGAGAAACGTTTAGATTTAATTCGTAACGTTTTAAACGTTTGATTTTTTTCGTATCGTTTGTAAACGTTTGGCTTAAATCGCTAAAAAGGTGAGAGGTTTGGATTTGTTTCGTAACGTTTGTAAACATTAGGCTTATATCGCTAAAAAGGTGTAACAGTTGGATTTATTTCGTAACGTTTGTAAACGCTTGGCTTAAATTGCTAAAAAGGTTAAATGTTTGGGTTTCTTACGTATCGTTTGTAAACGTTTGGCTTAAATCGCTAAAAAGGAAAAAAGTTTGGATTTGTTTGTAACCTTTGTAAACGTTTGCCTTAAATTGCTAATAAGGTGAAACGCTTTGATATGTTTCGTAACGTTTGCACACGTTTGGCTTAAATTGCTAAAACGGAGAAACGCTTGGATTTATTTCGTAACGTTTTTAAACGTTTGGCTTAAATTCCTAAAAGGGGAAACGTTTGGATTTGTTTCGTAGCGTTTATTAACGTTTGGCTTAAATAGCTAAAAAGGTGAAACGTTTGGATTTGTTTCGTACCATTTGTAAACGTTTGGCTTAAATTGCTAAAAAGGTTAAACGTTTGGATTTATTTCGTAATGTTTGTAAACATTTAGCTTAAATTGCTAAAAAGGGGAAACATTTGGATTTGTTTCTTAATGTTTGTAAACGTTTGGCTTAAATTGCTAAAAAGGTGAAACGTTGGGATTTGTTTCGAAACGTTTTAAATGTTTGGCTTATATCGCTAAAATGGGGAAACGTTTGAATTTGTTTTGTAGCGTTTGTAAACATTTGGCTAAAATCGCTAAAAAGGTAAAACGTTTGGTTTTTTTCATAACGTTCGTAAACGTTCGGCTTAAATAGCTAAAAAGGTGAAACGCTTGGATTTCTTTCGTAATGTTTGTAAACGTTTGGCTTAAATTGCTAAAAAGGTGAAACGCTTAGATTTGTTTCGTAAACGTTTGGCTTAAATTGCTAAAAAGGTGAAACGCTTGAATTTGTTTCGTAATGTTTGTAAACGTTTGACTTAATTTGCGAACAAAGTGAAACGCTAGTATTTGTTTCGTAACGTTTACAAACGTTTGGCTTAAATTGCTAAAAGTTGAAACACTTGGTTTTGTTTTGTAATGTTTCTAAACGTTTCGCATAAATTGCTAAAAATGAGAAACGTTTAGATTTAATTCGTAACGTTTTAAACGTTTGATTTTTTTCGTATCGTTTGTAAACGTTTGGCTTAAATCGCTAAAAAGGTGAGAGGTTTGGATTTGTTTCTTAACGTTTGTAAACATTAGGCTTATATCGCTAAAAAGGTGTAACAGTTGGATTTATTTCGTAACGTTTGTAAACGCTTGGCTTAAATTGCTAAAAAGGTTAAATGTTTGGATTTCTTACGTATCGTTTGTAAACGTTTGGCTTAAATCGCTAAAAAGGAAAAAAGTTTGGATTTGTTTGTAACCTTTGTAAACGTTTGCCTTAAATTGCTAATAAGGTGAAACGCTTTGATATGTTTCGTAACGTTTGCACACGTTTGGCTTAAATTGCTAAAACGGAGAAACGCTTGGATTTATTTCGTAACGTTTTTAAACGTTTGGCTTAAATTCCTAAAAGGGGAAACGTTTGGATTTGTTTCGTAGCGTTTATTAACGTTTGGCTTAAATAGCTAAAAAGGTGAAACGTTTGGATTTGTTTCGTACCATTTGTAAACGTTTGGCTTAAATTGCTAAAAAGGTTAAACGTTTGGATTTATTTCGTAATGTTTGTAAACATTTAGCTTAAATTGCTAAAAAGGGGAAACATTTGGATTTGTTTCTTAATGTTTGTAAACGTTTGGCTTAAATTGCTAAAAAGGTGAAACGTTGGGATTTGTTTCGAAACGTTTTAAATGTTTGGCTTATATCGCTAAAATGGGGAAACGTTTGAATTTGTTTTGTAGCGTTTGTAAACATTTGGCTAAAATCGCTAAAAGGGTAAAACGTTTGGTTTTTTTCATAACGTTCGTAAACGTTCGGCTTAAATAGCTAAAAAGGTGAAACGCTTGGATTTCTTTCGTAATGTTTGTAAACGTTTGGCTTAAATTGCTAAAAAGGTGAAACGCTTAGATTTGTTTCGTAAACGTTTGGCTTAAATTGCTAAAAAGGTGAAATGCTTGGATTTGTTTGGTAACGTTTGTAAACGTTTGGCTTAAATTGCTAAAAAGGTGAAACTCTTGGATTTGTTTGTAAACGTTTGGTTTAAATTGCTAAAAAGGTGAAAAACTTGAATTTGTTACGTATTGTTTGTATACGTTTGGCTTAATTCTAAAAAAGTGAAACATTTTTATTTGTTTTGTAACTTTTATAAATGTTTGGCTTAAATTTCCAAAAAGGTGAAACACTAGGATTTGTTTCGGAACCGTGTGGCTTAAATTGCAAAAAAGGTGAAAGGCTTAGAATCGTTTCGTAACGTTTGTAAACGTTTGGCTTAAATCTAAAAAAGGGAAACGTTTGAATTTGTTTGCTAACGCTAGTAAACGTTTTGCTTAAATCGCTAAAAAGGGAAAACGTTTGGATTTGTTTCGTAACGTTTGTAAACGTTTGGCTTAAATCGCTAAAAAGAGGAAACGTTTGTATTTATTTGGTAACGTTAGTAAACGTTTGGCTTAAATCGTTAAAAAGGGGAAACGTTTGGATTTGTTTTGTAACATTTGTAAACGTTTGTCTTAAATTGCTAAAAAGGTGAAGCGCTTGGATTTGTTTCGTAACGTTTGTAAACGTTTTGCTTAAATTGCTAAAGAGGTGAAACACTTGTATTTGTTTCGTAGCGTTTGTAAACGTTTGGCTTAAATTGCTAAAAAGGTGAAAAAATTGGATTTGCTTCGTAACCTTTGTAAACATTTTGCGTAACTCGCTAAAAAAGTGAAACGTTTGGATTTGTTTCATACGTTTTTAAACGCTTGGCTTAAATTGCTAAAAAGGTTAAATGTTTGGATTTCTTACGTATCGTTTGTAAACGTTTGGCTTAAATCGCTAAAAAGGCAAAAAGTTTGGATTTGTTTTGTAACCTTTGTAAACGTTTGCCTTAAATTGCTAATAAGGTGAAACGCTTTGATATGTTTCGTAACGTTTGCACACGTTTGGCTTAAATTGCTAAAACGGAGAAACGCTTGGATTTATTTCGTAACGTTTTTAAACGTTTGGCTTAAATTCCTAAAAGGGGAAACGTTTGGATTTGTTTCGTAGCGTTTATTAACGTTTGACTTAAATAGCTAAAAAGGTGAAACATTTGGATTTGTTTCGTACCATTTGTAAACGTTTGGCTTAAATTGCTAAAAAGGTTAAACGTTTGGATTTTTTTCGTAATGTTTGTAAACATTTAGCTTAAATTGCTAAAAAGGGGAAACATTTGGATTTGTTTCTTAATGTTTGTAAACGTTTGGCTTAAATTGCTAAAAAAGTGAAACGTTGGGATTTGTTTCGAAACGTTTTAAATGTTTGGCTTATATCGCTATAATGGGGAAACGTTTGAATTTGTTTTGTAACGTTTGTAAACATTTGGCTAAAATCACTAAAAAGGTAAAACGTTTGGTTTTTTTCATAACGTTCGTAAACGTTCGGCTTAAATAGCTAAAAAGGTGAAACGCTTGGATTTCTTTCGTAATATTTGTAAACGTTTGGCTTAAATTGCTAAAAAGGTGAAACGCTTAGATTTGTTTCGTAAACGTTTGGCTTAAATTGCTAAAAAGGTGAAACGCTTAAATTTATTTGGTAACATTTGTAAACGTTTGGCTTAAATTGCTAAAAAGGTGAAACTCTTGGATTTGTTTCGTAACGTTTGTAAACGTTTGGTTTAAATTGCTAAAAAGGTGAAACACTTGAATTTGTTACGTATTGTTTGTAAACGTTTGGCTTAATTCTAAAAAAGTGAAACATTTTTATTTGTTTTGTAACTTTTATAAATGTTTGACTTAAATTTCCAAAAAGGTGAAACACTAGGATTTGTTTCGGATCCGTGTGGCTTAAATTGCAAAAAAGGTGAAAGGCTTGGAATCGTTTCGTAACGTTTGTAAACGTTTGGCTTAAATCTAAAAAAGGGAAACGTTTGGATTTGTTTGCTAACGCTTGTAAACGTTTTGCTTAAATCGCTAAAAAGGGGAAACGTTTGGATTTGTTTCGTAACGTTTGTAAACGTTTGGCTTAAATCGCTAAAAAGAGGAAACGTTTGTATTTATTTGGTAACGTTAGTAAACGTTTGGCTTAAATCGTTAAAAAGGTGAAACGTTTGGATTTGTTTTGTAATATTTGTAAACGTTTGTCTTAAATTGCTAAAAAGGTGAAGCGCTTGGATTTGTTTCGTAACGTTTGTAAACGTTTGGCTTAAATTGCTAAAGAGGTGAAACGCTTGGATTTGTTTCGTAGCGTTTGTAAACGTTTGGCTTAAATTGCTAAAAAGGTGAAAAAATTGGATTTGCTTCGTAACCTTTGTAAACATTTTGCGTAACTCGCTAAAAAAGTGAAACGTTTGGATTTGTTTCATACGTTTTTAAACGTTTTGCTTAAATTGCTAGAAAGGTGAAATGTTTGGATTTCTTTAGTAACGTTTGTAAACTTTTGGCTTAAATTGCTAAAAAGTTGAAACGCTTGGATTTGTTTCGGAACGTTTGTAAACGTTTGGCTTAAATTGCTAAAAAGTTGAAACTTTTGGATTTGTTTCGTAACGTTTGTAAATTTTTGGCTTAAATCGCAAAAAAGGGGAAACGTTTGGATTTGTTTCGTTACATTTGTAAACGTTTTGGCTTAAATCGCTAAAAAGGGGAAACGTTTGGATTTGTTTGGTAACGTTTGTAAACGTTTGGCTTAAATCGCAAAAAAGGGGAAACGTTTGGATTTGTTTCGTTACATTTGTAAACGTTTTGGCTTAAATCGCTAAAAAGGAGAAACGCTTGGATTTGTTTAGTAACGTTTGTAAACTTTTGGCTTAAATTGTTGAAAAGGTGAAACGCTTGGATTTGTTTCGGAACGTTTGTAAACGTTTGGCTAAAATTGCTAAAAAAGTGAAACGATTAGATTTGTTTCGTAACGTTTTTTAATTTTTTGGCTTAAATCTAAAAAAGTGAAACGTTTGGATTTGTTTGGTAACATTTGTAAACGTTTGGCTTAAATCGCAAAAAAGGGGAAAGGTTTGGATTTGTTTCGTTACATTTGTAATCGTTTGGATTAAATCGCTAAAATGGAGAAACGTTTGGATTTATTTCGTAACGTTTGTAAACGTTTCGTTTATATCGCTAAAAAGTAAAATGTTTGGATTTGTTTCGTAACATTTGTAAACGTTTGTCTTAAATTGCTAAAAAGGTGAAACGCTTGAATTTGTTTCGTAACGTTTGTAAACGTTTGACTTAAATTGCGAACAAAGTGAAACGCTTGTATTTGTTTTGTAACATTTACAAACATTTGGCTTAAATTGCTAAAAGTTGAAACATTTGGTTTTGTTTTGTAATGTTTCTAAACGTTTTGCATAAATTGCTAAAAATGTGAAACGTTTAGATTTAATTCGTAACGTTTTAAACGTTTGATTTTTTTCGTAACGTTTGTAGACGTTTGGCTTAAATCGCTAAAAAGGTGAGAGGTTTGGATTTGTTTCGTAACGTTTGTAAACGTTTGGCTTCAATCAGTAAAAAGGTGAAACGTTTGGATTTGTTTCGTAACGTTTGTAAACGTTTGGCTTCAATAGCAAAAAAGGTGAAATGTTTTGATTTGTTTCGTAACGTTTTATAACATTTGGCTTAAATTGCTAAAAAGGTGAAAAAATTGGATTTGCTTCGTAACCTTTGTAAACATTTTGCGTAACTCGCTAAAAAAGTGAAACGTTTGGATTTGTTTCATACGTTTTTAAACGTTTTGCTTAAATTGCTAGAAAGGCGAAATGTTTGGATTTGTTTAGTAACGTTTGTAAACTTTTGGCTTAAATTGCTAAAAAGGTGAAACGCTTGGATTTGTTTCGGAACGTTTGTAAACGTTTGATTTAAATTGCTAAAAAGGTGAAACGATTGGATTTGTTTCGTAACGTTTGTAAATTTTTGGCTTAAATCGCAAAAAAGGGGAAACGTTTGGATTTGTTTCGTTACATTTGTAAACGTTTTGGCTTAAATCTCTAAAAAGGGGAAACGTTTGGATTTGTTTGGTAACGTTTGTAAACGTTTGGCTTAAATCGCAAAAAAGGGGAAACGTTTGGATTTGTTTCGTTACATTTGTAAACGTTTTGGCTTAAATCGCTAAAAAGGAGAAACGTTTGGATTTGTTTCGTAACGTTTGTCTTAAATTGCTAAAAAGGTGAAACGCTTGGATTTGTTTCGGAATGTTTGTAAACGTTTGGCTTAAATTGCTAAAAAGGTGAAACGATTGGATTTGTTTCGTAACGTTTGTAAATTTTTGGCTTAAATCTAAAAAAGTAAAACGTTTGGATTTGTTTGGTTTGTTTGTAAACGTTCGGCTTAAATCGCAAAAACGGGGAAAGGTTTGGATTTGTTTCGTTACATTTCTAAACGTTTGGCTTAAATCGCTAAAATGGAGAAACGTTTGGATTTATTTCGTAACGTTTGTAAACGTTTCGTTTATGTCGCTAAAAAGTGAAATGTTTGGATTTGTTTCGTAACATGTGTAAACGTTTGTCTTAAATTGCTAAAAAGGTGAAACGCTTGAATTTGTTTCGTAATGTTTGTAAACGTTTGACTTAATTTGCGAACAAAGTGAAACGCTAGTATTTGTTTCGTAACGTTTACAAACGTTTGGCTTAAATTGCTAAAAGTTGAAACACTTGGTTTTGTTTTGTAATGTTTCTAAACGTTTCGCATAAATTGCTAAAAATGAGAAACGTTTAGATTTAATTCGTAACGTTTTAAACGTTTGATTTTTTTCGTATCGTTTGTAAACGTTTGGCTTAAATCGCTAAAAAGGTGAGAGGTTTGGATTTGTTTCTTAACGTTTGTAAACATTAGGCTTATATCGCTAAAAAGGTGTAACAGTTGGATTTATTTCGTAACGTTTGTAAACGCTTGGCTTAAATTGCTAAAAAGGTTAAATGTTTGGGTTTCTTACGTATCGTTTGTAAACGTTTGGCTTAAATCGCTAAAAAGGAAAAAAGTTTGGATTTGTTTGTAACCTTTGTAAACGTTTGCCTTAAATTGCTAATAAGGTGAAACGCTTTGATATGTTTCGTAACGTTTGCACACGTTTGGCTTAAATTGCTAAAACGGAGAAACGCTTGGATTTATTTCGTAACGTTTTTAAACGTTTGGCTTAAATTCCTAAAAGGGGAAACGTTTGGATTAGTTTCGTAGCGTTTATTAACGTTTGGCTTAAATATCTAAAAAGGTGAAACGTTTGGATTTGTTTCGTACCATTTGTAAACGTTTGGCTTAAATTGCTAAAAAGGTTAAACGTTTGGATTTATTTCGTAATGTTTGTAAACATTTAGCTTAAATTGCTAAAAAGGGGAAACATTTGGATTTGTTTCTTAATGTTTGTAAACGTTTGGCTTAAATTGCTAAAAAGGTGAAACGTTGGGATTTGTTTCGAAACGTTTTAAATGTTTGGCTTATATCGCTAAAATGGGGAAACGTTTGAATTTGTTTTGTAGCGTTTGTAAACATTTGGCTAAAATCGCTAAAAAGGTAAAACGTTTGGTTTTTTTCATAACGTTCATAAACGTTCGGCTTAAATAGCTAAAAAGGTGAAACGCTTGGATTTCTTTCGTAATGTTTGTAAACGTTTGGCTTAAATTGCTAAAAAGGTGAAACGCTTAGATTTGTTTCGTAAACGTTTGGCTTAAATTGCTAAAAAGGTGAAACGCTTGAATTTGTTTCGTAATGTTTGTAAACGTTTGACTTAATTTGCGAACAAAGTGAAACGCTAGTATTTGTTTCGTAACGTTTACAAACGTTTGGCTTAAATTGCTAAAAGTTGAAACACTTGGTTTTGTTTTGTAATGTTTCTAAACGTTTCGCATAAATTGCTAAAAATGAGAAACGTTTAGATTTAATTCGTAACGTTTTAAACGTTTGATTTTTTTCGTATCGTTTGTAAACGTTTGGCTTAAATCGCTAAAAAGGTGAGAGGTTTGGATTTGTTTCTTAACGTTTGTAAACATTAGGCTTATATCGCTAAAAAGGTGTAACAGTTGGATTTATTTCGTAACGTTTGTAAACGCTTGGCTTAAATTGCTAAAAAGGTTAAATGTTTGGATTTCTTACGTATCGTTTGTAAACGTTTGGCTTAAATCGCTAAAAAGGAAAAAAGTTTGGATTTGTTTGTAACCTTTGTAAACGTTTGCCTTAAATTGCTAATAAGGTGAAACGCTTTGATATGTTTCGTAACGTTTGCACACGTTTGGCTTAAATTGCTAAAACGGAGAAACGCTTGGATTTATTTCGTAACGTTTTTAAACGTTTGGCTTAAATTCCTAAAAGGGGAAACGTTTGGATTAGTTTCGTAGCGTTTATTAACGTTTGGCTTAAATAGCTAAAAAGGTGAAACGTTTGGATTTGTTTCGTACCATTTGTAAACGTTTGGCTTAAATTGCTAAAAAGGTGAAACGTTTGGATTTATTTCGTAATGTTTGTAAACATTTAGCTTAAATTGCTAAAAAGGGGAAACATTTGGATTTGTTTCTTAATGTTTGTAAACGTTTGGCTTAAATTGCTAAAAAGGTGAAACGTTGGGATTTGTTTCGAAACGTTTTAAATGTTTGGCTTATATCGCTAAAATGGGGAAACGTTTGAATTTGTTTTGTAGCGTTTGTAAACATTTGGCTAAAATCGCTAAAAGGGTAAAACGTTTGGTTTTTTTCATAACGTTCGTAAACGTTCGGCTTAAATAGCTAAAAAGGTGAAACGCTTGGATTTCTTTCGTAATGTTTGTAAACGTTTGGCTTAAATTGCTAAAAAGGTGAAACGCTTAGATTTGTTTCGTAAACGTTTGGCTTAAATTGCTAAAAAGGTGAAATGCTGGGATTTGTTTGGTAACGTTTGTAAACGTTTGGCTTAAATTGCTAAAAAGGTGAAACTCTTGGATTTGTTTGTAAACGTTTGGTTTAAATTGCTAAAAAGGTGAAAAACTTGAATTTGTTACGTATTGTTTGTATACGTTTGGCTTAATTCTAAAAAAGTGAAACATTTTTATTTGTTTTGTAACTTTTATAAATGTTTGGCTTAAATTTCCAAAAAGGTGAAACACTAGGATTTGTTTCGGAACCGTGTGGCTTAAATTGCAAAAAAGGTGAAAGGCTTAGAATCGTTTCGTAACGTTTGTAAACGTTTGGCTTAAATCTAAAAAAGGGAAACGTTTGAATTTGTTTGCTAACGCTAGTAAACGTTTTGCTTAAATCGCTAAAAAGGGAAAACGTTTGGATTTGTTTCGTAACGTTTGTAAACGTTTGGCTTAAATCGCTAAAAAGAGGAAACGTTTGTATTTATTTGGTAACGTTAGTAAACGTTTGGCTTAAATCGCTAAAAAGGGGAAACGTTTGGATTTGTTTTGTAACATTTGTAAACGTTTGTCTTAAATTGCTAAAAAGGTGAAGCGCTTGGATTTGTTTCGTAACGTTTGTAAACGTTTTGCTTAAATTGCTAAAAAGGTGAAACACTTGTATTTGTTTCGTAGCGTTTGTAAACGTTTGGCTTAAATTGCTAAAAAGGTGAAAAAATTGGATTTGCTTCGTAACCTTTGTAAACATTTTGCGTAACTCGCTAAAAAAGTGAAACGTTTGGATTTGTTTCATACGTTTTTAAACGCTTGGCTTAAATTGCTAAAAAGGTTAAATGTTTGGATTTCTTACGTATCGTTTGTAAACGTTTGGCTTAAATCGCTAAAAAGGCAAAAAGTTTGGATTTGTTTTGTAACCTTTGTAAACGTTTGCCTTAAATTGCTAATAAGGTGAAACGCTTTGATATGTTTCGTAACGTTTGCACACGTTTGGCTTAAATTGCTAAAACGGAGAAACACTTGGATTTATTTCGTAACGTTTTTAAACGTTTGGCTTAAATTCCTAAAAGGGGAAACGTTTGGATTTGTTTCGTAGCGTTTATTAACGTTTGGCTTAAATAGCTAAAAAGGTGAAACATTTGGATTTGTTTCGTACCATTTGTAAACGTTTGGCTTAAATTGCTAAAAAGGTTAAACGTTTGGATTTTTTTCGTAATGTTTGTAAACATTTAGCTTAAATTGCTAAAAAGGGGAAACATTTGGATTTGTTTCTTAATGTTTGTAAACGTTTGGCTTAAATTGCTAAAAAAGTGAAACGTTGGGATTTGTTTCGAAACGTTTTAAATGTTTGGCTTATATCGCTATAATGGGGAAACGTTTGAATTTGTTTTGTAACGTTTGTAAACATTTGGCTAAAATCACTAAAAAGGTAAAACGTTTGGTTTTTTTCATAACGTTCGTAAACGTTCGGCTTAAATAGCTAAAAAGGTGAAACGCTTGGATTTCTTTCGTAATATTTGTAAACGTTTGGCTTAAATTGCTAAAAAGGTGAAACGCTTGGATTTGTTTCGTAAACGTTTGGCTTAAATTGCTAAAAAGGTGAAACGCTTAAATTTATTTGGTAACATTTGTAAACGTTTGGCTTAAATTGCTAAAAAGGTGAAACTCTTGGATTTGTTTCGTAACGTTTGTAAACGTTTGGTTTAAATTGCTAAAAAGGTGAAACACTTGAATTTGTTACGTATTGTTTGTAAACGTTTGGCTTAATTCTAAAAAAGTGAAACATTTTTATTTGTTTTGTAACTTTTATAAATGTTTGACTTAAATTTCCAAAAAGGTGAAACACTAGGATTTGTTTCGGATCCGTGTGGCTTAAATTGCAAAAAAGGTGAAAGGCTTGGAATCGTTTCGTAACGTTTGTAAACGTTTGGCTTAATCTAAAAAAGGGAAACGTTTGGATTTGTTTGCTAACGCTTGTAAACGTTTTGCTTAAATCGCTAAAAAGGGGAAACGTTTGGATTTGTTTCGTAACGTTTGTAAACGTTTGGCTTAAATCGCTAAAAAGAGGAAACGTTTGTATTTATTTGGTAACGTTAGTAAACGTTTGGCTTAAATCGTTAAAAAGGTGAAACGTTTGGATTTGTTTTGTAATATTTGTAAACGTTTGTCTTAAATTGCTAAAAAGGTGAAGCGCTTGGATTTGTTTCGTAACGTTTGTAAACGTTTGGCTTAAATTGCTAAAAAGGTGAAACGCTTGGATTTGTTTCGTAGCGTTTGTAAACGTTTGGCTTAAATTGCTAAAAAGGTGAAAAAATTGGATTTGCTTCGTAACCTTTGTAAACATTTTGCGTAACTCGCTAAAAAAGTGAAACGTTTGGATTTGTTTCATACGTTTTTAAACGTTTTGCTTAAATTGCTAGAAAGGTGAAATGTTTGGATTTGTTTAGTAACGTTTGTAAACTTTTGGCTTAAATTGCTAAAAAGTTGAAACGCTTGGATTTGTTTCGGAACGTTTGTAAACGTTTGGCTTAAATTGCTAAAAAGTTGAAACTTTTGGATTTGTTTCGTAACGTTTGTAAATTTTTGGCTTAAATCGCAAAAAAGGGGAAACGTTTGGATTTGTTTCGTTACATTTGTAAACGTTTTGGCTTAAATCGCTAAAAAGGGGAAACGTTTGGATTTGTTTGGTAACGTTTGTAAACGTTTGGCTTAAATCGCAAAAAAGGGGAAACGTTTGGATTTGTTTCGTTACATTTGTAAACGTTTTGGCTTAAATCGCTAAAAAGGAGAAACGCTTGGATTTGTTTAGTAACGTTTGTAAACTTTTGGCTTAAATTGTTGAAAAGGTGAAACGCTTGGATTTGTTTCGGAACGTTTGTAAACGTTTGGCTTAAATTGCTAAAAAAGTGAAACGATTAGATTTGTTTCGTAACGTTTTTTAATTTTTTGGCTTAAATCTAAAAAAGTGAAACGTTTGGATTTGTTTGGTAACATTTGTAAACGTTTGGCTTAAATCGCAAAAAAGGGGAAAGGTTTGGATTTGTTTCGTTACATTTGTAAACGTTTGGATTAAATCGCTAAAATGGAGAAACGTTTGGATTTATTTCGTAACGTTTGTAAACGTTTCGTTTATATCGCTAAAAAGTAAAATGTTTGGATTTGTTTCGTAACATTTGTAAACGTTTGTCTTAAATTGCTAAAAAGGTGAAACGCTTGAATTTGTTTCGTAACGTTTGTAAACGTTTGACTTAAATTGCGAACAAAGTGAAACGCTTGTATTTGTTTTGTAACATTTACAAACATTTGGCTTAAATTGCTAAAAGTTGAAACATTTGGTTTTGTTTTGTAATGTTTCTAAACGTTTTGCATAAATTGCTAAAAATGTGAAACGTTTAGATTTAATTCGTAACGTTTTAAACGTTTGATTTTTTTCGTAACGTTTGTAGACGTTTGGCTTAAATCGCTAAAAAGGTGAGAGGTTTGGATTTGTTTCGTAACGTTTGTAAACATTTGGCTTAAATCGCAAAAAAGGTGCAACAGTTGGATTTGTTTCGTAACGTTTGTAAACGCTTGGCTTAAATTGCTAAAAAGATGAAATGTTTGGATTTCTTTCGTATCGTTTGTAAACGTTTGGCTTAAATCGTTAAAAAGGTGAAACGTTTGCATTTGTTTCGTAACCTTTGTAAACGTTTGCCTTAAATTGCTAATAAGGTGAAACGCTTTGATTTGTTTCGTAACGTTTGCATACGTTTGGCTTAAATTGCTAAAACGGAGAAACGCTTGGATTTATTTCGTAACGTTTTTAAATGTTTGGCTTAAATTTCTAAAAGGTGAAACGTTTGGATTTGTTTCGTAGCGTTTGTTAATGTTTGGCTTAAATAGCTAAAAAGGTGAAACGTTTGGATTTGTTTCGTACCATTTGTAAACGTTTGGCTTAAATTGCCAAAAAGATTAAATGTTTGGATTTATTTTGTAATGTTTGTAAACATTTAGCTTAAATTGCTAAAAAGGGGAAACATTTGGATTAGTTTCTTAATGTTTGTAAACGTTTGGCTTAAGTTTCGAAACGTTTTAAACGTTTGGCTTATATCGCTAAAATGGGGAAACGTTTGAATTTGTTTTGTAGCGTTTGTAAACATTTGGCTAAAATCGCTAAAAAGGTAAAACACTTGGATTTGTTTCGTAACGTTTGTAAACGTTTGGCTTATATCGATAAAAAGTGAAATGTTTGGATTTGTTTCGTAACATTTGTAAACGTTTGTCTTAAATTGCTAAAAAGGTGAAACGCTTGGATTTGTTTCGTAACGTTTGAAATTGTTTGGCTTAAATTGCTAAAAAGGTGAAACACTTGGATTTGTTTCGTAACGTTTGTAAACGTTTGGCTTAAATTGCTGAAAAAGGTGAAACAGTTGGTTTTGTTTCGTAATGTTTCTAAACGTTTGGCATAAATTTCTTAAAATGTGAAACGTTTGGATTTGTTTCGTAACGTTTTAAACGTTTGGTTTTGTTTTATAACGTTTGTAAACGTTTGGCTTAACTCGCTAAAAAGGTGAAAGGTTTGGATTTGTTTCGTAACGTTTGTAAACATTTGGCTTAAATCGCTAAAAAGGTGAAACGTTCGGATTTGTTTCGTAACGTTTGTAAACGTTTGGCTTAAATGGCTAAAGAGGTGAAATGTTTGAATTCGTTTCGTATCGTTTGTAAATATTTGGCTTAAATGGCTAAAAAGGTGAAACGTTTGGCTTAATTTGCTAATAAGGTGAAACGCTTTGATTTGTTTCGTAGCGTTTGTATATGTTTGGCTTAAATTGCTAAAACAGAGAAACACTTGGATTTGTTTCGTAACGTTTGTAAACGTTTGGCTTAAATTTCTAAAGGGTGAAACGTTTGGATTTGTTTCGTAGCGTTTATAAAGATTTGGATTAAATTGCTAAAAACGGGAAATGTTTTGATTTATTTTATAATGTTTGTAAACGTTTGGCTTAAATCGCTAAAAAGGTTAAACGTTTGGATTTGTTTTATAACATTTGTAAACATTTGTCTTAGATTGCTAAAAAGGTGAAACGCTTGGATTTGTTTCGTAACGTTTGTAAACGTTTGGCTTAAATGTCTAAAAAGGGGAAACGTTTGGATTTGTTTCGTACTGTTTGTAAAGGTTTGGATTAAATTGCTAAAAACGTGAGATGTTTGGATTTATTTCGTAATGTTTGTAAACGTTTGGCTTAAATCTCGAAAAAGGTGAAACGTTTGGATTTGTTTCGTAACATTTGTAAATGTTTGTCTTAAATTGCTAAAAAGGTGAAACACTTGGATTTGTTTCGTAACGTTTGTAAACGTTTGGCTAAATTGCTAAAAAGGTGAAACGCTTGGATTTCTTTCGTAATGTTTGTAAACTTTTGGCTTAAATTGCTAAAAAGGTGAAATGCTTAGATTTATTTTGTAATATTTGTAAACGTTTGGCTTATATTGTTAAAAAGGTGAAACACTTGGATTTGTTTGGTTACGTTTGTAAACGTTTGTCTTAAATTGCTAAAAAGGTGAAACACTTCCATTTGTTTCGTAACATTTGTAAACGTTTAGGTTAAATTGCTAAAAAGGTGAAAGCTTGGATTTGTTTAGTAACGTTTGTAAACGTTTGGGTCAAATCTAAAAGGGGAAGCGTTTGGATTTGTTTTGTAACGTTGGTAAACGTTTGGCTTAAATCGCTAAAAAGGGGAAACATTTGGATTTATTTCGTAACGTTTGTAAACGTTTGGCTTAAATCGCTAAAAAGGGGAAACATTTGGATTTATTTCGTAACGTTTGTAAACGTTTGGCTTAAATCGCTAAAAAGGTGAAACGTTTGGATTTGTTTTGTAACATTTGTAAACGTTTGTCTTAAATTGCTAAAGAGGTGAAATGCTTGGATTTGTTTCGTAACGTTTGTAAACGTTTGGCTTAAATTGCTAAAGAGGTGAAACGCTTGGATTTGTTTCGTAATGTTTGTAAACGTTTGGGTTAAATTCCTAAAAAAGTGAAAAAATGGATTTACTTCGTAACCTTTGTAAACATTTTGCTTAAATCACTAAAAAGGTGAAACGTTTGGATTTGTTTCGTACGTTTTTAAACGTTTGGCTTAAATTGCTAAAAAGGGGAAATGTTTGGATTTGTTTTGTAACGTTTGTAAACGTTTGGCTAAGATTGATAAAATGGTGAGACGCTTGGACTTGTTTCGTAACGTTTATAAACGTTTGGCTTAAATTGCGAAAAAGGTGAAACGCTTGGATTTGTTTCGTAACGTTTGTAAACGGTTGGCTTAAATTGCTAAAAAAGGTGAAACAATTGGTTTTGTTTCGTAATGTTTCTAAACGTTTGGCATAAATTGCTAAGAATGTGAAACGTTTGGATTTGTTTCGTAACGTTTTAAACGTTTGGTTTTGTTTCATAACATTGGTAAACGTTTGGCTTAAATCTCTAAAAAGGTGAAAGGTTTGAATTTGTTTCGTAACATTTGTAAACGTTTGGCTTAAATTTCTAAAAGGTGAAATGTTTGGATTTGTTTCATAGCGTTTATAAACGTTTGGCTTAAATGGCTAAAAAGGGGAAATGTTTGGATTTAATTCGTAATGTTTATAAACGCTTGGCTTAAATTGCTAAAAAGGGGAAACGTTTGGTTTTGTTTCGAAACGTTTTAAACGTTTGGCTTATATCATTAAAATGGGGAAACGTTTGAATTTCTTTCGTAACGTTTGTAAACATTTTGCTAAAATCGCTAAAAAGGTGAAACATTTTGGTTTTTTTTCGTAACGTTCGTAAACGTTCGGCTTAAATCGCTAAAAAGGTGAAACGTTAAGATTTGTTTCGTAATATTTTTAAATATTTTGCTTAAATTGCTAAAAAGGTGAAACGCTTGGATTTCTTTAGTAATGTTTGTAAACATTTGGCTTAAATTGCTAAAAAGGTGAAACGATTGGATTTGTTTCGTAACATTTGTAAACGTTTGGCTTATATTGTTAAAAAGGTGAAAAGCTTGGATTTATTTAGTAACGTTTGTAAACGTCTGGCTTAAATTGATAAAAAGGTGAAAAGCTAGGATTTTGTTTCCTAACGGTTGTAAACGTTTCGCTTAAATTGCTAAAAACGAGGGACGTTTGGATTTTTTCCTAACCTTTGTAAACGTTTTGGTTAAATAGCCAAAAAGGGGAAACGCTTGAATTTGTTTTGTAACGTTTTTACACGCTTGGTTTTTGTTTCGTAACGTTTGAAAACATTTGGCTTAAATTGCTAAAAATGGGAAACGTTTGGATTTGTTTCGTAACATTTGGAAATGGTTGGCTTCAATCGCTAAAAAGGTGAAACGTTTGGATATGTTTCGTAACGTTCGTAAACGTTTGCCTTCAATCGCTAAAAAGGTGAAATGTTTGGATTTGTTTCGTAACGTTTGTAAACATTTGGCATAAATCGCTAAAAAGGTGAAACATTTAGGTTTATTTCGTAACGTTTTATACGTTTATCTTAAATCGCTAAAAAGGGGAAACGTTTCGATTTGTTTCGTAACGTTTGTAAACGTTCGGCTTAAATTGCTAAAAAGGTGAACCGTTTGGTTTTGTTTCGTAACGTTTATAAACGTTCGGCTTAAATCTCTAAAAATGTGAGACGTTTGGATTTGTTTCGTAACGTTTGTAAACGTTTGGCTTGAATTGCTAAAAAGATGCAACGCTTGGATTTGTTTTGTAACGTTTGTAAATGTTTGGCTAAATTCCTAAAAATGTGAAACGCTTGGATTTGTTTCAGAACGTTTGGAAATGTTTGGCTTAAATTGCTAAAAAAATTAAACCCTTGGATTTGTTTTGTAATGTTTGTAAACATTTGCCTTAAATTACTAAAGAGGTGAAATATTTGGATTCGTTTCCTAACGTTTGTAAACGTTTGGCTTAAATTGCTAAAAAGGTGAAACGTTTGGATTTTTTTCCTAACCTTTGTAAACGTTTTGCTTAAATCGCTAAAAAGGGGAAACACTTGAATTTGTTTCATAACGTTTTTACACGTTTGGGTTAAATTGCTAAAAAGGTGAAATGCTTGGATTTATTTCGTAACGTTTGTAAACGTTTGGCTTACATTTCTAAATAGGGGAAACGTTTGGATTTGTCTCATAGCGTTCGTAAACGTTTAGCTTAAATCGCTAAAAAGGTGAAACGTTTGGATTTATTTAGTACCGTTTGTTAACGTTTGGCTTAAATCGCTAAAAAGGTGAAATATTTGGATTTGATTCATAACTTTTGTAAACATTTGGCTTAAATTGCTAAAAAGGTGAAACGCTCGGATTAGTTTCGTTACGTTTGTAAATTCTTTGCTTAAATTGCTAAAAAGGTGAAACGCTTCGTTTTTTTCGTAATGTTTGTAAACGTTTGGCTTAAATTGCTAAAAATGTCAAACGTTTGTATTTGTTTCATAACGTTTGTATACGTTTGTCTTCAATCGGTAAAAAGGTGAAACGTTTGGATTTGATTCGTAACGTTTGTAAACATTTGGCATAAATCGGTAAAAAGGTGAAACGTTTGGATTTGTTTCGTAACGTTTTAAACGTTTGGCTTAAATCGCTAAAAGGGGAAACGTTTGGATTTATTTCCTAACGTTTGTAAACGTTTGGCTTAAATTGCTAAAAAGGTGAAGCGTTTGGTTTTGTTTCGTGACGTTTGTAAAAGTACAGCTTAAATCGCTAAAAAGGTGAGATGTTTGGATTTGTTTCGTAACGTTTGTAAACGTTTGGCTTACATTGCTAAAAAGGTGAAACGCTTGGATTTCTTTTGTAATGATTGTAAACGTTTGGCTTAAATTGCTAAAAAGGTGAAACGCTTGGATTTATTTCGTAACATTTGTAAACGTTTGGCTTATATTGTTAAAAAGGTGAAACACTTGGATTTGTTTCGTAACGTTTGTAAACGTCTGGTTTAAATTGATAAAAAGGTGAAACACTAGGATTTGTTTCCTAACGTTTGTAAACGTTTTGCTTAAATTGCTAAAAACGCGAGACGTTTAGGATTTTTTTCCTAACCTTAGTAAACGTTTTGCTTAAATCGCCAATAAACATTTGGCTTATATAGCTAAAAAGGTGAAAGGTTTGGATTTGTTTCATAACGTTTGTAAACATTTGGCTTAAATCGCTAAAAAGGTGAAACGTTCGGATTTGTTTCGTAACGTTTGTAAACGTTTGGCTTAAATCGCTAAAAAGGTCAAAGGTTAAGATTTGTTTTGAATCGTTTGTAAATGTTTGGCTTAAATCGCTAAAAAGGTGAAACGTTTGGATTTGTTTCGTAACCTTTGTAAACGTTTGGCCTAAATTGCTAATAAGATGAAACTCTTTGATTTGTTTCGTACCGTTTGTATATGTTTGGCTTGAATTGCTAAAACGGAGAAACAATTGGATTTGTTTTGTAACGTTTGTAAACGTTTGGCTTAAATTGCTAAAAGGTGAAATGTTTGGATTTGTTTCATAGCGTTTATAAACGTTTGGCGTAAATGGCTAAAAAGGTGAAACGTTTGGATTATTTTCATACCGTTTGTAAACGTTTGGCCTAAATTGCTAAAAAGGTGAAATGTTTGGATTTATTTCGTAATACTTGTAAACGCTTGGCTTAAATTGCTAAAAAGGGGAAACGTTTGGTTTTGTTTCGAAACGTTTTAAACGTTTGGCTTATATCATTAAAATGGGGAAACGTTTGAATTTCTTTCGTAACGTTTGTAAACATTTGGCTAAAATCGCTAAAAAGGTGAAACATTTTGGTTTTTTTTCGTAACGTTCGTAAACGTTCGGCTTAAATCGCTAAAAAGGTGAAACGTTAAGATTTGTTTCGTAATATTTTTAAACATTTTGCTTAAATTGCTAAAAAGGTGAAACGCTTGGATTTCTTTAGTAATGTTTGTAAACATTTGGCTTAAATTGCTAAAAAGGTGAAACGATTGGATTTGTTTCGTAACATTTGTAAACGTTTGGCTTATATTGTTAAAAAGGTGAAAAGCTTGGATTTATTTAGTAACGTTTGTAAACGTCTGGCTTAAATTGATAAAAAGGTGAAAAGCTAGGATTTGTTTCCTAACGGTTGTAAACGTTTCGCTTAAATTGCTAAAAACGAGGGACGTTTGGATTTTTTCCTAACCTTTGTAAACGTTTTGGTTAAATAGCCAAAAAGGGGAAACGCTTGAATTTGTTTTGTAACGTTTTTACACGCTTGGTTTTTGTTTCGTAACGTTTGTAAACATTTGGCTTAAATTGCTAAAAATGGGAAACGTTTGGATTTGTTTCGTAACATTTGTAAATGGTTGGCTTCAATCGCTAAAAAGGTGAAACGTTTGGATTTGTTTCGTAACGTTCGTAAACGTTTGCCTTCAATCGCTAAAAAGGTGAAACGTTTGGATTTGTTTCGTAACGTTTGTAAACATTTGGCATAAATCGCTAAAAAGGTGAAACATTTAGGTTTATTTCGTAACGTTTTATACGTTTATCTTAAATCGCTAAAAAGGGGAAACGTTTCGATTTGTTTCGTAACGTTTGTAAACGTTCGACTTAAATTGCTAAAAAGGTGAAGCGTTTGGTTTTGTTTCGTAACGTTTATAAACGTTCGGCTTAAATCTCTAAAAATGTGAGACGTTTGGATTTGTTTCGTAACGTTTGTAAACGTTTGGCTTGAATTGCTAAAAAGATGCAACGCTTGGATTTGTTTTGTAACGTTTGTAAATGTTTGGCTAA
Organism: Mercurialis annua; assembly: GCF_937616625.2. Classification (NCBI taxonomy): domain Eukaryota; kingdom Viridiplantae; phylum Streptophyta; class Magnoliopsida; order Malpighiales; family Euphorbiaceae; genus Mercurialis; species Mercurialis annua. The sequence goes on from NC_065571.1 coordinate 25,934,521, forward strand.
ACTCCTAAAAATGTGAAACGCTTGGATTTGTTTCAGAACGTTTGGAAATGTTTGGCTTAAATTGCTAAAAAAATGAAACCCTTGGATTTGTTTTGTAATGTTTGTAAACATTTGCCTTAAATTACTAAAGAGGTGAAATATTTGGATTCGTTTCCTAACGTTTGTAAACGTTTGGCTTAAATTGCTAAAAAGGTGAAACGTTTGGATTTTTTTCCTAACCTTTGTAAATGTTTTGCTTAAATCGCTAAAAAGGGGAAACACTTGAATTTGTTTCATAACGTTTTTACACGTTTGGGTTAAATTGCTAAAAAGGTGAAATGCTTGGATTTATTTCGTAACGTTTGTAAACGTTTGGCTTACATTTCTAAATAGGGGAAACGTTTGGATTTTTCTCATAGCGTTCGTAAACGTTTAGCTTAAATCGCTAAAAAGGTGAAACGTTTGGATTTATTTAGTACCGTTTGTTAACGTTTGGCTTAAATCGCTAAAAAGGTGAAATATTTGGATTTGATTCATAACTTTTGTAAACATTTGGCTTAAATTGCTAAAAAGGTGAAACGCTCGGATTAGTTTCGTTACGTTTGTAAATTCTTTGCTTAAATTGCTAAAAAGGTGAAACGCTTCGTTTTTTTTTGTAATTTTTGTAAAAGTTTGGCTTAAATTGCTAAAAATGTCAAACGTTTGTATTTGTTTCATAACGTTTGTATATGTTTGTCTTCAATCGGTAAAAAGGTGAAACGTTTGGATTTGATTCGTAACGTTTGTAAACATTTGGCATAAATCGGTAAAAAGGTAAAACGTTTGGATTTGTTTCGTAACGTTTTAAACGTTTGGCTTAAATCGCTAAAAGGGGAAACGTTTGGATTTATTTCCTAACGTTTGTAAACGTTTGGCTTAAATTGCTAAAAAGGTGAAGCGTTTGGTTTTGTTTCGTGACGTTTGTAAAAGTACAGCTTAAATCGCTAAAAAGATGAGATGTTTGGATTTGTTTCGTAACGTTTGTAAACGTTTGGCTTACATTGCTAAAAAGGTGAAACGCTTGGATTTCTTTTGTAATGATTGTAAACGTTTGGCTTAAATTGCTAAATAGGTGAAACGCTTGGATTTATTTCGTAACATTTGTAAACGTTTGGCTTATATTGTTAAAAAGGTGAAACACTTGGATTTGTTTCGTAACGTTTGTAAACGTCTGGTTTAAATTGATAAAAAGGTGAAACACTAGGATTTGTTTCCTAACGTTTGTAAACGTTTTGCTTAAATTGCTAAAAACGCGAGACGTTTAGGATTTTTTTCCTAACCTTAGTAAACGTTTTGCTTAAATCGCCAATAAACATTTGGCTTATATTGCTAAAAAGGTGAAAGGTTTGGATTTGTTTCGTAACGTTTGTAAACATTTGGCTTAAATCGCTAAAAAGGTGAAACGTTCGGATTTGTTTCGTAACGTTTTTAAACGTTTGGCTTAAATCGCTAAAAAGGTCAAAGGTTAAGATTTGTTCCGAATCGTTTGTATATGTTTGGCTTAAATCGCTAAAAAGGGGAAACGTTTGGATTTGTTTCGTAACCTTTATAAACGTTTGGCCTAAATTGCTAATAAGGTGAAACTCTTTGATTTGTTTCGTACCGTTTGTATATGTTTGGCTTGAATTGCTAAAACGGAGAAACAATTGGATTTGTTTCGTAACGTTTGTAAACGTTTGGCTTAAATTGCTAAAAGGTGAAATGTTTGGATTTGTTTCATAGCGTTTATAAACGTTTGGCGTAAATGGCTAAAAAGGTGAAACGTTTGGATTATTTTCATACCGTTTGTAAACGTTTGGCCTAAATTGCTAAAAAGGTGAAATGTTTGGATTTATTTCGTAATACTTGTAAACGCTTGGCTTAAATTGCTAAAAAGGGGAAACGTTGGTTTTGTTTCGAAACGTTTTAAACGTTTGACTTATATCTTTAATATGGGGAAACGTTTGAATATCATTCGTAACGTTTGTAAACATTTGGTTAAAATCGCTATATAGGTTAAACATTTTGGTTTTTTTTCATAACATTCGTAAACATTCGGCTTAAATCGCTAAAAAGGTGAAACGTTTGGATTTGTTTCGTAATGTTTGTAAAGATTTTGCTTAAAATGCTAAAAAGGTGAAACGCTTTAATTTCTTTCGCAATATTTGTAAACTTTTGGCCAAAATTGATAAAAAGATGAAACGCTTGGATTTGTTTCGTAACATTTGTAAACGTTTGGCTTGTATTGTTAAAAAGGTGAAACGCTTGGATTTGTTTCGTAACGTTTGTAAACGTCTGGCTTAAATTGATAAAAAAGGTGAAACGCTAGGATTTGTTTCCTAAGTTTGTAAACGTTTCGCTTAAATTGCTAAAAACGAGGCACGTTTGGATTTTTTCCTAACCTTTGTAAACGTTTTGGTTAAATCGCCAAAAAGGGGAAACGGTTGAATTTGTTTCGTAACGTTTGTAAACATTTGGCTTAAATTGCTAAAAATGGGAAACTTTTGGATTTGTTTCGTAACATTTGTAAATGTTTGGCTTCAATCGCTAAAAAGGTGAAACGTTTGGATTTGTTTTGTAACGTTCGTAAACGTTTGGCTTCAATCGCTAAAAAGGTGAAACGTTTGGATTTGTTTCGTAACGTTTGTAAACATTTGGCATAAATCGCTAAAAAGGTGAAACGTTTGGATTTATTTCGTAACGTTTTATACGTTTAGCTTATATCTCTAAAAAGGGGAAACGTTTGTATTTGTTTCGTAACGTTTGTAAATGTTTGGCTTAAATTGCTAAGAAGGTGAAGCGTTTGGTTTTGTTACGTAACATTTATAAACGTACGGCTTAAATCTCTAAAAAGGTGAGACGTTTGGATTTGTTTCGTAACGTTTGTAAATGTTTGGCTTAAATTGCTAAAAAGGGGAAACGCTTGAATTTGTTTCATAACGTTTTTACACGTTTGGGTTAAATTACTAGAAAGATGAAATTCTTGGATTTATTTCGTAACGTTTGTATACGTTTGGCTTATATTTCTTAAATCGCTAAAAAGGTGAAACGTTTGGATTTATTTTGTACCGTTTGTAAAGGTTTGGCTTAAATTGCTAAAAAGGTGAAACGCTTGGTTTTTTTCGTAACGTTTGTAAATTCTTGGCTTAAATTGCTAAAAAGGTGAAACCCTTGGTTTTTTTTCGTAACGTTTGTAAACGTTTGGCTTAAATTGCTAAAAATGTGAAACGTTTGGATTTGTTTCGTAACGTTTGTATACGTTTGTCTTCAATCGCTAAAAAGGTGAAACATTTGGATTTGATTCGTAACGTTTATAAACATTTGGCGTAAATCGCTAAAAAGGTGAAACATTTGGATTTGTTTCGTAACGTTTTAAAGGTTTGGCTTAAATCGCTAAAAAAGGAAATGTTTGGATTTGTTTCGTTAAGTTTGTAAACGTTTGGGTTAAATTGCTAATAAGGTGAAATCCTTGGATTTATTTCGTAACGTTTGTAAATGTTTGGCTTACATTTCTAAATAGGGGAAACGCTTGGATTTGTTTCATAGCGTTTGTAAACGTTTAGCTTAAATCGCTAAAAAGGTGAAACACTTAGATTTGTTTCGTAACGTTTGTAAACGTCTGGCTTAAATTGATAAAAAGGTGAAACGCTAGGATTTGTTTCCGAACATTTGTAAATGTTTCGCTTAAACTGCTTAAAAAAAGGAGACGTTTGGATTTTTCCTAACCTTTATAAACTTTTTGCTTAAATCGCCAAAAAGGGGAAACACTTGAATTTGTTTCGTAACGTTTTTACACGCTTGGTTTTTGTTTCGTCGTTTGTTAACGTTTTGCTTAAATTTCTAAAAATGGGAAACGTTTGGATTTATTTCGTAACGTTTGTGAACGTTTGGCTTAAATTGCTAAACAGGTGAAATGATTGGATTTGATTCGTAACTTTTGTAAACGTTTGGCTTAAATTGCTAAAAAGAGGAAACGTTTGTATTTATTTGGAAACGTTAGTAAACGTTTGGCTTAAATCGTTAAAAAGGGGAAACGTTTGGATTTGTTTTGTAACATTTGTAAACGTTTGGCTTAAATTGCTAAAAAGGTGAAACCCTTGGATTTGTTTCGTAACATTTGTAAACGTTTGGCTTGTATTGTTAAAAAGATGAAACACTTGGATTTGTTTCGTAACGTTTGTAAACGTCTGGCTTAAATTAATAAAAAGGTGAAACGCTAGGGTTTTTTTCCTATCGTTTGTAAACGTGTCGCTTAAATTGCTAAAAACGAGAGACGTTTAGGATTTTTTCCTAACCTTTGTAAACTTTTTGCTTAAATCGCCAAAAAGGGGAAAAGATTGAATTTCTTTCGTAACATTTTTACACGCTTGATTTTTTTTCGTATCGTTTGTAAACGTTTCGCTTAAATTGATAAAAATGGGAAACGTTTGGATTTGTTTCGTAACGTTTGGCTTAAATTGCTAAAGAGGTGAAACGCTTAGATTTGTTTCGTAATGTTTGTAAACGTTTGGCTTAAATTTCTAAAAAAGTAAAAAATTTCGATTTGCTTCGTAACCTTTGTAAACATTTTGCTTAAATCACTAAAAAGGTGAAACGTTTGGATTTGTTTCATACGTTTTTAAACATTGGGCTTAAATTGCTAAAAAGGTGAAATGTTTGGATTTGTTTTGTAACGTTTGGCTAAGATTGATAAAAAGGTGAGACGCTTGGACTTGTTTCATAACGTTTATAAACGTTTGGATTAAATTGCGAAAAAGGTGAAACGCTTGGATTTGTTTCGTAACATTTGTAAACGTTTGGCTTAAATTGCTAAAAAAAGGTGAAACTGCTGGTTTTGTTTCGTAATCTTTCTAAACGTTTGGCATAAATTGCTAAAAATATGAAACGTTTGCATTTGTTTCGTAACGGTTTAAACATTTGGTTTTGTTTCATAACGTTTGTAAACGTTTGGCTTAAATCACTAAAAAGGTGAAAGGTTTGGATTTGTTTCGTAAAGTTTGTAAACATTTGGCTTAAATCGCTAAAAAGGTGAAACGTTTGGATTTGTTTCATAACGTTTGTAAACATTTGGCATAAATCGCCAAAAAGGTGAAACGTTTAGTTTTGTTTCGTAACGTTTATAAACGTTTGGCTTATATCGCTTAAAAGGGGAAACGTTTGGATTTGTTTCGTAACGTTTTTAAACGTTTGGCTAAAATCGCTAAAAAGGTGAAACATTTGTTTTTTTTTCATAACGTTCGTAAACGTTCGGCGTAAATCGCTAAAAAGGTGAAACCCTTAGATTTCTTTCGTAATGTTTGTAAACGTTTGGCTTAAATTGTTAAAAAGGTGAAACGTTTGGATTTGTTTCGTAACGTTTGCAAACCTTTGCCTTTAATCGCTAAAAAGGTGAAACGTTTGGATTTGTTTCGTACCGTTTGTAACCGTTTGGCTTAAATTGCTAATAAGGTGAAACGTTTGGATTTATTTCGTAATGTTTGTAAACGTTTGGCTTAAATTGCTAAAAAGGGGAAATGTTTGGATTTGTTACAAAACGTTTTAAACGTTTGGCTTATATCGCTAAAATGGGGAAACGTTTGAATTTGTTTCGTAACGTTTGCAAACATTTGGCTGAAATCACTTAAAAGGTGAAACATTTGATTTTTTCTCGTACCGTTCGTAAACGTTCGGCTTAAATCGCTAAAAAGGAGAAACGTTTGGATTTGTTTCGTAATGTTTGTAAACATTTTGCTTAAATTGCTAAAAAGGTGAAAGGATTTGTTTCGTAACATTTGTAAACGTGTGGCTTATATCGTTAAAAAGGTGAAACACTTGGATTTGTTTCGTAATATTTGTAAACGTCTAACTTAAATTGATAAAAAGGTGAAACGCTAGGATTTGTTTCCTAACGTTTGTAAACGTTTCGCTTAAATTGCTAAAAACGAGAGACGTTTAGGGTTTTTTTCCTAACCTTTGTAAACGTTTTGCTTAAATCGCCAAAACGCTTGAATTTGTTTCGTAACGTTTTTACACTATTTGTTTTTGTTTCGTATAGTTTGTAAACGTTTCGCTTAAATTGCTAAAAATGGGAAACATTTGGATTTGTTTCGTAACGTTTGTAAACGTTTGGCTTCAATCAGTAAAAAGGTGAAACGTTTGGATTTGTTTCGTAACGTTTGTAAACGTTTGGCTTCAATAGCAAAAAAGGTGAAATGTTTTGATTTGTTTCGTAACGTTTTATAACATTTGGCATAAATCGTTAAAAAGGTGAAACATTTGGATTTTTTTCGTTATTTTTTATACGTTTAGCTTAAATCGCTAAAGAGGGAAAACGTTTGGATATGTTTCGTAACGTTTGTAAACGTTTTGCTTAAATTGCTAAAAAGGTGAAGCGTTTGGTTTTTTTGGTAACGTTTATAAACGTTCGGCTTAAATCGCTAAAGAGGTGAGAAGTTTGGATTTGTTTCGTAACGTTTGTAAACCTTTGGCTTAAATTGCTAAAAAGATGAAACGCTTGGATTTGTTTTGTAACGTTTGTAAACGTTTGGCTAAATTCCTAAAAATGTGAAACGCTTGGATTTGTTTCAGAACGTTTGTAAATATTTGGCATAAATTGCTAAAAAAATGAAACGCTTGAATTTGTTTTGTAAGGTTTGTAAACGTTTGGCTTAAATTGCTAAAGAGGTGAAATATTTGGATTTGTTTCCTAACATTTGTAAACGTTTGGCTTAAATTGCTAAAAAGGGGAAACGTTTGGATTTTTTTCCTAACCTTTGTAAACGTTTTGCTTAAATCGCTAAAAAGGGGAAACACTTGAATTTGTTTAATAACGTTTTTACACGTTTGGGTTGAATTGCAAAAAAGGTGAAATGCATGGATTTATTTCGTAACGTTTGTAAACGTTTGGCTTACATTTCTAAATAGGGGAAACGTTTGGATTTGTTTCCTAGCATTTGTAAACGTTTATCTTAAATCGCTAAAAAGGTGAAACTTTTGGATTTGTTTCGTACTGTTTGTAAATGTTTGGCTTAAATCGCTAAAAAAGGTATTTGGATTTGTTTCGTAATGATTGTAAATGTTTGGCTTACATTGCTTAAAAGGTGAAACGCTTGGATTTTTTTCGTAACATTTGTAAACGTTTGGCTTAAATTGCTATAAAGATGAAATGCTTGGTTTTTTTCGTAACGTTTATAAACGTTTGGCTTAAATTGCTAAAAATGTGAAACGTTTGGATTTGTTTCGTGACGTTTGTATACATTTGGCTTGAATCGCTAAGAAACATTTGGATTTGATTCTTAACGTTTGTAAACATTTGGCATAAAACACTAAAAAGGGGAAACATTTGGATTTGTTTCGTAAGGTTTGTAAACGTTTGGCTTAAATTTCTAATAAGGTGAAGCGTTTGGTTTTGTTTCGTGACGTTTGTAAAAGTTCGGCTTAAATCGCTAAAAAGGTGAGACGTTTGGATTTGTTTCATAACGTTTGTAAACGTTTGGATTATATTGCTAAAAAGGGGACACGCTTGGATTTCTTTCGTAATATTTGTAAACGTTTGGCTTAAATTGCTAAAAAGGTGAAACGCTTGGATTTGTTTCGTAACATTTGCAAACGTTTGGCTTATTTTGTTAAAAAGGTGAATCGTTTGGATTTGTTTCGTAACGTTTGTAAACGTCTGGCTTAAATTGATAAAAAGGTGAAACGCTGGGATTTGTTTCCTAAAGTTTGTATACGTTTCGCTTAAATTGCTAAAAAGGGGAGACGTTTGCATTTTTTCCTAACCTTTGTAAACGTTTTTCTTAAATCGCCAAAAAGGGGAAACGCTTGAATTTGTTTCGTAACGTTTTTACACTCTTGTTTTTTGTTTCGTAACTTTTGTAAACGTTTGGCTTAAATTGCTAAAAATGGGCAACGTTTGGATTTGTTTCATAACGTTTGTAAACGTTCAGCATCAATCGCTAAAAAGATGAAACTTTTGGTTTTGTTTCGCACCGTTTGTAAACGTTTGGCTTCAATCGCTAAAAAGGTGAAACATTTAGATTTTTTTCATAACGTTTGTAAACATTTGGCTTAAATCGCTAAAAAGGTGAAACATTTTGTTTTGTTTCGCAACGTTTTATACGTTTAGCTTAAATCGCTAAAAAGGGGAAACGTTTGGATTTGTTTCGTAACGTTTGTAAACGTTTGACTTAAATTGCTAAAAAGGGGAAGCGTTCGGTTTTGTTTCGTAACGTTTATAAACGTTTGGCTTAAATCGCTAAAAAGGTGAGACAATTGGATTTGTTTCGTAACGTTTGTAAACGTTTGGCTTAAATTGCTAAAAAGATGAAACGCTTGGATTTATTTCGTAACGTTTGTATATGTTTGGCTGAATTCCTAAAAATGTGAAACGCTTTGATTTGTTTCGTAAAGTTTGTAAACGTTTTGATTAAATTGCTAAAAAGGCGAAATGTTTGGATTCGTTTTGTAATGTTTGTAAATGTTTGGATTAACTCGCTAAAAGGGTGAAAAGTTTGGATTTTTTTCATAACATTTGTAAACGCTTGGCTAAAATCGCTAAAAAGGTGAAACCTTTGGATTTATTTCGTAATATTTGTAAACGTATTGCTTAAATTGCTAAAAAGGTGAAACGCTTAGATTTGTTTCTGTCACGACCCATTTTCATGAATCGTGACCGGCGCTAGGGCATGGGTAATGTAGTACCAACACCCGTAGCTAGCCTTCCTTATAACGTACAATTCGATTAAACCTGCAGAAAACCAATGCTCGGGGGCAACCGAGACTTCAGCCTAATTCTAGCAGTTATAATATTCAACAATTAATATAACATACTTATTCGATTCTGAGTCTAAAAATAGGCATAACATAAACCAGTGTAAATAATGTAACATGCCAGAACAATATAACTAGTCGGACAAATCCGACAAACAATTGTAATAAAATAAAGACGTCTAGTCAACTACTGCGGTCTAAGAATAAAATAGTTTGATAGTTCTACTAATATAAATGGAACCTCTGAGGAAAAGTAAATACGGAGATCACCAGACTCTCTCAGATCATAACCTTGGGAAAAATTGGGAAAACAACGGGGTCAGATATACTGAGATGAGTTTATACCACTATTTACATTTATCAAGTGGAAAACCTTGAAAACCGTTTAAAACATTTAATAACAAATAGTAGTTGGAACCCTAAGCCACAATTCTAAATATTTTCATAATCCAATAGGTCTGGTCCCGAGAGCTAAGCTACACCGAGTTACCACTGACGACACTTATACCATATCCAGAGTCCCGAGAGCCGAGATACACCGAGTTACTCTATTTAGTCCCGAGAGCTATGCTCACACCGAGTTACCACATTTCTATGTATAACTTACCCAGATCATTACCGGTGCGCACGCAGTCCTAATGATGCCCATTAAGTAGCATGTTCCAACTAAGAGCCATAATATAAAAACAGTTTGCAATATACGTACAATATATATATTTAATATTAAAATAACAATTTACTTAATAAAGCGGTAAATAGTAAGTACAAACTCACTGCTTGCTAATCCGCGTAATAACCGGCGAGCAACTAATCCTGGTTCGCCTCTGAAGCACGAACAGTAGACGGGTCTAGATAAATAAAATAATTATTAAAAACAGACACTAACTCTAGAGAGTACTAGACACCACATAGGACTAGCTCAATTAACACGTTGGAATAAAACAATCCAGAACAACACAAAATACCCAATAGGTATAAACGTTCAATTAATACAAGTCTATTGAGTTCTCGCTTAAAATCCGATTTATCAAATATTATTTAATAATCTTTAAATAATAATTAATTTCTAAATAGTTGGTTAGCCGAGTTATAACTACCAAGCTAACCTCACTTGTAGGGTGACCCAAGTCTAACCCGACTCAAAACGTTTATCAAATATAAACCCGAGTTTATATTTATAAAATAATTCGATAGAATAATAATCCATTTTAAAAGCAGAACTCAATAACTTCAATTTCAAGTAACCCAAGTTACAACCCAAAAACCTAACCATTTTAAGTTTAGGGATTAAACTGTACTTTAGTCAATTAGGAACTAAACTGTACTTTAGGCAATTAGGGACTAAACTGTACTTCAGCCATTTTGATTTTTAAAATCAAATTAATCACTTTTCTTTATAACTAAAACAAAATATAAAGTTACCAACCAAAAACTCACTTAATTAAGTTATAAAATAAGTTCAAGGGCTAAATTGTAATTTAGCCAATTTCATGCCAAATTGATATTCTTAATTAAATATAATTACCCGAGTAATTATATTCACTAAATCTATAATTAACTATCGGTTTCAATATTTAATTTATGAATCAAAATAAAATCCAAGTTATTAAGTAAAGTTTAACTTTAAGGATTTATTTGATTTATACAAAACAAAATGAGTGATTAAAGGAAACATTTCACCATCTTCTTTAATTCAAAATCAACAAACCCGCCTAAGCCATGAAATAAGTCATCAATTCAAACTTTTAACTTACAGAATCATGAAACTCAATCTTAGAAATTAAAGCAAGCCTTCAATCATGACTCTAAGTATTTAAGCAATTCCAGAAACATAATCTTAGGTAAACAATCATGAATCAATGTAACACGGAAATTAATCTTAACAACGAAACCAAGAATAATCAATTTGCTACGGATCCGAGTCGACTACGATCATGATAACAATTGTCGATGGAAACCGATTTAAAAATAATTCAAACTAAAGTTATAGAGAGCAAGAATCCATCTAAGGATCCAAGAACAAACGGCAATAACCCAACAAAACAGAACAGTCTATATGAACAAACAAAACGGTAAAACGGCGGCGATTGAAACGAGATCGATAGCGTACCGTTCAACGAAAACAAGATGGGGAATCGTAGATACGTGAGTCTAGAATCTCTGAGTCGAAACGGAATTGATTTCGATCTAGTAACGAGCAAGAACGAATAAATTAACCGAATGTTGTTCGAAAGCTTAAACTGAAAGTAATTACAACGGTAAAACGGCAAAGTCTCAAACGAAGAAATTGACGTACCGTTTCCGATTCCAAAACTTTAGGGTCGCAGATGTTCGAGTCTATAATCACTGTGATCGAACGGTTCTGATTTCGATAAAGAAACGAAAGAGAACGATCAGAATTACGGAGATGCCGTTAATAAACAAAAACTGAATTCAAAGGATTAACACAACTTACCGGGGCAACAAGTTTGGATGACAATTTCAGCTTCGTTTCTCAGAGAACGAGCAAAAGGATGATGGCTAGGGTTTAAGTAAAGTGTGGTGGAGATTTTTTGTTAAGAAAACGTTTTTAAATACCGCAAGAATCTAGGTTAAAAACGGGATGGAAGGGTCGCAGTCACCAAGCTCATAATGAGCTGCTAATGTCTCGAACTAGACTCGGCCAAAAGGCTGAGTTCTCGTTTGAGACATGAGGTCTCGTTCGAAACCTCATGGTTTCGAACGAGACCCAACGTGTTTTCAGGTCTCGATTGAGACCTGATTTACACGCTTGTGGTTCAACCTTTTGGTTGAACCACAACTCAAGGATCTTCTTTTTTTTTAAACCGAACCTAAAACAAATCAAACCACAAACTATCCACGAAACTTAAAATACTCCTCAAAACACACCCGGAAGCACGTCGAAAATTATATATAAAAAAAATACGGGTTATTACAGTTTTGGAATGTTTGTAAACGTTTGGCTTAAATTGATAAAAATGTGAAACACTTGGATTTGTTTCGTAACGTTTGTAAACGTTTGTCATGTATTTCTAAAAAGGTGAAACACTTGGTTTTTTTCGTAACATTTGTAATGGTTTGGCTTAAATCGCTAAAAATAAGAAACGTTTGGATTTGTTTCGTAAAGTTTTAAACTTTTGATTTTATTTCGTATTCTTTGTAAACGTTTAGCTTTAATCACTAAAAAGGTGAAACGTTTGGATTTGTTTTGTAGCGTTTATAAACGTTTGGGTTAAATTGTTAAAAGGTCAAACGCTTGGTTTTGTTTCGTAACGTTTGTAAACGTTTGGCTTAAATCACTAAAAATGAGAAACGTTTGAATTTGTTTCCTAACGTTTTAAATGTTTAATTTTGTTTTGTAATGTTTGTAAACATTTGGCTTAAATTGCTAAAAAGGTTAAACGTTTGGATTTGTTTCGTAACGTTTGTAAAAGTTTGGCTTAAATCGCTAAAAAGATGAAACGTTTGGATTTGTTTGGTAACGTTTGTAAACGTTTGGCTTAAATTCCTAAAAAGGTGAAACACTTGTTTTTGTTTCTTAACATTTGTAAAGGTTTGGCTTAAATCACTAAAAATGTGAAACGTTTGGATTTGTTTCGTAACGTTTTTAAACATTTTACTTAAATTGCTAAAAAGGCGAAACGTTTGGATTTTTTTGTAATGTTTGTAAACGTTTGCCTTAAATCGCTAAAAAGGTAAAACATTTGGATTTGTTTCGTAACGTTTGTAAACGATTGGTTAAAATCGCTAAAAAGGTGAAGCCTTTGGATTTGTTTTGTAACGTTTGTAAACGTTTTGCTTAAATTGCTAAAAAGATGAAACGCTTGGATTTTTTTTGGAACGTTAGTATACGTTTGCCATAAATTTCTAAAAAGGTGAAACACTTGGTTTTGTTTTGTAACATTTGTAAAGGTTTGGAATAAATCGCTAAAAATGTGAAACGTTTGGATTTGTATCGTTTTAAACGTTTGGTTTTATTTCATAGTGTTTGTAAACGTTTGGCTTAAATCGCTAAAACGGTGAAACGTTTGGATTGGTTTTCTAACGTTTGTAACCGTTTGGGTTAAATGCTAAAAAGGCGAAACATTTGGATTTGTCTCGTATCATTTATAAACGTTTGGATTAAATCTCTTGTGAGGTTCAACGTTTTGTTTTTTTTGTAACGTTTGTAAACGTTTCGCTTAAATCGCTAAAAAGGTCAAACGTTTGGATTTGTTTCGTATGGTTTGTAAAGGTTTGGCTTAAATTTCTAAAAGTTGAAACGTTTGGATTGCTTTCGTAATGTTTATACGCGTTTGGCTTAACTCGCTAAAAAGGTGAAACATTTGGATTTTTTTTATAACATTTGTAAACGTTTAGCATAAAGCGCTAAAAATGTGAAACGTTTGGATTTGTTTTGTAATGTTTGTAAACGTTTGGAATAAATCTCTAAAAAGGAGAAACGTTTGGATTTGTTTCGTAATGTTTGTAAACGTTTGGCTTAAATCGCTAAAAAGGCCAAACGCTTGGATTTGTTTCGTAACGTTTGTAAACGTTTGGCTTAAATTGCTAGAAAGGTGAAACGCTTGGATTTGTTCAGCAATGTTTGTAAACATTTGGCTTAAATTCCTAAAAAGTTGAAACGCTTAGTTTTATTTCGTAACGGTTGTAAATATTTGGCTTAAATCGCTAAAAATGTGAAACATTTGAATTTATTTCGTAACGTTTTAATTGTTTGGTTTTCTTTCGTAACGTTTGTAAATGTTTGGCTTAAATCGCTAAAAAGGTGAAAACTTTGGATTTGTTTCGTAACGTTGGTAAACGTTTGGCTAAAATCGCTAAAAAGGTGAAAATTTTGGATTTGTTTCGTAACATTTGTTAACGTTTTGCTTAAATTGCTATAAAGGTGAAACGCTTGTATTTGTTTCAAAACGTTTGTAAATGTTTGGCTTAAATTGATAAAAAGGTGAAACGCTTGGATTTGTTTCGTAACTTTTGTTAACGTTTGTCATAAATTTCTAAAAAGATGAAACACTTGGTTTTGTTTCATAACTTTTGTAATGGTTTGGATATATTGCTAAAAATGTGAAGCGTTTGGATTTGTTTCGTAATGTTTAGAAACGTTTTACTTAAATTGCTAAAAAGGCGAAACGTTTGGATTTTTTCGTAATGTTTGTAAACGTTTGGCTTTAATCGCTAAAAAGGTAAAATGTTTGGATTTGTTTCGTAACGTTTGTAAACGTTTGACTAAAATCGCCAAAAAGGTGAAGCCGTTGGATTTGTTTCGTAACGTTTGTAAATGTTTTGCTTAAATTTCTAATAAGGTTAAACACTTGGATTTTTTCGGAACGTTTGTAAACATTTGACTTAAATTGCTAAAAAGGTGAAACGCTTGCATTTCTTTCGTAACGTTAGTATAAATTTGTCATGAATTTCTAAAACGGTGAAACACTTGGTTTTGTTTCGTAACATTTGTAAAGGTTTGGCTTAAATCGCTAAAAATGTGAAACGTTTGGATTTGTTTCGTAACGTTTTAAACGTTTGGTTTTGTTTTGTAGCGTTTGTAAACGTTTGGATTAAATCGCTAAAAAGGTGAAACGTTTGAATTTTTTTTCTAACATTTTTAAACGTTTGGGTTAAATGCTAAAAAGGCGAAACATTTGGATTTGTTTCGTAACGTTTGCAAACGTTTGGCTTAAATCGCTTATGAGGTTCAACGTTTTGTTTCGTTTCGTAACCTTTGTAAACGTTTGGCTTAACTCACTAAAAAGGTCAAATGTTTGGATTTGTTTCGTAACATTTGTAAAGGTATGGCTTAAATTGCTAAAAGTTGAAACGTTTGGATTTGTTTCGTAATGTTTGTAACCGTTTGGCTTAAATCGCTAAAAAGATGAAACGTTTGGATTTGTATAGTAAGGTTTATAAATGTTTTGCTTAATTTTCTAAAAAGGTGAAACGTTTGGATTTGTTTTGTAACATTTGTAAACGTTTAGCTTAAATCGCTAAAAAGGTGAAACGTTTGGATTTATTTCGTAACGTTTGTAAACGTTTGGCTTAAATCTCTAAAAAGGCGAAACGTTTGGATTTGTTTTGTAATGTTTGTAAACGTTTGGCTTAAATCTCTAAAAAGGTTAAACGCTTGGATTTGTTTCGTAACGTTTATAAACGTTTGGCTTAAATTGCTAAAAAGGTGAAACGCTTGGATTTGTTTTGTAATGTTTGTAAACGTTTGGCTTAAATTGCAAAAAAGTTGAAACGCTTGGTTTTGTTTCGTAACGTTTGTAAACGTTTGCCTTAAATCGCTAAAAATGTGAAACGTTTGAATTTGTTTCATAACATTTTATATGTTTGGTGTTGTTTCGTAACGTTTGTAAACGTTTGGCTTAAAACGCTAAAAAGGTGAAACATTTGGATTTGTTTCGTAACGTTTGTAAATGTTTGGCTTAAATCGCTAAAAAGGTGAAAAGTTTGGATTTGTTTCGTAACGTTGGTAAACGTTTAGCTAAAATCGCTAAAAAGGTGAAACTTTTGGATTTGTTTCGTAACGTTTGTTAACGTTTTGCTTAAATTGCTATAAAGGTGAAACGCTTGTATTTGTTTCGAAACGTTTGTAAATATTTGGCTTAAATTGATAAAAAGGTGAAACGCTTGGATTTGTTTCGTAACTTTTGTAAACGTTTGTCATAAATTTCTAAAAAGGTGAAACACTTGGTTTTGTTTCATAACATTTGTAATGGTTCGGCTTATATTGCTAAAAATGTGAAGCGTTTGGATTTGTTTCGTAACGTTTATAAACGTTTTACTTAAATTGCTAAAAAGGCGAAACGTTTGGATTTTTTTGTAATGTTTGTAAACGTTTGGCTTTAATCGCTAAAAAGGTAAAACGTTTGGATTTGTTTCGTAACGTTTGTAAACGTTTGACTAAAATCGCCAAAAAGGTGAAGCCTTTGGATTTGTTTCGTAACGTTTGTAAATGTTTTGCTTAAATTTCTAAAAAGGTGAAACACTTGGATTTTTTCGGAATGTTTGTAAAGATTTGACTTAAATTGCTAAAAAGGTGAAACGCTTGCATTTGTTTCATAACGTTAGTATACATTTGTCATAAATTTCTAAAACGGTGAAACACTTGGTTTTGCTTCGTAACATTTGTAAAGGTTTGGCTTAAATCGCTAAAAATGTGAAATGTTTGGATTTGTTTCGTAACGTTTTAAACGTTTGGTTTTGTTTTGTAGCGTTTGTAAACGTTTGGATTAAATCGCTAAAAAGGTGAAACGTTTGAATTTGTTTTCTAACGTTCGTAAACGTTTGGGTTAAATGCTAAAAAGGCGAAACATTTGGATTTGTTTCGAAACGTTTGCAAACGTTTGGCTTAAATCGCTTATGAGGTTCAACGTTTTGTTTTGTTTCGTAATCTTTGTAAACATTTGGCTTAAATCACTAAAAAGGTCAAACGTTTGGATTTGTTTCGTAACATTTGTAAAGGTTTGGCTTAAATTGCTAAAAGTTGAAACGTTTGGATTTGTTTCGTAATGTTTGTAAACGTTTGGCTTAAATCGCTAAAAAGATGAAACATTTGGATTTGTTTAGTAAGGTTTATAAACGTTTTGCTTAATTTTCTAAAAAGGTGAAACGTTTGGATTTGTTTTATAACATTTGTAAACGTTTAGCTTAAATCGCTAAAAAGGTGAAACGTTTGGATTTATTTTGTAACGTTTGTAAACGTTTGACTTAAATCTCTAAAAAGGCGAAACATTTGGATTTGTTTTGTAATGTTTGTAAACGTTTGGCTTAAATCGCTAAAAAGGTCAAACGCTTGGATTTGTTTCGTAACGTTTATAAACGTTTGGCTTAAATTGCTAAAAAGGTGAAACGCTTGGAGTTGTTTTGTAATGTTTGTAAACGTTTGGCTTAAATTGCAAAAAAGTTGAAACGCTTGGTTTTGTTTCGTAACGTTTGTAAACATTTGCCTTAATTCGCTAAAAATGTGAAACGTCTGAATTTGTTTCATAACATTTTATATGTTTGGTGTTGTTTCGTAACGTTTGTAAACGTTTGGCTTAAAACGCTAAAAAGGTGAAACATTTGGTTTTGTTTCGTAACGTTTGTAAATGTTTGGCTTAAATCGCTAAAAAGGTGAAAAGTTTGGATTTGTTTCGTAACGTTGGTAAACGTTTAGCTAAAATCGCTATAAAGGTGAAACTTTTGGATTTGTTTCGTAACGTTTGTTAACGTTTTGCTTAAATTGCTATAAAGGTGAAACGCTTGTATTTGTTTCGAAACGTTTGCAAATGTTTGGCTTAAATTGATAAAAAGGTGAAACGCTTGGATTTATTTCGTAACTTTTGTAAACGTTTGTCATAAATTTCTAAAAAGGTGAAACACTTGGTTTTGTTTCATAACATTTGTAATGGTTTGGCTTATATTGCTAAAAATGTGAAGCGTTTGGATTTGTTTCATAACGTTTATAAACGTTTTACTTAAATTGCTAAAAAGGCGAAACGTTTGGATTTTTTCGTAATGTTTGTAAACGTTTGGCTTTAATCGCTAAAAAGGTAAAACGTTTGGATTTGTTTCGTAACGTTTGTAAACGTTTGACTAAAATCGCTAAAAAGGTGAAGCCTTTGGATTTGCTTCGTAACGTTTGTAAATGTTTTGCTTAAATTTCTAAAAAGGTGAAACACTTGGATTTTTTCGGAATGTTTGTAAACATTTGACTTAAATTTCTAAAAAGGTGAAACGCTTGCATTTGTTTCGTAACGTTAGTATACATTTGTCATAAATTTCTAAAACGGTGAAACACTTGGTTTTGTTTCGTAACATTTGTAAAGGTTTGGCTTAAATCGCTAAATATGTGAAACGTTTGGATTTGTTTCGTAACGTTTTAAACGTTTGGTTTTGTTTTGTAGCGTTTGTAAATGTTTGGATTAAATCGCTAAAAAGGTGAAACGTTTGAATTTGTTTTCTAACGTTTGTAAACGTTTGGGTTAAATGCTGAAAAGGCGAAACATTTGGATTTGTTTCGTAACGTTTGCAAACGTTTGGCTTAAATCGCTTATGAGGTTCAACATTTTGTTTTGTTTCGTAACCTTTGTAAACGTTTGGCTTAAATCACTAAAAAGGTCAAACGTTTGGATTTGTTTCGTAACATTTGTAAAGGTTTGGCTTAAATTGCTAAAAGTTGAAACGTTTGGATTTGTTTCGTAATGTTTGTAAAGGTTTGGCTTAAATCTCTAAAAAGGTCAAACGCTTGGATTTGTTTCGTAACGTTTATAAACGTTTGGCTTAAATTGCTAAAAAGGTGAAACGCTTGGATTTGTTTTGTAATGTTTGTAAACGTTTGGCTTAAATTGCAAAAAAGTTGAAACGCTTGGTTTTGTTTCGTAACGTTTGTAAACGTTTGCCTTAATTCGCTAAAAATGTGAAACGTTTGAATTTGTTTCATAACATTTTATATGTTTGGTGTTGTTTCGTAACGTTTGTAAACGTTTGGCTGAAAACGCTAAAAAGGTGAGACATTTGGTTTTGTTTCATAACGTTTGTAAATGTTTGGCTTAAATCACTAAAAAGGTGAAACGTTTGGATTTGTTTCGTAACGTTGGTAAACGTTTAGCTAAAATCGCTAAAAAGGTGAAACTTTTGGATTTGTTTCGTAACGTTTGTTAACGTTTTGCTTAAATTGCTATAAAGGTGAAACGCTTGTATTTGTTTCGAAACGTTTGTAAATGTTTGGTTTAAATTGATTAAAAGGTGAAACGCTTGGATTTGTTTCGTAACTTTTGTAAACGTTTGTCATAAATTTCTAAAAAGGTGAAACACTTGGTTTTTTTTCATAACATTTGTAATGGTTTGGCTTATATTGCTAAAAATGTGAAGCGTTTAGATTTGTTTCGTAACGTTTATAAACGTTTTACTTAAATTGCTAAAAAGGCGAAACGTTTGGATTTTTTCGTAATGTTTGTAAACGTTTGGCTTTAATCGCTAAAAAGGTAAAATGTTTGGATTTGTCTCGTAACATTTGTAAACGTTTGACTAAAATCGCCAAAAAGGTGAAGCCTTTGGATTTGCTTCGTAACGTTTGTAAATGTTTTGCTTAAATTTCTAAAAAGGTGAAACACTTGGATTTTTTCGGAATGTTTGTAAACATTTGACTTAAATTTCTAAAAAGGTGAAATGCTTGCATTTGTTTCGTAACGTTAGTATACATTTGTCATAAATTTCTAAAACTGTGAAACACTTGGTTTTCTTTCGTAACATTTGTAAAGGTTTGGCTTAAATCGC
Source organism: Mercurialis annua (assembly GCF_937616625.2). Lineage (NCBI taxonomy): Eukaryota > Viridiplantae > Streptophyta > Magnoliopsida > Malpighiales > Euphorbiaceae > Mercurialis > Mercurialis annua. The sequence goes on from NC_065571.1 coordinate 25,953,523, forward strand.
TAAAAATGTGAAACGTTTGGATTTGTTTCGTAACGTTTTAAACGTTTAATTTTGTTTTGTAGCGTTTGTAAACGTTTGGATTAAATCGCTAAAAAGGTGAAACGTTTGAATTTGTTTTCTAACGTTTGAAAACGTTTGGTTTAAATGCTAAAAAGGCGAAACATTTGGATTTGTTTCGTAACGTTTGCAAACGTTTGGCTTAAATCGCGCATGAGGTTCAACATTTTGTTTTGTTTCGTAACCTTTGTAAACGTTTGGCTTAAATCACTAAAAAGGTCAAATGTTTGGATTTGTTTCGTAACATTTGTAAAGGTTTGGCTTAAATTGCTAAAAGTTGAAACGTTTGGATTTGTTTCGTAATGTTTGTAAAGGTTTGGCATAAATCTCTAAAAAGGTCAAACGCTTGGATTTGTTTCGTAACGTTTATAAACGTTTGGCTTAAATTGCTAAAAAGGTGAAACGCTTGGATTTGTTTTGTAATGTTTGTAAACGTTTGGCTTAAATTGCAAAAAAGTTGAAACGCTTGGTTTTGTTTCGTAACGTTTGTAAACGTTTGCCTTAAATCGCCAAAAATGTGAAACGTTTGAATTTGTTTCATAACATTTTATATGTTTGGTGTTGTTTCGTAACGTTTGTAAACGTTTGGCTTAAATCGCTAAAAAGGTGAAACATTTCGATTTGTTTCGTAACGTTTGTAAATGTTTGGCTTAAATCGCTAAAAAGGTGAAAAGTTTGGATTTGTTTCGTAACGTTGGTAAACGTTTAGCTAAAATCGCTAAAAAGGTGAAGCTTTTGGATTTGTTTCGTAACGTTTGTTAACGTTTTGCTTAAATTGCTATAAAGGTGAAACGCTTGTATTTGTTTCGAAACGTTTGTAAATATTTGGCTTAAATTGATAAAAAGGTGAAACGCTTGGATTTGTTTCGTAACTTTTGTAAACGTTTGTCATAAATTTCTAAAAAGGTGAAACACTTGGTTTTGTTTCATAAGATTTGTAATGGTTCGGCTTATATTGCTAAAAATGTGAAGCATTTGGATTTGTTTCGTAACGTTTATAAACGTTTTACTTAAATTGCTAAAAAGGCGAAACGTTTGGATTTTTTCGTAATGTTTGTAAACGTTTGGCTTTAATCGCTAAAAAGGTAAAACTTTTGGATTTGTTTCGTAACGTTTGTAAACGTTTGACTAAAATCGCCAAAAAGGTGAAGCCTTTGGATTTGTTTCGTAATGTTTGTAAATGTTTTGCTTAAATTTCTAAAAAGGTGAAACACTTGGATTTTTTCGGAATGTTTGTAAACATTTGACTTAATTTGCTAAAAAGGTGAAACGCTTGCATTTGTTTCATAACGTTAGTATACATTTGTCATAAATTTCTAAAACGGTGAAACACTTGGTTTTGTTTCGTAACATTTGTAAAGGTTTGGCTTAAATCGCTAAAAATGTGAAACGTTTGGATTTGTTTCGTAACGTTTGGTTTTGTTTTGTAGCGTTTGTAAACGTTTGGATTAAATCGCTAAAAAGGTGAAACGTTTGAATTTGTTTTCTAACGTTTGTAAACGTTTGGGTTAAATGCTAAAAAGGTGAAACATTTGGATTTGTTTCGTAACGTTTGCAAACGTTTGGCTTATATCGCTTATGAGGTTCCACGTTTTGTTTTGTTTCGTAACCTTTGTAAACGTTTGGCTTAAATCACTAAAAAGGTCGAACGTTTGGATTTGTTTCGTAACATTTGTAAAGGTTTGGCTTAAATTGCTAAAAGTTGAAACGTTTGGATTTGTTTCGTAATGTTTGTAAACGTTTGGCTTAAATCGCTAAAAAGATGAAACATTTGGATTTGTTTAGTAAGGTTTATAAACGTTTTGCTTAATTTTCTAAAAAGGTGAAACGTTTGGATTTGTTTTGTAAAATTTGTAAACGTTTAGCTTAAATCGCTAAAAAGGTGAAACGTTTGGATTTATTTTGTAACGTTTGTAAACGTTTGGCTTAAATCTCTAAAAAGGCGAAACGTTTGGATTTGTTTTGTAATGTTTGTAAACGTTTGGCTTAAATCGCTAAAAAGGTCAAACGCTTGGATTTGTTTCGTAACGTTTGTAAATGTTTGGCTTAAATTGCTAAAAAGGTGAAACGCTTGGATTTGTTTTGTAATGTTTGTAAACGTTTGGCTTAAATTGCAAAAAAGTTGAAACACTTCGTTTTGTTTCGTAACGTTTGTAAACGTTTGCCTTAAATCGCTAAAAATGTGAAACGTTTGAATTTGTTTCATAACATTTTATATGTTTGGTGTTGTTTCGTAACGTTTGTAAACGTTTGGCTTAAAACGCTAAAAAGGTGAGACATTTGGTTTTGTTTCATAACGTTTGTAAATGTTTGGCTTAAATCACTAAAAAGGTGAAACGTTTGGATTTGTTTCGTAACGTTGGTAAACGTTTAGCTAAAATCGCTAAAAAGGTGAAACTTTTGGATTTGTTTCGTAACGTTTGTTAACGTTTTGCTTAAATTGCTATAAAGGTGAAACGCTTGTATTTGTTTCGAAACGTTTGTAAATGTTTGGTTTAAATTGATAAAAAGGTGAAACGCTTGGATTTGTTTCGTAACTTTTGTAAACGTTTGTCATAAATTTCTAAAAAGGTGAAACGCTTGGTTTTGTTTCATAACATTTGTAATGGTTTGGCTTATATTGCTAAAAATATGAAGCGTTTGGATTTGTTTCGTAACGTTTATAAACGTTTTACTTAAATTGCTAAAAAGGCGAAACGTTTGGATTTTTTCGTAATGTTTGTAAACGTTTGGCTTTAATCGCTAAAAAGGTAAAACGTTTGGATTTGTTTCGTAACGTTTGTAAACGTTTGACTAAAATCGCCAAAAAGGTGAAGCCTTTGGATTTGTTTCGTAACGTTTGTAAATGTTTTGCTTAAATTTCTAAAAAGGTGAAACACTTGGATTTTTTAAGAATGTTTGTAAACATTTGACTTAAATTTCTAAAAAGGTGAAATGCTTGCATTTGTTTCGTAACGTTAGTATACATTTGTCATAAATTTCTAAAACTGTGAAACACTTGGTTTTGTTTCGTAACATTTGTAAAGGTTTGGCTTAAATCGCTAAAAATGTGAAACGTTTGGATTTGTTTCGTAACGTTTTAAACATTTGGTTTTGTTTTGTAGCGTTTGTAAACGTTTGGATTAAATCGCTAACAAGGTGAAACGTTTGAATTTGTTTTCTAACGTTTTTAAACGTTTGGGTAAATGCTAAAAAGGTGAAACATTTGGATTTGTTTCGTAACGTTTGCAAACGCTTGGCTTAAATCGCTTATGAGGTTCAACGTTTTGTTTTGTTTCGTAACCATTGTAAACGTTTGGCTTAAATCACTAAAAAGGTCAAACGTTTGGATTTGTTTCGTAACATTTGTAAAGGTTTGGCTTAAATTGCTAAAAGTTGAAACGTTTGGATTTGTTTCGTAATGTTTGTAAACGTTTGGCTTAAATCGCTAAAAAGATGAAACATTTGGATTTGTTTAGTAAGGTTTATAAACGTTTTGCTTAATTTTCTAAAAAGGTGAAACGTTTGGATTTGTTTTGTAACATTTGTAAACGTTTAGCTTAAATCGCTAAAAAGGTGAAACGTTTGGATTTATTTTGTAACGTTTGTAAACGTTTGACTTAAATCTCTAAAAAGGCGAAACGTTTGGATTTGTTTTGTAATGTTTGTAAACAATTGGCTTAAATCACTAAAAAGGTCAAACGCTTGGATTTGTTTCGTAACGTTTATAAACGTTTGGCTTAAATTGCTAAAAAGGTGAAACGCTTGGATTTGTTTTGTAATGTTTGTAAAAGTTTGGCTTAAATTGCAAAAAAGTTGAAACGCTTGGTTTTGTTTCGTAACGTTTGTAAACATTTGCCTTAAATCGCTAAAAATGTGAAACGTCTGAATTTGTTTCATAACATTTTCTATGTTTGGTGTTGTTTCGTAACGTTTGTAAACGTTTGGCTTAAAACGCTAAAAAGGTGAAACATTTGGTTTTGTTTCGTAACGTTTGTAAATGTTTGGCATAAATCGCTAAAAAGGTGAAAAGTTTGGATTTTTTTCGTAACGTTGGTAAACGTTTAGCTAAAATCGCTAAAAAGGTGAAACTTTTGGATTTGTTTCGTAACGTTTGTTAACGTTTTGCTTAAATTGCTATAAAGGTGAAACGCTTGTATTTGTTTCGAAACGTTTGTAAATGTTTGGCTTAAATTGATAAAAAGGTGAAACGCTTGGATTTCTTTCGTAACTTTTGTAAACGTTTGTCATAAATTTCTAAAAAGGTGAAACACTTGGTTTTGTTTCATAACATTTGTAACGGTTTGGCTTATATTGCTAAAAATGTGAAGCGTTTGGATTTGTTTCGTAACGTTTATAAATGTTTTACTTAAATTGCTAAAAAGGCGAAACGTTTGGATTTTTTCGTAATGTTTGTAAACGTTTGGCTTTAATCGCTAAAAAGGTAAAACGTTTGGATTTGTTTCGTAACATTTGTAAACGTTTGACTAAAATCGCCAAAAAGGTGAAGCCTTTGGATTTGCTTCGTAACGTTTGTAAATGTTTTGCTTAAATTTCTAAAAAGGTGAAACACTTGGATTTTTTCGGAATGTTTGTAAACATTTGACTTAAATTTCTAAAAAGGTGAAATGCTTGCATTTGTTTCGTAACGTTAGTATACATTTGTCATAAATTTCTAAAACGGTGAAACACTTGGTTTTCTTTCGTAACATTTGTAAAGGTTTGGCTTAAATCGCTAAAAATGTGAAACGTTTGGATTTGTTTCGTAACGTTTGGTTTTGTTTTGTAGCGTTTGTAAACGTTTGGATTAAATCGCTAAAAAGGTGAAACGTTTGAATTTGTTTTCTAACGTTTGTAAACGTTTGGGTTAAATGCTAAAAAGGCGAAACATTTGGATTTGTTTCGTAACGTTTGCAAACGTTAGGCTTAAATCGCTTATGAGGTTCAACGTTTTGTTTTGTTTCGTAACCTTTGTAAACGTTTAGCTTAAATCACTAAAAAGGTCAAACGTTTGGATTTGTTTCGTAACATTTGTAAAGGTTTGGCTTAAATTGCTAAAAGTTGAAACGTTTGGATTTGTTTCTTAATGTTTGTAAACGTTTGGCTTAAATCTCTAAAAAGGTCAAACGCTTGGATTTGTTTCGTAACGTTTATAAACGTTTGGCTTAAATTGCTAAAAAGGTGAAACGCTTGGATTTGTTTTGTAATGTTTGTAAACGTTTGGCTTAAATTGCAAAAAAGTTGAAACGCTTGGTTGTTTTTTTGTAACGTTTGTAAACGTTTGCCTTAAATCGCTAAAAATGTGAAACGTTTGAATTTGTTTCATAACATTTTATATGTTTGGTGTTGTTTCGTAACGTTTGTAAACGTTTGGCTTAAAACGCTAAAAAGGTGAAACATTTGGATTTGTTTCGTAACGTTTGTAAATGTTTGGCTTAAATCGCTAAAAAGGTGAAAAGTTTGGATTTGTTTCGTAACGTTGGTAAATGTTTAGCTAAAATCGCTAAAAAGGTGAAACTTTTGTATTTGTTTCGTAACGTTTGTTAACGTTTTGCTTAAATTGCTATAAAGGTGGAACGCTTGTATTTGTTTCGAAACGTTTGTAAATATTTGGCTTAAATTGATAAAAAGGTGAAACGCTTGGATTTGTTTCGTAACTTTTGTAAACGTTTGTCATAAATTTCTAAAAAGGTGAAACACTTGGTTTTGTTTCATGACATTTGTAATGGTTCGGCTTATATTGCTAAAAATGTGAAGCGTTTGGATTTGTTTCGTAACGTTTATAAACGTTTTACTTAAATTGCTAAAAAGGCGAAACGTTTGGATTTTTTCGTAATGTTTGTAAACGTTTGGCTTTAATCGCTAAAAAGGTAAAACGTTTGGATTTGTTTCGTAACGTTTGTAAACGTTTGACTAAAATTGCCAAAAAGGTGAAGCCTTTGGATTTGTGTCGTAACGTTTGTAAATGTTTTGCTTAAATTTCTAAAAAGGTGAAACACTTGGATTTTTTCGGAACGTTTGTAAACATTTGACTTAAATTGCTAAAAAGGTGAAACGCTTGCATTTGTTTCGTAACGTTAGTATACGTTTGTCATAAATTTCTAAAACGGTGAAACACTTGGTTTTGTTTTGTAACATTTGTAAAGGTTTGGCTTAAATCGCTAAAAATGTGAAACGTTTGGATTTATTTCGTAATGTTTTAAACGTTTGGTTTTGTTTTGTAGCGTTTGTAAACGTTTGGTTTAAATCGCTAAAAAGGTGAAACGTTTGAATTTGTTTTCTAACGTTTCTAAACGTTTGGGTTAAATGCTAAAAAGGCGAAACATTTGGATTTTTTTCGTAACGTTTGCAAACGTTTGGCTTAAATCGCTTATGAGGTTCAACGTTTTGTTTTGTTTCGTAATCTTTGTAAACGTTTGGCTTAAATCACTAAAAAGGTCAAACGTTTGGATTTGTTTCGTAACATTTGTAAAGGTTTGGCTTAAATTGCTAAAAGTTGAAACGTTTGGATTTGTTTCGTAATGTTTGTAAACGTTTGGCTTAAATCGCTAAAAAGATGAAACGTTTGGATTTGCTTAGTAAGGTTTATAAACGTTTTGCTTAATTTTCTAAAAAGGTGAAACATTTGGATTTGTTTTGTAACATTTGTAAACGTTTAGCTTAAATCGCTAAAAAGGTGAAATGTTTGGATTTATTTCGTAACGTCTGTAAACGTTTGGCTTAAATCTCTAAAAAGGCGAAACGTTCGGATTTGTTTTGTAATGTTTGTAAACGTTTGGCTTAAATCGCTAAAAAGGTCAAACGCTTGGATTTGTTTCGTAACGTTTGTAAACGTTTGGCTTAAATCGCTAAAAAGGTGAAACGCTTGGATTTGTTTTGTAATGTTTGTAAACGTTTGGCTTAAATTGCAAAAAAGTTGAAACGCTTGGTTTTGTTTCGTAACGTTTGTAAACGTTTGCCTTAAATCACTAAAAATGTGAAACGTTTGAATTTGTTTCATAACATTTTATATGTTTGGTGTTGTTTCGTAATGTTTGTAAACGTTTGGCTTAAAACGCTAAAAAGGTGAAACATTTGGATTTGTTTCGTAACGTTTGTAAACATTTGGCTTAAATCGCTAAAAAGGTGAAACGTTTGGATTTGTTTCGTAACGTTTGTAAACGTTTGGCTTAAATCGCTAAAAAGGTTAAACATTTGGATTTGTTTCGTAACATTTGAAAACATTTGGCTTAAATCGCTAATAAGGTAAAATGGTTGGATTTGTTTCGTAACGTTTGTAAAGGTTTGGCTTAAATCGCTAAAGAGGGGAAAAAGTTTGGATTTGTTTCGTAGCGTTTGTAAACGTTTGGCTTAAATCATTAAAAAGATGAAGCGTTAGGATTTGTTTCGTAATATTTGTAAACGTTTGGCTTAAATTGCTAAAAAGGTGAAAAGTTTTGTTTTGTTTTGTAACGTTTGTAAACGTTTGGCTTAAATTGCTAAATATGGGAAACGTTTGGTTTTGTATCGTAACGTTTGTAAGCGTTTGGCTTCAATCGCTAAATATAGGAAACGTTTGGATTTGTTTTGTAACGTTTGTAAACGTTTGGCTTCAATGGCTAAAAAAGGCAAACGTTTGGATTTGTTTCGTAACGTTTCTAAATGTTTGGCTTAAATCGTTAAAAAGGTGAAACGTTTGGATTTGTTTCATAATGTTTGTAAACGTTTGCCTTATATCGCTAAAAAGGAGAATTGCTTGGATTTGTTTCATAATGTTTGTAAACGTTTGGCTTAAATCGCTAAAAAGGTGAAACGTTTGGATTTGTTTTGTAACGTTCGGCTTATATCGCTAAAAATATTGAAACGTTTGGATTTGTTTCGCAACTTTTATTAACGTTTTGCTTAAATTTCTAATAAGGTGAAACACTTGGATTTGTTTCGTAATGTATGTAACAGTTTGGCTTAAATCGCAAAAAAAAGGTGAAACATTTGGATTTGTTTCGTAATGTTTGTAAACGTTTGGCTTAAATAGCTAAAGAGGTGAAATGTTTGGATACGTATGGATTTGTTCCGTAAAATTTGTAAATGTTTGGCTTAATTTGCGAAAAAGGGGAAACGTTTTGATTTGTTTCATAACGTTTGCAAACGATTGGTTTGTTTCGTAATTTTTGTAAACGTTTGGCTTAAATCGCTAAAAATGTGAAATGTTTTGATTTGTTTTGTAACGTTTTAAGCGTTTGGTTTTGTTTCGTAACGTTTGTAAACGTTTGGCTTCAATCGCTAAACAGGTGAAACGTTTGGATTTGTTTCTTAGTGTTTGTAAACCTTTTGGCTTAAATTGCTAAAAAGGTGAATCGTTTGGATTTGTTACATAACATTTGTAGACGTTTGACTTCAATCGCTAAAAAGGTGCAGCGTTTGGATTTGTTTCATAATGCTTGGCTTAAATCGCTAAAAACGTGAAACATTTGGATTTGTTTCGTAACGTTTTAAACTTTTGGCTTAAATCGCTAAAATGGGGAAACATTTGGATTCGTTTCTTAATGTTTGTAAACATTTGACTTAAATCGCTAAAAAGGTGAAACGTTTAGATTTGTTTCGTTACGTTTGTAAACATTTTGCTCAAATCGCTAAAAAGGTGAAACGCTTGGATTTGTTTCGTAACGTTTGTAAACGTTTGGCTTAAATCGCTAAAAAGGTGAAACGTTTGGATTTGTTTCGTAATGGTTGTAAATGTTTGGATTCAATCGCAAAAAAGGGGAAACATTTGGATTTGTTTCGTCACGTTTGTAAACGTTTGGCTTAAGTCGTTAAAATGGGAAACGTTTGGATTTTTTTTGTAACGTTTGTAAACGTTTGGCTTAAATCGCTAATAAGGTGAAACGTTTGGATTTGTTTCGTAACGTTTGTAAACGTTTGGCTTAAATCGCTAAAATGGAAAAACGGTTGGATTTGTTTTGTAACGTTTATAACACTTGGATTTTTCCGTAACATTTGTAAACCTTTGATTTTATTTCATAACGTTTATAAATGTTTGGCTTAAATCACTAAAATGGGGAAACGTTTGGATTTTTTTCTTAAAGTTTGTAAACGTTTGGCTTCAATCGCTAAAAAGGTGAAACGTTTGGATTTGTTTCGTAACGTTTGTAAACGTTTGAATTAAATTGCTAAAAATCTGAAAAAATAGTTTTTGTTCTGTAATGTTTGTAAACATTTGGATTTGTTTCGTTATGTTTGTAAATGTTTGGCTTAAATCGCTAAAAAGGCAAAACGTTTGGATTTGTTTTGTATCCTTTGTAAGCGTTTGGATTAAATCGCTGAAAAGGTGAAATGTTTTGATTTGTTTCGTACCGTTTGTAAGCGTTTGGCTTTAATCGCTAAAAAGGTGAAACGTTCGGATTTGTTTCGTAACGTTTGTAAACGTTTGGCTAAAATCGCTAAAAAGGTGAAACTCTTGGTTTTGTTTCGTAATGTTTGTCGACGTTTGGCTTAAATTGCTAAATATGGGAAACGTTTGGATTTGTTTCGTAACGTTTGTAAACGTTTTGCTTCAATCACTAAAAATGTGAAACGTTTGTATTTTTTTCGTAACGTTTGTAAACATTTGGCTTAAATTGCTAAATTTGGGAAACGTTTGGATTTGTTTCGTAATATTTTAAACGTTTGGCTTAAATCACTAAAATGGGGAAACATTTGTATTTGTTTTGTAATGTTTGTAAATGTTTGGCTTAAATCGCTAAAAAGGTGAAACGTTTGTAAATGTTTTTGCATAAATTGCTTGAAAGATGAAACGCTTGGATTTGTTTCGTAACGTTTGTAAACGTTTGGCTTAAATACCTAAAAAGGTGTAATGCTTGGATTTGTTCGTAACGTTTGTAAACTTTTGGTTTTGTTTCGTAATGTTTGGATTTGTTTCGTAACATTTGTAAACGTTTGGCTAAAATCGCTAAAAAGGTGAAAAGTTTGGATTTGTTTGGATTTGTTTCGTAACTTTTGTAAATGTTTGGCCTAAATCGCTAAAAAGGCGAATCATTTGGTTTTGTTTCGCAACGTTTGTAAACTTTTTGCTTAAATTGCTTAAAAGATGAAACGCTTTGATTTGTTTCGTAACGTTTGTAAACGTTTTGCTTCAATTGCTAAAAAGGTGAAATGCTTGGGTTTGTTCATAACGCTTGTAAACTTTTGGTTGTGTTTCATAACATTTAGATTTATTTCGTAATGTTTATAAACATTTGGCTTAAATCATTAAAAAGGTTAAATATTTGGATTTGTTCCGCAACGTTTATAAACGTTTGGCTTAAAGTGCTAAAAAGTTGAAACGCTTGAATTTGTTTTGTAATGTTTTTTACATTGTGCTTAAATTGCTAAAAAGGTGAAACGCTTGGATTTGATTCGTAACGTTTTAAACATAGCGTTTGTAAACATTTAGCTTATATCGCTAAAAAGGTGAAACGTTTGGATTTTTTTCTTACCGTTTGTAAATATTTGGCTTAAATCGCTAAAAAGCTGAAACGCTTGGATTTGTTTCGTAACATTTGAAAACGTTTGGCTTAAATTGCTAAAAAGGTGAAACGCTTGGATTAGTTTCGTTACGTTTGTAAACGTTTGGCTTCAATTGCTAAAAAGGTGAAAAATTTGGTTTTTTTTTGTAACGTTTGCTTTAAATTGCTAAAAAGGTTAAACACTTAGATTTGTTTCGTAGCGTTTGTAAACATTTGGCTTGAATAGCTAAATAGGTGAAACGTTTGGATTTGTTTCGTAACGTTTGTAAACGTTCGGCTTAAATCGCTAAAAAGGTGAAACGTTTGGTTTTGTTTCGTAACGTTTGTAAACGTTCGGCTTAAATCGCTAAAAAGGGGATACGTCTGGATTTGTTCCGTAAATTTTGTAAATGTTTGGCTTAAATTGCGAAAAAGGGGAAACGTTTTGATTTGTTTTATAACATTTGTAAACAATTGGTTTTGTTTCGTAATGTTTGTAAACGTATGACTTAAATCGCTAAAAATGTGAAACGTTTGGATTTGTTTTGTAAAGTTTTAAACGTTTGGTTTTGTTTCGTAACCTTTGTAAACGTTTGGCCTAAATCGCTAAACAGGGGAAACGTTTGGATTTGTTTCGTAACATTTGTAAACCTTTGGCTTATATTGCTAAAAAGGTGAAACATTTGGATTTGTTTCATAACATTTGTAAACGTTTGGCTTCAATCGCTAAAAAAGGTGAAGCGCTTGGATTTGTTTCGTAACATTTGAAAACCTTTGGCTTAAATCGCTAAAAATGTGAAACGTTTTGATTTGTTTCATAACGTTTTAAACTTTTGGCTGAAATCGGTAAAATGGGGACACATTTGGATTTGTTTCATAACGTTTGTAAATATTTTACTTAAATCGCTAAAAAGGTAAAACATTTGGATTTATTTCAATACGTTTGTAAACGTTTGGCTTAAATCGCTAAAAAGGTGAAACGCTTGGATTTGCTTCGTTAAGTTTGTAAACTTTTTGCTTAAATCCCTAAAAAGGTGAAACATTTGGATTTGTTTCGTAATGTTTGTAAATGTTTGGCTTCAATCGCAAAAAAGGAGAAACATTTGGATTTGTTTCGTCAGGTTTGTAAACTTTTGACTTAAGTCGATAAAATGGGGAAACGTTTGGATTTGTTTCGTAACGTTTGTAAACGTTTGGCTTAAATCGCTAAAAATGTGAATCGTTTGGATTTGTTTCGTAACGTTTGTAAACGTTTGGCTTAAATCGTTAACAAGGTGAAGCGTTTGGATTTGTTTCGTAACGTTTTAAATGTTTTCCTAAAATTGCGAAAATGAAGAAACGCTTGTTTTTGTGTCGTAACGTTTTTAAACGTTTTTCTTAAATTGCTAAAACGGTGAATCGCTTGGATTTGTTTCGTAACATTTGTAAACGTTTGGTTTAAATTTCTAATAAGTGATACTCATGGATTTGTTTCTCAACGTTTGTAAACGTTTGGCTTAAATCACTAAAAAGGTGAAACGTTTGGATTTGTTTCGTAACGTTCGACTTATATCGCTAAAAAGGTGAAACGTTTGGATTTGTTTCGCAATATTTATAAACATTTGGCTTAAATTACTAAAAAGGTGAAACGCTTGGATTTGTTTCGTAATGTTTGTAACTGTTTGGTTTAAACCGCAAAAAAAGGTGAAACGTTAGGATTTGTTTCGTAACGTTTGTAAACGTTTGGCTTGAATCGCTAAAAAGGTGAAACATTTGTATTTGTTTGATAACTTTTCTTAACATTTGGCTTAAATTGCTAAGAAGGTGAAACATTTGGATTTGTTTCGTAACGTTTTTAAACGCTTGGCTTAAATCGCTAGAAAGGTTAAACGCTGGGATTTGTTTCGTAAAGTTGTAAACTTTTGGCTTGAATCGCTAAAAAGGTGAAACGTTTGAATTTGTTTCGTAACGTTTGTAAACATTTGGGTTAAATCGCTAAAAAGGTGAAACGTTTGGATTTGTTTCGTAACGTCTGTTGACGTTTGGCTTAAATCGCTTAAAAGTTGAAAAGTTTGGTTTTGTTTCATAACGTTTGTAAACTTTTGGCCTAAATCGCTAAAAAGGTGAAACGTTTGGATCTGTTTTGTAACGTTTGTTTTAAATCGATAAAAAGGTAAAACGTTTTGATTTATTTCGTAACATTTGTAAACGTTTGGCTTAAATTGCTAAAAAGGGTTTTGTAACGTTTTAAACGTTTGGATTAGTTTCGTAACGTTTGTAAACGTTTGGCTTAAATCGCTAAAAAGGTGAAACGTTTCGCTTAATCGCTAAAAAGGTGAAACGTTTGGATTTGTTACAAATGTTTGTAAACGTTTGGCTTTAATAGCTAAAGAGATGAAACGTTTGGATTTAAATTGTTAAAAAGGTGAAATGTTTGGATTCGTTTCGTAACGTTTGTAAAGGTTTGGCTTAAATTGCTAAAAAGGTGAAACGTTTAGATTTGTTTTGAAACGTTTGTAAACGTTTGGCTTAAATCGCTAAAAAGGTGAAATATTTGGTTTTGTTTCGTAACGTTTGTAAACGTTTGGTTTAAATTGCTAAAAAGGTGAAACGCTTGGATTTGTTTCGTAGCGTTTCCAATCAATTGGCTTGAATCGCTAAAAAGGTGAAACGTTTGGATTCGTTTCGTAACGTTTGTAAACGTTAGGCTTAAATCGCTAAAAAGGTGAAACGTTTGGTTTTTTTCGTAACGTTTGTAAACGTTCGGCTTATATTGCTAAAAAGGTGAAACGTTTGGTTTTAAATAGTTAAAAGGGGAAACGTCTGGATTTGTTTTGTAATGTTTGTAAATGTTTGTCTTAAATTGCTAAAACGGGGAAACGTTTGGATTTTTTCATGACGTTTGTAAAGGATTGGTTTTGTTTCGTAATGTTTGTAAACGTTTTTCTTAAATCGCTACAAATGTGAAACGTTTGGATTTGTTTTATAACGTTTTAAACGTTTGGTTTTGTTTCGTAACATTTGTAAACGTTTGGCTTAAATCGCTAAACAGGTGAAACGTTTGGATTTGTTTCGTATCGTTTGTAAACCTTTGGCTTAAATTGCTAAAAAGGTGAAACGTTTGGATTTATTTCGTAACATTTGGAAACGTTTGGCTTCAATCGCTAAAAAGGTGAAGCGTTTGGATTTGTTTCGTAACGTTTGTAAACGTTTGGCTTAAATCGCTAAAAACATGAAACGTTTGGATTTGTTTCTTAACGTTTTAAACTTTTGGCTTAAATCGCTAAAATGGGTAAACAGTTGGATTTGTTTCATAACGTTTGTAAACATTTGATTTAAATCGCTAAAAAGGTGAAACATTTGGATTTGTTTCATTACGTTTGTAAACGTTTGGCTTATATTGCTAAAACGGTGAAACGCTTTGTATTTGTTTCGTAACGTTTGTAAACGTTTTGCTTAAATTGTTAAAAAGGTGAAACGCTTGGATTGCTTTCATAATGTTTGTAAACGTTTAGCTTAAATTGATAAAAAGGTTACACGCTTGGATTTGTTTCATAACGTTTGTAAACATTTGTCATAAATTTCTAAAAAGGTTAAACACTTGGTTTTATTTCGTATCATTTGTAATGGTTTGGCTTAAATCGCTAAAAATGTGAAACGTTTGGATTTGTTTATTAACGTTTTAAACGTTTGGTCTTGTTTCGTATTGTTTGTAAACGTCTGGCTTAAATTGCTAAAAAGGTGAAACGTTTGGATTTGTTTTGTAACGTTTGGATTAAATTGCAAAAAAGGTCAAACGCTTGGTTTTGTTTCATAACGTTTGTAAACGTTTGGCTTGAATCGCTAAAAAAGTGAATGTTTGAATTTTTTTCGGAACGTTTTAAATGTTTGGTTTTGTTTCGTAATGTTTTTAAACGTTTGGCTTAAATCACTAAAAAGGTGAAACGTTTGGATTTGTTTCGTAACGTTTGTAAAACTTTGGCTTAAATCGCTAAAAAGATGAAAGGTTTGGATTGTTTGTAAACGTTTGGCTTAAATTGCTAAAAAGGTGAAACACTTGTTTTTGTTTCGTAACATTTATAAAGGTTTGGCTTAAATAGCTAAAAATGTGAAACGTTTGAATTTGTTTCGTAACGTTTGTAAACGTTTGGCTAAAATCGTTAAAAAGGTTAAGTCTTTGGATTTGTTTCGTAACGTTTGTAAACGTTTTGCTTATATTGCTAAAAAGGTGAAACATATGGATTTTTTTCGGAACATATGTAAACATTTGGCCTAAATTACTAAAAAAGGTGAAACGCTTGGATTTGTTTCGTAGCGTTAGTATACGTTTGTCATAAATTTCTAAAAAGGTGAAACACTTGGTTTTAGTTCTTAACATTTGTAAAGGTTTTGCTAAAATAGCTAAAAATGTGAAACGTTTGGATTTGTTTTGTTTTTTAGTGTTTGTAAACGTTTGGCTTAAATCGCTAAAAAGGTGAAACGTTTGGATTTGTTTTCTAACGTTTGTAAACGTTTGGGTTAAATGCTAAAAAGGAGAAACATTTGGATTTGTTTCGTAACGTTTGTAAACGTTTGGCTTAAATCCCTTACGAGATTCAACGTTTTGTTTTGTTTCGTAACGTTTGTAAACGTTTGGCTTAAATCGCTAAAAAGGTCAAACGTTTGGATTTGTTTCGTAACGTTTGTAAAGGTTTGGCTTAAATTGCAAAAAGTTGAAACGTTTGAATTTGTTTCGTAATGTTTGTAAACGTTTGGCTTAAATCGCTAAAAAGGTGAAACGTTTGGATTTGTTTAGTAACGTTTGTAAATGTTTGGCTTAATTCGCTAAAAAGGTGAAACGTTTGGATTTGTTATGTTACATTTGTAAACGTTTAGCTTAAATCTCTAAAAAGGGGAAACGTTTGGATTTGTTTCATGACGTTTGTAAACGTTTTGCTTAAATCGCTAAAAATGCGAAACGTTTGGATTTGTTTCGTAATGTTTGTAAACGTTTGGCTTAAACCCCTTATGAGATTCAACGTTTTGTTTTGTTTCGTAACAATTGTAAACGTTTGGCTTAAATCGCTAAAAAGGTCAAACGCTCGGATTTGTCCCGTAACGTTTGTAAACTTCTGGCTTAAATTGATAAAAAGGTAAAACGCTTTGATTTGTTTTCTAATGTTTGTAAACGTTTGGCTTAAATTGCTAATAAGTTGAAACGCTTGGTTTTGTTTCGTAACGTTTGTAAACGTTTGGCTTAAATCGCTAAAAATGTAAAACATTTTGAATTTGTTTCGTAACGTTTTTAAATGTTTGGTTTTGTTTCGTAACGTCTGTAAATGTTTGGCTTAAATCGCTAAAAAGGTAAAACATTAGGATTTGTTTCGTAACATTTGTAAATGTTTGGCTTAAATTGCTAAAAAAGGGAAACGTTTGGATTTGTTTCGTAACGTTTGGAAACGTTTGTCTTAAATTGCTAAAAAGGCGAAACGTTTGGAATTGTTTTGTAACATTTGCACACATTTGGCTTATATCTCTAATAAGGTGAAACGTTTGGATTTGTTTCGTAACATTTGTAAACGTTTGGCTTAATTTCCTAAAAAGGGGAAACGTTTGGATTTGTTTTGTAGCATTTGTAAACGTTTTGCTAAAATCGCTAAAAAGGGGAAACGTTTGGATTTGTTTCGTAATATTTGTAAACGTTTGGCTTAAATTGCTTAAAAGGTGAAAAGCTTGGTTTTGTTTCGTAACGTTTGTAAATGTTTGGCTTAAATTGCTGAATAGGGGAAATGTTTGGATTTGTTTCGTAATGTTTGTAAGCGTTTGGCTTCAATCGCTAAATATGGGAAACATTTGGATTTATTTTGCAACGTTTGCAAACGTTTGGCTTCAATCGCTAAAAATGTGAAACGTTTGGATTTGTATCGTAACGTTTGTAAACGTTTGGCTTAAATCGTTAAAAAGGTTAAACGTTGGGATTTGTTTTGTAATATTTTAAACGTTTTCCTAAAATCGCTAAAATTGGGAAACGCTTGGATTTGTTTCGTAACGTTTGTAAACGTTTGGCTTAAATGGCTAAAAAGGTGAAACGTTTGTTTTTGTTTCGCAACGTTTGTAAACGTTTTACTTCAATTGCTAAAAAGGTGAAATGCTTGGATTTATTTCGTAACGTTTGAAAACGTTTGGCTTAAATTGCTAAAATGGTGAAACGCTTGGATTTGTTTCATAACTTTTGTAAACGTTTGGCTTAAATCGCTAAAAAGGTGAAACGTTTGGATTTTTTTCGTAATGTTCGGCTTAAATCGCTAAAAAGGGGAAACATTTGGATTTGTTTCGCTGTGTTTATAAACGTTTAGCTTAAATTGCTAAAAAGGTGAAACCCTTGGATTTGTTTCGTAATGTTTGTAAATGCTTGGCTTAAATCGCAAAAAAAGGTGAACCTTTTGGATTTGTTTCGTAACGTTTGTAAACATTTGGCTTAAATCACTAAAAAGGTGAAACGTTTGGATTTGTTTCTTAACGTTTCTAAACATTTAGCTTTAATTGCTAAAAAGGTGAAACGTTTGCATTTGTTTCGTAACGTTTTTAAATGTTTGGCTTAAATCGCTAAAAATGTGAAACGCTTAGATTTGTTTCGTAACGTTGTAAACTTTTGGCTTAAATCGGTAAATAGGTGAAACATTTGAATTTGTTTCGTAACGTTTGTAAACATTTGGGTTAAATCACTAAAAAGGTGAAACGTTTGAATTTGTTTCGTAACGTCTGTAAACGTTTGCTTTAAATCGCTAAAAAGGTGAAACGTTTGGTTTTGTTTCTTAGCTTTTGTATACGTTTGGCTTAAATCGCTAAAAAGGTGAAACGTTTGGATTTGTTTCGTAACGTTTGTTTTTAATCGATAAAAAGGTGAAACGTTTTGATTTGTTTCGTAACATTTGTAAACGTTTGGCTTAAATTGCTAAAAAGGGTATCGTAACGTTTTAAACGTTTGGATTAGTTGCGTACCGTTTGTAAATGTTTGGCTTAAATCGCTAATAAGGTGAAACATTTGGATTTGTTTCGTAACATTTCTAAACGTTTGGCTTAAATCGATAAATAGATGAAACGTTTGGCTTAAATCGCTAAAAAGGTGTTGGATTAGTTACGAAACGTTTGTAAACGTTTGGCTTATATCGCTAAAGAGGTTAAACGTTTGGATCTAAATTGCTAAAAAGGTGAAATGTTTGGATTTGTTTCATAACGTTTGTAAACGTTTGGCTTAAATCGTTAAAAAGGTGAAACGTTTAGATTTGTTTTGAAACGTTTGTAAACGTTTGGCTTAAATCACTAAAAAGGTGAAACATTTGGTTTTGTTTCGTAACGTAAACGTTTGGTTTAAATTGCTAAAAAGGTGAAATGCTTGGATTTGTTTCGTAGCGTTTGTAAACATTTGGCTTGAATCGCTAAAAAGGTGAAACATTTGGATTTGTTTCGTAACGTTTGTAAACATTCGGCTTAAATCGCTAAAAAGGTGAAACGTTTGGTTTTTTTCGTAACGTTTGTAAACGTTTGGCTTATATAGTTAAAAAGGTGAAATGTTTGGTTTTGTTTCATAACGTTTGTAAACGTTCGGCTTAAATCGCTAAAAAGGGGAAACGTCTGGATTTGTTCCGTAAAGTTTGTAAATGTTTGGCTTAAATTGCTAAACAGGGGAAACGTTTGGATTTGTTTCATAACGTTTGTAAACGATTGGTTTTGTTTCGTAATGTTTGTAAATGTTTTTCTTAAATCGCTACAAATGTGAAACGTTTGAATTTGTTTTATAACGTTTGATACGTTTGGTTTTGTTTCGTAACGTTTGTAAACGTTTTGCTTAAATCACTAAACAGGTGAAACGTTTGGATTTGTTTCATAACGTTTGTAAACCTTTGGCTTAAATTGCTAAAAAGGAGAAACGTTTGGATTTGTTTCGTAACAATTGTAAACGTTTGGCTTCAATCCCTAAAAAGGTGAAGCGTTTGGATTTGTATCGTAACGTTTGTAAACGTTTGGCTTAAATCGCTAAAAACGTTAAACGTTTGGATTTGTTTCGTAACGTTTGTAAACATTTGACTTAAATAGCTAAAAAGGTGAAATGTTTGGATTTGTTTCGTTACGTTTATACACGTTTGGTTTATATTGCTAAAATGGTGAAACGCTTTGATTTGTTTCGTAACGTTTGAAAACGTTTGGCTTAAATCGCTAAAAAGGTGAAACGTTTGGATTTGTTTCGTAATGTTTGTAAATATTTGGCTTCAATCGCAAAAAAGGGGAAACGTTTGGATTTGTTTCGTAACATTTGTAAACGTTTGGCTTAAGTAGCTAAAATGTGGAAACGTTTGGATTTGTTTCATAGCGTTTGTAGATGTTTGGCTAAAATCGCTAAAAAGGTGAAACGTTTGGATTTGTTTCGTAACTTTTGTAAAAGTTTGGTTTAACTCGCTAAAATGGGAAAACGTTTGGATTTGTTTCGTAACGTTTGTAACACTTGGATTTTTTTCGTAACGTTTGTAAACATTTGGTTTTAATTCGTAACGCTTATAAATGTTTGGCTTAAATCGCTAAAATGTGGAAACGTTTGGATTTTATTCCCTTAACGTTTGTAAACGTTTGGCTTCAATCGCTAAAAAGGTGAAACGTTTG
This sequence comes from Mercurialis annua, assembly GCF_937616625.2. NCBI lineage: Eukaryota > Viridiplantae > Streptophyta > Magnoliopsida > Malpighiales > Euphorbiaceae > Mercurialis > Mercurialis annua. The sequence continues at coordinate 25,972,635 of NC_065571.1, forward strand.
GATTTGTTTCGTAACGTTTCTAAACGTTTGAATAAAATTGCTAAAAATGTGAAAAGTTTGTTTTTGTTCCGTAATGTTTGTAAACGTTTGGATTTGTTTCGTTACGTCTGTAAACGTTTGTAAATGTTTGGCTTAAATCGCTAAAAAGGCAAAAGTTTGGATTTGTTTCCTATCGTTTGTAAGCGATTGGTGAAACATTTGGATTTGTTTCGTACCATTTTTAAGCGTTTGGCTTAATTCGCTAAAATTATGAAACTTTCGGATTTGTTTCGTAACGTGTGTAAACGTTTGGCTTAAATCGATAAAAAGGTGAAACTCTTGGTTTTGTTTCGTAATTTTTGTAAACGTTTGGCTTAAATTGCTAAATATGGGAAACGTTTGGATTTGTCTCGTAACGTTTGTAAATGTTTGGCTTCAATCGCAAAAAATGTGAAATGTTTGGATTTATTACGTAACGTTTGTAAACATTTGTATTTGTTTCGTAACATTTTAAACGTTTGGCTTAAATCGCTAAAATAGGCAAACGTTTGGATTTGTTTCGTAACATTTGTAAATGTTTGGCTTAAATCGCTAAAAAGGTGAAACGTTTGGTTTTGTTTCGTAAAGTTTGTAATTTTTTTGCTTAAATTGCTTAAAAGATGAACACTTGGATTTGTTTCGTAACGTTTGTAAATGTTTGGTTTAAATTATTAAAAAGGTTAAATGCTTGGATTTGTTCGTAACGTTTGTAAACTTTTGGTTTTGTTTTGTAATGTTTGGATTTATTTCGTAATATTTGTAAACGTTCGGCTTAAATCGCTAAAAAGGTGAAACGTTTGGATTTGTTTCGTGAAGTTGTAAGCATTTGGCTTATATCTCTAAAAAGGTGAAATATTTGGATTTGTTTCGCAACGTTTATAAACGTTTGGCTTAAATTACTAATAAGGCGAAACGCTTGGATTTGTTTCGTAACGTTTTAAACATTTGGCTTAAATTGCTAAAAAGGTGAAACGTTTGGATTTGTTTCGCAACGTTTATAAACGTTTGGCTTAAATTGCTAAAAAGGTGAAATGCTGGGATTTGTTTCGTAACATTTGTAAACTTTTGGCTTAAATGTCTAAAAAGGTGAAACGCTTGGATTAATTTTGTTACTTTTGTAAACATTTGGCTTAAATTGCTAAAAAGGTGAAACACATGGTTTTTGTTTCGTAACGTTTGTAAACGTTTGGCTTAAATTGCTAAAAATGGGAAACGTTTGGATTTGTTTCGTAACGTTTGTAAACGTTTGGCTTCAATCGCTAAAAAGGGGAAACGTTTGGATTTGTTACGTAACGTTTGTAAACGTTTGGCTTCAATCAATAAAAAGGTGAAACGGTTGGATTTGTTTCGTAACGTTTGTAAACGTTTGGCATAAATCGCTAAAAAAGTGAAACGTTTGGATTTGTTTCATAACGTTTTATACGTTTAGCTTAAATCGCTAAAAAGGGTGAACGTTTGGATTTGTTTCATAACGTTTGTAAACGTTTGGCTTAAATTGCTAAAAAGGTGAAGCGTTTGGTTTTGTTTCGTAACGTTTATAAACGTTCGGCTTAAATCGCTAAAAAGGTAAGACGTTTGGATTTGTTTCTTAACGTTTGTAAACGTTTGGCTTAAATTGCTAAAAAGATGAAACTCTTGGATTTGTTTTGTAACGTTTGCAAAAGTTTGGCTTAAATTCCTTAAAATGTGAAACTCTTGGATTTGTTTTGGAACGCTTGTAAACGTTTTGCTTATATTGCTAAAAGGTGAAACGCTTGGATTTTTTTCAGAACGTTTGTAAACGTTCGGCTTAATTTGCTTAAAAGGTGAAACGCTTGTTTTTGTTTCGTAACGTTTGTAAAGGTTTGGATTATATCGCTGAAAATGGGAAACGTTTGGATTTGTTTCGTAACTTTGTAAACGTTTTGCTTAAATTACTAAAAAGGCGAAACTGTCATGACCCAAATTATTGAGCCACGACCGGCGCTAGGGAATGGTAGTGGTAGCTCCAAATCCCGTAGCAAGCCTAAACACTATAAATTTTTCGCGTTTAAAACATATTAATATCTATAATACGTTATCATAAATCTTCTTTAAGTAATATAATTCAAATATCAAAAATATCGTATTCCTTTTCTGAAAACGTTTGCGAAACAATTCTTAAAAACCAGGGTCTTACTGAGCGATATCTCATATCCAGCTTCGCCCTGTTTTTAGTCATAGTCATAGCCAATTCCTCTCAAAGCAATTGGTACTAACTTCAAACGAATAACACTTCATCTTTATAAACAACTTATTTATAAAATTATATCAGAGTTTATTATACAAAATACCGTTTGAATCAAATTCATTAATCTTACTTCGACACCTACTGACTACTGCAGCTCTAAGGACTTGTACTTTGTGCAAGTCAATAGACTTCCGACATAAAGGAGATGGTCTGTCTGATCTGATTCCGATTTCCTGAAACACAACAGTGAGGGGTTAGTATATGGGAAAATACTGAGTGAGCTTGCAAGTTACTAACGGTATTGTAAAAACATAAGATCGCATCTCAAATCAAGTAATAATATGAAAATATATATATAATCAAGTACTTGATCCATTCGAAACCAATATCCTAAAATTTGACACAACTTACGAATATTCAAATCATACTGATAGATCTGGTCCGACCCGGGAGTGTTCACACTCTGCCACGTCGATCGCGACCAATCGCTTAACATCAAAGTGTGAGTCCAACACACTAGATACGGGGACTCCATGTTACACCGTAACCGAGTGCTCGCTCGTATCGAATTCATTGTCCAACTTCGAAACTCATATTCATATTCATGTTCTGCCACGTCGATCGCGACCAATCGCTTAACCTCAAAGTGTGAGTCCAACTCACTAGATACGGGGACTCCATGTTACACCGTAACCGAGTGCTCGCTCGTATCGAATTCATTGTCCAACTTCGAAACTCATATTCATATTCATGTTCATATCTCATATGCAAACACACTAGACTGACTTGATACTGGTGATCACACAGCCTATTGACACCCAATAGGTAGTTAGTTTCTTCGGATCTCATACTAGTCTCTCGTCTATAAAAACGTAATAAAATATATAACATTTCAATCAATCATATATAATGCGATGCATATAACGATATACATATATAAAATAACTTTAATATATAATACACGAAAGCAAAGTGTAACTCACAATGCTAATCCAAAATCTTTGTTAATAGCGTAAGCTTCCTGAGCTCCTAGATTAATCTGACAAACCTATCACATAGATATGGAGTTGATACTTAACTCGATAGATACCATATTCAAACAAGGCACGAATTCGACTTGCTATACTAGTCGAATCTAACACGAAGATCAATCTAACTCGATATAGCTTATCTCTATAGCAATATCATATTGCTATCCAAATGTATCCTTGACACACTTTCCGTATTAAAAAACCATATATCGAAACTTGACAAACCTCATTTCAAAACATAACAAACTCATATTCGAAACGTTTTACTTAAACCTCGTTTTTTGTACTTCTTTAAATCATTTTACAAACATCAAATAACCAAACTCCATTTGGCTTTCAAAACTTATTATCGACACATTTTCCATATCTCAAAACCATCATTTAAAACCTTTAAAATCATTTTTAAAACCTTTTAAACTTAAGCTGTCCATACGTAAAACTGCTACGCGCAACAAAATGGTTCGATTTATTTAAGCCACTTAGAGGCCGAATCAACAGAATCTCAAAACTGTTAACACCCTTAAGTTTCGGTACCAACAAACGTAGCCTAATTTGGAGCTATATAGCTCGAGATATCGCCTTCGCAATACCACTGTTCTGCACGCAAGATTTCCATAAACCTTCAAACAACTTATTCAATCCAAAAACTCATCATAAATAACTTATTTACAGCTCTATCATCATCAAGTTAATGCCCAAGCCATAGTTATCAAGCTTAATCAAAGCTTTGTCTATGGCCGAACCACTCCTAAGCAATTCATACTCAAATTATACATCCAAACCATACTAGAATTAAACTTAAAGCTCATACAAATCATGCCAATCAATATCCCCAAAACATCATCAAAATACTAGGTATGTTCATCATCAAAACTTCAAAAACATCCAACAAACTTTGAAATTAATAGAGGAAAAGAGTTTACCTAGGTCTTTTGATGTTAATTCAAGCAAAAAGATGGAGGTTAAGAGCTTGAAACTTGATGATGATGGTGATGGTGATACACGGCATGGAGAGGAAGAAAGGGTAAGGTATTTTTGCTTTCTTTTATTTTATTTTTTGTTTTATCCTTTAGCTATCTTAATACATATAAGGTAGATGTGAAAAACTCCTCTTAAGCCCTTATCCTTTTGCCATCTTACCACTAAACACATAAATGAGTTAAATCTTTATCCGACAAGTCCTTACTTTATCCGACAAGTCCTTACTTGTTCTTAATAATAATAATTTATCTTTTAAATTATTATTATTTCTTAACATATCCTTAAAAATTCTTATGTCGGTGTCCAATCCCGACCTACTTACTCCAAATTTCAAAATTCCAGGATCTGTGGCACGATCCAATGCTTTTACATTTTCTAAGTATTACAGAAACGTTTGGATTCGTTTCGTAATGTTTGGCTTAAATCGGTGAAAAGGTGAAAAGTTTGGATTTATTTCGTAACGTTTGTAAACGTTTGGCTAAAATCTCTAAAAAGGTGAACCTTTGGCTTTGTTTCATAACGTTTGTAAATGTTTTGCTCAAATTGCTAAAAAGGCGAAACGCTTGAATTTGTTTCGGAACGTTTGTAAACGTTTGACTTAAATTGATAAAAAGGTGAAACGCTTGGATTTGTTTCGTAACGTTTGTAAATGTTTGTCATAAATTTATAAAAAGGTGAAACACTTGGTTTTGTTTTGTAACATTTGTAATGGTGTGGCTTAAATCGCTAAAAATATGAAATGTTTGGATTTGTTTCGTAACGTTTTAAACGTTTAGATTTGTTTAGTAACGTATGTAAACGTTTGGGTTAAATTGCTAAAAAGGTCAAACACTTGGTTTTGTTTCATAACGTTTGTAAACGTTTGGCTTAAATCGCTAAAAATGTGAAACGCTTGAATTTGTTTCGTAGCGTTTTAAATGTTTGGTTTTGTTTCGTAACGTTTGTAAACAATTGGCTTAAATTGCTAAAAAGGTGAAACGTTTGGATTTGTTTCGTAACGTTTGTAAAAGTTTGGCTTAAATCGCTAAAAAAATTTAAACGTTTGCATTTGTTTCGTAACGTTTGTAAACTGTTGGCTTAAATTGCTAAAAAGGTGAAACGCTTGTTTTTGTTTAGCAACGTTTGTAAACGTTTAGCTTAAATCGCTTAAAAGGTGAAACGTTTGGATTTGTTTTGTAACGTTTCTAAACCATTGGCTTAAATTGCCAAAAAGGTGAAACGCTTGGATTTTTTCATAATGTTTGTAAACGTTAGGCTTAAAATGCTAAAAAGGTAAAACGTTTGGATTTGTTTCGTAACGTTTGTAAACGTTTGGCTAAAATCGCTAAAAAGGTGAAGCCTTTGGATTTGTTTCGTAACGTTTGTAAACGTTTTGCTTCAATTGTTTAAAAGGTGAAACGCTTGGATTTTTTTCGGAACGTTTGTAAACATTTGGCTTAAATTGCTAAAAAGGTGAAACGCTTGGATTTGTTTCGTAACGTTAGTATACGTTTGTCATAAATTTCTAAAAAGGTGAAACACTTGGTTTTGTTTCGTAACATTTGTAAAGGTTTGGCTTAAATCGCTAAAATTGTGAAACGTTTGGATTTGTTTCGTAACGTTTTAAACGTTTGGTTTTGTATCGTAGCGTTTTAAACGTTTGGTTTTGTATCGTAGCGTTTGTAAACGTTTGGCTTAAATCGCTAAAAAGATGAAACGTTTGGATTTGTTTTCTAACGTTTGTGAACGTTTGGATTAAATGCTAAAAAGACGAAACATTTAGATTTGTTTCGAAAGTTTGTAAACGTTTGGCTTAAATCCTTATGAGGTTCAATGTTTTGTTTTGTTTTTTAACTCTAATCATCAAAGACCTAACTCTAATCATCATCAAAACTTCAAAAACACCAAAAAACTTTGAAATTAATAGAGGAAAAGAGTTTACCTAGGTCTTTTGATGTTAATTCAAGCAAAACGATGGAGGTTTAGAGCTTGAAACTTGATGATGATGGTGATACACGGCATGAAGAGGAAGAAATGGTAAGATATTTTTGCTTTATTTTATTTTATTTTTTGTTTTAACCTTGAGCTATCTTAATACATATAAGGTAGATGTGAAAAACTCCTCTTAAGCCTTTATCCTTTTGCCATCTTACCAATAAACACATAAATGAGTTAAATATCCAATTTAACTCAAACACAAACTGACGTACTTAATTATCAAAATGACTTTGGAAATCTTTATCCGACAAGTCCTTACTTGTTCTTAATTAATAATAATAATTTCTCGTTTAAATTATAATTATTTCTTAACATATCCTTAAAAATTCTTATGTCGGTGTCCAATCCCGACCTACTTATTCCAAATTTCAAAATTTCAGGATCTGTGGCATGATCAGAGTTATTACATTCACCCCACCTTATGATGAATTCGTCCTCAAATTCGGAACTTTGCAACTTCCTTAATCAAACTAATATGCGTGTCTTTATCTTATATTGACGTCCGCTTATTCTTACACTCTTTCCTAGAGTGATTACTCTTAACGATCTTTTATCGTATTACTCCTTTCTTTCTTTACTGCTACTGTTTCTGTTTGAATCACAAAAGAGAAGTGTGATCTCAACTTCGAACTCTTACTCACACCCTTTTCTATCACATGTGGTTGATTCATAGAAGCGAAATTTTACTTCAACTTTCAACTTCTATCTATCCTTTCCACCTTCTCATATGAATTACCATACCTTGGGAGTAACTTTCTTGGTTACTTCCATCACACTACACCTTTCCTAGGTGTACTTCTCTTTTCCTTCTTATTATCGTACTTGAATAACTATCCTTGTTATCAAGTTTCCGACTCCTTTTATGACTTTCGTTGATACCACCTTCCTTGATCATACCCTCCTTAGTATGATACGCACCTTTATTTTACCTTTGTCATACTTTCCTTAGTATACGAGATTTCTTAGTTTGTGCTTAGCTGTCTCGTATACCATCCTTATAATAATGGGACAACAATTGTTGTCACGTTGGGATTTTAACCTCGTCCTCTACTGATCGCTTACCTTAATAGGTTTGTACCCCTACACTCTTAATCATTCGTATTCTCTAAACTCGTACCCATCGTTTGTTCCATTGTATCTTAAAGATAAAATTATCTTTGATACCAACTTCGAACTTTACTTCCAAGCCTTTTGGTACTAATCAAATAACTGTATTTGATTAAGTAAACCAATTCACTCGAGTAACTTGCTGATTCAAGTTATCTCAAATTTGACCGAAAACTACTCTTCTAGCTCACGTTGGCTGTCCGAGTTAATTATTTAGAAGCGTTTGTAAACTATACAAAATTGGTATTCGTATAGTTGACAACATCCTTTACAACTTCTCTTTATACTTTGGGTTGAGATTGAAACCCGAAAGTATCGAAAACTAGCCTCGAAGTTGTTTTTTTTCCTTCGAGCTGTCACCCATAACTTATATAGACTGCCATCAAGACCTATGAACTAAGAATTCAGATTGTCTTTATCTGAATTTCTATCCCGATTCTTATAGTTTTGTCTCTTGCCTACAACTTTCATTATGGGTTGAACTTCATTCGACACCTTCCTAACCTTCTTAAGTGTGGTATGCACTTTTCCCTTTTATAGAGTATAAGGTCAATCATTACCTTATCTCGTTGCTTATTCATCTGTAGAATTCTAGCCTCATGATGTGTTATTCCTTAACACATGTTCCTTATCCCTACCTTGTATCCAATCATAATCATGTTCCGTTTTCTTCGTATCAAATCACATAAGTGATTATCTTTATCTCTCTCGCTTCCACTACGACACTTTGATCACTTCCTTACTTATCACTGTAGTCTTTACAGTGAGCTTATACCACCTTTCACTAAACTTCCTTTTCAGGCCTTTATGGTATTCAGGAATACTCATTCCTTATACTAGCCTTACGTCTAATGGCCGTACGCATATCGTATAGTAGTTTGGAATGCGTTTTCCTTAACTACTTAGCCTTAAAGTTCATGGATTTTGAATCTCATGAAGTTGAACGCTTACTTAGCATTACTTGATATGTATCGGGTCCTTTCCCCATGATACACTCTCATCCTTGACTCCTTTAACCTTGATTACCCTATATCGCACTGGTAGCATCCTTCTACCCATATTCAAGGTAATCTTTATTCTTGTTTGTGTCACACTTATGGATTACCTTTTACTTCTCATGATTCCAATATCTCCAACCTTATACTCATAAAAGGTTGAGAGTTGTCATTCTCAAACTTTCCAACATTGCACTTTCAATTAAGTGCACACCAACATATCCTATTCGCACTGACATTTAACCCATCAGAATATTGGTCTTATACTCTTGCCAATTCTAGTTCCATTGATTCTATATGTCCACGACTACATAGAGCTTACTTCTTATCTCTGTGTTACTTCCCAAATAACACATATCTCCTTCCTAGAATACTCTTGTTGAGTACTATCCATTATATTTAAGTCGCTTAGACTTTCTTTATATCGACTATCCTAGTCGATCTCCTCGCATTTCTTACTTATCTTTGCTCCTTATGCTTCCTTGTACTTGAGTGGCTTGGTGTAGGTATCTCGTTCCAATATCTGTACTTTTTTCATCCAAGTACTTTACTTATAGGAGGTATCCTTTCTTATCGTCTCTTATTCCCATCCATCTACTAACACTTTCGTGTTGTAGCTCAACTCCTTTGTTGAGTCTTTCCTTCTTATCTCGTTGCATCTTTCGATGTTTATAAAGCTTATAGGCCTAGGCTAGTAAGCCTTATCTAACATTCACTCATTCACTTCTTCTAAGCGTTGTGGATCTACATCTATGCCTTTCTTAGGGTTTACTTACTTACATCTCGCTTTCTCTAAGTTTTATCCACCCTTCCTTAGATCCATCCTTATATTTCCTCAAGTCTTACTCGTATCTTACTTATTCGCTTTCTTGCAAAGTCACATCATCTTGATGTCTACACATATCGACCACACATTCTAGTGTTGATGCTTTTGATTATATACCATAACTGGTCAAATACCATCACTGATCAAATAGTATCACTAATCAAATACCATCCCTGGTATCTTTGATCATCACTGCACCTTCTATTCTTAAAGTGACTTACTCATACTGCTCGTCTCATACAATGCTTAACTTTGTAAGCTTTACCTAGGAGATATGAGCTATACTCACTATCATCCTATCTTAATACTACATTGTTTATTCATTATTGGTGTCACAAGAATTTCCATCTTATCTACTTATGTTTTAAATCCATTTGAATTTGCCCGTCAGCACTTTCAAATGTTTTCTGTATCAAATCGAATAAAAAAAACCATTTCTATCATCTATTTTCAAAATCTTTAGTATAATTGCGCATCAGAGTGATGACACCTCTCATCACTAAAGAGTTGCTATTTTAAATTTCGTTCATTGCTCGTATCAACCATTGTATAAAGGAGGGTTTTTAAAAATCAAAATGCTCATACATAAGTGATACTACAATGTGTTTTAAAACATGCATCTCATGCTTCCTACTGCATACTATATGCTATGCCTGCGCACAATTATACTTTCAAAAGAAATCTCAACATGGTTTATTTCGCAAACATCATAAGCTAACTCTGACCGGAATCCTATGTGACTTTCAACCTTTCTTTATTATGGCTTCATATAATTAATATTGATGTACATTATTCCGGTTCCTTATCATGCTATCATATGCTATCAAGCTATGGCAAGGGCATAGCTTAGGTTATCGGGGGATATTGGACATTTTGTAGAGTATGTCGAACTCTTTCAATATGTTTGTTTAATGTGTATTCTCTATGTTGAGTTCCTTATCTAAAGGTATCTCACACTATGCATCTAGGTTTGCAAACATCCTAGTGCATCTCTATGTTCTCGCAATTATCCGTATTTATTCGCCTCGTGGCCTTGATTGCAGTTTGCTCGGGAGCACTTCACTTCCGTCACAGAGTTCTGGTCTTGGTATACTTACATAAAAACAAAATTTCTTAAAAACTCTTCCAAACAAAACGACTCATTTTGAAATTTAATTCAAAATTTCATTTAAACCTTAGCAAAATTGTGCACTAGGGTGATGACGTATCTCATCCCCAAAGTGTTGCCACATCTTACCTTTTTGTCTGAGCATAATGCATATGATGCATGTCCTGTTAATGCATGTATTGATGTATGTAGTGATGCATTTCTATCAATGTCGTGGCAATTATCAATGTCTATCGCGGGTCTAGGCACAATTATGCTTTTAAAATCGTTTAGATAAACAACTTTAACAAGTTATAAACTTCAAGTTTTGTAAGCTCTCCAGACCTTTAAACTCTGTACCCCGTAAGTTCTTCCACTTCTATAGCTTCCTACCTCTTCTTCATCCGACTCCTGGCGTTTCAATCGATTGTTGCGATAATATCTGGTCTAGACATGCCGAAGCATGAACTGCCTTATCGTAGAATCTCATCTCCTCGGGGTTCCATCTGGATATGCATATCACGTATGCATATCTTATCGAAAACAAAATATACGCGTGTATCTCATATACGTGTGTCAAAACAAACAAACAAGCACTTAACAAACCAATCCATAGTACTTATAACAGAACAGCAATGCAAACTACTTGGATTAGACAGAACTAAACTCTATAGCTGCAGTAGTTCCTAGATCACTTAACTGACAAAATACATATTTGCAGAGGTAACTAGACCAACTACTCTGATACCACAATTGTCACGACCCAAATTATTAAGTCGCGACCGGCACTAGGCAATGGGAGTGGTAGCTCCAAATCCCGTATCAAGCCTAAACCACTAAAAATTGTTCGCGTTTAGAATATATTAATATACTAGTTTCGCATTACGTGCTATGCACGTAGCTCGTAACGTAACCCATCGATGAACATATTAGTAAATTTATTATAGTTATATCAATTTTTATTTATAATTAATATTAAATTAGTTAAGAATTTTTGTAAAAGTAAATATAATATATTCAGTTATTAAATTTTTTTACATACTGAATTTATTCTTCTTTTGGTGTTATAATAACCATAATTAAATAATTAACTTAATTTTATTAATAATATCTTTAAAAATAATAAGATAGAAATTTAAATAATATTATATTAACCAAATAGAGTATTTTAATTTTGTAGTTCAACCAAACTAAAAGATAGGTATTCCTACTAATTTGGAGACAATTTAGTTATTTTTTACATACTAAAAACTAAATTTGAGATTATTTAGCTACATATTCTAATTAGGACTTTAATTACAATAGTTATTAATCAAATAACTAATTAGTTAATGACTATAAAACCTTTATTTAGTAGTAAACTGAAAAGGATTAATTTATAAATTTGCCTGTTCCCTCACCCCCATCCGTGCTTTAATATATAGTATAGATATAATACATTATCAGAAATCTTCTTTAAGTAATGATACCGACCTACGAATATCCGAACTCCAAGCATCGTCTAGAGAATGCTAAGCTCGCCCACTGAATCTCGGAAAGACTCTTCGCCCAAGGCAATACAAGAATCGCCCATACTGTCTTGATCAGACTTCTCCCACTCAGCTGTTAAGCTGACCTCATCCACTCTGGCCTCTCACACCCACTACCCGAAATAATCGGGAAACGTGCCCTAACTATTATCAGAGTTCGTGGGATAAACCCACGAACTACCAGGCAGCAACCGCCATAAGTTCATTATAAATAGAAGCCACAGAATGCTGATAGAGGTACGCACAAATCAGACTTAAATACATCAACACTCATCTACTTACCAAAAAACCCTCATTGACTTAAGTATCGGAATGGCTTCCATGCAGAACCAGCCTGAGGTCCTTTGAGCTTACATTTGCTACTTGTGCAGGAAAACAATACGGGCGACCTTTGTAGTTTGACCTGTATCATTTGGTGCGGTGAACGTGGAACTTACTAGTTTTGTCGTTCCTTATTGATATTTTTATAGTTTTCTTTTCAAGAATGGATCCTCCGGGAGATAATGCCCCACCGGTCACCAACAGAGGAGACGGGGAAATGGAGCTGCCTGCCTTAAATCTGTTCCCTTCTGGCAGTGAAGAAGGAGAAACTAGTGACCCGCAGGCGGTAAGACAGACGCGCCGATTACAGGAACACCTAATGAAGAACCAGTCAGCAATCAGGCGATGTTCAAAGCTTTCCTAGATATCACCAGTCTACTCAACAACATCAAACAGACAGTATCGCAACAATCGCAAGGGCCGGAATCGGGGAAATTATCAGCACAGAAGTCGACATCGCCCATAGATAAGGGGAAGGAACAATGCGGCAAGAAGAAGCGCCAGAAAATTCCATAAAGAAACAAAGCGCCCCCATAACAATCTTGGATGATGAACACTGGATGGACGAACAACGCACCCCCAAAGATAGAGAAGAACATCTAGAGGAAAAAGTCCGTCAAGTCATGAGCAGGCTCGGAATAAGATGTGAAGACGTAGACATTTCTCTTCGAAGTGACTCACCCCTTGCGGATTTCATCATCTCTCACGAATTCCCTGCAAAATTCAAATATCCTCCAAATCTTGAATCCTATGACGGGACTGGCTGCCCCAAAAGCCATGTTCATAAATTCTAAGCAGTAATCAACGTTTAGACAAACCTGAATCATGTATTCTGCAAGCTTTTTCCTACTACCCTGAAAGGTCTGGCGCAGGAATGTTACCAAATCTTAAAGCCATGATCGGTGCTAACATTCAAACAATTCTCAGGACTATTTCAGGCTAGATTCGTAGCATGCATCCCTCAGAAGAAGTTGTACGCAGATCTGCTAGCTATCATGCAGGGAGACGGAGAGACACTAAGGAAATATGTAGAGAGGTTCAACAAGGAGGCCATGCAAATAGAAGACCTGAGCCAAGAGATCGCCTATACAACGTTACTCAACGGAACAACCAATTCCGATATGCGGAAAGAACTGCTGGCCAAATCACCAAGATCATTCACTACACTAATGACCATCGCACATACTCAAATTAGAGTGGATGACGGCCAGAGAGAGATAGAAAGCCGACACGGAGGACGGGTAGAAGAACGATCATTTTCAGAAAAAAGGAATGAAGATAGATCGCCCAACGGAAGAAGATTCGGAGAGAAAGGCAACGACCGTTTCAGAAACAAGAGAAAAACGGACGAAGATAGGCGTTACACCCCCCTAAACACTACCAGAACCAACGTATTATTTTGGGTGAAAGACAACCGGGTGAAAGTCAGATGGCCAAGGAAAATGAATGTTGCATCAGCCAGCAAAAGAGACAACAGCAAATACTGCAAATTCCACAGAGACAACGGCCACACCACAGACGAATGTTGGCATCTGAAGGAGGAGATAGAAAAGCTAATAGAAAAGGGGTCCCTTTCCCAGTTCGTGAAAAGGGATACCGAAGCCAAAGAGGCCGAAGTAGAAAGAAAGAAGGAACGAAAGGAAGAAACTACCAGAAGGCCCAGGCCGGAGCCGGCAGGCGTGGTTAACGTAATAATGGGTGGATACACTGGAGGAGACAGCAATACTACCAGAAAGAAAGCAGCTAGAACGGTCTACTCTGTCAGCCCAGGTGCACCAGACATAAAGAAGTTCGGAAGCGTATCTTTTTCAGAAGGTGGCAGCTATGGCTTATCACTCCCCCATGAGGACGCCCTAATGGTAAAGGGGCGGCTCAATAATTTCGAAGTATCCCGGATGCTTGTAGACACTGGAAGCTCGGTAAACATGATCACGATGAAGGTGTAATTTAATAGAATCGGACTAAAAAGGGATAATTTGACACGCGTATCCACTCCACTGGTGGGACTCGGCGGCAAATCTTTACACGTGGAAGGATCATTGGAAATAAATATCCAACTGGGGGATGGAGATGTCTATAAAGAAGTCTGACCGGAATTCATGATAGTCAATATGGACTTCGCCTATAACGCGATTCTCGGAAGGCCGCTTTTACATGACACCTGTGCATCCATTTGCATGTAATGGAGCAGGCATACTTCACGGCTCTCAGAAAGGTTCACGTAACTTTGCCAGTGTTAACAGTGGAACCTCCAGAAAAGACAGAGAGGGCGGAACATTATGGACTAACCTCGAAGATAGAACTGTCCCCAGGAAAAGAGATAGTGGTAGGAGACGAGCTAGAGGCAGGAATCAAACGATCTCTGACAGAAAATCTCAGAGCACTTGGAGATTCCTTTGCCACGACCACAGACGAACTGATCGGGGTAAACCCAGATGTCATATGCCATCGATTAAACATCACTCCCGATTCAAAACCCGTGGTACAAAAGAAGAGAAGAAACTCACCCAAAAAACAGCTAGCTATTGCAGAAGAAATCGTTAAGTTAAAAGAAGCAAACCTGATCAAAGATGCATATTATCCCAAATGGGTGGCAAACGTAGTAATGGTGAAAAAGTCCAATGGCACTTATCGAATGTGTGTAGACTTCACAGATCTTAACAAGGCATGTCCCAAGGATAGCTTCCCGCTGCCAAGCATCGATCAACTAGTGGACTCCACAGTAGGCCACGCCCTATATGCGTTCCTAGACGCCAAAGCATGATATCATCAAATACCCATGGCATCAGAAGATCAGGAAAAAACGGCTTTTGTAACAGAGCAGGGATTATTTTGTTATAGAATGATGCCATTCGGCTTAAAAAATGCAGGAGCCACATATCAGCGACTGGTGAACTCCATATTCAAAGATCAGATCGGAAAGCACATGGAGGTTTACGTGGACGACATGATTATTAAGAGCGTCAGGACAGAAGATCATCCGGCAGATGTGAAGGTAGTCCTAGAGACACTACAAAGGTACCAATTAAAGATAAATCCGGAGAAGTGTGTATTCGGAGTACCAGCGGGCAAGTTTTTGGGATATATGGTCTCTCAACGCGGGATCGAAGCCAACCCAGACAAAATCGAAGCAGTCCTAAAAATGACACCGCCCCGGAGCATACACGAAGCAAAGAAACTCAACGGGCGAATCACCGCCCTAGGTCGATTCATGTCCTGCTCAGCGAAGCGATGCCTACCTTTCTTCAAGACGCTGAAACAGATCAAGAACTTTACATGGACAGCAGAATGCCAGACGACGTTTGATGAATTGAAAAGCTTCCTTTCGTCACCTCCACTTTTGGCGAGACTAGATCCGGGCGACGTATTATATTTATATATCTCTTGTTCTGATGAAACAATAGCGGGAGTACTAGTATTTGAGAAAGAAGGGGAACAATTCCCGATCTACTACATTAGCAAGGTGCTTAGGAATGCAGAGTTAAGATACCCAAAGTCGGAGAAACTGGCGTTATGTGTATACACCACCACAATTAAACTCCGGCATTACTTTGAGGGGAACCAGGTCATCGTACGAACTGACCAACCATTACGAAAAATCCTCCGGAAGGCAGAAACAAGCGGATGTATAGTAGAGTGGGCTGTCAAGATAGGAAGCTTGGGCGTTATCTACGAAGCCCGAAAAGCCCTAAAGGCTCAGGCACTATCCGACTTCTTCGCAGAGTTAACGTTTACAGAACCAATAGAAAGCAAGAAGAACCTCTGGGAAAAACATGTCGACGGAGCAGTGTGTGGAGAAGGAGCAGGGATCAAAGTCGTACTAAAAGGACTAGGGAGGGTCCAAATGGAATACTCTGCTAGGCTCGAATTCCCAGCTTCCAACAACGTCGCAGAATATGAGGCACTCATGAAAGGATTGCAATTATGTGAAGAACTCAATATTTCAGAAGCTCAGATATACAGTGATTCACAGCTGGTCATGAACCAAGTCTCAGGGAGTTTTGAAGTAAAAGAAAGGACACTGAAGAAGTACGCCAAGCAAGCCAAAACTTTCTTCGTCAACAATGGGCGATCCTGGTCGCTACAACAAATACCCAGGGCAATGAATGGAAGAGCAGATGAATTGGCGAAATGGGCCGCAACAAAGAATTACGAATCAATGAAGAACATCCCCCACGAAATCAAGCGACAACCCAGCTTTCAAGAGGAAAGGGAAGAAGGAGAAGTGCTAATGGTGGATGGAGAAGAAACCCGGATGACTCCCATCACGGCATACTTGGCTAATGGAGTACTCCCCGAAGACAGAAAAGACGCCAGAAAGATAGTGATACTGTCATCCAAATTCGGCATAGACAATGGCCAGCTCTATAAACGGTCATCCACCCATCCTTGTCTGAAGTGTGTTAACAAAGAAGATGGAGAGTACATCATGAAAGAACTACACGAGGGGACCTGCGGAGCACACGACGGAGCATCAACTCTGGTCAGGAAGGCCCTGTTACAAGGCTATTACTGGCCTATAATGAAAGAACAAGCAACAACACTTGTAAAAGGGTGCTGGCCTTGCCAACAACATGCTTTGGTGCCCAGAAAACAAGCATCAGAAATGAAGCCAATCGGCAGTGCATGGCCATTCGCCCAGTGGGGAATGGATATCTTGGGACCTCTCCCTCCAGCCACGGGACAGAGAAAGTTCCTAGTGGTGGCAATCGACCACTTCACTAAGTGAATAAAAGCAGAACCTCTGGCAAAAATCACCCAACAAAGAATAACTAACTTTTTCTTTAGATCTATCTTGTGCAGGTTCGGAATACCAAAGGTGCTGATCACAGACAACGGAAAGCAGTTCGACTCAGCAAAATTCAGGAAGTTCTGTGCAGAATATCAGATCGACTTAAGGTTCACTTCAGTTTACTATCCACAATAAAATGGGCAAATCGAAGTGGCCAACAGAATCTTACTGGCTGGATTGAAAAGAAGGCTAGATGAATACCAAGTAAGATGGGTAGAAGAACTCTACAGTGTCCTATGGAACTATTGTACCACCCCAAGAGAATCAACGGGTGAAACTCCATTCGCCCTAGCCTATAGAACGGAGGCTGTAATTCCGGTAGAGATAGGCGCACCTACACCAAGAACCGAAGACAGTCAGCTGAGCTTAGAAGAAAATGAAGCCGAACTCAGGAACAATCTGGACCTCTTAGTCGAAAAGATCAACAAATCAGATATCAGGATGGAAGCTTACAGACAAAAGATGGCCAAACATTTCAACTGCCATGTGAAGAAAAGAAAATTCAGACTAGGCGATCTAGTCATGAGGAAGACCGAAGTCAAGAAAGGAGAAGCAGGGAGCGGGAAGCTACAACAAAACTGGGAAGGACCTTACACCATCAGCGAGGTTATTAAGGAAGGGACGTTCAAGCTCACCAACTCTATGGGAAGGATCATACCCAGGACATGGAACGCCAACAATCTAAGGAAAATCTAGCAAAGTTAATTTGTCACCTAACATGTTAGCTATTATTTCCTAAATTTCATTTTCTTTAAGAGCACGTATTTAAAAATTCCCTAAGTGATACTTCATCACAATGTGTGTATTTGAATTTCTCCAAGTGATACTTCATCACAGTATTGTATTTGAATTTCGCCAAGTGATATCCCATCACCAAGTATTTTAACTTACCCTTTCTTGAACAAGGAAGATTCACAAATATTGTCTCCTCGTCATAATTATCATTGATATATAAAAAAAAGAGAAGAAAAAAAACAGATTTTTCCAAGAGGGAGAACTGACGAGTTCTACCCCTACAAAGTACAGACCGGCACCAAACAAAAAGGATTCAACAAAATCCGAAGCAAATAACAAACAAGCATTTCTCAAAATAACGAATGCAAAACAAGCATAACAACGAGAAACGTATATTAAAGAGAGGGTAAAATACGCCCCCAGAAATATTACAAGGAAAAACAAAGTTCATGTACAAAAGAAATATATAATACATAATAAAAGAAAGGCCTAAAGCTTGGTCTCCTGCTCAATCTTTTCCTGGTTAGTCTCCTTATCCTTTTCGAAAGCAGCCGGATCAGATAATCCCTCCTGCGAACTCCGCCTGGCTGAAGAAGAAACAATAGTGACAAGATTGCCAGAACGGGTGGGAGAAAGGGATACCGGCAAGACTAAGTGGATCAGTCCCAGGAGGAATAGAGTCTATGTCAAAGGGACGATCGAGCAGATCCAGAGCAGCAAAAGGACGCTCAGAAGAGATAATCAAACCGAAGTCTTTCTCTTCAGGACTCCCACCCAAACCAAGAACAGAAGACAAAGGGAGTGGCTTCTCATCGACCTGAATAGACTCATAAGCAGCTTTAACTGGCTGCTCGCCAACATCAGCAGATCCCACAGCAGCAGTATCGCCTTTCTCCGCCTTGAAGGAAACAAACAAATCTTCAGGAGAGTCTGGCTCACTTTCACTGTTGACCCCGGAGGGAAAGCCATACAAAAAGTTGGCGTCACCTTCAGGATGACGCTCTAAATATGTCTCCACAATAGCTTCAGTGAAGTCAGTCAGATCATTAGCAAGCTGGTTTGTGTTTCGGCGAAGCCTCTCCTTCTCACGAGCCAGTCTGCCTTGCTTTAAGTAAAGCTTCCTCTCAGCAACGAGACAGCTTCTCGGTAAGAGCCGAAACGGTGGTGTCGAACTCTTTTTTCAGATCGTTATAATCAGTCCCCTACACCATCACCTCTGCCGCCAAACTGGTATTTTTCTTTTTTAAACGGGCGACCACTTCTGTAAGAGCCAGTTGCTGTTTAACGGCATCCTCCCTCTCCTTGGACAGTCTATCCACATCAGCAAGAAGAGAGCTTTGCTTGAGGGCGCATGTGCCATGCTCAGTATGAAGGGAGTCATACTTCCCCTTCAAAATCTTGTACTCCGTCTTTATCTTCACTTGCATCTCATCATCGTTAAGACGGTTGGAACGATATTGACGGAGGGCTAAAGCAGTCTAAAAATAAAAATTAAGTTTAAAAAAAAACAGAGAAAAGAGGAAATAATCACCCTCAGCAGGCCAGTGAAACAGTCATCAATCAACACGTTGTCTAGCCTCTTTAAATAATAACCAACATCAGAAGGACAACAGGAGCCCCTAAAAATGTCAGTAGCCACGGAAGGACAACATATGGTTGCATTTATCCCATATTTCTGAAGGAGTAGGTCGACCTGAGTAACCATTATGTCCCTCCGAGGCTTCTTCATAGAAGGACCCTCCTCAACAGCATCGTCACCCCCGGATGAAGGAGCTCGCCTCTTTGAACCTGAGGAGGCGGTCAAGACACCTTGAGGAGGAGGAGTAGCCTTAGACTGCTTCTCCTTTGGGGGAACATCCACCATTTTATCCTTTTCCTTGCCCGTATAAGAGGTAAGAGAAGGAGGAGGAGGAGGATCTTTAATCTTGAAACCAGGAAGCACTACCCTGGAAGAAGTAGGAGGAACTACGGCGGAACCATCATCCTTCCTAGAAGAAGGTGGCTTATCTCCGGCCTTAGAGGGAGCTTCGCCCACCTTCTTGACAGCCTCCCTCTTAGCATCGGAGGGTTTTACAAGGACAGCTTGGGCAGCGGCCTCCTTTTCTCAAGCCTCTTTTTCTCTCCGAGCTCTTCTGCCATCCATGACCTTCTGTTGAAGTTCCTTAAAGTCCGACACGGAGAAAGCAAAGAAAACAAACGAAGATTAGGAAATAAAAATCGAAATTTAAGAAAAATAGAGACTTCATGGCACAAAAAAGGTACCAGAAGAACTAGAAGGCATAGAAGAATTAATAAGGGGAGAAGAAAGAGGTGGTTCGCCTCCGTCATAGAACTCGTCTTCACAACTAGGCGAAGTCTCCTTTTTATCATTATTCTTCTTCTTCCTCTTCCCCTTATTTTCACCCTTTACTCTCTTATTTCTCTTGGAAGAAACACCTTTATCCCAGCCAAAATAGGAGGCAATCAAGTTCACCACATGCACCTTAGCACGACTTCGAAGCAGAAGCAACGTCTCTTGATCAGCCTCGCTCAACTTCACCTTCTCCGGCTTCCTTGGCCCTTCCAAAAATACATTTGGAATGGAGCCCCAACCCCCTTTGTTCTTGGCAATAACAAAGCAACCTTTCCACCGCTTCATAGAATTGGGAAGACCACTAAAGAGAGATCAGCCAGGTTGTAGATAGAAGAACTCATCGCTTTTCTTCCTTCCAAGAGAATAAATAGACCGAACGATATCATAACCGACCTCCCTCTTCAAATGGAGCCCACAAATGAAAATCCCTGTCAAATGGTGATGGGCATTAGAATGAAGCTGACCTAAAGGGATCTTAAAATTGTCAAACACCATCTGTGTGAAGCCATCAAGTGGTAGCCTTAAGCCTACCTCAAGATCTTCAATAAAGATCAATTGTTCGTCATCATCCAGGATCTAGTCAACAGCAGAACCTTCAGATGGAATCCAAAGCCCGATAGAAGAAGGAATCTCGTACCTCGCCCTAATCCATACAAGGGCTCTCTGGCCCAAGTCGACAGTCCATTCGAACAAAGGCTTTTTCTTATTAGAGGACGTCCCAAAAGATGATTTACGTTTTTTGAAAACAAAATCCTCATCATCCTCTTCATCATCGCCCATTTCGCCATCGTCATCACCTTCTAAAAGAACCTCGCCTTCAGGTTCTCTATTATTAACCCCCAATAACTTGTCAATATCCTCCGCAACGGACACACCCTCCTCGCTGTCAGGAACCACCCTTTGGGATAACCCTTCCTCGTTAGAAACCAAGTCAACCAGGATTGCAAGAAGAGCAGGATAGGTGGAATCACTAGAAGAACTCTCAGAAGAAGAAGAAGAAGAAGAAGAAGAAGAAGAAGAAGAAGTGGACGAAGAAACCTTCAAAGGAGACATCCTTAAACACTAAACGAGACTGGAGCAAAAAAAAATGAAGGAAAAGGAGTACAAGAAGACAAACAAAAACAACTAAGTTACTTACTGATGACAGAGGAATGTCTGGAACTAAATTACTTGAAGAAGGCCTGGCTGGAAAAGACAATTGACAAAAAGGATTAAACTAGCAAAGTGAAAAAAGAGAGCAAGAATGAAAAATTGAAAAACATTACCTCTTTAATATGTCAAGTCAGATATAGGGCACTCAATTACCTAGTGGCAGAAAACTCCTCGAAACAATCAATCAATTAATGGGAAAATCCAAGGGTCGCGTCCATTTATATGAATTGAGACGCTTAAAATTCGTAACCGTTGAAAAACGTTTGAAATTCAAACCATTTTGAAAAATTTTGGAAATTTGAATTTTGAAAATTGGCGCTTCATGTCTTTGACTTAACAAGATCACCTGGGGGGGACATCTGATACCGACCTACGAATATCCGAACTCCAAGCATCGCCTAGAGAATGCTAAGCTCGCCCACCGAATCTCCGAAAGACTCT
This sequence comes from Mercurialis annua, assembly GCF_937616625.2. Classification (NCBI taxonomy): domain Eukaryota; kingdom Viridiplantae; phylum Streptophyta; class Magnoliopsida; order Malpighiales; family Euphorbiaceae; genus Mercurialis; species Mercurialis annua. The sequence goes on from NC_065571.1 coordinate 25,994,189, forward strand.
TCGCCCGAGGCAATACAAGAATCGCCCATACTGTCTTGATCAGACTTCTCCAACTCAGCTGTTAAGCTGACCTCATCCACTCTGGCCTCTCACACCCACTACCCGGAATAATCGGGAAACGTGCCCTAACCATTATCAGAGTTCGTGGGATAAACCCACGAACTACCAGGCAGCAACCGCCATAAGTTCATTATAAATAGAAACCACGGAATTCTGATAGAGGTACGCACAAATCAAACTTAAATACATCAACATTCATCTACTTACCAAAAAACCCTCATTGACTTATGCATTGGAGTGGCTTCCAGGCTGAACCAGCCTGAGGTCCTTTGAGCTTACATTTGCTACTTGTGCATGAAAACAATACGGGCGACCATTGTAGTTTGACCCGTATCAAGTAATATAATTCAAATATCAAAAATATCGTATTCCTTTTCTGAAAACGTTTGCGAAACAATTCTTAGAAACCAGGGTCTTACTGAGCGATATCTCATATCCAGCACAGCCCTGTTTTTAGTCATAGTCATAGCCAATTCCTCTCAAAGCAATTGGTACTAACTTCAAACGGATAACACTTCATCTTTATTAACAACTTATTTATAAGATTATATCAGAGTTTATTATACAAAATACCGTTTGAATTCAATTCATTAATCTTACTTCGACACCTACTGACTACTGCAACCCTAAGGACTTGTACTTCGTGCAAGTCAATAGACTTCCGACACAAAGGAGATGGTCTGTCTGATCCGATTCCGATTTCTTGAAACACAATAGTGAGGGGTCAGTATTTGGGAAAATACTGAGTGAGCTTGCAAGTTGCTAACGGTATTGTAAAAACATAAGATCGCATCTCAAATCAAGTTATAATATGAATATATATATATATATATATATATATATATATATATAAGCAATTACTTGATGCATTTGAAACAAATATTCTAAAATATGACACAACTTACAAATATTCAAATCATACTGATAGATCTGGTCCGACCCGGGAGTGTTCGCACTCTGCCACGTCGATCGCGACCAATCTCTTAACCTCAAAGTGTGTGTCTAACTCACTAGATACGGGGACTCCAGGTTACACTGTAACCGAGTGCTCGCTCGTATCGAATTCATTGTCCAACTTCGAAATTCATATACATATTCATGTTCATATCTCATATGCAAACACACTAGACTGACTCGATACTGGTGATCACACAGCCTATTGATACCCAATAGGTAGCTAGATTTTTCGAATCTCATACTAGTCTCTCATATATAAAAACTTAATAAAATATATAATATTTCAATCAATCATATATAATGCGATGCATATAACGATATACATATATAAAATAACTTTAATATATAATAAACGAAAGTAAAGTGCAACTCACAATGCTAATTCAAGAACTTTACTAATAGCGTAAGCTCCCTGAACTCCTTGTCTGCTAACAGATTAATCTGATAAACCTATCACAAAGATATCGAGTTAATACTTAACTCGATAGATACCATATTCAAACAAGGCACGAATTCGACTTGCTATACTAGTCGTATCTAACACGAATATCAAACTAACTCGATATAGCTTATCTCTATAGCAATATCATATTGCTATCCAAATGTATCTTTTATACACTTTCCGTATTAAAAAACCATATATCAAACCCTTATGAGAAACCTCATTTCAAAACATAACAAACTCATATTCAAAACGTTTTACTTAAACCTTGTTTTTTGTACTTCTTTAAATCATTTTACAAACATAAAATAACCAAACTCCATTCGGCTTTCAAAACTTATTATCGACACATTTTCCATATCTCAAAACCATCATTGAAAACCTTTAAAATCATTTTGAAAACCTTTTAAACTTAAGCTGTCCATACGTAAAACTGCTACGCGCAATAAAATGGTTCGATTTATTTAAGCCACTTGGAGGCCGAATCAACAGAATCTCAAAACTGGAAAGTTTTAGCTAACACCCTTAGGTTTCGGTACCATTAAATGGAACGTAATTCGGAGCTTTGTAGCTCGAGATATCGCCTTCGCAATACCCCTGTTCTGCACGCAAGATTTCCAGCAACCTTCAAACAACTTATTCAATCCAAAAACTCATCATAAATAACTTATTTACAGCTCTATCATCATCAAGTTAATGCCTAAGCCATAATTATCAAGTTTAATCAAAGCTTTGTCCATGGCTGAACCACTCCTAAGCAATTCATACTCAAATTATACATCTAAACCATACTAGAATTCAACTTAAAGCTCATACCCCCAAAACATCATCAAAGACCGAAGTTTGTTCATCATCAAAACTTCAAAAACATCCAACGAACTTTGAAATTAATAGAGGAAAAGAGTTCACCTAGGTCTTTTGATGTTAATTCAAGCAAACAGATGGAGGTTAAGAGCTTGAAACTTGATGATGATGGTGATGGTGATACACGTATTGGAGAGGAAGAAAGGGTAAGGTATTTTTGCTTTCTTTTATTTTATTTTTGTTTTAACCTTTAGCTATCTTAATACATATAAGGTAGATGTGAAAAACTCCTCTTAAGCCCTTATCCTTTTGCCATCTTACCACTAAACACATAAATGAGTTAAATCTTTATCCGACAAGTCCTTACTTTATCCGACAAGTCCTTACTTGTTCTTAATAATAATAATTTCTCTTTTAAATTATTATTATTTCTTAACATATCCTTAAAAATTCTTATGTCGGTGTCCAATCCCGACCTACTTACTCCAAATTTCAAAATTTCAGGATCCGTGGCACGATCCAATGCTCTAACATTTTCAAAGTTATTACAGAAACGTTTGGATTCGTTTCGTAATATTTGTAAATGTTTGGCTTAAGTCGCTAAAATGGTGAGAAGTTTGGATTTATTTCGTAACGATTGTAAACATTTGGCTAAAATCTCTAAAAAGGTGAAACCTTTGAATTTGTTTCATAACGTTTGTTAACGTTTTGCTTAAATTTCTAAAAAGGTGAAACACTTGAATTTGTTTCGGAACATTTGTAAACGTTTGGCTTAAATTGATAAAAAAACGTTTGTAAACGCTTGTCATAAATTTCTAAAAAGGTGCAACACTTGGTTTTGTTTCGTAATATTTGTAATGGTGTGGCTTAAATAGCTAAAAATATGAAACATTTAGATTTGTTTCGTAACGTTTTAAACGTTTAGATTTGTTTTGTAACGTTTGTAAACGTTTGGGTTAAATTGCTAAAAAGGTCAAACACTTTGTTTTGTTTCATAACGTTTGTAAACGTTTGGCTTAAATCGCTAAAAATGTGAAACGCTTGAATTTGTTTCGTAACGTTTTAAATGTTTGGTTTTGTTTTATAACGTTTGTAAACGTTTGGCTTAAATCGCTAAAAAGGTGAAACGTTTGGATTTGTTTCGTAACGTTTGTAAGAGTTTGGCTTAAATCGCTAAAAAGTTGAAACGTTTGGATTTGTTTCGTAATGTTTGTAAACGTTTGTAAACGTTTGGCTTAAATTGCTAAAAAGATGAAAGGCTTATTTTTGTTTAGCAACGTTTGTAAACGTTTGGCTTAAATCGCTAAAAAGGTGAAACGTTTATATTTGTTTTGTGACGTTTCTAAACCTTTGGCTTAAATTGCTAAAAAGGTGAAACACTTGGATTTTTTCGTAATGTTTGTAAACGTTTTGCTTAAATCGCTAAAAAGGTAAAACATTTGGATTTGTTTCGTAACGTTTGTAAATGTTTGGCTAAAATCGCTAAAAAGGTGAAGCCTTTGGATTTGTTTCGTAACGTTTGTAAACGTTTTGCTTCAATTGTTTAAAAGGTGAAACATTTGGATTTCTTTTGGAACGTTGGTAAACATTTGGCTTAAATTGCTAAAAAGGTGAAACACTTGGATTTGTTTCGTAACGTTAGTATACGTTTGTCATAAATTTCTAAAAAGGTTAAACACTTGCTTTTGTTTCGTAAAATTTGTAAAGGTTTGGCTTAAATCGCTAAAATTATGAAACGTTTGGATTTGTTTCATAACGTTTTAAACGTTTGATTTTGTATCGTAGCGTTTGTAAACGTTTGGCTTAAATCGCTAAAAAGGTGAAACGTTTGGATTGGATTAAATGCTAAAAAGACGAAACATTTGGATTTGTTTCGTAAAATTTGTAAACGTTTGGCTTAAATCCTTATGAGGTTCAACGTTTTGTTTTGTTTCGTAATGTTTGTAAACGTTTGGCTTAATTCGCTAAAAAGGTGAAACGTTTGGATTTGTTTTGTGACATTTGTAAACGTTTGGCTTAATTCACTAAAAAGGTAAAACGTTTGGATTCGTTTAGTAACGTTTGTAAACGTTTGGCTTAAATCGCTAAAAAGGTGAAAGGTTTAAATTTGTTTCGTAATGTTTGTAAATGTTTGGCTTAAATCGCTAAAAAGGTCAAACGCTTGGATTTGTTTTGTAATGTTTGTAAACGTCTGCTTAAATTGCAAAAAAGGTGAAACTCTTGGATTTGTTTTGTAATGTTTGTAAACGTTTGGCTTAAATTGCTAAAAAGTTGAAACGCTTGGTTTTCTTTCATAACGTTTGTAAATGTTTGGCCTAAATCGCTAAAAATGTGAAACGTTTGAATTTGCTTCGTAACGTTTTAAATGTTTGGTTTTGTTTCGTAACGTTTGTAAACGTTTAGCTTAAATCGCTAAAAAGGTGAAACGTTTGGACTGGTTTTGTAACGTTTGTAAATGTTTGGCTTAAATCGCTAAAAAGGTGAAACGTTTGGATTTATTTTGTAACATTTGTAAACGTTTGGCTTAAATCGCCAAAAAGGTGAAACGTTTGGATTTGTTTCGTAATGTTTGCAAACATTTGGCTTAAATCGCTAAAAAGGTGAAACATTTGTATTTGTTTCGCAACATTTGCAAACATTTGGCTTAAATAGCTAATAAGGTGAAACGTTTGGATTTGTTTCGTAACGTTCGTAAACGTTTGGCTTAAATCGCTAAAAAAACGTTTGAATTTATTTCGTAGCGTTTGTAAATGTTTGGCTTAAATCGCTAAAAAGGTGAAACGTTTGGATTTGTTTCGTAATATTTGTAAACGTTTGGATTAAATTGCTAAAAAGGTAAAAAGCTTGGTTTTGTTTCGTAACGTTTGTAAACGTTTGGCTTAAATTTCTAAATATGGGAAACGTTTGGACTTGTTTCGTAACGTTTGTAAGCGTTTGGCTTCAATCGCAAAATATGGAAAACATTTGGATTTGTTTTGTAACGTTTGTAAACATTTGGCGTCAATCGCTAAAAATGTGAAACGTTTGGATTTGTTTTGTAACGTTTTCAAACGTTTGGCTTAAATTGTTAAAAAGGTGAAACGTTTGGATTTATTTCGTAAAGTTTTAAACGTTTGCCTAATATCGCTAAAATGGGGAAACATTTGGATTTGTTTCGTAACGTTTGTAAACGTTTGGCTTAAATCGCTAAAAAGGTGAAACGTTTTTTTTTGTTTCGTAACGTTTGTAAACGTTTGGCTTAAATCGCTAAAAATGTGAAACGTTTGAATTTGTTTCGTAACGTTTTAAATGTTTGGTTTTGTTTCGTAACGTTTGTCAACGTTTGGCTTAAATCGCGAAAAAGGTGAAACGTTTGGATTTGTTTCGTAACATTTGTAAATGTTTGGCTTTAATCGCTTATGAGGTTCAACGTTTTGTTTTATTTCGTAACGTTTGGTTTAATTCGCTAAAAAGGTGAAACGTTTGGATTTGTTCTGTAACATTTGTAGACGCTTAGGTTAAATCGCTAACAAGGTGAAACATTTGGATTTGTTTCGTAACTTTTGTAAACGTTTGACTTAAATCGCTAAAAAGGCGAAACTTTTGGATTTGTTTCGTACTGTTTGTAAACATTTGGCTTAAATAGCTAAACAAGGTCAATCGCTTAAATTTGTTTCGTAACGTTTGTAAACGTCTAGCTTAAATTGCTAAAAAGGTGAAACGCTTGGATTTGTTTTGTAATGTCTGTAAAGGTTTGGCTTAAATTGCTAAAAACTTGAAACGCTTGGTTTTGTTTCGTAACATTTGTAAAGGTTTGGCTTAAGTCGCTAAAAATGTGAAACGTTTGAATTTGTTTCATAACGTTTCAAATGTTTGGTTTTGTTTCATAACGTTTGTAAACGTTTGGCTTAAATCGCTAAAAAGGTGAAACGTTTGGATTTGTTTCGTAACCTTTGCAATTATTTGGCTTAACTCGCTAATAAGGGGAAGCGTTTGGATTTGTTTCGCAACGTTTGTAAACGTTTGGCTTAAATCGCTAAAAAGAGGAAACGTTTGGATTTATTTCGTAGCGTTTGTAAACGTTTGGCTTAAATCGCTAAGAAGGTGAATCGTTTGGATTTGTTTCGTAATATTTATAAACATTTGGCTTAAATTGCTAAAAAGGTGAAAAGCTTGGCTTTGTTTCGTAACATTTGTAAACGTTTGGCTTAAATTGCTAAATATTGGAAACGTTTGGATTTGTTTCGTAACGTTTGTAAGCGTTTGGCTTCAATCGCTAAATATGGGAAACGTTTGGATTTGTTTTGTAATGTTTACAAACGTTTGGCTTCAATCGCTAAAAAAGGTGAAATGTTTGGATTTGTTTCGTAATGTTTGTAAACGTTTGGCTTAAATCGTTGAAAAGGTGAAACGTTTGGATTTGTTTCGTAACGTTTTAAACGTTTGCCTAATATGGCTAAAATGGGGAAACGTTTGGATTTGTTTCGTGACGTTTGTAAATGTTTGGCTTAAATCGCTAAAAAGGTGAAACATTTGTTTTTTTTTCGTAACGTTTGTAAACGTTTTGCTTAAATTGCTAAAAAGGTGAAACACATGAATTTTTTTCAGAAATGTTTGTAAACGTTTGGCTTAAATTGCTAAAAAGGTGAAACGTTTGGATTTGTTTCGTAACGTTTGGCTTAAATCGCTAAAAAGGGAAAACGTTTGGATTTGTTCGCAACGTTTATACACGTATGGCCTAAATTGCTAAAAAGGTTAAACACTTGGATTTGATTCATAGTGTTTGTAACTGTTTGGCTTATATCACAAACAAAGGTGAAATGTTTGGATTTGTTTCGCAAAGTTTGTAATCATTTGGCTTAAATCGCTAAAAAGGTGAAATGTTGGATTTGTTTCATAACGTTTCTAAACCTTGGGCTTAAATTGCTAAAAAGGTGAAACGTTTGGATTTGTTTCGTAAGGTTTTTAAACGTTTGGCTTGAATCACTAAAAATGTGAAACGCTTGGATTTGTTTCGTAACGTTTGTAAACTTTTTACTTAAATCGCTAAAAAGGTGAAACGTTTGAATTTGCTTCGTAACGTTTGTAAACATTTTGGTTAAATCGCTAATAAGGTGATATGTTTGGATTTGTTATGTAACGTCTGTAAACGTTTAGCTTAAATTGCTAAAAAGGTGAAACATTTGGTTTTGTTTCGTAACGTTTGTAAACTTTTGGCTTAAATCGCTAAAAAGGTGAAACGTTTGGATATTATTCGTAACGTTTGTTTTAAATCGATAAAAAGGTGAAACGTTTTGATTTGTTTTGTAACATTTATAAACGTTTCGCTTAAATTGCTAAAAAAGGTTTCATAATGTTATAAGCGTTTGGATTAGTTTCGTAACGTTTGTAAACGTTTGGCTTAAATCGCTGATAAGGTTAAATATTTGGATTTGTTTCGTAACGTTGGCAAACGTTTGGCTTAAATCGCTAAAAGGGTGAAAAGTTTGGCTTAAATCGCTAAAAAGTTGAAACGTTTGGATTTGTTACGAAACGTTTGTAAACGTTTGGATTTGTTACGAAACGTTTGTAAACGTTTGCCTTAAATCGCTAAAGAGGTGAAACGTCTGGAATTAAATTGCTAAAAAGGTGAAATGTTTGGATTTGTTTCGTAACGTTTGTAAACGTTTGGCTTAAATAGCTAAAAAGGTGAAACGTTTAGATTTGTTTTCAAATGTTTGTAAACGTTTGGCTTAAATCGCTAAAAAGGTGAAACATTTGGTTTTGTTTTGTAACGTTTGTAAACGTTTTGTTTAAATTACTAAAAAGGTGAAACGCTTGGATTTATTTCGTAGCGTTTGTAAACATTTGGCTTGAATCGCTTAAAATGTGAAACATTTGGATTTATTTCTTAACGTTTGTAAACATTCAGCTTAAATCTCTAAAAAGGTTAAACGTTTGGTTTTTTTCGTAACGTTTGTAAATGTTCAGCTTAAATATCTAAAAGGGTGAAATATTTGGTTTTGTTTCGTAACGTTTGTAAAAGTTCGGCTTAAATCGCTAAAAAGGAAAAACGTCTGGATTTGTTCCGTATAGTTTGTAAATGTTTGGCTTAAATTGCTAAAAAGGGGAAACGTTTGGATTTGTTTCATAACGTTTGTAAACGATTGGTTTTGTTTCGTAATTTTTTTAAACGTTTGGCTTAAATCACTAAAAATGTGAAACATTTGGATTTGCTTTGTAACGTTTGTAAACCTTTGGCTTTAATTGCTTAAAAGGTGAAACGTTTGGATTTGTTTCGTAATATTTGTAAACGTTTGGCTTCAATCGCTAAAAAGGTGAATCGTTTGGATTTGTTTCATAACGTTTGTAAGCGTTTGGCTTAAATCGCAAAAAACGTGAAACGTTTGGATTTGTTTCGTAACCTTTTAAACTTTTTGCTTAAATTTCTATAATGGGGAAACACTTGGATTTGTTTCGTAACGTTTGTAAACATTTGACTTAAATATCTAAAAAGGTAAAACGTTTGGATTTGTTTCGTTACGTTTGTACACGTTTGGCTTATATTGCTTAAACATTGAAACGGTTGGATTTGTTTCGTAACGTTTGTAAACGTTTGGCTTAAATCGCTAAAAAAGGTGAAACGTTTGGATTTATTTCGTAGTGTTTTTAAATGTTTGGCTTCAATCGCAAAAAAGGGGAAACATTTGGATTTGTTTCATAACGTTTGTAAACGTTTGGCTAAGCTAAAATAGGGAAACTTTTGGATTTGTTTCACAACGTTTGTAAACGTTTGGCTTAAATCGCTAAAAAGGTGAAACGTTTGGATTTGTTTCATAACGTTTGTTAACGTTTGGCTTAAATCGCTAAAATGGGGAAACGTTTGGATTTGTTTCGTAACGTTTGTAACACTTGGATTTTTTTCTTAACGTTTGTAAATGTTTGGTTTTGTTTCGTAACGTTTATAAATGTCTGGCTTAAATCACTAAAATGGGGAAACGTTTGGATTTGTTTTCTTAACGTTTGTAAACGTTTGGCTTCAAATACTAAAAAGGTGAAACGTTTAGATTTGTTTCGTAACGTTTGTAAACGTTTTACTTAAATTTCTAAAAATGTGAAAACTTTGTTTTTGTTCCGTAATGTTTGTAACCGTTTGGATTTGTTTCATTACATTAATAAACGTTTGTAAATGTTTGGCTTTAATCGCTAAAAAGGCGAAACGTTTGGATTTGTTTCGTATCGTTTGTAAGCGTTTGGATTAAATCGCTAAAAAGGTGAAACAATTGGATTTGTTTCGTACTGTTTGTAAGCGTTTGGCTTAAATCGCTAAAAAGGTGAAACGTTCGGATTTGTTTCGTATAGTTTGTACACGTTTGGCTTAAATCGCTAAAAAGTTGAAACTCCTAGTTTTGTTTGGATTTGTTTCGTAACGTTTGAAACGTTTGGCTTTAATCGCTAAAAATGTGAAACGTTTGGAATTTTTTTGTAACGTTTGTAAACATTTGGCTTAAATCGCTAAAGGGGTGAAACGTTTGGATTTGTTTCGTAACATTTTGAACGTTTGGCTTAAATCGTTAAAATGGGGAAACATTCGGATTTGTTTCGTAACGTTTGTAAACCTTTGGCTTAAATTGCTTAAAAGGTGAAATGCTTGGATTTGTTCGTGACATTAGCTTTTGGTTTTGTTTCGTAACGTTTGGATTTATTTCGTAACCTTTGTAAGTGTTTGTCTTAAATCGCTAAAAAGGTGAAACGTTTGGATTTGTTTCGTAACGTTGTAAAAGTTTGGCTTAAATGGCTAAAAAGGTGAAATATTTGGATTTATTTCGCAACGTTTATAAACATTTGGCTTAAATTGCTAAAAAGATGAAAAGCTTGGATTTGTTTCATAACGTTTTAAACATTTGGTTTTGTTTCGTAATGTTTGTAAACGTTTGCCTTAAATCGCAAAAAAGGTGAAACGTCCTATTTTGTTTCATAACGTTTGTAAACGTTTGGCTTAAATCGCTAAAAAGCTGAAACATTTGGATTTGTTCCGTAACGTTTGTAAACGTGTGGCTTGAATTTCCAAAAAAGGTGAAATATTTGGATTTGTTTCCTAACGTTTTTAAATGTTTGGCTTAAATTGCAATAAAGGTGAAACGCTTGGATTTGTTTCGTAACGTTCGTAACTTTTGGCTTAAATCGCCAAAAGGTGAAACGTTTGGATTTGTTTCGTAACGTTTGTAAAAGTTTGGCTTAAATCGCTAAAAAGGTGAAACCTTTGGATTTATTTCGAATAATCTATAAATGTTTGGCTTAAATGGGTAAAAAGGGGAAACGTTTGGTTTTGTTTCGTAATGTTTGTAAACGTTTGGCTTATATCACTAAAAAGGTGAAACATTTGGATTTATTTCGTAACATTTGTAAACATTTGTTTTAAATCGCTAAAAAGGTGAAACATTTGGATTTGTTTCGTAACGTTTGTAAACGTTTGGCTTAAATTGGTAAAAAGGGTTTCGTAACGTTTTAAACGTTTGGATTAGTTTCGTAACGTTTGTAAACGTTTGGCTTAAATCGCTAAATAGGTGAAACATTTGGATTTGTTACGTAACGTTTGTAAACGTTTGGCTTAAATCATTAAAGAGGTGAAACATTTGGATTTAAATTGCTAAAAAGGGTGAAACGTTTGTAATTGTTTCGTAAAGTTTGTAAACGTTTGGCTTATATCGCTAAAAAGGTGAAACGATTAGATTGGTTTTGTAAGGTTTGTAAACGTTTGGCTTCAATCGCTAAAAAGGTGAAACGTTTGGTTTTGTTTCGTAACATTTCTAAACGTTTGGTTTAAATTGGTAAAAAGCTGAAACGCTTGGATTTGTTTTGTAACGTTTGTAAACGTTTGGCTGAAATTGCTAAAAAGGTGAAATGCTTGGATTTGTTTCGTAACGTTCGTAATCTTTTGGTTTTGTTTCCTTATGTGTGAATTTGTTTCGTAACGTTTTTAAACGTTTGGCTTAAATCGCTAAAAAGGTGAAACGTTTGGATTTGCTTCGTAATGTTGTAAACATTTGGCTTAAATCGCTAAAAAGGTGAAATGTTTGGATTTGTTTCGCAACGTTTATAAACGTTTGGCTTAAATTGCTAACTAGGTGAAACGTTTGGATTTGTTTCGTAGAATTAAATTGCAAAAGAGGTGAAACGTCCTGTTTTGTTTCGTAACGTTTGTAAACGTTTGGCTTAAATCGCTAAAAAGGTGAAACGTTTGGATTTGTTTCGTAACGTTTGTAAACGTTTGGCTTAAATCGCCAAAAAAAGTTTAACGTTTGGATTTGTTTCGTAACATTTTTAAACGTTTGGCTTATATCACTAAAAAGGTGAAACGCTTGGATTTGTTTCGTAACGTTTGTAACTTTTGGCTTAAATCGCTAAAAAGGTGAAAAGTTTGAATTTATTTCGTAATGTTTGTAAAATTTTTGCTTAAATTGCTAAAATTGTGAAACATTTGGATTTGTTTCGTATAGTCTATTAACGTTTGGCTTAAATCGATGAAAATGTGAAACGTTTGGTTTTGTTTCTTAATGTTTGTAAATGTTTGGCTTATATCGCTAAAAAAGTGAAACGTTTGGATTTGTTTCGTAACATTTGTAAACGTTTGTTTTAAATCGCTAACAAGGTGAAACGTTTGGATTTGTTTCGTAACGTTTGTAAACGTTTGGCTTAAATTTCTAAAAAGGGTTTCGTAACGTTTTAAACATTAGGATTAGTTTCGTAACGTTTGTAAACGTTTGGCTAAAATCGCTAAAAAGGTGAAACATTTGGATTTGTTTCGTAACGTTTGTAAAGGTTTAGCTTAAATCTCTAAAAAGTTAAAACGTTTGGCTTAAATCGCTAAAAAGGTGAACCGTTTGGATTTGTTACGTAACGTTTGTAAACGTTTTTCTTAAATCGCTAAAGAGGTGAAACGTATGGATTTAAATTGCTAAAAAGGTAAAACGTTTGATTTGTTTCGTAACGTTTGTAAAAGTTTGGCTTAAATCGCTAAAAAGGGGAAACGTTTAGATTTTTTTTATAACGTATGTAAACGTTTGGCTTAAATCGCTAAAAAGGTGAAACATTTGGTTTTGTTTCGTAACGTTTGTAAACGTTTGGTTTCAATTGCTAAAAAGGTGAAACGCTTGGATTTGGTTCGTAGCGTTTGTAAACATTTGGCTTGAATCTCTAAAAAGGCGAAACGTTTGGATTTGTTTCGTACCGTTTGTAAACGTTCGGCTTAAATCACTAAAAATGTGAAATGTTTGGTTTTTTTTTCGTAACGTTTGTAAACGTTCGGCTTAAATAGCAAAAAAGGTGAAACGTTTGGTTTTGTTTCGTAACGTTTGTAAACGTTTGGCTTAGATCTCTAAAAATTGGAAACGTTTGGATTTGTTTTGTTACGTTTTAAACCTTTGGCTTTGTTTCGCAACGTTTGTAAACGTTTGGCTTAAATCGCTGAACAGGTGAAATGTTTGGATTTGTTTCGTAACGTTTGTAAACCCTTGGCTTAAATTGCTAAAAAGGTGAAATGTTTGGATTTGTTTCGTAACATTTGTAAACGTTTGGCTTCAATCGCTAAAAAGGTGAAACATTTGGATTTGTTTCGTAAAGTTTGTAAACGTTTGGCATAAATCGCTAAAAAGGTGAAACGTTTGGAATTGTTTCGTAACGTTTTAAACGTTTGTCTTAAATCGCTAAAATGGGAAAATATTTGGATTTGTTTCGTAACGTCTGTAAACGTTTGACTTATATCGCTAAAAGGGTGAAACGTTTGGATTTGTTTCGTAACGTTTGTAAACGTTTGGCTTCAATCGCAAAAAAAGGGAAACGCTTGGATTTGTTTCATAATGTTTTTAAACGTTTGGCTTAAATCGATAAACTGGGAAAACGTTTTGATTTGTTTCATAACGTTTGTAAACGTTTACCTTAAATCGCTAAAAAGGGGAAACATTTGGTTTTGTTTCGTAACGTCTGTAAACGTTTGGCATAAATCGCTAAAATGGGGAAACGTTTTGATTTGTTTCGTAACCTTTGTAAACTTTTGGATTTGTTTCGCAACGTTTGCAATCGTTTGGTTTCGTTTCGCAACGTTTATAAACGTCTGCCGTAAATCGCTAAAAAGGGTTAACGTTTGGATTTGTTTCGTATCGTTTGCAAACGTTTGGCTTAAGTTGCTAAAAATGTTAAATTTATTTTTTTGTTCCGTAATGTTTGTAAAAGTTTTGATTTGTTCGTAACGTTTGTAAACGTTTGGCATAAATCGCTAAAAAGGTGAGAGGTTTGGATTTGTTTCGTAGCGTTTGTAAATGTTCGGCTTAAATCGCTAAAAATATGAAACGTTTGGATTTGTTTGTACCGTTCGTAAACGTTTGGCTTCAATCCCTAAAAAGGTTGAACGTTTGGATTTGTTTCGTAACGTTTTTAAACGTTTGCCGTAAATCGCAAAAAAGATGAAACGCTTGGTTTTGTTTCGTAATGTTTGTCTTAAATTGCTATATATGGTAAACGTTTGGCCTCAATCGCTAAAAATGTGAATCATTTGGATTTGTTTCGTAACGTTCGTAAACGTTTGGATTTGTTTTGGCTTAAATCGCTAAAATGGGGAAACGTTTGGATTTGTTTCGAGGCGTTTGTAAATGTTTGGCTTAAATCGCTAAAAAGGTGAAACGTTTGGTTTTATTTGGTAGCGTTTGTAAACGTTTTGCTTAAATTGCTTAAAATATTAAACACTTGGATTTGTTTCGTAACATTTGTAAACGTTTGGCTTAAATTGCTCAATAGATGAAACGCTTGGATTTGTTTCGTAACGTTTGTAATCGTTTGGTTTGTTTCATAATGTTTGGATTTGTTTCCTAACATTTGTAATATTTGGCTTAAATCGCTAAAAAGGTGAAACGTTTGGATTTATTTCGCAACGTTTGTAAACGTTTGGCTTAAATCGCTAAAAAGGTGAAACGTTTGGATTTGTATTGCAACGTTTATAAACGTTTCACTTAAATTGCTAAAAATGTGAAACGCTTGGATTTGTTTCATAACGTATTAAACGTTTTGTTTTTTCGTAATGTTTGTAAACATTTGATTTAAATCACAAAAAAGGTGAAACATTCTATTTTGTTTCGTAACGTTTGTAAATGTTTGGCTTAAATCTCTAAAAAGATGAAATGTTTGGATTCGTTTTGTAACGTTTGTAACCGTGGCTTAAATCGCCAAAAAGGTGAAACGTTTGGATTTGTTTCGTAACGTTTTTAAACATTTGGCTTATCGCTAAAAAGGTGAAACTCTTGTATTTGTTTTGTAGCGTTTGTAACTTTTGGCTTAAATCGCTAAAAAGCTGAAACGTTTGGATTTGTTTCGTAGCGTTTGTAAACGTTTAGCTTAAATCGCTAAAAAGGTGAAACCTTTGGATTTGTTTCGTAACGTCTATAAACGTTTGGCTTAAATCACCAAAAAGGGGAAACGTTTCGTTTTGTTTCGCAACTTTTGTAAACATTTGGCTTATATCGCTAAAAAGGTGAAACGTTTGAATTTCTTTTGTAACGTTTGGCTTAAATCGCCAAAAAGATGAAACGTTTGGTTTTGTTTCGCAATGTTAGTAAACGTTTGGCTTATATCGCTAAAAGGGTGAAATGTTTGGATTTGTTTTTGATAACTTGGGATCTCAAGTGGTGCTCAGCTCCGATGGATACTTCAACGCCGTACCTACAAAGTACAAAACAACCGTGAAAAGGATGCCGGAAGGGGATTCCGGCAAACCACTCCGACGGTCTAATCAGTAACTTTCTTAGTGAGAGAAAGAATAAGAAGTGAAAGGTAGTTATGAGTTGAGAGAAAAAGAGAATTAACCTTTTTACCTATTTTCCTTTTGCCTTTTATACTAATGTCTTTGTTTCTCTTTGTCTGGGCCGACAGGTCTGACTTCATTCTCTTTGTCTGTGCAGATGTTTTGTCTGGAATGTCAGGGTACGTTCTGACAGATTTGTCCCGTGTGTTCGGATTGGTTGTGCTAGGTGACTTCCGAGATATGCTCATTTTAGGTTGTTGCTCTGATCGGTTTGTGATGTTGGCTTGTTCCGGTTTATCCTTATTAGTTGTGTTTGATGTATCTTGGTGAGTCCGAGATATGCTGTGAGTCGGCCTTTGCTGTCCTCGGTTCGTTTATCTGTTTATCACGTTATGTTTGACATATCTCAGTGGGTCCGAGATGTGCTGTGGATTGGCCTTTGCTGTCCTTGGTCCGTTTATCTGTTTATCACAAGTCCCCCCCTGGCGTGTTGGATATTTATGTCCAAAAAATTTATGTCCGTGTGTGTTTTGCTTTTATTGCATGTATTTATTGCCGGCGCTTTTGTTACACGTGTTGTCTTTTTTGCTGTTTGTGCCACAGATGTTGTCCCCCACTAGCACATTTATTGATGTGTCCTTTGGATTTGGTTCGTTTTTTGAGGTGACTCTTCAGTTGCCCTTGTTCGGTTTCTATAAAAACCTTTCTTTGTTTATTCGCTTATTTTCTTTCCTCTTGTTTTTCTTTTGCTCTCCCCTTTGTCTCTTCTCACCGTTCTTTGCTTTTCTTGCTGTTCTTGCTGTTCTTGCTGTTCTTCAAGATTTAATTGTAAGTTTTCCCACTTTTGTTCCGTTTGATCTGTTTTTAGTTTGTGCCTTTGTTTGTCTCTGTTTTTGTTTGTTTGTTCGTTGTTCTTTGTATACTTAGGGTTTATTTCTTTTGATTATCTGTTTTTCTTTTTTGCCTTTAGTGAATAAATGTCGGGCGAAGAAGATTCTCAGAACCTGTCCGAGCGAGACCTAGATATGAATATTGATGAGGACCTTAGTAGTAGTGATAGTGATCCTGTCGAGGATACCGAAGATGGTATTGTTGGTGAAAATAGGTTAGATGATCTGGTATGCTCGGAAGCGACTTCTTATGCTCGGCCTAGGCGTGTTAGACCTAGGAAGTCAAAAACTGCGGCTGTTAGGAGGGTGATGATGGAGACTACGTTTGCCGAGCTTACCCAACACTATTTGGACTATTTAGGATCGAAACTTAGGATTCCGGACGGTTACACTTTAGAGTTGCTCCTCCGGGTATAACCATAAACGCCCCTGTTGACCCGGGGTATGTAATTGTTTGTGTGGAGCATCTTCACTCCGGTGTTAGGATTCCCTTTCAGACCGACCTTGTTGATCTGCTTCGGTGGTATCAGATGCCTTTGAGTCAATTTCATCCGAACGGTATTAGGCATTTCTTTACCGTTCGGGCTCTTTGTTTAAAAAATAAGATACCTTTCTCGGTTAAATTTTTTGCTAGTATGTACGGTCTAGTTTTTAATGGCGAGTTTGACTTTGCTTATTTTAAAATTCTTATGTCAGAGCCTAGGCGAATAGTTGAGAATGTTACCACGTCCCTTAAACGTTTTAGGGTGGACTGGTTTAGACTTAGGCATCCCTCGGCTTTTACCGAACTGCCTCGTTGCTGGTCATGTGTATCTCCGGAGCATACTTTCATTAGGAGGGATAAGATCTGAGAAACAGCACATGCTCGTCTTCAGGTTTTATTGGGGCAGATCGGCCCTGTGAATACCGAGGAGCTCATTCCTCGGTTGAGGATTGTAAAGTTTAATCCTAATCGCAAAGGTTGTTCTCAGTTTTTATTTTTGTATTTTTTGTTTGTCTGCTGTATTTGATTAAGTATACGTATGTCGTTATGTTATTCATCGGTGGTTTTATTTTATTTTTTTATTTGTTTTTGTAGCGATGGATATGGCTGCTTTTACTGCCGGGAGGCGAGCTAGACCAACTAAGGGGCAGACGTCCCGAGCTGTGGATGCCTCTCAGCCGAAGATGGCTGATGTTCTTAAGGCTGGCGGTCTCGGTGTAAACTTAGACGCGGTGCCTCCTCTTGCTGAGAAGAAACGAAAGAGGGGGAAGACCGTTGGCAAAAGGCCTTCTGATCAGGGTGTTGACCCGTTATCCGCCGAGATTGACGCTTTTCAGGATGCGTCTGGTGACGAGAGGCCGAATGAACCTGTTGTTTTAGCTTTTAATGCTGGTGTGGCGGCTGCTGGACCGGGAGTCGAGTCAGTATCTGTCCCGGTTTTTGATGCTGATTTATCGCTGGCTGATAAAGGTCTGTCTCGGAAGGGGAAAGGTAAGGCTGTGGATCCCGTTGAAGTCCCTGCCGAGACTATAGCTGACCCGACTTTGACTTCTTCTGTCATTGCTCGGTATTTGAAGAGGAAGACGTCGGCAGACACTGTTGAGAATTATCCCACCGCTCTTTCCTTGGCCCGTCTTTGTTCTCTTCCGAAAGACGTGGATGGTATGAAGATTGTTCATCCTCGGGACTTCATTGATGGGGGTTGTTCTTTGGCCTTTCAGGTATAAATTTTTGTCTTTATTTATATATATTTTTATGCGGTTTGTGCTGATCGTGGTTTTTATTTTTGACAGTTGATCAACCACCTGCTCGGTGCTCGTTCGGTTCAGGACGATTTAGTCAATCAGGCATCCGCTGATCGGGAGAAAGCTGAGTCTGCTGCTGCTGCTTTGGAGTCTGAGCAGATTGCTCGAGCCAACGTTAAATCTGTGCTTGATAATCATATCAATGAGTATAATGCGCAGATTGCCGATCTGAAGAAAGAAGTGGCTAGTTTGACCGAGGCTCGAGTTGAACTAAAACAAAAACATGAGTTGGAGCTTATCAAGCAAAGAGAGCAGCATGATACGGTTTTGGCTGAGCAGAAGCGGTTATCTTCGGAGGAGCTTGAGAAAGCTATGAAGGCTGTTCGCACCGAGGTTACTGCTGAGTTCGGTCAATTGACTGACCTTCTGGAGGATGACTTGAAAGAGAGAGTGGGGCCTCTGTTGCTTCCTGATGCTGATCCGGAATGTCTTTATCTGGACGTAACCGCTATGTATGAGGTGTTGATGCGTAAGAAGGCCGAAGTGTCTGATGCGGCTACTGAAATGATAGCCGAGCTGAGCAAGGATTTTGATCGGATAGATCAAGAGAACGCCCAAGTTGCTAGTGATCAGAGGACTGGTCAGACAACTATTGCTCCTTCGGTGCTCGGCCAGCTTGATGTGAGTCATTATGAAGAAGCTGGATTGAGCGAGGGTGGTGGTTCTTTGTCTGGAAATGGTGTGCAGTTGCCCGATGATATTTCTCGGGCTGTAATAGATTAGGCCTTGTAATAAATCAACTTTTTGTTCGGATTATTCCCAGTGTTATATATATATATATATATTTCCTTCCTTTTTGTTTTATCTTTGTGCTCGGTTTTCGCTTGGTTATATATTTTTTCTGTGTTTCTATATTGTTTTAGGTTATGGGTTTGTTCGGAGAAAGCGATTGCTTTAAGTCGTTTTAAGCTATTGCTATAAATCGTTTTAAGCTATTGCTTTGTTCGGATAAAGCGATTGCTTTAGATCTGTTTAAGCTATTGCTTTGTTCGGATAAAGCGATTGCTTTAGATCTGTTTAAGCTATTGCTTTGTTCGGATAAAGCGATTGCTTTAAGTCTTTTTTAAGCTATTGCTTTGTTCGGATAAAGCGATTGCTTTAGATCTGTTTAAGCTATTGCTTTGTTCGGATTAAGCGATTGCTTTAGATCTGTTTAAGCTATTGCTTTGTTCGGATAAAGCGATTGCTTTTAGTCTTTTTTAAGCTATTGCTTTATTCGGATAAAGCGATTGCTTTAGATCTGTTTAAGCTATTGCTTTATTCGGATAAAGCGATTGCTTTAAGTCTTTTTTAAGCTATTGCTTTGTTCGGATAAAGCGATTGCTTTAGATCTGTTTAAGCTATTGCTTTGTTCGGATAAAGCGATTGCTTTAAGTCTTTTTTAAGCTATGGTGTTGCACACCTCGTTTTTGTTTTTTCTTTTTCTTTTATTGATAGGGGAAAAACTTGCATTTTGGGCCTACAGCCGACTTTGGACTAAATGCAAGTGAAAAAACCCCTGACAGACTCGATAACCTGAATGTTGTCTACTGGTAGAATCTTTTGAGAACTCTGGGTTTGACTCGTTTGTTATGATATGTTGCCATCCTTTGTTTGTATGCTTCGATGTGCATTAATGCTTGATCTCTTCTCTCTTCTAGTAAATCGAGGCAAATTTTGGTGTTTTCTTCGTTTTGTTGTTCGTCGAAGTATTGTACTCTGATGGTGGGCATGCCGATTTCGACTGGCACCATTGCTTCGCACCCATAGGTCAAGCTGTATGGTGTTCTTCCTGTGCCAGCTTTTGGAGTGGTTCTGTATGACCATAGTACGTTATGTAGCTCATCAGCCCATCGACCCTTAGCTTCGTCGAGGCTCTTTTTCAGGCCATTAACAATGGTCCGATTGGTGACTTCTGTCATTCCGTTGCTATGTGGGTGGGTGACCGAAGTGAACCTTAGGTCAATTCCTTTTTCAATGCAGAATTCTCTGAAGTTTTTGTTGTCGAATTGCTTTCCATTGTCGGTTATGATGGTTTTTGGGATCCCAAAACGACAAATTATTTCTCTTCGGACGAAGCTTCGAACTCGCGCTTCTGTTATGGTGGACACAGCTTCGGCTTCTACCCATTTTGAGAAGTGGTCGACTGCTACTATCAGGAATTTTCGCTGCTTACTTGCAGTTGGAAAAGGCCCGACAATGTCTATTCCCCACATGCTAAATGGCCAAGGGCTTACTATTGGGTTTTGTTCCGCTGTTGGCTGATGGTGGACGTTTTGGTGGTATTGACATTTTTCACATTTTTGCACCAGATTTGCTGCGTCTTGTGCCAGTGTCGGCCAGTAGTATCCTTGTAAAACAGCTTTTCGGTAGAGAGCTAGATGTGAGATGTGACTTCCACATACACCTTCGTGTATCTCGGCCAATACATATTTCCCTTCTTCCACTGTGGGGCATCTGGACCAGGGGTGTGAGAAGGCTTTTTTGTATAGAATCCCGTCTCGGTATGAGAAGTGTGGTGCTCGGCGTTTTACTTTCTTTGCTTCTTTGTTGTCCTCGGGCAGACTCCCATTCTCGATGTATGAAATGATGTGTTCCATCCACTGGTCTAAAGGGTTGATGAGGAATGTGACTTCGGGATTCTGGATACTACTGAAATTTTGAACTGAGCATGGTGTGCTCGACATTGTTTCTCTGGATGCCCCTGCCTTTGCTAGTGTGTCTGCTTCTGTGTTTTCTTCTCTGGGGATTTGCTCTAACTCCCATTTCCCACCTTCTTCGGTAATTTTTGCAAGTAGCTCTTTCACTCGGTCTACGTATTTTTTCATTTCCGGGTCCTTTACTTCGTATAACCCAAGTACCTGATTAACCACTAGCTGAGAGTCACTCTGGATTTTGACATATTCAGTCTTGACTACCGTTGCCATCCTTAATCCATTTATCAAAGCCTCATACTCTGCTGCATTGTTGGTTGCTGGAAAATTTAGGTGGATCGAGTGTTGCATTTTGATTTTGTGTGGTCCTCTTAGTATTATGCCCGCTCCTGCCCCGGTTATATTTGATGCCCCATCGACTTGCAGTGTCCAGCTAAACAGACCCTTGTCTACTTCGGTGGGTTGGTCGTGTGTTGTTGTTTCTGCTACAAAGTCGGCTAGGATCTGGGCTTTCATTGCTGTTCGCGGCTCATATTTGATGTCGTATGATCCTATCATGACTGACCAGTTGATTAGCCGTCCTGATGTTTCCGGTCTTGCCAGTGCTTTTCGTAGGGGTTGGTTTGTTCGGACTATAACGGTGTGAGCCTGAAAGTATCTTTTTAGATTTTCCACTGTTAAGACCAATGCGAGTGCAAATTTCTCAATTTTGCTGTATCGGATCTCAGGACCTTTTAACACCTTGCTTGTGTAATATACCGGCTTTTGCTCGGTCAATTCCTCCTTCACCAGTACCGATGCCACTGTTTCATTTGTGACACTTAGGTATAGGTATAATACTTCTCCGGTTTCAGGTCTTCCGAGCAATGGTGGTGAACTCAGGAATTTCTTGAGTTCTTCGAAAGATTGTTGACATTCCTCGGTCCACTCGAATTTTTTCACATTTCTCAATGTTTTAAAGAATGGGAGACACCTTTTGGCCGAGTTGGACACGAATCGACCAAGGGCCGTGATTCTTCCATTTAGCTTCTGAACTTCTTTAGCTGATTTTGGCGCCTTCATATCTAGAATTGCCTTTGTTTTTTCCGGATTTACCTCGATACCTTTTTGGGAGATGAGGTATCCTAGGAATTTTCCTGCTGGGACTCCGAATGCGCACTTGTCCGGATTTAGCTTGAGTTTGTATTTTTTTAGCTTTGTGAAGACTTCTTCCAAGTCTCTCGCATGATCTTCTACTTTTTTGGACTTGACGATGATGTCGTCTACATAGACTTCCATGTTACGACCAATCTGGTCTTTGAACACGAAATTCATTAGACGCTGATATGTTGCCCCTGCATTTTTTAGTCCGAATGGCATTTGTTTGTAGCAGTATGTGCCATTTTCGGTTACAAAGCTTGTTTTTTCTTCATCATCTTTGTGCATTGGAATTTGGTGGTATCCGTGGGCTGCGTCTACGAACGAGTAGACTTCGTAGCCGCTGGTTGAGTCGACCAGCTGGTCAATGCTTGGCAAGGGATAGCTGTCTTTGGGGCATGCTCGGTTTAGGTCTGTGAAATCTATGCACAGTCTCCACTTTCCATTCGGCTTTTTTATGAGCACGACATTGGATAGCCACTCAGGGTAATATACTCTTCTGATGAAGCCTGCTGCTAGTAGTTTGTCTACCTCGGTTTTGATGGCGATCTGTCTGTCTATTGCGAAGGCTCTTTTCTTTTGTTTGACTGGTTTGTGTTTTGGGTCGACATTGAGTTTATGTGATATTATTGCCGGGTCGACCCCTTCTATTTCGCCTGGGGTATTAACGAATTCAACTTCGTTTCTGATCAGCATGTCGGTTATCTCATGTTTTATTGGTTTAGGTAGTTCTGCGCTTATCTGGACCAATCTTGGTGTTATACCTGCCAGACTGACTCTTTCCATCTTTCCGTGTGGTTCGAGCTTGCCTTCATCCGAGTCTGGTATCTCCATTGTTTCAATGGCTAGGGTTTCTGATACTGCTCTCATTGATACCAGGTAGCACTGCTTGGCTATGTCTTGTCTTCCCCTAACTGTTACCACTCCTTCCTCGGTTGGTATTTTCATGCACAAGTATTTAATGCATGTGACAGCTCCCGTACTATATAACATAGGTCTGCCGAGTATGACGTTGTAAGCAAGCGGCATATCAACAACCATGAACAGTGTTTTAAATTTCTTAGTGATACCGACCAGGCCTCCTTCTGTGGATCCGTTTTCTTTCCCCAGCTCTACCATTAATTCCGCTACTCCTTCGGTTTGTACCGGTGTTCCCCCTAGGCCAACTAGGGGGGTTTTGACTGGTTTAAGGTTCAGTATTGAGCAGCCGATTCCGAGATATGCCTGTTTCGTGATGAGGTTAACTGAGCTTCCTTCGTCTACCAGCTATCTCATTACCCAGAAATTTTCTATCAAACCCGAGATTACCAGCGGATCCTGGTGGGGAAAATCTATTCCTTCCCCGTCAGTTGTGCCGAACTTTACTTCTGGTATAGCTTTAGCCATTGATATGTTCATCACCATCTTCTGCCTTTTGCGTCTTCCTCGCTTGTATTCTGGGTCCGTCATTCCGCGTGCTACGGTGTTAATTATTCCTGACACGTTTTGTCTTTTTGGTGGCGGTGCTTCCTCTCTTTTTCCATTGTTATCCCTTTGGTTTCTTCCTCCTGAGTTGTAATTTTTGCTCTGTGCCACAAAGTCTTTTAACCGACCGACTTGTACCAAACGGTCGATTTCTTTCTTCAGACTTCCGCATTCGTCGGTGACATGGCCATGGCCGTCGTGGAACTGACAATATTTTTTCTGTCTCCCTCATATTGTAGTTTGGATGTGTGATCTCGGTGTATTGAGTGGAATGAAGGCTTGGTCTTCTACTTTTACTAGTCGATGTGGGTCTGCTCGCTGTGGACCGACTTGTTGTTGGTTTCTTGGTCCGAATCTGTCGTGCCTGGCACTTTGATCGAAGTTGGGCCTCGGTGTGCGGAACGGTGCTGTAGTTTGTGTGGCTTTTCGCCGTTGTTCTTCGTCCAAATTTATATAGTTCCAGGCTCGGTCCATAAGCTGCGAGTAAGTTTGTACTGGGTTTGTTATCAGGTTATCCCGGAAGGCCATCATTGTTGTGTTGTCTTTCATTGCATCTATCACAGTATCATCATTCAAATTTCCCACTTCGACCGCTTCTGCATTGAATCGGCCGATATAACTCTGCAGACTTTCTCCTGGTTTCTGGTAGCAAAGTTTTAAGTCACTGGACTTTTTCTTCCGTTGTATGCTTGGTGGGAAATGTGTTCGGAAAGCTCTTGCCAGCTCGTCGAAGCTTCGAATAGAGCCTTCTTTTAGGCTTTGATACCATATGGCAGCTGGTCCTTTTAGGGTAGTTGGGAAGAGTTTGCAGACGGCCGCCTCGGACAAACATTGTACCATCATGACCACTTGGAAACAACTCAAGTGTGTGATCGGGTCCCCTGTTCCATTGTAATCGTCTAACTGCGGTGTTTTGTAGTTTAAAGGGAAGGGTTCTTCTCGTATTTCGGCCGACAGTGGGTTTCCGATGTTCAGGAAGCTTGTGTTTCTTGGCTCTTTCCTTCTACATTTTTCCATCTCGGTTCTGACCCTTTCGGTGATTTCTTGCTCCAGGTTCTTTTTCTTTGGTGAATCAGCACCCGAGCTGTGCACGCTCTCTTCGATCTCAACCCGTTTTGGTGTCTTTTTATGTCCCTCTGGAGTTTTATGTCCGGTCTGCGCCGGCTCTGGGTTTTGTTCTCGTGGATTTTTCTCGCGGTTTGCTTCCTCAGGTGTTGTTTGGCCTTGGTAGAATTCCTGTGGGTAAGGTGGTGCGGTCGGTATGTATGGTGGAGTGGTAGTGTTATCCTGAGTTGCAGTTGGGGCTGTTGGCCGAGTATGGACCTGTTGTACCTGTTGAAGGAAAGCTAGTTGCCGAGTATGAAACTCGATGTATTCTTGGATTTGTGCTGGCGTAGGATTTTGGATTTCTGTGGTGGTTTGTCTGGGTGCGGGGGTGGTGCTTGGGGTGAATGCGAGGTTGATGGGGGTTACGCCCGGTCTTAAAATTTTTTGAGTGGTTTGGTGCGTAGGGGTGGAGTATGATGTTGGGGGAATGTTACCCGACGATGGCATTCCCCACGGGTAATGAGTGGTAACCCCTGACATAGGGCCCGGGTGAATACCTTCCCTCGATGTAGTGACCGGGCAAAACGAGCTTTCGCCGGTAGCTCTTCTCGGCGGAGCGTTGAGCCCCTCTCCCGTTCTACTGCTTTGCGTGTTATTGTCTCCGATTGCGGGATCATCTCCTTCTACTCTGCTCATCCTATTAGTTTCCAGAAGGATAGAAAGGGGGAAGCTTTCTTATTTTCCTTCCCACAGACGGCGCCAAATGATAACTTGTGATCTCAAGTGGTGCTCAGCTACGATGGATACTTCAAGGCCGTACCTACAAAGTACAAAACAACCGTGAAAAGGATGCCGGAAGGGGATTCCGGCAAACCACTCCGACGGTCTAATCAGTAACTTTCTTAGTGAGAGAAAGAATAAGAAGTGAAAGGTAGTTATGAGTTGAGAGAAAAAGAGAATTAACCTTTTTACCTATTTTCCTTTTGCCTTTTATACTAATGTTTTTGTTTCTCTTTGTCTGGGCCGACAGGTCTGACTTCATTCTCTTTGTCTGTGCAGATGTTTTGTCTGGAATGTCAGGGTACGTTCTGACAGATTTGTCCCGTGTGTTCGGATTGGTTGTGCTAGGTGACTTCCGAGATATGCTCATTTTAGGTTGTCGCTCTGATCGGTTTGTGATGTTGGCTTGTTCCGGTTTATCCTTATTAGTTGTGTTTGATGTATCTTGGTGAGTCCGAGATATGCTGTGAGTCGGCCTTTGCTGTCCTCGGTTCGTTTATCTGTTTATCACGTTATGTTTGACATATCTCGGTGGGTCCGAGATGTGCTGTGGATTGGCCTTTGCTGTCCTTGGTTCGTTTATCTGTTTATCACTTTTGTAACTTTTGTAAACGTTTGGCTTAAATCGCTAAAAAAGGGAAAAATTTGGATTTGTTTCGTAACGTTTGTAAATGTTTGGCTTAAATTGCTAAAAAGGTGATACATTTGGATTTGTTTCACAACGTTTGTAAACAATTAGTTTTGTTTCGTAATGTTAGTAAACGTTTGGCTTGAACCGCTAAAAATGTGAAACGTTTGGATTTGTTTTGTAACATTTTAAACGTTTGGTTTTGTTTCGTAACGTTTTTAAACGCGTGGCTTAAATCGCTAAAAAGATGAAACGTTTGGATTTTTTTCGTAACGTTTCTAAACCTTTGGCTTAAATTGCTAAAAAGGTGAAACGTTTGGATTTGTGTCGTAACATTTGTAAACGTTTGGCTTCAATCGCTCAAAAGGTGAAACGTTTGGATTTGTCTCATAACATTTGTAAACGTTTGGCTTATATCACTAAGAAGGTGAAATGTTTGGCTTAAATCGCTAAAATGGGGAAACATTTGGATTTGTTTCGTAACTTTTGTAAATGTTTGACTTACATCGCTAAAAAGGTGAAACGTTTGGGAAACGCATGGATTTGTTTCGTAATGTTTGTAAACGTTTGGCTTAAATCGCTAAAAAGGGGAAACGTTTGGATTTGTTTCGTAATGTTTGTAAACATTTGGCTTCAATCGCAGAAAAGGGGAAACATTTGGATTTGTTTCGTAATGTTTGTAAATGTTTGGCTTAAATTGCTAAAAAGGTCAAACGTTTGGATTTGTTTCTTAACTTTGTAAATGTTTGGCTTAAATCTCAAAAATGGGGAAATGTTTAAATTTGTTTCGTAACTTTTGCAAACAATTGGATTTGTTTCGTAATGTTTGTAAACATTTGGCTTAAATCGCTAAAATGGGGAAAGGTTTGGCTTTTTTCTTAATATTTGTTAACGTTTGGCTTCAATCGCTAAAAGGGTGAAACATTTGGATTTGTTTCGTAACGTTTGTAAACGTTTGGCTTAAATTGCTAAAAATTTAAAAAGTTTGTTTTTGTTCCGTAACGTTTGGATTTGTTTCGTAACGTTGTAAACGTTTGGCTTAAATCGCTAAAAAGATGAAACGTTTGGTTTTGTTTCGCAATGTTAGTAAACGTTTGGCTTATATCGCTAAAAGGGTGAAATGTTTGAATTTCTTTTGTAACGTTTGTAAACGTTTGGCTTAAATCGCCAAAAATGGGAAACGTTTGGATTTGTTCCATAACGTTTGTAAATGTTTAGCTTAAATTGCTAAAAAGGTGATACATTTGGATTTGTTCCGTAACGTTTGTAAACAATTGGTTTTGTTTCGTAATGTTAGTAAACGTTTGGCTTGAATCGCTAAAAATGTGAAACGTTTGGATTTATTTTGTAACGTTTTGAACGTTTGGTTTTGTTTCGCAACGTTTGTAAACGTTTGGCTTAAATCGCTAAAAAGGTGAAACGTTTGGATTTGTTTTGTAACGTTTCTAAACCTTTGGCTTAAATTGCTAAAAAGGTGTAACGCTTGGATTTGTGTCGTAACATTTGTAAACATTTGGCTTCAATCGCTAAAAAGGTGAAAGGTTTGGATTTGTCTCATAACATTTGTAAACGTTTGGCTTATATCGCTAAAAAGGTTAAACGTTTGGCTTAAACCGCTAAAATAGGGAAACATTTGGATTTATTTCGTAACTTTTGTAAATGTTTGACTTACATCGCTAAAAAGGTGAAACGTTTGGGAAACGCGTGGATTTGTTTCGTAATGTTTGTAAATTTTTGGCTTAAATCGCTAAAAAGGGAAAACATTTGGATTTGTTTCGCAGTGTTTGTAAACGTTTGGCTTCAATCGCAAAAAAGGGGAAACATTTGGATTTGTTTCGTAACGTTTGTAAACGTTTGGCTTAAATCGCTGAAATGGGAAAATGTTTGAATTTGTTTCGTAACGTTTGTAAACGTTTGGATTAAATCGCTCAAAAGGTCAAACGTTTGGATTTGTTTCGTAACGTTTGTAAATGTTTGGCTTAAATCGCTAAAATGAGGAAATGTTTAAATTTGTTTCGTAACTTTTGTAAACAATTGGATTTGTTTCGTAATGTTTGATAATGTTTGGTTTTGTTTCGTAACGTTTACAAACGTTTGGCTTCAATCGCTAAAATGGGGAAAGGTTTGGCTTTGTTTCTTAATATTGGTTAACGTATGGCTTCAATCGCTAAAAGGGTGAAACATTTGGATTTGTTTCGTAACGTTTGTAAATGTTTGGCTTAAATTGCTAAAAATGTAAAAAGTTTGTTTTTCTTCTGTAATGTTTGTAAACGTTTGAATTTGTTTCGTAATGTTTGGAATCGTTTGTAAACGTTTGACTTAAATCGCTAAAAAGGTGAAACGTTTGGATTTGTTTCGTTACGTTTATATACGTTTGGCTTAAATCGCTGAAATGGGGAAACATTTGGATTTGTTTCGTAACGTTTGTAAACGTTTGGATTTATTTCCTAACGTTGGTAAATGTTTGGTTTTGTTTCGTAACGTTTATAAACGTTTGGATTAAATCGCTAAAATGGGGTAACTTTTGGATTTGTTTCGTTGCGTTTGTAAACGTTTTTCTTCAATCGCTAAAAAGATGAAACGTTTGGATTAGTCTTGTAACGTTTGTAGACGTTTGGCTTAATTTGCAAAAATTGGGAAACTTTTGTTTTTGTTCAGTAATGTTTGTAAACGTTTGGATTTATTTCATAATTTTTAAAAGCTTTGGCTTAAATCGCTAAAAAGGTTAAACGTTTGGTTTTGTTTCGTAACGTTTGTAAAGGTTTGGCTTAAATCGCTAAAAAGGGGAAACATTTGGATTTGTTTCGTAACGTTTGTAAACGTTTGGCTTAAACTGCTAAAAAGATGAAACGGATGGATTTGTTTCGTAACTTTTGCAAACGTTTGGCTTAAATCGTTAAAAATGTGAAATGTTTGGATTTGTTTCGTAACGTTTGTAAACGTTTGGCTTAAATTGCTCAAAATGGGAAACGTTTGGTTTTGTTCTGACACGTTTGTAAACGTTTGGCTTAATTCGCTAAAAATGTGAAACGTTTGGATTTGTTTCATAATGTTTTAAACGTTTGGTTTCGTTTGTAAACGTTTGGCTTAAATCGTTAAAAAGGGAGAACGTTTGGATTTGTTTGGTAATGTTTGTAAACGTTTGGCTTAAATCGCTAAAATGGGGAAACTTTTGGATTTGTTTCATAAAATTTGTAAATGTTTGGCTTAAATTGCTAAATAGAGGAAATGTTTGGATTTGTTTCGTAACGTTTGTAAACGTATGGCTTAAATCGCTAAAATGGGGAAATGTTTGGATTTGTTTCGTAACGTTTGTAAACGTTTGGAAACGTGTGGATTTGTTTCGTTACGTTTGTAAATGTTTTGCTTAAATTGCCAAATAGGAAAAAGTTTGAATTTGTTTCGTAACGTTTGTAAATTTTTGGATTAAACTACTAAAAATTTGTTAACGTTTGGCTTAAATTGCTAAAAAGGTGAAACGCTTTGATTCGTTTTGTAACGTTTGGCTTTGTTTCGTAACGTTTGTAAATGTTTGGCTTTAATCGCTAAAAAGGTCAAACGTTTCGATTTGTTTCGTAATGTTTGTAAACGTTTGCCTTAAATTGCGAAAAAGGTGAAACGCTTTGATTTGTTTCATAATGTTTGTAAACGTTTGACTTAAATTGCTAAAAAGGTGAAACGTTTGGATTTGTTGCTTAACGTTTGTAAACTTTTGGCTTAAATGGATAAAATGGGGAAACGTTTTGATTAAATTGCTAAAAAGGTGAAACGCTTGGATTTGTTTCGCAATGTTTGTAAAACGTTTGGCTTCAATTGCTAAAAATGAGAAACGCTTGGATTTGTTTCGTAACATTTGTAAATGTTTGGCTTTCTTTCGTAACGTTTGTAAACTTTTGGCTTAAATTGCTAAAAAGGTACAACGCTTAGATTTGTGTCGTAACATTTGTAAACGTTTTGCTTAAATCGCTAAAAAGGTGAAAGGTTTGGATTTGTCTCATAACATTTGTAAACGTTTGGCTTATATCGCTAAAAAGGTGAAACGTTTTGCTTAAACCGCTAAAATGGGGAAACATTTGGATTTATTTCGTAACTTTTGTAAATGTTTGACTTACATCGCTAAAAAGGTGAAACCTTTGGGAAACGCATGGATTTGTTTCGTAATGTTTGTAAACTTTTGGCTTAAATCGCTAAAAAGGGAAAACATTTGGATTTGTTTCGCAATGTTTGTAAACGTTTGGCTTCAATCGCAAAAAAGGGGAAACATTTGGATTTGTTTCGTAACGTTTGTAAACGTTTGGCTTAAATCGCTGAAATGGGAAAATGTTTGAATTTGTTTCGTAACGTTTGTAAATGTTTGGCTTAAATCGCTCAAAAGGTCAAACGTTTGGATTTGTTTCGTAACGTTTGTAAATGTTTGGCTTAAATCGTTAAAATGAGGAAATGTTTATATTTGTTTCGTAACTTTTGTAAACAATTGGATTTGTTTCGTAATATTTGTTAATGTTTGGTTTTGTTTCGTAGCGTTTACAAACGTTTGGCTTCAATCGCTAAAATGGGGAAAGGTTTGGCTTTGTTTCTTAATATTGGTTAACGTTTGGCTTCAATCGCTAAAAAGGTGAAACTTTTTGATTTATTTCGTAGATTTTGTAAATGTTTGGCTTAAAATGCTAAAAAGGTAAAACGCTTTGATTTGTTTCGTAATGTTTGTAAAGTTTGGCTTAAATTGCTAAAAAGGGGAAACGTTTGGATTTGTTGCTTAACGTTTGTATACTTTTGGCTTAAATGGCTAAAATGGGGAAACGTTTTGATTAAATTGCTAAAAAGGTGAAACGCTTGGATTTGTTTCGCAATGTTTGTAAAACGTTTGGCTTCAATTGCTAAAAATGAGAAACGCTTGGATTTGTTTCGTAACGTTTGTAAACGTTTGGCTTTGTTTCGTAACGTTTGTAAACTTTTGGCTTAACTTGCTAAAAATGTGATACGTTTCGATTGGTTTCGTAACATTTTTAACGTTTGGTTTTATTTTGTAATGTTTGTAAAAGTTTGGCTTAAATCGCTAAAAAGGTGAAATACTTGGATTTGTGTCGTAACATTTGTAAACATTTGGCCTAAATCGCTAAAATGGGAAAACGTTTGGATTTGTTTCGTAATGTTTGTAAACGTTTGGCTTAAATGGCTAAAAAGGTGAAACGTTTGGATTTGTTTCGTAACGTTTATAAACGGTTGGCTTAAATCGAAAAAAAAGTGAAACGCTTGGATTTGTTTCGTAACGTTTTAAAGGTTTGGCTTAAATCGCTCAAAAGGTGAAACGTTTGTTTTTATTCCTTAGCGTTTGTAAGCGTTTGACTTAAATCGCTAAAAAGGAAAAACATTTTGTTTAAATTCAAAACGTTTGGCTTAAATCGCTTAAAAATGGGAAAACGTTTGGAGTTGATCCGTAACGTTTGTAAATGTTTGTCTAAAATCGCAAAAAAGGTTTAACGTATGGATTTGTTTGAAAATGTTTGTAAACGTTTAGTTTAAATTGCCAAAAAGGTGAAACGCTTGGATTTGTTTCGTAACGTTTTAAAAGTTTGGCTTAAATCGCTAAAAAGGTGAAACGTTTGGATTTGTTTCGTAGCGTTTGTAAACGTTCGGCTTAAATCGCTAAAAAGGTGAAAGGTTTGGATATGTTTCGTAACGTTTGTAAACGTTTGGTATATATTGCTAAAAAGGTGAAACGCTTGGATTTGTTTCTTAACGTTTGTAAACATTTGGCTTAAATCGCTAAAAAGGGGAAACGTTGGGATTTGTTTTGTAATGTTTGTAAATGTTTGGCTTCAATTGCAAAAAAGGGGAAACGTTTGGATTTGTTTCGAAACGTTTGTAAACATTTGGCTTAAATCCCTAAAATGGGAAACGTTTGGATTTTTTTCGTAACGTTTGTAAACGTTTGGCATAAATCGCTAAACAGCTGAAACGTTTGGATTTGTTTCGTAATGTTTCTAAACGTTTTGGCTTAAATTGCTAAAATCGGGAAACATTTCGTAACGTTTGTAAACATTTGGATTTTTTTTTGTAACGTTTGTAAACGTTTGGTTTTATTTCGTAACTTTTATAAAGGTTTGGCTTAAATCGCTAAAATGGGGAGCCGTTTAACTTTGGATTCGTTCCTTAACGTTTGTAAACGTTTTGCTTCAATCGCTCAAAATGTGAAAAGTTTGTTTTTGTTCCGTAGTGTTTGTAAACTTTTGGATTGGTTTCATAACGTTTGCAAACGTTTGGCTTAAATCGCTAAAATGGGGAAACCTTTGGATTTTTTTCTGAACATTTGTAAACGTTTGTCTTCAATCACTAAAAAGGGGAAACGTTTGGATTTGTTTCGTAACTTTTGTAAACGTTTTGCTTAAATTTCTAAAAATGGGAAACGTTTATTTTTGTTCCGTAATATTTGTAAACGTTTGGATTTATTTGGTAACGTTTTAAAGATTTGCTTAAATCGCTAAAAAGTTTAAACGTTTGGTTTTTTTTCGTAACGTTTGTAAATGTTTGTCTTAAATTGCGAAAAAGGTGAAACGTTTAGATTTGTTTCGTAATGCTTGTAAACGTTTTGCTTAAATCGCTAAAAAGGTAAAACGCTTGAATATGTTTCGTAACGTTTGTAACCGTTTTGCTTAAATCGCTAAAAATGTGAAACGTTTGGTTTTCTTCCGTAACATTTGTAAACATTTGGCTCCAATCGCTAAAAATGTGAAACATTTGGATTTATTTTGTAACGTTTTAAACGTTTGGTTTTGTTTCTTAACGTTTGAAAATGTTTGGCTTAAATCGCTAAAAAAGCATAAACGTTTGGATTTGCTTCGTAATGTTTGTAAACGTTTGGCTTAAATGCAAAAAAGGTGAAACGTTTGGATTTGTTTTGGTAAGTTTGTAAACATTTGTCTTAAATCGATAAAAAGGGGAAACGTTTGGATTTGTTGGTAATGTTTGTAAACGTTTGGCCTAAATTGCTAAAAAAGTGAAATGCTTGGATTTGTTTCGTAACGTTTGTAAATGTTTGGTTTAAACTGCTAAAAAGGTGAAACGCTTGGATTTGTTTCGTAACGTTTGTAAATGTTTGGCTTAAATTGCGAAAAAGTTGAAATGTTTGGATTTGTTTCGTAACCTTTGTAAACGTTTGGCTTCAATCGCTAAAAAGGTGAAACGTTTGATTTTGTTTCGTAGCGTTTGTAAACATTTGGCTTAAATCGCTAAAAAGGGGAAATGTTTTGATTTGTTTCGCAACGTTTGTAAACTTTTGGCTTAAATCGATAAAAAGGGAAAACGTTTGGATTTGTTTCGCAACGTTTGTAAATGTTTGGCTTAAATCGCTAAAAAGGTGAAAGTCTTGGATTTGTTTCGTACGTTTGTAAATGTTTGGCTTCAATTGCAAAAAACGGGAAACATTTGGATTTGTTTCATAACCTTTGTAAACGTTTGGCTTAAATCGCTACAAAGGGGAAACGTTTGGATTTGTTTCATAACGTTTGTAAACGTTTGGCTTCAATCGCTAAAAAGGGGAAACGTTTGAATTTATTTCGTAACGTTTCTAAACGTTTTACTAAAATGACTAAAAAGTTGAAACGTTTGGATTTGTTTCGCAACATTTGGAAACGTTTTGCTTAAATCGCTAAAAAGGAGAAACGTTTGGATTTGTTTCATATCCTTTGTAAACGTTTGGCTTAAATCGCTGAAAAGGTGAAACGTTTGGATTGATTTCGTAATGTCTGTAAACGTTTGGCTTAAATCGCTAAAAAGGAAAACATTTTGATTTGTTTTGCAACGTTTGTAAACGTTTGGCTTAAATCGCTAAAAAGGCGAAACGTTTGGATTTGTTTTATAACGTTTGTAAATGTTTGGCTTAAATCGCTAAAAAGGTGAAATTCTTGGATTTGTTTCGTAACGTTTGTAAATGTTTGGCTTAAATTGCTAAAAAGGTGAAACATTTGGATTTGTTTCATAATTTGTAAACGTTTAACTTAAATCGCTAAAAAGGTGAAACGTTTGGATTTGTTTCATAATGTTTGTAAACGTTTGGCTTCAATCGCTAAAAAGGGGAAACGTTTGAATTTATTTCCTAACGTTTGTAAACGTTTGGCTAAAATGGCTAAAAAGGTGAAACGTTTGGATTTGTTTCGCAACGTTTGGAAACGTTTTGCTTAAATCGCTAAAAAGGTGAATTGTTTGGATTTGTTTCGTAACATTTGTAAATGTTTGGCTTAAATTGCTAAAAAGGGGAAACATTTGGATTTGTTTCATATCCTTTGTAAACATTTGGCTTAAATCGCTAAAAAAGTGAAACGTTGGATTTGTTTCGTAACGTTTGTAAACGTTTGGCTTCGATCGCTAAAAAGGGGAAACGTTGGAATTTGTTTCGCAACGTTTGTAAACGTTTGGCTAAAATTGCTAAAAAGGGGAAACGTTTGGATTTGTTTCGCAACGTTTGTAAACGTTTGGCTTAAATCGCTAAAAAGGAGAAACGTTTGGATTTGTTTCGTGACATTTGTAAACGTTTGGCTTAAATTTCTAAAATGGGAAAACGTTTGAATTTATTTCGTAACGTTTGTATACGTTTGGCTTAAATTACTGAAAAGGTGAAACGCTTGGATTTCTTTCGTAATGTTTGTAAACGTTTGGCTTAAATCGCTAAAATGGTAAAACGCTTGGATTTGTTTCGTAACGTTTGTAACGTTTGGCTTAAATTACTATAAAGGTGAAATGCTTGGTTTTGTTTCGGAACGTTTGTAAAGGTTTGGCTTATATCGTGAAAAATGTGAAACGTTTGTATTTGTTTCGTAACGTTTTAAACGTTTGGTTTTTATTCATAACGTTTGTAAACGTATGGCTTAAATCGCTAAAAAGGTGAAACGTTTGGACTTGTTTCGTAACATTTATAAACGTTAGGCTTAAATCACTAAAAAGGCAAAACGTTTGGATTTGTTTTGTAACGATTGTTTATGTTTGGCATAAATCGGTAAAAAGGGTAACTTTGGATTTGTTTCGTAACGTTTGTAAACGTTTGGCTTAAATTTCTAAAAAGGTGAAAAGCTTGGATTAGTTTCGTAATGTTTGTAAACATTTGGCCTAAATTACTAAAAAGGTGAAACGCTTGGGTTTGTTTCGGAACATTTGTAAATGTTTGTCTTATATTGCCAAAACGGTGAAACACTTGGATTTGTTTCGTAATGTTTGTAAACGTATTCGCTTAATTTGCTAAAAAGGCGAAACGTTTAGATTTGTTTCGTAATTTTTTAAACATTTGGCTGAAATCGCTAAAATGGGGAAACATTAGAATTTGTTTCGTAATGTTTATAAACGTTAGGCTAAAATCTTTAAAAAGGTGAAACATTTGGTTTTGTTTCGTAACTTTTGTAAACGTTCCGCTAAAATCGCTAAAAAGGTGAAACGTTTGGATTTGTTTCGAAACGTTTGTAAACATTTGGCTTAAATTGATAAAAAGGTGAAACGCTTGGATTTGTTTGATAAACGTTTGGCTTTAATCGCTAAAGAGGTGAAACGTTTGGATTTGTTTCATAACGTTTATAAACTTTTGGCTTAAATCGTTAAAAAGGTGAAACGTTTAGATTTATTTCTTAACGTTTTAAATGTTTGGTTGAAATCGCTAAAATGGGGAAACGTTTGAATTTGTTTCGTAAAGTTTGTAAACGTTAGGCTAAAATCGCTAAGAAGGTGAAACGTTTGGTTTTGCTTCGTAACGTTTGTAAACGTTCCGCTTAAATCGCTAAAAAGGTGAAACGTTTGGATTTGTTTCGTAACGTTTGTAAAAGTTTGGCTTAAATTGCTAAAAAGGTGAAATGCTTGGATTTGTTTCGTAACTTTTGTAAACGTTTCGCTAAAATTACTAAAAAGGTAAAACGCTTGGATTTGTTTCGTAACGTTTTTAAAATTTTGGCTTAAATTCCTAAAAAGGTTAAACGCTTTGATTTGTTTCGTAACGTTTGTAATCGTTTGGCTTACATTGATAAAAAGGAGAAATGCTTGGATTTGTTTCGTAACGTTTGTAAATGTTTGGCTTAAATTGCTAAAAATATGAAACGTTTGCATTTGTTTCGTAGCGTTTCTTAACGTTTGGCTTAAATCGCTAAAAAAGCGAAACGTTTGCATTTGTTTTCATACCGATTGTAAATGTTTGGCTTAAATTGCTAAAAGAGATGAAATGTTTGGATTTGTTTCGTAACGTTTGTCTTAAATTTCTAAAAAGGTGAAACACTTGGATTTTTTCGTAACGTTTGTAAACGTTTGGCTTAAATTGCTAAAAAGGTAAAACGCTTGGATTTATTTCGTTACATTTGTAAACATTTTCTTTAATTGCTAAAAAGGTGAAACGCTTGTCTTTGTTTCGTTGCGTTTGTAAACGTTTGGCTTATATTTCTAAAAATGTGGAACGTTTGGATTTGTTTCGTAACATTTGTAAAAGCTTGGCTTCAATCGCTAATAAGGTGAAACGTTTGGATTTGTTTCATAACATTTATAATCGTTTGGCTTAAATCGCTAAAATGGTGAAATGTTTAGATATGTTTCATAACGTTTTAAAAGTTTGGCTGAAATCGCTAAAATGTGGAAAAGTTTGAATTTGTTTCGTAACGTTTGTAAACGTAAGGCTTAAATTGCTAAAAAGGTGAAATGTTTGGTTTTGTTTCGTAACGTTTGTAAACGTTCGGCTTAAATCGCTAAAAAGGTGAAACGTTTGGATTTGTTTCTTAGCGTTTGTAAACATTTGGCTTAAATTGCTAAAAAGGTGAAACGCTTGGATTTGTTTCGTATTGTTTGTCAACGT
The DNA here is from genome assembly GCF_937616625.2 of Mercurialis annua. NCBI lineage: Eukaryota > Viridiplantae > Streptophyta > Magnoliopsida > Malpighiales > Euphorbiaceae > Mercurialis > Mercurialis annua. The sequence goes on from NC_065571.1 coordinate 26,030,386, forward strand.
TTGGCCTATATTCCTAAAAAAGTGAAACACATGGATTTATTTCGGAACATTTGTAAACGTTTGGATTAAATTGCTAAAAATATGAAACGCTTGGATTTGTTTCGTAACGTTTGAAAACTTTTGGCTAAAATTTCTAAAAAGGTGAAAAGCTTGGTTTTGTTTCGTAATGTCTGTAAAGGTTTGGCTTAAATCGCTAAAAATGTGAAACGTCTGTATTTGTTTTGTAACGTTTGTAAACATTTGGCTTAAATTTCTGAAAAGGTGAAACATTTGGATTTTTTTCATAACCTTTGTAAACGTTTGGCTTAAATTGCTAAAAAGGTGAATTGTTTGGATTTGTTTTGTAACGTTTGTAAACGTTTGGCTTCAATTTCTGAAAAGGTGAAACGCTTGGATTTGTTTCGTAACGCTTGTAGACGTTTGGTTTAAATTGCTAAAAATGTGAAACACTTGCATTTGTTTCGTAACGTTTGTAAATGTTTGGTTTTGTTTCGTAACGTTTGGATTTTATTCGTAAAGTTTGTAAACGATTGGCTTAAATTGCTAAAAAGGTGAAACGTTTTAATTTGTTTCGCAACATTTATTAACGTTTGGCTTAACTTGCAAAAAAGGTGAAACGCTTGGATTTGTTTCGTAACGTTTTAGACGTTTGGTTTTGTTTCGTAATGTTTGTAAACGTTTGCCTTAAATCGCTAAAAAGGTGAAACGTCCTGTTTTCTTTCGTAACGTTTGTATATGTTTGACTTAAATCGCTAAAAAGGTGAAACGTTTGGATATGTTTCGTAACGTTTGTTAACGTTTGCCTTAAATTTGTAAAAGGTGTAACATATGGATTTGCTTCATAACGTTTTTAAACGTTTGGTTTAAATCGCTAAAAAGGTGAAACGCTTGGATTTGTTTCGTAACGTTTGTAAACTTTTGGCTGAAATCGCTAAAAAGGTGAAACGTTTGGATTTGTTTTTTAACGTGCGTAAACATTTGGCTTAAATCGCTAAAAAGGTGAAACGTTTGGATTTGTTTCGTAATCTGTAAACGTTTGGCTTAATTCGCTAAAAAGGTGAAACGTTTGGTTTTGTTTCGTAACGTTTGTAAACATTTGGCTTAAATCGCTAAAAAGTTGAAATGCTTGAATTTGTTTCGTAACATTTGTAAACGATTGGCTTAAATTTCTAAAAAGGTGAAACACTTGGATTTGTTTTGTAACGTTTGTAAACGATTGGCTTAAGTTTCTAAAAAGGTGAAACGCTTGGATTTGTTTTATAACGTTTGTAAACGTTTGGCTTATATCGCTAAAAGGTGAAACGTTTGGTTTTGTAAACGTTTACAAATGTATGGATTTGTTTTTGTAACGTTTGTAAATGTTTGTCTTCAATGGCTAAAACGATGAAACGTTTGAATTTGTTTCGTAACCTTTTAAACATTTGGATTGGTTTTGTAACGTTTTAAACTTTTATTTTAAATTGCTAAAAAGAGGAAATGTTTGGATTGATTTTGTAACGTTTGGCTTAAATCACTAAAAATATGTTTGGATTTGTTTCCTAAACATTTGGAATGTTGTTGTAACGTTTGATGTTTCTTTTAAATTGATAAAAAGGTGAAACATTTGAGTGTTCCTCCTTTCCATGGAGGAACAGCGTGTTCCTCCATGGAAGGAGGACGGTGCCGGTGGGTGAAATTTTTTTTTTTAAAAAAAATTAATTTAATTTTGTTTAAAGAGTTTTTTTACGGTTTTTAATTTGGGTTAATTACATATAAAATCACAACCTTTACACGAATTCTCAAAAATAACACGACTTTTAAAACGTGTCAATTCAGGGCATCACCTTTCATTTCTTTTCAAAAATAACATGGGCACGTTGTTAGATAAAATTTTGCTGACTTGGACACCCAATGGGAGTGCCACGTGTCATGACACGTCAGCAAAAACGCCACTAAAAATGTGCCCATGTTATTTTTGAAAAAAATGAAAGGTGGTGCCCTGAATTGCCACGTTTTAAAGGTCGAGTTATTTTTGCCATTTCGTGTAAAGGTGGTGATTTTATATGTAATTAACCCTGTTAATTTTGATAGCGTATTCTAAAATTGGAGTACGGTTGACGGTCAGGAAAAATTAAATAATTATGATTAATTGATTTTATTAAAGAAGGTATTTTTGTATAATTAATAACATTGACGTGTAATTAAAATATATATTAAAAATGAAGGACTATTTTAAACTTTTTTTCAAATGAAAAGAGGTAAATTTAATACCTCGAGGGTAGAGGTGAAACATAAAGACAAGGTCATGAGTATATGTGACAATTTTTCTAGGTCATGGTATAAACGAAAAAAAGTTAAAGGCGAGGGTTTTTTAAGTAATTAAGCCTTAATTAAACCAATTAAGAAAAACAATAAGCGCCATCACAATTCCTTAGACATATCTCTATTCTTAAGTGAATTGCGTTTAAATCTCTAGATCCAAATTCATGCTTCACCGATAGGTCCTTCACATGCATTCTAGGATAAAAACATTAAGGTAGCTAATCTTAATATTCATGATCATTATAAGAGATTGGGAAAAGGGCCATTTATGCCCCTAACGTTTGCCTCAAGGATCAAGCAAGCCCTCAACGTTTAGAAAGGTTCAAATATGCCCCCAACGTCTTAAAAAGTGAACAACCAGGCCCCCATTTTGACTTATAAAAGAAATGTTGGGGGTCTGATTGTTAAAATTGGAGGGCTTGATGAAATGAAACGTTTCCCCTTAAGGGCATAAAAGACCCTTTTCCCTAAGAGATTTAAAGAAAACTCTTGTTTAACAACATTAATGAGATGCACTAATACATAATCAAGACTTCCCCTTCAACTAGGATACATCCCTAATCCTAGTTTATAGGTTTAGCAATCCTAGTTTGAAAATACGAATGTAATTGTTGTACCTTGAGAACATATTAGAGGATAAATGAAAAGATAAATAATGATTGATAAGAACTATCTTAGAATAAATGTTTACACAATTGCAATTGTAAGTGAATGGTTTTTCTCTACACAAATGTGTCCTATTTATAGGCATAAAAGGAGTGGTAGCCAAGTCTTGCAAGATTTTCTTTCCTTAGCTCATCTTGAGTGGGATCCAAGATTGATCTCTTTCTTGCCTTGTATGGTTTGATTGGAGTCAAGCTTGCAAGTCTCATTTCCATAATAAGATGGAGCAATTGGCAAAGGTCATTTTTTTATGTGCAAGCCAAGGAAAAAACCCATCTTGAGTGTGAACACGTGATATGTTCATATGAGTGTCAATATGCACCTAGCAAGGCTTCCGGAAGTGTCCAAAACGGATGATTTGACCATATTCAGAGTGTCAATCGGCCTTGAACCGGTTTGGTGTCGAGCACCGGTTGAGGGCCGGTTGACTTTTTTTTTTGTAGGCAGAAGGTTGACCGACCTTGAACCGGTCTGATATCGGGGCCGGTCAAGCACCGGTTGAGACTCTAGTTCGGTTTCCTTGCTCTGGTTTGACTGGTTTCTGACCGGTCTGAGTCGGGCTTTGGTTGAATGTCTTGTTTTTGACCCAAATCAGTCTGACTTGATTATTTCTCCAATTACGCTCTGTTTTATTCAAAAATACTCTACAAATGTTAATTATGTACATTTTACATTAAAAACTATAAAATGAGTACAAGTAACTAAAAAAGCCTTTATTTTCCGTAAAAAGGATTATAATACGAATTAAAAATAATATAAAAATCATATAAAATAGAGTCTTATCACTTAAGTTTCTAAAAAGGTGAAACGTTTAGATTTTCATTTGTAACATTTGCAAACGTTAGGCTTAAATCGCTAAAAAGATGAAACGTGAAACGTTTAGATTTGTTTCGTAGCGTTTTATACGTTTGGATTGGTTTTGTAACGTTTTAAACATTTGGATTAAATCACGAAAAAGGTGAAACGTTTGGACATAATGTTTGTAAACGTTTGGCTTAAATCGCAAAAAAGGTGAAACGTTTGGATTTATTTTGTAACGTTTGTAAACGATTGGCTTAAATCGCTAGAAAGGTGAAACGTTTTGATTTTTTTCTTAACGTTTTAAACGTTTGGATTGGTTTTGTAACGTTTTAAACGTTTGGCTGAAATCTCTAAAAAGGGGAAACGTTGGGTTTTATTTTGTAACGTTTGCAAACGTTTGCTTTAAATCGCTAAAAATGTGAAACGTTTGTATTTGTTTCGTAACATTTGTAAACATTTGGCTTAAATCGTTAAAAATGTGAAACGTTTGGATTTGTTCCGTAACGTTTGTATACGTTTGGCTTAAATCGCTAAAAAGAGGAAACGTTTGGATTTGTTTCGTAACGTTTGTAAACGTTTGCCTTAAATCGCTAAAAAGGTTAAACGTTTGGATTTGTTTCGTAACTTTTGTAAATATTAGGCTTCAATCGCTAAAAAGGTGAAACGTTTGGTTTTGTTTCGTAACGTTTTTAAACGTTTAGCTTAAATAGCTAAGAAGGTGAAATGTTTGGTTTTGTTTCGTAACGTTTGTAAATGTTTGGCTTAAATCGCTAAAAAGGTGAAACGTTTGGATTTGTTTTGTAACGTTTGTAAATGATTGGCTTAAATCACTAAAAAGGTGAAACGTTAAACGTTTGGATTTCTTTTGTTGCGTTTTAAACATTTGGATTGGTTTTGTAACGTTTTAAACTTTTTGCTTAAATCGCTAAAAAGGTGAAACATTTGGATTTGTGTAATACCCCAAATGTTTTTAGAATAATTTAGTCGTGCCACGTGTCGTGAATTCTGATAAATTAAATTAAGAAGAATTTAATTTAATTATATCGGGAATTTAGAATAAATGTATTGATTGAATTAGCGGGATTTAAGGAAATAACTTTGAAAATTAATATAAAATAAATTATAAATCCCGTGATAATAATTATTTCATCAAAGTCCGCGAAATAATTTATAGTATTTACGGTAAAAGTTACGAGTCAATCGGAGATCGTTTAAAATTTGGACGCGGATAAGTTTTGGACTAAATTGTAACTTTTGAAAAGATTCAAGGACCAAAATTAAAATTAGCCGTTATATGTATAAGAATTCCTTCAGATGAAGGATCCAAAAGTCATCATCTTCGTCTTTCATTTTCTTTCATCGATCATCACTATTTCGTCGCACGATTCCGTTTCTGACGTTCTATAGCTCGAATCGAACATATTTCGAAGGAGAATCACGGTAAGCATGTCGTTTTACCGTTTGATTGAATATTTTGGATGATATATCGAGTTAAAGTTTTAGGCCACGGAACGGTTTTATCGTTTTAACGATATTAGGATCGATTTTGGGAGTTTCGGGTTTAGATTTTGTGTTATTAGTGTGTTTGAGTTTGGGGATACGAAATTTTGAAGAAAGCACGTCGGAAAACCCCGGAAATCGGATTTTCAGGGGCTGTGCACACGAGGTGCACAAAAGCACCAGCGTGGGTGCACGAACCTGCACCAGGGATGCACGAACGTGCACCAGCTGAGGCGCATGAACGTGCACCTGAATGTACGAGCGTGCATGTGAACCGCGTTTGGCAGATAGTTTTGTTTTGGTACTCCGTTTCATATTCGCGTATCGAGATTGAAATCAATTACTTATCAATTGATAATTGATTAGTTTGAATCGTTAACCTATCGAGGTTAAACGAGAATTGATTTAGAAGAGATATACGAACTGTAAATGAGTTAGATACCGTTTATCGGAATATACACGTGAAAAGCACGACGGTTAATAAGTTTAGCGTGTTGTGCCTCGAGTCTAGAGTCAATCTTAGAATAGGTTTCTTATATAAGTCTTTTTAATTGAAATCGTTTTAGATCCGCCGAGACAAGAGGCAGCTGGATAAGGAGCTCGAGAAGCTTGACGTTTCTGAGCACCGAAGTATTTTTGGATAAGCGTTTTCAGTGAGTTTATATGCATTTACTTTTGAAGTATTTATACAAGAAAATATTTTATATTGCTTTACGTATGATTTGAATGTTTTCAATGCGAATTCTTTATATGAATTGCATACATTTTGATTTGAAACCAGTATTGATTCGATGGAACGTGCTACTTATTGGGCGGCAATAGGACTGCGTGATCACCAGTTTTGATATGATACAGCTATAAACGTGATTATGAATACGAATTTTTCAAGTTGGATATTTATGAATGTCGATACGAGAGTGAACTCGGTTAAAGCATCCTAAGCCCCGTATCTAGTCGGTTGGACCCACCATTTGGGATTAAGAGATTGGTCGCGGCTGACGTGGTTGATTTAGAATCACTCCCGGGTCTGACCATTTGGATCAGTATTATTTGATCATATATGTTTGGCATGTTCAAGGATTAGGGTTTCAATCGGATCTTATGCTTGGCTACATGTGATTTAAACGCTACTGCATTGTTTTATGTTTTATAGAAATACTTATTAGTAAATATATGAACTCACGAAGTATATTCATATACTGTCCCCTCACAGCTTTCCCTCTCAGGTGAAATAAGTTTTGAAGCAGCAGACTTTTATCCTTGATCCAGAAGTCTGATATTTTTGAAAGTATGTAAAGAAATAGTACTTTACTCTTAGAGTTGCAGTAGATAGATGTTGTGTTTTATTTTGTATCAAACGGTTTCTGTATATATAACTCTGATGTTTTTGAACATATGTATATATTATGCTTCTGCGCTGTAACCGTTTGTGACTGCCAGATGACATGTATAGCCTGACATATTTATAGCATGACATGTGTTAATGCTTGTCATGCATGACGTACGATGTTTGAGAAAAATTGTTATATATTTTTAGGCTTTCTACGGGTTTCGGAGCAACCACTCCCATTCCCTAGCGCCGGTCTCGACTCATGAGATTGGGTCGTGACAATATTGGTATCAGAGCATGGTTCAGTTACCATTGCTTATTTCGATTAAGTGTTATGTGATTAAGAATTCCTAGGATTCCACTACATCACATAGGACTCGAGTCTTGTCTTTGTTACGTATTTGTTTGATTTTCAAACTTTCGGCTTTCCCTCTAGGATGTTAGTGTGTCGTAAGTGTGTTTTTTCGTATGTAACAAGATGCGCGTTATATACAAATTATATTTGCGATGATATGCGTTTATGCGGCTATGTAACGTTGTTTGTCTTGGTCAGGATGTCTGACCAACGACAAGAAAAAGAACGAGTTGCCGCTGCAACACGAAATGTTATTGAAGGAGCACATAATGTACTCCCAGAAGCTCAAGACGAGTCTTCTGTCATGGAGGAGGTGGTGGCCAAGAGGCCAATGCTCGGGCACCTCAGGTGCAAGCGCAAGCCCAACAACCTAATGTTATAGGTTTTGACCTAAATCAATTTCTTTCGGGAATTGTGGTTATGCAAGCCAATCAGGTTTAAGTGCAAAATATGCACCGTGAACAATTACAGCAGCAATAGTTACGTAATGTTGCTTTCACTTATCGAGACATCGTCTTGGCTTATATGCGCCTTAAGCCAACTAAGTTTGACGGCTCTAATGATGCTCTGGACTTCCTGGAGGAAATAAAACGTAATGCTCGATGTTTACAAGCTAACGAGAGACAAACCATCATCATGGTGGAAATGTCTATGCGAGGACCCGCGAATAACTGGTTTCAGCATCATATTCAGCCAACCATGGACAATATGACTTGGGCTGAGTTTGTGAATCGCTATAGGGAATATTTCTTACCGTTTGCGGTGACGGAGAGCTATCGTAACCAATGGCTAATCCTGATTAGGGGCAATCGGTATGTGCAAGAGTTTGTGACTAAGTTCACTAGAGTGAGAAGATTTGCACCCGATCTAACTACAGATCCAGTGTCACGACCCAATTTCATGGATCGCGACCGGCACTAGGTTATGGGTATGTTCGTACCAAAACCCGTAGCAAGCCTCGCGGAAAATAATCAAACATATAAACCTGCAGAAAAACACTACTCGGGGGCAACCGAGACTCCAACCTAGTTCTACCAATTTATATCACAGTTCTAATATAAACAACTTAAATATCTGAAATGCTAAGCTGAACCGAGTCTCAACACCATGCCTTATATATAACGAATAAATCCTGAGTATACATACCAAAGGTAATAATAAACAATAGGACCAATCCGACAATCCAAAGTACGATAATCAAAGTAAATACTAGTTCTATTGCGGTTTAAGAGTTTAAAACACTAGACTAGTTTTATTGACATAAAAATCTCCAAGAATCAAGAATTGGAGATGATCAAGCTTTCAAATTATAAACCTGGAAAAAATTGGGAAAACAACGGGGTCAGATATACTGAGATGAGTTCACAATACTATTTACATTTATTAAGTTGAAAACCCTTAAATCAAAAGTTTTTATACTAATATAATATGATTATTGAATAACAGTATTGAAATGATTCCAGCGTAAGTATGACATAGCATACTGAAACACCCAGAGTGGACGAGAACAGATCCTCGTCATATACCAGCGTAAGCAAGACATCAGTTTGCCGATCGCATAGTACTTACTGGTAGAATTAATGTTATCGATGAGAATTTTAGAAATCAAAACGATAATCAAAGGTCAATGTAAAACCGGTAATAATACGCTTTACTGAAAACATAAAGAACCCAACAAACAATGATGAATTAAAATGGCCCAAATCATTATGAAATCAAGAGCCCAATCACAAATAACAATTCAAATAGAAAATTTAAAAAAAAATCAAAAATCAAATGGCCAAATTCAACAATTTCCAAAAACCAAATAACATTTTAAAAAAAATAATTGCCGCCTAAACAATGAAGAAGCCACATCATAAAACCCATTTGAATAAACAACTTCAGCTAAACTTTTATTATAAAAGAATACTCATGGACATGGTAAACAAATGAACCCAAGAATGTGAACAGCCAATGCATCGGCAAACAAAGTTCATCAAGAATAACAATAACACATGCATTTGGGAATTACAAACTATGACAATAATATAAACAACGATGGCAGCCTATATCGACGAGAAAACTGATCGATTAACGTAAATTCAAGAATGCAAACGATAGTCAATAACGAACATGAGAATAGCACGTACACAATAAGAATCATATCAGTAAAGGCAATAAGAATCAGAGTAAACCACTACAAGAAACGCATCCAATGACATTCAGAAATGGTAAAACGACGGCGCTTAGTACGGAGAGAATAACGTACTGAATAACGAATATTCCAGTTTGGTATCGAAGAGAATTGAGTTAACTACATCAGAAAACCAACAGACCTTGATTCGGTGCTAAAACGAACGACAACGAATCAAAATACGGAACGTTGCGCGATAGAACTAAAATAGAAAATAGATGAACTAACTTACCGATTTCAGGACTCAAAGAGAGGACGATGGCATGAGATTTTCAAAGCATAAAGAAGGTATCTGTGACCGCTAGGGTTTACTAATGATGAAGGTAGAATTTAGGGTTTTAAAACGGTTTCAATCGATATAAATATAATGAAATAAGAGAGAAAAAAAACGTTGCAGTATGCATCTGTGTCAAAATTTAAATAACATATCAATAATAGATGGACCATTAACAATTGAATTGGGCCACACTAATACGTAGGAAAATATAATGAAATTGTATGGGTTTCACGCATGGTCTTATTTTTTTTTCTTATAACAAGCTTAACATATTTAATTTAATATATAAACCGTATACGAATCGAAACACGACCGAATCAACGAACGACTCAAATAAAAAAAATTAATAATAATAATAATAATAATAAATTACCTAAACTCGACGTAATGCAAAATTTAAAGTAATTTATTTTAGAAAATAATTTAAACTAATAAAAGAGAAATACGAGATATTACATTCTCCACACCTTATTAAAAATTGGTCCTCGAATTTACCACAACCAACAATTTATATAAAACCAATTATAGCACGCATAAAATCACACATAACTCAAAATATACTGAGCAATGCATCCTCAACGGAACGAAAGAGACTACACATAAAAATTCTGATTCCCAAAATCACTTTACGATCGAGTGACAACTCAACGGAACCCAAAATAAAAACCGCTTAATTCAACCTCAGCAAAACACCACCGCAATATTAAAGATTAAAGCAAACTCTTACCCCAAGGGAATTCTACCACAATGACAACTGAGGAGAGTCAAGCGAAACGAAACACAATTTAACCGAAACACGCTGAAAATATATGGGGTGATACTTTCTCCCCAACTTATAGGAATGCGACCTGGAATTTAAAACGGATTTGAAAACTCGAAAGATCAACACACGCATACGCGAAAAAATTCTGAGTTCAACAATCTGGTGCCTCAAACGACCCTTCAAACACCACGTGTAAAATTATTTCTTAATCGGAAAAACTAATATGCTGAACGAGGAAAAAATTTCAAAAGAACAAGCTCGAGTCTAAAGACTACCAAAGAACACCACAAGCACAGTAACAATCCCAAAGTTCAAATAGTAAACTTACTAAGCAAAACTCGAATGCTACTAACCGAAAACCTACAGACACTCTCAACTGGAAATAATCTCACATTCCTTAACGCCTACGCACTATATCACCTATAGTGGTCACAAAACCAAATGCCTCATATGAGAAAACTTAAAGATCCCGTTAACAAGCATACAAGAAAATCAAAATGTCGTCCTGATTATATATGCTCTTATAAAATAACGGCTGAAAACTAAACACCGCTAGAATCGTCTCGGTTCAACCAATTAAGATCAACTTGACAATACCATCAATTTTTCGAATCAAGACGTAAGAAAACACACAAGTTTCTAAGGAATAGGTAACTTAAACTCCTGACAACAAAATTTTTCATCATTCCATTTTTTTTTATCAATCACTATAACCTCAAATCCTACAGAAGATCATTTAGATCAAATCACAATTAACGAGTTTATTGGTTATGCTCAAAACAAAAAATTTATAGAAAAACGCTTTCCGCAAACACAAATATAAAATAACAGCATCCTCCTTTAATCTGAAATTACTAGCATTTCAAGTTTAATTTCATTTTCAACTGAAAATAATTAACCCGTTGAAAAATCCTTTAGTTTCGTAAACGCATCAACATAATAAAAAAATCTCAATTTGTAATCACAACCGAACCTTACCTTCAAAGTAAATTTACGATTTTATAAAATCGTTCAATTTGAAAAATCTTAAAATCCGCCTATTAAATCAAAACTCACAAAATTCCATTACTTTCTCAAAAAGATAAAATTTACAAATAAGAATCCCTTCGCTTACGCAATAATTTCCATACCGGTATCAAATTTTTTTAAACAGAAATCAAATCTGATAAAACAAAGTTTCTTTTAAGTTTTTTTTTTGTAAAAACACACGCCGAACATAACTAATGTTCTTAAATCAAAAATCCTCAAATAACATACTCTAAGCTGGCACGATTCTTTAATCCGAACTACAAAAATTTCCGCACTTACCACAACTAAATCTCGAGTACAACGTTATAACCATAGCTCTTCTCTATAAAATACGGATACTCCAACAGTATAAAACAATTCCTTACAATGCAATTTCTCTTAAGTCACCACCGTCATCACAAAGCATTTGTCTAGATAACAACCAGATAAAAAATTTAAACCGTTTGAAATTTATCAACTTTTAAACACCATTTTCACAATGTAACTAGCGAGTTTATAACGAAACATTTTTCTTGAAAAACCTTTCTGATAAAATTTATTTTATATAATTGTGCGCTAGGGTGATTACAGCTCTCATCCCCAAAGAGTTGCATTCAACCCTAATCATTTAATGTCGTGATGATGTACTAAATGCATGTATCAGTTATTTATTTCTCTTTTAATTAGTGATCATACTCAATGCTCAATGCAGTTTTCTATTCGTGGCATTTCAAATGCATGTCCATGACATGTCTGGGCACAATTACGTGATAAAAACTTTTCAATTACTTTAACAAGTTAACGTTTGTAATCAATTTTCCATCAAAATATTTTCTAGACATTACACTATGTGAGAAGTGCATTCGGCCATAATGACATATTTTCCTATCTCCATTATCTTAGCCCACAAATTTGAATCGTCATTAACGAAATAACCCAATTCAACAACGAAAGTAAAATTTTGCCTAGCGACGAATTCCATCTCAAATCAAAGTGAAAATTTTCCAAGGAAAACGAAGCAAACTCGACCGCCTTCACATCCCCGCCATCAGTTTCGGTATTTCACGGATCTACCTGATGTAAACACCAGTGTATTACTACACTGATCAACCTCGAAACACAGTTTGCACATTCTTTTCCAGAATGCCAAAAGTCAAAAATTTTGATACTCCAATTTCCACAACGAACCCGATCTATAAACGCCTAACGCTCGAAGCTTAGCGCACGAGGCAAACACCTACGAGTATAATCATTCCATCGGTGCTGAGTAATATAAATCAAATCACCTTCTTCTAACAAAGATAGATTCTTAAACAGGATCTACTACTGATCCAAAAATTCGCTCCTCCAATTCCTTGATACCAAATTCAACACCTAAAATCTCCAGAGTTCAAACTATAGATTTTGCTAAACCAATTACAACATCTAGAAATAATCGCAGGGTCTAAATAAAGGTTCGAATAGCACATCGACACCAACACCAAATATAAGCCAAAGAAAAACTAGCGATAAAAACCCTCACGTGATACTCCATACAACGAGGCCAACGAGGACAAAAACTGATATGGCATAACTTTAATCAAACATGAGAGACAAAAATAATAACACTTAAACATCTCACAGTAAAACAATTACTCATTAGAATTGTTAAACAATATAAATCTCTAAGGATTGAGCATAGAACATCTTATATGATCAACGAATTTCCGACTGACATGGTTACAACTCAAACAACCCGGAAATGATTAAAATATCAAATCATATAATAACATGCTCAAAATGTCAAACCAGATCACAATAAATTAAGATATTGATCAAAAGTACTTATCAAAATCCATTTCGAAAGATAAAATTAACAAAATAGATTTCAAGTTTATGTCGAACCCCACAATTTAAATTTTGTTTTTTCCGGAAACCTCTTTACAAACAATGAAAAAAAAAATTATTCATAAACGCCTCAATTTAAAATCATCGAGTTAGCCGAGTGATTACAACTTCCAAGCTCAACTCCAAATTTGGGTGACCCAAGTCAACCCACAATGACCATTTATAAAACGTAAACCACACATTTTCAAATCCGGATAAACGCATTACAAAATAGATCTCAATATATTCAAAATAGGTAGCTCGGCGTCACCCAGTAACAACATCAGAATCATTACCTAAGTGAGAAAACATTTATTCTTTAACAACCTTTTCAAAAACAGAAGCTTCAGTCAAAAACTAGTAAATCGAGCATAATACCAATAACACCAAAGTGTTGACAAACCAAAATATGGCAAAATTACAAAAGTATTATTAAATTGTCAAAACGGTATCACCTTTTAAATATAAAATTTTATTTCAAAACAAACATTTTTAAAACACCAAGGTAGACGTAACATTTTTATTTTTAGAATACGAGAAATTCATTTAATTTAAAAAAAAAACAACCCTTTTTCAATCCTTAGTCAAATTTAAAATTTTGAAATATAAGAATTTAACTTTACTGTTAAGATACTGAAAATAATACTTTAGTGTGTCGTGTCCAGACTACCCATTTGACTCTTTCCGTCAAAACACTAGTTAGGCAAAAAAAATTTCCTTAAGGTTTTAAAAAACCAATACAGATCTGTGAAGAACAGCCGGAAAAGATGGTGGCCGGCCTGAAAAGTTTAAGATTTTTTTGTTTCTTAAAATTATGATGTTTGGAGTTAGTTTGTTCTGTATATAAAATTCTAGGGTTAATTTGTTATACAAAGGTTTTAAATTAAAGGGATTATAATTTTTTTTTTTAATTATTAGGTATTAATTTTAAATTTTGAAAAAAAAGTAGGACAATTTTAAACCTTTTTCTATAAAAAACCATTTTAAAAAAAAACCCAACTTAAAAACCGGAGAGTGTATCTCACTTTCTTGAGTGAGAGTGGGGAGGGGGGTTTTTGTACCTATTTTGCCAAATTCAGGGTAAAAGCGATCCACTTTTCTCAATTTGGACGTTTTTGATACTTTGTGCCAAGTTCAGGGGGTAAAGTGATCCTTCGTTCAATAATAAATTACCTAAGCTCGACGTAATGCAAAATCTAAAATAATTTTTTTTTAGAAAATAATTTAAACTAACAAAAGAAAAATGTGGGATATTACATCCAGTCAGGGTGAATTTGAGGTTTGTAGAAGGTTTAGGACCCGAGTTTGTGAGTCTGACGTTTGATGTCGGAAGAAATTTGGTGCAACTGATCGATAGCGCTAGACAGATGGAAGTTTTTCTGATCCGTTTTGGAAGGATTCCTGATCCTTCTAATATTGCGCCTATGAGAAGTAATATGTTTCGTAGTGTTCAGAGTGCACCTACCCAGTCATACGTTGGGAGTTAGTCTCGACCCACACCACGTCAGCAGGGATGCAAGAGGCCTCGACATGGATCTCGGGTTAGTGCATCAGGCACAGGATTTGGTGCCAGATCCATTAGCGATATGGGAGATGGGGTACCTATCTGTCTGAATTACAAGAAAAAGCACTATGGAGTATGTCGCATTGTCTCTGGAGCGTGCTTTATTCAGTCAAGGCCAATGTAGTGGCGGATGCTTTGAGCATACAGTCAGCAGGAAGTCTCGCGCATGTTATTACGACATGGCGGAGGCCGTTAATCAAAGACATTCATACAATGTTTAGTCAAGGAGTAAGATTCGAGATTTTATCTCTCGGAAATCTAATGGCTTAGTTAACGATACAATCGACGTCGATAGATCGAATTAAAGAGTTGCAAGCCAACGACGCTCAATTGAAGCATCTAATTGAGAAAGTGCAACAAGGAAAGAGTTAAGATTTTAGTATCGTCAACGAAATATTAAAACATGACTTTCGATTGTGCGTATCAGATATGGAAGATTTGAGACGAAAGATCATGGAAGAGACTAATGGAACGATTTATAACGTTCATCCTGGTTCCACAAAGATGTACCATGACATCAAGACAACGTATTGGTGGAGTTGAATGAAGAAAGATATCGCAAAATTTATTGCAAAATGTCTGACTTGTCAGCAAGTCAAGTTAGAACATCAGCGACCCTACGGATTTCTTCTGCCATTACCCATCCCGGAATGGAAATGGAAACAAATCACGATGGATTTCATGGTCGGATTGCCCAAAATGCCAAAAAGGTTTTGATTCCATTTTGGTAATCGTAGATCGTTTGACAAAGTCAGCGCACTTCATTCCTATCAAGACGACGTATTCAGCAGCAAAAGTTAGCTAAAGAATATATTGATAAGATCATGAGCCTACACGGAGTACCAGTATCAATTGTTTCAGATAGAGGTTATCTGTATTTACCTCTCATTTATGGAAGGGCTTACAAGAAGCGTTAGGGACACGATTGAACTTCAGGACTGCTTTTCATCCTCAGGCGGACGATCAATCTGAGCGAACGATTCAGACTTTGGAAGACATGCTTCGACTATGCGTATTAGACTTCGGAGGTAGTTGGATACGTATCTACCTTTAGTCGAATTTGCCTACAACAACAGCTATCACTCGAGCATTGAGATGGCTCCATATGAAGCATTGTACGGGCGAAACGCCTATTTTTTAGGATGAAGTCAGTGAGCGAAAGCTAACTGGAGCAGACATCATCTCAATTACTTCTAAAATGGTACCGCTGATAAAGCAAAGTCTGAATACAACCTTCAGTCGACTAAAGAGCTACGCGGATCCCAAAAGGAAAGACATCGAGTTTCATATCGGAGATTACGTTTTCCTCAAAGTGTCACCGATGAAGGGAGCGATTCGTTTCAGAAAGAAGGGAAAGTTGGCACCGAGATACGTCAGACCTTATCAGATCATAGAACGCATATGCTCAGTTCCCAACAAGTTAGACTTGCCACCGGAGATGTTGCAACTTTATCCTGTCTTCCATATTTCCATGCTTCGGAAATATGTATCTAAGCCTTCTCGAATAATTCAACCGCAAGCAGTGGATGTAAGTGAAGAGTTAACCTATGAAGAACAACCAGTGCAAATCGTTGACATGAAAATGCGACAACTGCGGACAAAGAAGATTACTGTAATATCCCGTAAAAATCCTTAAAATTTCCGATGAGTTTCCGATTGCTTTTTAGGAATTTTTTTAAGTTTCGTGGTTTGGTTCGATTTAAGTTCGATTTAAAAAAAATCCATTAGGGTGTGGTTCAACCAAGTGGTTGAACCACTTGCAGGTAACTCAGGTCTCGAACTAGACATGAGGTTCAGGAACAAGTTCTTGTTCGAGAACTTGTAGGTTCTCGAACGAGAACCTTAAAAAACGAGACCAACTCTTCTATTTCGGGGGGGGGGGGGGGCAGTTTGGCCTTCGTTTTTAACCTAATTCCTTCTTATTTTTACGATATTTTCTAACCCTAAATCATTCCCCATGCTGCAAACAATCCTTAGCCTCCATCACCTTCCTATTTCTCTGAGAATTTACTGATCAAAATCCCTCTCAAAGATCACAGAAAAACATCGGTAAGTTTAGTTAAGATTTCAGTTTTAACGTTAAACGGCAACTCCGTATTTTTGATCGTTCTCTTCCGTTTCTAGATCAAAATTGATTCTGTTTGATCCCGGAGATTCTAGATTTGCGTATCTACTATTTCCCATCTCGACTTTGCAAAACGGTACGTGATCGACCTCGTTTCAATTGTCGTTCGGTTTATCGTTTTTGTTTGTGAAAGCTGTTCTTGAATTGAACATGATTTTGCCGATTACTTTCTTACTCTTTGGCCATGATTTTACTATATGATTGATTGTAAATGCTCCTGGGTTGATGCTTGTTAAGCTTTCAATGAGTTTCGTTCCATCGTTCCTTATTTTGTTCGTCGTTCCCACGTCGATTTCATTGAGCGATGTTCTTGAAAATTAGTTTCAATGTTATTGTTGATTAGGTTATACTTGAGGCTTGTTCATGTTGCTACTGTTATGGGTCATTAGTTTTGCTCTGGATTATTGTTCATGATTCATGTTAGGAGCAGTAACTTCAATTTTGTGTATAATGAGGAGCTTGGGCGGGGTTTCTTTTAATTGAATGAAGAAGATGGCTTAATAGCCATTTTGATTATTTAAGTTGTTTGGCTAAATCAATGAAATCCTTCTATTTATTTACCAATTGAATTGTTTTAATAATAATAACTTTCAATTCCCGCTTTGATTATAAATTGGTAAATTGTAAACGATAAGTGTTTTACAAATTTAGGTTAATATAATTACTCGGGTAATTATATTTTATTCTCGAAAAACTAAGTGGATAAATTATAATTTAGCCCCTAAACGTTTTTAAAGTTAATTGATTGAGTTATTGGGTATTAACTATATTTTGTTTTGAATAGTAAACAAAGATATTTATATTTAATTCCTAATTTCAAGTGGGCATGAAATTGGTTAAATTGCAATTTAGCCTCTAAACGTTTTTATAACTTATTTAATTAAGTTTTTGGTTAGTAATTTCATTTTTGTTTTAATTATAAACAAAAACAATTAATTTGATTTCGGATATTAAATTGGCTAAAGTACAGCTTAATCCCTAATTGGCTAAAGTACAGTTTAGTCCCTAAACTTTTATAAACTTAAAATAGTTAAGTTTAGGTTGTAACTTGGGTTACTTGAAATTGAAGTTATTGAGTTCTCCTTTTAAAATGGATTATTTTTTTATCGAATCATTTTATAAATATAAACTCGGTTTTATATTTTATAAACGTTTAGAGTCGGGTTAGACTTGAGTCACCCGAAAAGTGAGGTTAATTGGTAGTTATTGGTAACTCGGCTAACCCATTATTTGGAAATTAATTATTATTTAAAGATTATTAAATAATATTTATAAATTGAATTTTAAATAAGAACTCAAATGACTTGTATTAATTGGGCGTTTCTACCTATTGGGTAATTTTTGTGTTGTTCTGGATTGTTTTATTCAGACGTGTTATTTGTGCTAGTCCTATGTGGTGTCTAGTACTCTCTAGAGTTAGGGTCTGTTTTAATGATTATTTTATTTGTCTAGACCCGTCTACTGTTCGTGCTTTAGAGGCGAACCAGGATTAGTTGCTTGCCGGTTATCACGTGGATTAGCAAGCAGCGAGTTTGTACTTACTATTTACCGATTTATTAAGTAAATTGTTATTTTAAATATTAAATATATATATTGTACGTATATTTTGAACTGCTTTTATATTATGGCTCTTAGTTGGAACATGCTACCTAATGGGCATCATTAGGACTGCGTGCGCACCGGTAATGATCTGGGTAAGGTATTTATTAAAATGTGGTAACTCGGTGTGAGCGTAGCTCTCGGGATCAAATAGAGTAACTCGGTGTAGCACAACTCTTGGGACTCTGGATATGGTATAGGTGTGGTCAGTGGTAACTCGGTGTAGCTCAGCTCTCGGGACCAGGTCTATTGGATTATGTTATTTATTTAGAATTGTGGATTAGGGTTCCAACTATTATTCGTAATATCGTTATTAAATGTTTTAAACGATTTTAAAGGTTTTCCACTTGATAAATGTAAATAGTGGTATAAACTCATCTCAGTATATCTGACCCCGTTGTTTTCCCAATTTTTCCCAGGGTTATGATCTGAGAGAGTCTTGTGATCTCCGCATTTACTTTTCCTCGGAGGTTCCATTTATTTTAGTAGAACTATCAAACTATTTTATTCTTTGACCGCAGTAGTTGACTAGACGTCTTTATTTTATTCTAGTTGTTGTCGGATTGGTCCGACTGGATTATTATTACTTTGGCATGTTATATAATTACTCAGTACTATTTATGTTATGCCTATTTATAACTCAGTATTGGAAAGCATGTTATATTTAAATGTTGAATATTATAACTGCTAGATTTAGGCTGAAGTCTCGGTTGCCCTCGAGCATTGGTTTTCTGCAGTTTTATGTGTTTGTATGTTAATCGAAAGGCTAGCTACGGGTTTTGGTACTACATTACCCATACCCTAGCGCCGGTCGCGATTCATGAAAATGGGTCGTGACAATTCCGATGGTGAAAGTTCTTTGGAAGAGTCAGTCCGTAGAAGAATGCATATGGAAAACAGAAGAGGATATGAGGCAGAAATATCCATACCTATTTACTCAAGGTACGTGGCTAAAGTTTTAAATTGGAGGACGAATTTATGTTAAGGGAGAGTGAATGTAATACCCCAAATATTTTTAGATAATTAAGTCATGCCACGTGTCGTGAATTCCGATAAATTAAATTAAGAAGAATTTAATTTAATTATATGGGGAATTTAGAATAAATTTTATTGATCGAATTAGTGGGATTTAAAGAAATAACTTTGAAACTTAATAAAAAAATAAATTATAAATCCCGTGATAATAATTATTTTGCCAAAGTCCGCGAAATAATTTATAGTATTTATGGTAAAAGTTACGAGTCAATCGGAGACTGTTTAAAATTTAGACGCAGATAAGTTTTGGACTAAATTGTAACTTTTGAAAAGTTTCAAGGACCAAAGTGCAAATTAGCCGTTGTATATATAAGAATTCCTTGAGATGAAGGATCCAGAAGTCGTCATCTTCATCTTTCATTTTCTTTCATCGATCATCACTGTTTCGTCGCACGATTCCGTTTCCGACGTTCTATTGTTCGAATCGAACGTATTTCGACGAGGAATCACGGTAAGCATGTTGTTTTACCGTTTAATTGAATATTTTGGATGATATATCAAGTTAAAGTTTTAGGCCATGGAATGTTTTTATCGTTTTAACAATATTAGGATCGATTTTGGGCGTTTCGAGTTTAGATTTCGTGTTATTAGTGTGTTTGAGAGTTGTTTAAGTTTGGGGATGCGAAATTTTCAAGAAAGCACGTCGGAAAGCCCCGGAACTCGGATTTCCAGGGGCTGTGCACGGACGTGCACCAGCGTGGGTGCACAGACGTGCACTAGGGATGTACGAACGTGCCCCAGCTAAGGCGCACGAACGTGCACCCGAATGCACGAACGTGCATGTGAACCGTGTTTTGGCCGATAGGTTTTTTTGGAACAACGTTTCGTATTCGCGTATCGAGATTTAAATCGCTTAGTTATCAATTGATTATTGATTAGTTTGAATCGTTAGCATATCGAGGTTAAACGAGAATTGATTTAGAATAGATATACGAACCGTAAACGAGTTAGATACCGTTTATCGGAATATACACGTGAAAAGCACGACGGTTAATAAGTTTAGCATGTTGTGTCTTCAGTCTAGAGTCAATCTTAGAATAAGTTTCTGATATAAGTCTTTTTAATTGAAATCGTTTTAGATCCGGCGAGGCAAGAGGCAGCTGGCAAAGAGCTCGAGAAGCTTGATGTTTCTGAGCACCGAAGTATTTTTGGATAAGCATTTTCAGTGAGTTTGTATACATTTACTTTTGAAGTATTTATACAAGCAAATATTTTATATTGCTTTACGTATGATTTGAATATTTTCAATGCGAATTCTTTATATGAATTGCATATATTTTGATTTGACACCAGTATTGATCTAATGGAACGTGCTACCTATTGGGCGGCAATAGGAATGTGTGATCACCAGTTTTGATCTGATACAGCTGTAAAATTGATTATGAATACGAATTTTCAAAGTTGGATATTTGTTAATGTCGATACGAGAGTGAACTCGGTTAAAGTAACCTGAGCCCCGTATATGGTGTGTTGGTCGCGGCTGACGTGGTTGAGTTAGAATTACTCCCGGGTCAGACCATTTGGATCAGTATGATTTGATCATATATGTTTGGCATATTCGAGGATTAGGGTTTCAATCGGATCTTATGCTTGGCTACATGTGATTTAAGCGCTACTGCATTGTTTTATTTTTTTATAGAAATACTTATTAGTAAATATATGAACTCACTCAGTATAATCCCATATACTGACCCCTCCCAGCTTTCCCTCTCAGGTGAAAGAAGTTTTAAAGCAGCGGACTTCTGTCCTTGATCCAGAAGTCTGATATTTTTTAAAGTATGTAAAGAAATAGTACTTTACTCTTAGAGCTCCAGTAGATAGATGTTGAGTTTTATTTTGTATCAAACAGTTTCTGTATATATAACTCTGATGTTTTTGAACATATGTATATATTATGCTTATGCGCTGTAACCATTTGTGACTGCCAGATGAAATGTATAGCCTTGCATATTTGTAGCATGACACGTGTTTATGGTTGTCATGCATGACGTACAATGTTTGAGAAAAATTGTTTTTCGATATTAGGCTTGCTACGGGTTTCAGAGCAACCACTCCTATTCCCTAGCGCCAGTCTCGGCCCATGAGATTGGGACGTGACAATTTGTTTCGTAATGTTCGTAAACGTTTGGCTTAAATCGCTAAAAAGGTGAAACGTTTGTATTTATTTTGCAACGTTTGTAACGTTTGGCTTAAATAGCTAAAAAGGGGAAAACGTTTGGTTTTGTTTCGTAATGTTTTAAACGTTTGGCTTAAATCCCTAAAAAGGTAAAACGTTTGGATTTGTTTCAGAACGTTTTAAATATTTGGCTTAAATCGCTAAAAAGGTGAAACGTTGGTTTTGTTTTGTAGCGTTTGTAAACGTTTGGATTTGTTTCGTAACGTTTTAAATGTTTGGCTTTGTTTCTTAACGTTTGTAAACGTTTGGCTTAAATCGCTAAAAAGGTGAAACGTTTGGATTTGTTTCGTAACGTTTTAAACGTTTGGCTTAAATCGCTAAAAAGGTGAAACATTTGGATTGGTTTCGTAACGTTTGTAAACGTTTGGCTTAATTTGCTCAAAAGGGGAAACGTTTGGATTTGTTTCGTAACGTTTCTAAACATTTGGCTTAAATCGCTAAAAATGGGAAACGTTTGGATTAGTTTCGTAATATTTGTAAACGTTTGGATTGGTTTCGTAACGTTTCTAAACGTTTGGCTTAAATTGCTAAAAAGGTGAAATATTTGGATTTGTTTCGAAACGTTTGTAAAGTTTTGGCTTAAATCGCTAAAAATCCATGAACGAAAAAGACATGAGAGAAAAGCATATTGGCTAGTGATTGTGAGGCCCCAAAGCTTTATTGGTGGGACACAAGACGATCTTAGAAGAGAATGGGTATAATGAAATTCACGAAATTCTTTATTTCGTTCTGCCCAGATAACCGATCCTTTTATTATTATTTTTAGACTAATAGGGTTGACAAACAATGAATTATATTACAACAATTTTTTTATAAGAAATAAAAAAATATACCAAGTTGTGAAACGTTTGGATTTGTTTCGTAACATTTGGAAACGTTTGCTTAAATCGCTAAAAAGGTTAAATGTTTGGTTTTGTTTAGTTACGTTTGAAACGTTTGAATTTGTTTTGTAACGTTTGTAAATGTTTGACTTAAATCTCTAAAATCGGGAAATGTTTTGATTGGTTTCGTAACGTTTGTAAACGTTTGGCATAAATCGTTAAAAGGTGAAACGTTTGGATTTGTTTCGTAACGTTTTAAACGTTTGGCTTAAATCGCTAAAAAGGTGAAACGTTTGGTTTAGTTTCATAACGTTTGTAAAAGTTTGGCTTAAATCACTAAAAAGGTGAAGCGTTTGGATTTTTTAGTAATATTTGAAACGTTTGGATTGGTTTCGTAACGTTTTAAACGTTTGGCTTAAATCGCTTAAAAGGTGAAACGTTTGGATTTGTTTTGTAACGTTTGTAAATGTTTGGCTTAAATCGTTTAAAAGGTGAAATGTTTGGTTTTGCTTCGTAACGTCTGTAAACATTTGGCTTCAATAGCTAAAAAGGCGAAACGTTTGGATTTGTTTCGTAACGTTTTAAACGTTTTGCTTAAATAGCTAAAAAGGTTAAATGTTTGGTTTTGTTTTGTAACGTTTGTAAACGTTTGGCTTAAATCGCCAAAAAGGTGAAACATTTTAATTTTTCGTAACATTTTAAACGCTTGGATTGACTTCGTAACGTTTTAAACGATTGGCTTAAATCGCTAAAAAGGTGAAACGTTTGAATTTTCTTAGTGACGTTTTAAACGTTTGGATTGGTTGCGTAACATTATAAATGTTTTGGGCTTAAATCGCTAAAAATGTGAAGAGCTTAGGTTTGCGTAATGTTTTAATCTTTTGGGTTTGTCTCTTAACATTTGTAAACGTTTGGCTTAAATCACTAACAAGGGGAAACGTTTGGTATTGTTTCGTAAAGTTTGTAAACGTTTGGCTTCAATCGCTAAAAAGGCAAAACATTTGGATTTGTTTCGTAGTGTTTTAAACATTTGGCTTAGATCACTAAAAAGGTGACACGTTTGGATTTGTTTTGTAACGTTTGTAAACGTTTAGCTTCAATCGCTAAAAAGGTGAAACGTTTGGTTTTGTTTCGTAACGTTTGTAAACATTTGGAATAAATTGCTAAAAAGGTGAAACGTTTGGATTTATTTCGTAACGTTTGTAAATGTTTGGCTTAAATCGCAAAAAAGGGGAAACGTTTGGATATTTTCTATAACGTTTGTAAACGTTTGGCTTTAATCGCTAAAAGGGGGAAACGTTTGGCGTCAATCGCTAAAAAGGTGAAACGTTTGGTTTTGTTTCGTAACGTTTTTAAACGTTTGTCTTAAATTGGTAAGAGGTGAAACATTTGGTTTTGTTTTGTCACGTTTGTAAATGTTTGGATTAAATCGGTAGAAAGGTGAAACCTTTGGTTTTGTTGTGTAACGTTTGTAAACGTTTGCTTAAATCGCTATAAAGGTGAAACATGAAACGTTTGGATTTGTTTCGTACCGTTTTAAACGTTTGGATTGGTTTTGTAACATTTTAAACTTTTGGCTTAAATCGCTAAAAAGGTGAAGCTTTAGGATTTGTTTTGTAATATTTGTAAACATTTGGCTTAAATCGCTAAAAAGGTGAAACACTTGGAATTATTTTGTAACGTTTTGCTTAAAATCGCTAAAAAAGTAAAACGTTTGGAATTGTTTCATTTAACGTTTTAAACATTTGGATTGGTTTCATAACGTTTTAAACATTTGGTTTAAATAGCTAAAAAGTGAAACTTTTTCTTTTTTTTTTCGTTATGTTTGTAAACATTTGGCTTATATCGCTAAAAAGGTGAAACGTTTGGATTTGTTTCGTAGCATTTGTAAACGCTTGGCGTAAATTGCTAAAAATGTTAAACGTTTGGATTTGTTCCGTAACGTTTTTAAACATTTGGCATAAATCGCTAAAAAGGTGAAACGTTTTAATTTGTTTCGTAACGTTTGTAAATGTTTGGCTTAAATTGCTAAAAACATGAAACATTTTGATTTGTTTTGTATCGTTTGTAATATTTGGCTTAAATAGTTAAAAAGGGGAAACGTTTATATTTGTTTCGTAACGTTTTAAACCTTTGACTTAAATCGCTAAAGAGGTGAAACATTTGGTTTTCTTTCGCAACGTTTGTAAATGTTTGGCTTAAATCGCCAAAACGTTTAAACGTTTAGTTTTTTTTCGTGACGTTTGTAAACTTTTGGCTTCAATCACTAAAAAAGTGAAACATTTGGATTTGTTTCTTAACGTTTATAAACGTTTGGCTTAAATCTCTAAAAAGGTGAAACATTTGGATTTGTTTCGTAACGTTTGTAAACGTTTGGCATAAATTGCTAAAAAGGGGAAATGTTTCATTTTGTTTCGTAATATTTGTAAACTTTTGGCTTCAATCCCTAAAAAGGTAAAACACTTGGGTTTGTTTTGTAACATTTTAAACGTTTAGATTGGTTTTGTAACATTTTAAACTTTTAGCTTACATCGCTAAATATGTGTAACGTTTTAGCTTTTTAGCGATTTAAGCTAAACGTTTACAAACATTACGAAACAAGTCCAAACGTTTAAAACGTTACTAAACAAAACCAAACATTTCACATTTTTAGCGATTTAATCCAAACGTTTGGATTTGTTTTGTAATGTTTGTAAACGTTTGGCTTAAATCGCTGCAAAGGTGAAATGTTTCGCTTAAAAACTGAAACGTTTGGTTTTGTTTCGTAACGATTGTACACGTTCAGCTTTAATTGGTAAAAAGGTGAAACGTTTGGATTTGTTTCGTATCGTTTTAAACGTTTGGATTGGTTTCGTAACGTTTTAAATGTGATTGTTTTGTAAAATTTTAAACGTTTGGATTGGTTTCGTAACATTTTAAATATTTGGCTTAAATCGCTAAAAAGGTGACACGTTTGGATTTCTTTCGTAACAATTTAAATGTTTGGATGTTTGGCTTAAATTAAAAAAAAAAAAGAGGAAACGTTTTGATTTGTTTCTTAGCGTTTGTAAACGTTTGGCTTAAATCGCTAAAAATATGAAACGTTTGGATTGGTCTCGTAATGTTTGTAAACGTTTGGTTTAAATTGCTAAAAAAGATGAAACGTTTGTAAACAATCGCTAAAAATGTGAAATGTTTGGATTTGTTACGTAACGTTAGTAAACGTTTAGCTTAAATCACTAATAAGGTGAAAACTTAGGGTTTGTTTCGTAACGTTTTAATCGTTTGGATTGGTTTCATAACGTTTTAACGTTTAGATTTGTTTCGTAAAATTAAAAACGTTTGGATTTGCTTCGTAACATTTGTAAACGTTTCTCTTAATCGCTAAAAAGGCGAAACATTTGGATTTAATTCGTAACGTTTTAAACGTTTGGCTTTAATCGCTAAAAAGGTTAAACATTTTGATTGGTTTCGTAAAGTTTTAAACGTTTGGCTTAAATCGCTAAAAAGGGAAACGTTTGGATTTGTTTCGTAAAGTTTGTAAACGTTTGTCTTAAATCACTAAAAAGTGAAACGTTTGGATTGGTTTCGTAACGTTTTAAACGTTTGAATTTGTTTCGTAACGCTTTAAATGTTTGAATTTGTTTCACAACGTTTTAATCGTCTAGCTTAAATCGTTAAAAATGAGAAACGCGCTAAAAAAGAGAAACGTTTGGATTTATTTTCGTAACGTTTAAACGTTTGGATTTGTTTCGTAATATTTTAAACGTTTGGATTAAATCACTAAAAAGGTAAAACGTTTGAATTGGTTTTGTAACGTTTGTAAACGTTTGGCTTAAATCGCTAAAAAGGAAAAAGGTTTGGATTTGTTTCGCAACGTTTTAAAAGTTTGGCTTTAATCGCTAAAAATGTGAGACGTTTGGATTTGTTTCGTAACATTTTAAACGTTCTGATTGGTTTTGTAACGTTTGAGATTTTTTTTCGTAGCATTTTAAACGTATGGATTGGTTTCGTAACGTTTTAAACGTTTGGCTTAAATAGATAAAAAGGTGAAACGTTTGGGTTTGTTTCGTAACGTTTGTAAATGTTTGGCTTAAATCACTAAAAAGGGGAAACATTTGGATTTTTTTAGTAACGTTTAAAACTTTTTGATTGGTTTCGTAATGTTTTAAACGTTTGGCTTAAATTCGCTAAAAAGGTTAAACGTTTGGATTTGTTTTGGAACATTAGTAAATGTTTAGCTTAAATCGCTGAAAAGGTAATATGTTTGGTTTTGCTTCATACCGTCTGTAAACGTTTATCTTCAATCGCTAAAAAGGTGATACGTTTGGATTTGTTTCGTAACGTTTTAAACGTTAGGCTTAAATCGCTAAAAAGGTTAAATGTTTGGTTTTGTTTCGTAACGTTTGTAAACGTTTGGCTTAAATCGCTAAAAAGGGGAAACATTTGGATTTGTTTCGTAACGTTTTAAATGTTTGGATTGATTTCGAAACGTTTTAAACGTTTGGATTGATTTCGTAACGTTTTAAACGATTGGCTTAAATCGCTAAAAAGGTGAAACATTTGGATTTGTTTAGTAACGATTTAAACATTTGGATTGGTTTCGTAACATTGTAAACGTTTGACTTAAATCGCTAAAAATGTGAAACATTTGGATTTGTTTCGTAACGTTTTAAACGTTTGGATTTGTTTCGTAACATTTGTAAATGTTTGGCTTAAATTGCTAAAAAGGTGAAACATTTGGTTTTGTTTCGTAACGTTTGTAATCGTTTGGCTTCAATCGCTAAAAAGGCGAAACGTTTGGATTTGTTTCGTAGCGTTTTAAACGTTTGGCTTAAATCGCTAAAAAGGTGAAACGTTTGGATTTGTTTTGTAACGTTTGTAAACGTTTAGCTTCAATCACTAAAAATGTGAAATGTTTGGTTTTAATTCGTAACGTTTTTAAACCTTTGGCTTAAATCACTAAGAAGGTGAAACGTTTGGTTTTGTTTCGGAACGTTTGTAAACGTTTGGATTAAATTGCTAAAATTGTGTAACGTTTGGATTTGTTCCTTAACGTTTGTAACGTTTGTCCTAAATCGCGAAAAAGGTGAAACGTTTGGATTTGTTTCGTAACGTTTGTAAACGTTGGCTTAAATCGCTAAAAAGGTGAAACATTTAAATTTGTTTCGTAATGTTTGTAAACATTTGGTTTAAATCTCTAAAAAGGCAAAACGTTTTGATTTGTTTCGTAACGTTTTAAACGTTTGGATTGGTTCATTACGTTTTAAACGTTTGGCTTAAATTGCTAGAAAGGTGAAACTTTTGCTTTTGTTTCATTATGTTTGTAAACGTTAGGCTTATATCGCTAAAAAGGTGAACCGTTTGGATCTGTTTCGTAACATTTGTAAATATTTGGCTTAAATCGCTAATTTTTTTGAAATGTTTGGATTTGTTCCGTAACACTTTTAAACGTTTGGCATAAATCGCTAAAAAGGTGAAACGTTTGGATTTGTTTCGTAATGTTTGTAAACGTTTTGCTTAAATCGCTAAAAAGATGGAACGTTTGGATTTGTTTCGTAGCGTTTGTAAATGTTTGGCTTAAATCGCTAAAAAGGGCAAACGTTGAGATTTGTTTCGAAACGTTTGGCTTAAATCGCTAAAGAGGTGAAACGTTTGGTTTTGTTTCGCAACGTTTGTAAACGTTTGGCTTAAATCGCAAAAAAGAGGAAACGTTTGGATTTGTTTCATAACATTTTAAACGTTTGGATTGGTTTCGTTACGTAATAAACGTTTGGCTTAAATCGCTAAAAAGGGGAAATGTTTGGATTTGTTTCGTAACGTTTGTAAATGTTTGGCTTAAATTGCTAAAAAGGGAAACGTTTGGTTTTTTTCGTAACGTTTGTAAACGTTTGGCTTTAATCGCTAAAAAAGTGAAACATTTGGATTTGTTTCGTAACGTTTGTAAACGTTTGACTTAACTCGCTAAAAAGGTGAAACGTTTGGATTTGTTTCGTAACGTTTGTAAACGTTTGGCTTAAATTGCTAAAAAGGTGAAATGTTTAATTTTGTTTCGTAACGTTTGTAAACGTTTGGCATCAATCCCTAAAAAGGTGAAACGTTTGGGTTTGTTTTGTAACGTTTTAAACGTTTGGATTTGTTTTGTAACATTTTAAACTTTTGGCTTAAATCGCTAAAAATGTGTAACGTTTGTAAACGTTTTAGCTTTTTAGCAATTTAAACTAAACGTTTACAAACGTTACGAAACAAGTCCAAACGTTAAAAACGTTACAAAACAAGACCAAATGTTTCACATTTTTAGCGATTTAAGCCAAACGTTTGGATTTATTTCGTAACGTTTGTAAACGTTTGGCTTAAATCGCTAAAAAGGGGAAACGTTTTGCTTAAAAACTGAAACTTTTGGTTTTGTTTCGTAACGATTGTAAACGTTTAGCTTAAATCATTAAAAAGGTGAAACGTTTGGATTTGTTTCTTAATGTTTTAAACGTTTGGATTGGTTTCGTAACGTTTTAAATGTTTGGCTTAAATCTCTAAAAAGGTGACACGTTTGGATTTCTTTCGTAACAATTTAAACGTTTGGATGTTTGGCTTAAATTGATTAAAAGGGGAAACATTTTTATTTGTTTCTTAGCATTTGTAAACGTTTGGCTTAAATCGCTAAAAATGGGAAACGTTTGGATTGGTCTCGTAATGTTTGTAAACGTTTGGCTTAAATTCCTAAAAAGGGGAAACATTTGTAAACAATCGCTAAAAATGTGAAATGTTTGGATTTGTTTCGTAACGTTAGTAAACGTTTAGCTTAAATCGCTAATAAGGTGAAACGTTAGGGTTTGTTTCGTAATGTTTTAAACGTTTGGATTGGTTTCGTAACGTTTTAAACGTTTTGATTTGTTTCGTAAAGTTTTAAACGTTTGGATTTGTTTCATAACTTTTGTAAACGTTTCGCTTAAATCGCTAAAAATGTGAAATGTTTGGATTAGTTTCACAACGTTTAAATATTTGTATTGGATTCGTAACGTTTTAATCGTTTGGCTTCGATCGTTGAAAAGGTTAAACGTTTGGGTTGGTTTCGTAACGTTTTAAACGTTTGGCTTAATTCGCTAAAAAGGTGAAAAGTTTGTAAACGTTTGGCTTAAATTGCTATAAAGGGGAAACGTTTGGATTGGTTTTGTAACATTTTAAACGTTTGAATTTGTTTCGTAACGTTTTAAACGTTTAGATTTGTTTTGTAACGTATTAAACGTTTGGATTTGTTTCGCAAAGGTTTAATCTTCTGACTTATATCGCTAAAAATGAGAAATGCGCTAAAAAGGTGAAACGTTCTGATTTGTTTTCGTAACGTTTTAAGCGTTTGGATCAAATAGCTAAAAAGGTAAAACGTTTGGATTGGTTTTGTAACATTTGTAAACGTTTGGCTTAAGTCGATAAAAAGGCAAAATATTTGGATTTGTTTCGTAACGTTTTAAAAGTTTGGCTTAAATCGCTAAAAATGTGAAAAGTGTGGATTTGTTTCATAACGTTTTTAACGTTTGGCTTAAATCGCTAAAATTGTGAAACGTTTGGATTTGTTTCGTAACATTTTTGAAGTTTGGATTGATTTTATAACGTTTGAGATTTGTTTCGTAACGTTTTAAATGTTTGGATTAGTTTCGTAACGTTTTAAATGTTTGGCTTAAATAGCTAAAATGGTGAAATATTTGGATTTGTTTCGTAACGTTTGTAAACGTTTGGCTTAAATCGCTAAAAAGGGGAAACGTTTGGTTTTGTTTCGTAACGTTTGTAAACGTTTGGATTGGTTTTGTAACGTTTTAGATGTTTGGGTTAAATTGCCAAAAAGGTGAATTGTTTGGTTTTGTTTCGTAACGTTTGGATTGGTTTCGTAACATTTTAAATGTTTGGCTTAAATTGCTAAAAAGGTGAAACGTTTGGATTGGTCTCGTAACGTTTGTAAATCTTTGGCTTAAATCGCTAAAAAGGGGAAACGTTTGGATTTGTTTCGTGACGTTTGTAAACGTTTGCCTTAAATAGCTAAAAATGGGAAATGTTTGGATTTGTAAACGTTTGGCTTAAATTGCTAAAAATGGGAAACTTTTGGATTTGTTTCGTAACGTTTGTAAATATTTGGCTTAAATAGCAAAAAAGGTGAAACGTTTCGTAACGTTTTAAACGTTTGGATTAGTTTCTTAACGTTTTAAACGTTTGGCTTAAATTGCTAAAAAGGTGAAAAATTTCGATTTGTTTCGTAGCGTTTTAAACATTTGTATTTATTTCGTAACGTTTGTAAAGGTTTGGCCTAAATCGCTAAAAAGGTGAAATGTTTGGATTTGTTTCGTAATGTTTGTAAACGTTTGGCTTAAATCGCTAAAAAGGGGAAACGTTTGGTTTTGTTTCGTAACGTTTGTAAACGTTAGGAAACAAAACCAAACAAAACTGATCCAAACGTTTAAAACATTACGAAACAAAACCAAACGTTTACAAATATTACGAAATAAATTCAAACGTTTCACCTTGTTATCGATTGATGCCAAACGTATACAAACATTACGAAACAAAACTAAATGTTTCACCTTTTTAAATGTTTCACCTTTTTAAATTTTTGGCGTAAATCGCTAAAAAAGTCCAAACGCTCACAAACGTTACAAAACAAACTTTTTAGCAATTTAAGCCAAACGTTTACAAACGTTACAAAACAAATCCAAACGTTTTCATTTTTAGCGATTTAAGCCAAACGTTTACAAACGTTCCAAAACAAATCCAAACCTTTACAAACGTTACGAAACAAAACCAAACGTTCCACCTTTTTAGTGATTTAAGCTAAATGTTTACAAACGTTACAAAATAAATACAAACGTTACACCTTTTTAGCGATTTAAGCCAAAACTTTACAAACGTACGAAACAAATTCAAATGTGTTAAACGTTTGGATTGGTTTCGTAACATTTTAAATGTTTGGCATAAATCGGTAAAAAGGTGAAACGTTTGGATTTGTTTCGAAACAGTTTCGTAACGTTTTAAACGTTTGGCTTAAATCGCTAAAAAGGTGAAACGTGAAATGTTTGGATTCGTTTCATAACATTTTAAACGTTTGGCTTAAATTGCTCAAAAGGTGAAAGGTTTGGATTTGCATTGTAATGTTTTAAACGTTTGGATTTGTTTCGTAACCTTTAAACGGTGTGTCTTAAATCGCTAAAAAGGTGGAACATTTGGATTTGTTTAGTAACGTTTTAAATGTTTGGATTGGTTTCGTAATGTTTTAAATGTTTGCCTTTAATTGCTAAAAAGGTGAAACATTTGGATTTGTTTCGTACTGTTTGTAAACGTTTGGTTTAAATCGCTAAAAAGGTGAAACATTTTGATTTGTTTCGTAACATTTATAAACGTTTGGCTTCAATCGTTAAAAAGGTGAAACGTTTTAGATTTTTTTCGTAACATTTGTAAACGTTTGGGTTAAATCGTTAAAAAGGTTTGGATTTGTTTCGTAACGTTTTAAACGTTAGGATTTGTTTCGTAGCGTTTTAAACGTTTGGATTTGTTTCGTAACGTTTTTTAAACGTTTTGCTTAAATCGCTAAAAAGGTGAAATGTTTGGATTTGTTTCGTAACGTTTTAAACGTTTGGCTTAAATTGCTAACAATGTGAAATGTTTGGATTCGTTTCGTAACGTTTTAAATGTTTGGATTTGTTCTGTAACGTTTGTAAATGTTGGCTTAAATCACTAAAAAGGTGAAACGTTTGAATTTGTTTCGTAACATTTTAAACGTTTGGTTTTATTTCGTGATAACTAGTCGATTGGGGGCGTGTCTCAGGTCCGAAGATGTCTTCTAGGGTGTACCTGAAAACCAGAACACAACCGTTTAAAGGGCGCCGGAAGGTGATTTTGGCTAACCGTTCCGACGGTCAAGTCAATAAGAGTTTTAGTGAGAGAAATAAGAAGAAGTGATAGGAGTTAAGAGTTGAGAGAAAAAGAGTATTAACCTTTTTACCTACTTTTTCCTTGTCTTTTATATTATACCTTTGTTCCTCTTTGTCTATGCCTACAAGTAAGATGCAATTCTCTTTGTCTATGTAGAGAATGTTGGAGATATCAGAGTACCTTCTGTCAGACTTTGTCTCTATAATTAGGACGGCTCTTTCTCGGTTGGCCGAGATGGCTATTAGTCTTTGAGGGGTCTTCTTTGGATGGCCGAGTAAGCCTTTATGTATGACTTTGATTGGTTTACCGAGGTGGTGTCCGGTTCGGTTAATGCCGAGTTCTGCCTTTGCTATTTGTTTGCTTCGTTCTCCCAGCTGGGTGATGTCTGTTTTGGTGGTTTGTGTGCTCGGTTAAGTTCCTTTTTTGAGATTGTTCCATCTATCTAGTTATCATAAGTCCCCCTAGTCTTTACGGATATTTATGTCTGTGTTCGGTTTATTTTTACTGTATTAGGTTTTTCTTGTTCGGATTTGACCTTGTTTGGTCGTTATTGTTTGGTATCCTTTGGGTTGCTTACTTGTTTTATACGTTTTATTGACACGTGTCTTTCATTTACTGCCGTCTGTTCACATCTGTTTTCCACTAGCACATTTATTGAGGCGTCGTTTCAATTGCCCCGCTTCGGTTTCTATATAAACCCCCATTTTTTCATTTGTCTAGTTTTTTTTCTTCTTTCTTTGTTACCTCTTGCTTCTGCTTTCTTGGAGTTTGATTCTTTACTTTCAAAGATTTCATCAGTAAGTTCTTCTTTTTCTTTCGTTTTTGATCCTCTTTGCTGTTGGTTTTTCTTCCTTTTTCTGTTTTTTCTTCGTGTTCTTGGGGTTTATTACCTCTAGGTTGGTATAGTTGGGTTGGGTGATTTGATTTTAGCTGTTTTTTCTTCTCGGTTAGAGTAATGTCTTCTATGGAGGATTCCTAGAACTTAGTTGATGAGGTACATGGGGATGATGAGGGGGGGGTCGGATAAGTACTTCCCTAAGAATAATAATGAGGCCGAGCAGTCCGACTCAACTGAGGAACATTTTGTTTATCTTTCTAGGACAAACAGAGTAGAGGAGGCCGGTTGCTCGAAAGCGACCTCCTGTGTTCGGCCAAGACGAATAAGGCTTAGGAGTAGTAAAACTGCTGAGAGCTGCAAGATTAGGATGGAAACTACCTTCGCCGAGCTAAACCAAGGTTATATAGATTATCTTATTTCCCAATTTAATTTACGTGAGGGTTTCAAATTATATTTGTCTCCCCCTGGTTTGACAATAAACAGTCCGGTTGATCCGGATTTGTAGTAATAAGCGTAGAACACCTTCATTTCGGTGCACACATCCCCTTCCAAGCCGATTTGGTGGCTTTTCTAAAGTTCTATAACATGCCCAATTTGTCTATTTCAACCAAACGGCATTAGGCACTTCCTTTGTCTTTGAAAGTTATGTCGACAGCGCAAGATTCCTTTCTCGGTGGAATTCTTCGCTAGCATATATGGTCTTCTCTTTGGGGGTTCCCATGATTTTTCTTCCTTTAAGATCCTTAAGTCTGAGCCTAGGCATGTTATATAGAAGGTTTCTACCTCGATTAAGAGGTTTAGGGAGGATTGGTTTCGTATTCGGCATCCGACTACTTTTGTCGACTTGCCTAAGCGGTGGGTACATCACCTGTAACTCTTCTAAAGCGGGATGCCGAAGGTGTCAAAAATCATAAGCTTGTCCAGGACATTTTGAAGACGACTGGTCCCTTAAATACCTATACTATTATTCTTATACTGCCAATTGCTAAGTTTGATCCTAAACGGGAAGGTTGTTCTCGGTTTTCAATTTCTTTTTTTTTATTTGCTTTCGTTTTGTGTTTTTGCTGATGTGTCTTCTCGGTTTATTTTTTTGCAGTGTTTAATATGGCTGTTTTTAATGCTGCTCGGCGAAAGGGTGATGGTGGGGCTGTGAAAAATCCTTCAGCTACCGAGGTTGGGGGTGGAAGCAAAGCTGCTGGAAAGAAACCTGTATCGGTTGCTCGAACTGTGACTGCTGCTAAACCGTTGTCTACGGTTCCTCCTCTGTCCAAGGCTTTTAAGAGGAAACATTTGGACAAAAGTAAAGAACATTTTTCTTTAGCCGGGGAAAAGGATGAGATTGTTCTTCCCGGCGTGCAGGATGTAGTCATAGGGGGCACAATCTTCCGTTCCTTATGAGCAGGCTCTGGTCTCTTCTCCGTCGAGGAAGAAGATAAGGACTGAAGAGTTGGGGGCAAACGTGGTTAACCTGGATGATTTAAAGCTTACTCCTCGGTTTCTTGCTTGCTACCTTAAGTATAAGTATGAGGAAGATACTGTTGATTCTTTTTCCACGTTGGTTCGCCTGGCGAAGATGGTGTCTCTGCCCCGAGATCGGGAAGCTCTTGTTGTCACTCCCCGGAAGAATTATCTTGACACGAGTGTGTCTATCTCCTTTTAGGTATGTTTAATTTTATTATTTTGTTTTGTTTTTTGCATTATGCTTTTTCCTAAGCTTTTGTTCGGGTTTCTTTTCAGCTGATCAATCACCTATTGGGTGCTCGGTCTTTTCAAGAAGACTTGGCTGCACAAGCTTCTGAAAATCGGGAGAAATTGACAACCTCGGTGACCGATTTGGAAAAGGAGTAGCTTCAAAGGGCCAATGTGGAGTTTGTTTTGGCTAGCAATACGGAGAAGTTCTATGCTAGAATTAAGGAGTTGAACAAAGAGCTTGCTGTCTTGGTTAAGGAGAGCAATGAGCTTGCTTTCGTGAGAGATGCTGCTGAGAAAGAGAAGAAGGAGCTTCGAGACCGGTTAACTGATGAGTTTGCGAAGGAGAAGGCGGATTTGCATAAGACCATCGACGGTCATCATATGAGTTACACGAGACTTCATGATATTCTTTATGACACTATCAAAAATTTTGAGACTCAACGAGATGATCTGATGGTCGAGTTTGCAATACTTACTAACGCTATGCATGATGATCTTAAAGAGCGTGTTGGGCCTCTTCTCCGACCTGAGGTTGATCAATCCTGTTTGTACTTGGATATGGACGACTTGTACCAGAAACTCCAAGCTAAGCGAAAACTTGCTGAAGAGCGAAGTGCCAAGGACTTTGAGGCTGAGTTGCGGAAAGAGCTTGAGGATGATGTTATTCCCTTTAAAGATGGTGTGGAGGTTGGAACTGATGACGGTGTGATTAGCTCTCTTACTCTTCTGTTGGACGTTCGGCATTATGAGGAAGCTGGTTTGAGTGAAGGAGGAGGTACCCCTTCTGGGCCTGGTCTGTCAATGCCTGATGACGTCAATAATGCTGTAATTGACTAGTTCCGTCCTAGACAGTTTATCT
Source organism: Mercurialis annua (assembly GCF_937616625.2). Taxonomy (NCBI): domain Eukaryota; kingdom Viridiplantae; phylum Streptophyta; class Magnoliopsida; order Malpighiales; family Euphorbiaceae; genus Mercurialis; species Mercurialis annua. The sequence continues at coordinate 26,066,026 of NC_065571.1, forward strand.
TTTTCTAACAGCGTGAATTTGTCCAAGTAATATATCGGTTTTTTTGGTTGTGTATAATTTAGTTTGTTTTTTTTACTAATTTACCAAGTTTTGTCTCAGTTTTATGCTTTGTGTTTTTTATTGCTTCAATTTTTAGACTGTGTTTTGGAATGTTTGGAGCATTTATTTTGCTTTGTTTTGCGTCGTGGCTCATATCGGTTAAAGTGATTACTTTTACTTGGTGAGAATATGGCTTTAATCTGTTCAAGCGATTGTTTTCACTTACTTTAAACGATGGCTTAAATCGGTTTAAACCGATTGTTTAGGCATATTTTAAGCTATGGCTTAAATCGATTAAAGCGATTGCTTTGACTTGTTTTAAGCTATGGCTTATCTCGGTTAAAGCGATTGCTTTAACTTGTTTTAAGCTATGGCTTATCTTGCTTAAAACAATTTTTTTGACTTGTTTTAAGCTATGGCTAATCTTGGTTAAAGTGATTGCTTTGACTTGTTTTAAGCTATGGCTTATCTCAGTTAAAGCGATTGCTTTGACTTGTTTTAAGATATGGCTTATCTCGGTTAAAGCGATTGCTTTGACTTGTTATAAGCTATTGCTTATCTCGGTTAAAGTGATTGCTTTGACTTGTTTTAAGCTATGACACATTTGCTTTTTCTTTTTCTTTTATTGATAGGGGAAAAACTTGCATTCTTGGCTACAACTGACTTTCTCTTGAATGCAAGTGAAAAAACCCCTGACAGACACGATAACTTGAAACTTTTACTGATAGAACCTCATAAGAACTCTGGCATTATAGGTTCTTGGTAAATCTCAACATAATGGACATGTTGATCAATCTTCCTGACGTTTCTGGTCTTCCAATGGCTTTCGTTAGCAGTTGGTTTGTTTGGAATATCACCGAGTGGGCTTGAAAATATCTCTTTAGCTTTTCCACCATCAACACAAGGGTGAATGCGAACTTCTCTATTTTGCTATATCTGAGATCGGGGCCTTTCAATAATTTGCTTGTATAGTATAATGATTTCTGCTCTCCTCTTTCTTCTTTGAAAAGCACCGATGCTACTATCTTGTTGGTGACACTTAGGTATAAGTATATGATTTCTCTTGCTTCGGGCCTGCCGAGCAGTGGTGGTGATCTCAGGACATTTTTGAGCTCCTCGAAATATTTTTGGCATTCCTCATTCCATTCGAAGTTTTTTTTACGTTTCTCAGTGTTTTGAAAATGGGAGACACCTCTTTGCCGAGTTTGACACAAATCGTCCGAGCGCTGTGATCCTTCCATTAAGTTTTTGAACCTCTTTTGCTATCCTCAGTGCTCTCATTTCTATGATTGCCTTTGTTTTTTTTGGGTTCACTTCAATGCCTTTTTGGGAGATGAGAGGAAATTTCCTGTTGGAACCCCGAAATCGCATTTATCCGGGTTTAATTTGAGCTTGTTTTTTTTGAGCTTTTCGAAGACTTGTTCTAGGTCTTTTGCGTGGTCTTCTATCTTTTTGGACTTGACGATAATGTCATCCATATAAACTACCATATTCCGACCGACTTGGACCTTAAATACAAAATTCATCAACCGCTGATATGTTGCTCCGGCATTTTTCAAGCCAAAGAGCATTTGTTTGTAGCAGTATGTTCCTTTTTCGGTTATGAAACTTGTTTTTTCTTCATCATCTTTGTGCATTGGTATCTGGTGGTATCCTTGGGCTGCATCTATGAATGAGTAGACTTCGTAGCCACTAGTTGAATCGACTAACTGGTCGATGTTCGGTAGAGAGTAGCTGTCTTTAGGGCATGCTCGGTTTAGATCTGTGAACTCTATGCATATTCTCCACTTCCCATTCGGTTTCCTGATAAGTACTACATTTGACAACCATTCAGGGTAGTACACTCTTTTGATGAAGCCCGCTGCCAATAGTTTATCGACCTCGGCTCTGATAGCAATTTGTCTGTCAACGGCAAAAGCTCTTTTCTTTTGTTTCACCGGTTTGTGCGTTGGGTCTACATTTAGCTTATGTGAAATGATTGTCGGGTCTACCCCCTCTAGCTCTCCTGGTGTGTAAATGAATTCTACTTCAGTTTTTATCAGTATGTTGATTATCTCTTCCTTTACCTTCTCATGTAACTCTGCGCCTATCATAACATATTTTGGGGTTGCTCCTGCCAGGCTCACATTTTCCAACTTGCCATGTGGTTCAAGTTTTCCTTCATTTGAGTCTGTTATTTTCATTGTTTCTATGGCTAGTGCTTCTGAGACGTCTTTCATAGATACTAGGTAGCACATATTGGCTATGTCTTGCCTCCCCTTGACTGTTACCACGCCTTTCTCAGTATGAATTTTCATTGCCAGGTATTTGATACATGTGACTGCCTCGGTGCTGTATAGCATCGGTCTGCCGAGGATAACATTGTAAGCGAGTGGCATGTTTACTGCCATGAACAGTAACTTGAAATTTTTAGCGATGCCCACTAGGCCTCCTTCAGGCGTTGCATTCTCTTGTCTTAGCTCACCGGTGCTCCTCCTAGCCCGACAACAGAAGTTTTGACCGGTGTGAGGTTTAACACTGAGCATCCAAATCTGAGGTATGCCACTTTTGTAATGAGATTTACCGAGCTCCCTTCATCAACTAACTTCCTCATTACCCATATGTTTTCTATTAGACCTAAGATTACCAGGGGGTCGTGGTGCGGAAAATCTACACCTTTGCCATCTGCTAGACCAAAGCTGACCTCGGGTAGGGGTGTGGCTACCCTAATATTCATCACCATTTTTTTGTCTTTTGCGCCTGCCGTGTTTGTACTCGGGATCAGCCATACCTCCTGCTATTGTGTTGATTACTCCCGATACATTTTGCCTCTTTAGTAGTGGTCCATTATCTATATTTCTGCTATGCTCTCCTTGGTTAGTGCTTCCCGAGTTGTAACTTTCACTCTGTGCTACAATATCTTTCAGTCAGCCTACTTGCACCAATCAGTCGATTTCTTTTTTGAGGCTTCCGCATTCATCAGTGACATGCCCATGTCCGTCATGAAACTGACAGTACTTTTTTCGGTCCCCTTCAAATTGTAACTTCGGAGGGTAGTGCACCGGTTCGTTGTTGTTTTGAATCCACATCAGAATGTGTGATCTTGGTGTGTTTAATGGGATGAAAGCCTGATCTTGTATTTTGACCAGCCGGTGGCTTTCTGCTCGGTAAGGTACTGGTAGTCTTTGTTCTCTTGGTTTGAACCTGTCATGTCTGTTGTTCTAGTTGAAGGGTTGTCTGGTGATACTCGATTCATCAGTTGAGGGTAAGTTTCTACCGGATTTGTAATCAGGTTATCTTGGAATGTGTTCATGGTGGTATTGTCGTTCATGGCGTCTATTGTTGTGTCGTCATTCAGATCTTCTACTAGTATGGCTTCTTCGTTGAACCTGGTGACAAATTTTTTTAAACTTCCCCTGGTTTTTAGTGGCACAGTTTGAGGTCGCTGGATTTTTTCCTTCGTTATATACTCGGTGCAAAGTGAGTTCAGAAAGCATCTGCTAACTCATCAAAACTGTGAATTGATCCTTCTTTCAAGCTTTGGTACCAGATTGCGGCCGGTCCTTTCAGAGTGGTTGGGAAAATTTTGCATACTGCTGCTTCAGATAAGCTCTGGACCATCATGATTACCTGGAAACAGCTCAGGTGTGTTTTAGGGTCACTACTTCCGCTGTAGTGGTCTAATGTTGGCATTTTGTAATATAATGGGAAAGGTTCGTCTCGGATTTCCGCCGCCAAAGAGTTCCTGATCTTGAGGTAACTTGCTTTTCTCGGTTCTTTTCTTTTTAACTTTTCCATCTCGGTTCGAACTCTTTCTGTTATCTCTTATTCCAGGTTTTTTCTTTGGCCGAATCCGGCGCCTGAACTATGCACATTTCTTCAATTTCGACTCTTTTCGGCGTTTTTCTTACTTCTTCTGGTGTTTCGTGGCCGGTTTGGTTTACATGTTCAGTTCTTGGGGTTTGTTGATCTAGTGCGTTCGTTTCCGTGGTTACACCATCAGGGGAAGCGTCAAACGCGGTTTGTTCCCAAATAGAATTCTGGTGGGTGAGGGGGTGGAACTGGCACATATGGTGGGGTGGTATTATTGCCTCGAGAGGTGGTAGGGGGTGGTGGCCGAGCATTGCCTTGGTGTAACTACATGAGGAAAGCTAGTTGCCGAGCGTGGAACTCGATGTACTCTTGTATCTGTGCCGAAATGGGGTTTTGGTTTTCGGTGACGGGTATTACAAGGGGTGTGGAAGTAACTACCGGAGTGAATATGAGGTTGGTGGGAGCTATACCCGGTCGTAGGGAAATTGTTTGGGGCATTTTATGTGTGGGTGTGAAGTATGAAGTGGATGGGATGGATCCCGAGAATGGCATTCCCCAAGGATAGTGAGTGGTGACTCCAGATGTTGTTACCGGGCAGGACGAGATGCCACATGTGCCCCTATGTACCGGAGCGTTTAAATCGTCCTCAACGACGTTGTCCTGGGTGTCTGTTTCCTTTGCGAGGAGATCGTCATCTTCTACTCTATTCATTTTCCAACGCCCGCCGGTGAGATAGAAAGGGGGAAAATTTCTCGTTTTTCTTTCCCACGGACGGTGCCAAATGATAACTAGTCGATTGGGGCGTGTCTCAGGTCCGGAGATGTCTTATAGGGTTTACCTGAAAACCACAACACAACCGTTAGAAGAACGTCAGAAGGTGATTTTGGTCAACCGCTCCGACGGTTAAGTCAAAAAGAGTTTTAGTGAGAGAAAGAATAAGAGTTTTAGTTAGAGAAAGAATAAGTTTTCGTGAGAGAAAGAATAAAAAGCGTATTAACCTTCTTACCTACTTTTTCATAGTCTTTTATACTATACCTTTATGCCTCTTTGTCTGGGCCGACGAGTCTGATGCAATTCTCTTTGTCTGTGCAGAGAATGTTGGAGATGTCAGAGTACCTTCTCTCAGACTTTGTCTCTGTAATTAGGACGGATCTTGCTCAGTTGCCCGAGATGACTATTATGCTTTGAGGGGTCTTCTTCGGATGGCCGAGTAAGCCTTTATGTATGACTTTGATCGGTTTACCAAGGTGGTGTCCAGTTCGGTTAATGCCGAGTTCTACCTTTGCTATTTGTTTGCTTCGTTCTCCCTGCTTGGTGATGTCGGTTATGTTGGTATGTGTACTCGGTTAAGTTCCTTTTTTGAGATTTTTACATCTATCTTGTTATCATTTCGAAACGTTTGTAAACGTTTGGCTTAAATCGCTAAAAAGTTCAAATGTTTTTATTTGTTTCGTAACTTTTGTAAATGTTTGGCTTAAGTTGCTAAAAAGGTGAAACATTTGGATTTGTTTCTTAACGTTTGTAAACGTTTGGCTTAAATCGCTAAAATTATGAAACGTTTGGATTTGTATCGTAACATTTTAAACGTCTGGATTTGTTTCGTAACGTTATAAACGTTTGGCGTAAATCGCTTAAAAAGTGAAATGTTTGGATTTGTTTTGTAACGTTTGTAAATGTGTGGCTTAAATTGCGAAAAAGGTGAAACGTTTGGATTTGTTTACAAATATTACGAAACCAATCCAAACTTTTAAAACGTAAAGAAACAAATCCAAACGTTTCACCTTTTTAGCGAGTTAATCCAAACGTTAATAATGTAACGAAACCAATTCAAACGATTACAAATATTACGAAAACAATTCGAACGTTTCATCTTTTTATCGATTTAAGCCAAACGTTTACAAACGTTCTGAAACAAATCCAAACGTTTCACCTTTTTAGCTATTTAAGCTAAACGTTTAAAAACGTTACAAAACAAATCCAAACGTTTCACCTTTGTTGCGATTCAAGCCAAACATTATGAAAGCCAAACGTTTAAAATGCTACGAAACAAACCCAAACGTTTAATACGTCACGAAAGAAATCCAAACGTTTTACATTTTTAACGAATTAGGCCAAACGTTTACAAACGTTACGAAACAAATCCAAACATTTCACATTTTTAGAGATTTAAGCCAAACAATTAAAACGTTACAACACCAATCCAACCTTTGTAGCGATTTAAGCCAAACGTTTACAAATGTTACGAAACAAATCCAAACGTTTTACCTTTTTTATCGATTTAAGCCAAACGTTTATAAACATTTACAAACGTTACAAAACAAATCAAAATGTTTCACCTATTTAGTGATTTAAACCAAACGTTTACAAACGTTACAAAACAAATCCAAACGTTAAATCCAAATGTTTCACCTTTTTAGCGATTTAAGCCAAAAGTTTTAATCATTACGAAACCAATCCAAACGTTTCACCTTTTTAGCAATTTGAGCCAAACGTTTACAAACGTTATGAAACAAATCCAAACGTTTCACCTTTTTAGCGATTTAAGCCAAACGTTTACAAACGTTACAAAACAAATCCAAACGTTTAAAACGTTACGAAACAAATCCAAACGTTTCACCTTTTTAGCGATTGAAGCCAAGCATTAATAAACGTCACGAAACCAATCCAAACATTTAAAATGTTACGAAACAAATCCAAATGTTTTACCTTTTTAGCGATTTAAGCCAAACGTTTACAAACGTTACGAAACCAATCCAAACGTTTAAAAAATTACGAAACAAATCAAACATTTCACCTTTTTGGCTTAAATTGCTAAAAAAGGTGAAACATTTGGAACCGTTTGGATTTGTTTCATAACGTTTGTAAACGTTTGGCTTAAATCGCTAAAAAGATGAAACGGTAAAAAGGTAAAACGTTTGGTTTTGTATCGTAACGTTTGTAAACGTCCGGCTTAAATCACTAAAAAGGTAAAACGTTTGCATTTGTTTCGCTACATTTTAAGCCAAACGTTTACAAATGTTGCGAAACAAATCGAAACATTACGAAACAAATCCAAACGTTTCACATTTTTAGCGATTTAAACCAAATGTTTACAAATGTTACGAAACAAAACCGAACATTTAACCTTTTTAGCGATTTAAGCCAAACATTGACAAACGTTACGAAACAAATCCTAACGTTTCACCTTTTTAGCGATTTAAGCCAAACATTTACAAACGTTACGAAACAAATCCAAACGTTTAAACCCTTACGAAACAAATTAAAACGTTTCACCTTTTTAGGGATTTAAGCCAAACATTTACAAAAGTCACGAAACAAATGTTAACGTTTCCCCTTTTTAGCAAATTTAAGCCAAACATTTACAAATGTTATGAAACCAATGCAAACATTTCACCTTTTAGTGATTTAAGCAAAAAGTTTAAAACAGTACAAAACCAATCCAAATGTTTAAAACGTTAAAAAACAAATCCAAATGTTTCAACTTTTTAATGATTTAAGCCAAAAGTTTAAAACGTTACAAAACCAATCCAAACATTTACAACGTTATGAAACAAATCAAAACGTTTGTAAACGTTTGGATTAAACGTTTGGATTGGTTACGAAAAAAATCCAAATGTTTAACCTTTTTAGCGATTTAATCCAAACATTGTAAACGTTCGGCTTAAATCGCTAAAAGGTGAAACATTTGGATTAGTTTTGTAACGTTTGTAAATGTTTTGTCTTAAATCGCTAAAAGGGGAAACGTTTGGATTTGCTTCGTAACGTTTTAAATGTTTGGCTTAAATCGCTAAAAAGGTGAAACGTTTCGATTTTTTTCGTAATGTTTGTAAACGTTTGGCTTAAATACCTAAATAGGTGAAACGTTTGGATTTGTTTCGTAACGTTTTAATCTTTTGGATTTGTATCGCTTAAAATGTGAAACGTTGGATTGATTTCGTACCGTTTTAAACGCTTGACTTAAATCGCTAAAAAGGTGAAATGTTTGGCTTGGTTTCGTAACGTTTGTAAACGTTTGGCATAAATTGTAAAAAAGGTGAAACGTTTAGTTTTGTTTCGTAACCTTTGTAAACGTTTAGATTTGTTTCATAACGATTTAAACGTTTGGATTGGTTTCAAAACGTTTTAAACGTTTGGCTTAAATTGCTAAAAAGAAGACGTTTGGATTTGTCTTGTAACTTTTGTAAACGTTTGGCTTAAATCACTAAAAAGCTGAAACGTTTGGATTCATTTCGTAACATTTGTAAATGTTTGGATTTATTTCGTAATGTTTTAAACGTTTGGATTGGTTTCGTAACGTTTGTAAAAGTTTGTAAATGTTTCGTTTAAATCGCTAAAAAGGTGAAACATTTGGATTTGTTTCGAAACGTTTTAAACGTTTGGTTTTGTTTCGTAACGTTAGTAAAAGTTTGTAACGTTTGGCTTAATTTGTTAAAAAGGTGAAATGTTAGGATAAATTGCTAAAAATATGAAATTTTTGGATTTGTTTCGTAACATTTTAAACGTTTGGATTTGTTTTGTAACATTTTAAACGTTTCGCTTAAATCACTGAAAAGGTGAAAAGGTGAAACGTTTGGTTTTGTTTCTTAAAAACGTTACGAAACAAAACAAAACGTTTGGATTGGTTTCGTAACGTTTGTAAACGTTTGGATTAAATAGCTAAAATGGTGAAATGTTAGGATTTGTTTTGTAACGTTTTAAACGTTTGAATTGGTTTCGGTTTCACTTTTTTAGTAATTTAAGCCAAACGTTTACAAACGCTACGAAACAAATCTAAACGTTTCCCCTTTTTAGCTATTTAAGCCAATCATTTAAAATGTTGTGAAATTAATATAAATGTTTTACCTTTTTAGATATTTAAGCCAAACGTTACGAAACCGATCCAAACATTTAAAACGTTAGGAAACAAATTCAAACATTTAACCTTTTTAGCGATTTAAGCCAAATGTTTACAAAAGTTACGAAACAAATCCAAACGTTTCACCTTTTTAGCGATTTAAGCCAAACGTTTAAAACATTACGAAACCAATCCAAATGTATAAAAACTTACGAAATGAATCCTACTGTTTCACCTTTTTAGTGATTTAAGCGAAATGTTTAAATCGTTATGAAACCAATCAAAACATTTAAAACGTTACAAAACCAATCCAAATGTTTCACATTGTAAGCGATTTAAGCCTGTTGATACCCAATTTTTAATGTTAATTATTGGAGTTTTCTTTCAACAATTTCATATACGTTAATAATATAATAATAAACAGGGAAATAATATGAGAAAAATGAATGAACCAAATTTCAGATTTATATTAATATGAGAATTATCGAGCTACAGGGAAATAATAAACAAACATTTCTCGAATCAGATTTGGGCCCGGAAGATTAACCGAGGGCATCGTCCATTTCATCATTTTCGAGCGGCTAAGAATTTAAGCCTATTAAGAGGCATATATTGGGTTTAGATTTTAAAAAATGGGCTTTAAACCTATTGGACTCAGAATATTTTATCTTCATAGCCCAAGTGTAGTATCTATTATCCATTTTTAGGTTAAGCCCAAAAATTAAAATGACTCAATACACACATTTTAATAAAAAACTTAAATCCAAAACCAATAAAAGGAACTATTGTACATAATACAATCATATGTTACAATTAATGAATTGATGGACCATTTTGTCAATTTTGAGAATATAAGGGACCATTCCGCCATCTTTGCAATCTATAAGAACCAAACAGGGCTGCTTCAGAAGATAAAGGCTAATCCGAAATTTGCCAAGGGACCATTTTGTACTCTTTTCGCGCAAGCGGCAAATTGCTAATTTATTTTATTCCAGGGAGCCAATTGAATTTTAGACGAAATGGAAGGACCAAATCGAACAGTTTGCCACATTTTGTCTTTTGTTGCACTATTTGCTACAATATTCAAGAATAGTGGAATTCCTGTAGCATAAGTACACTTAACATTATTAAAACTATTTATTTAAGCTAAATGAGCATAAATCATATATAAATCATGATTAAGCCAAAATAATCTGAATTAACTAATTTACAGAAATCCCACTGGCAAGCCTTATAAAAAGAGGGGCCTGCTGCTAAAAAGGGGACAGCAAAAAAAGGAAAGAAAACTCTGCTCAAAGAAAAGTATAGTCTTGTAAGAATTTTGAGTGTGAAAATACCATAAAGTCTTGTTCATATCTAAGCATTTCCAGCTCTTTAAAAAAGGGGAAGGCAAAGATATCTCTAATTTACACAAACACAAAAGCAAGTCATGATTCTTCAAACCAACATTCGGTGTGATTAAGGTACAATATTTAAAACTACTAGTCTTTTACAGCATTTTATTTTCCTTAAACATACATATACTAAGCATTTTGTTTAGTATCAATGTGTTATTAGCAATGCTTATATTTATTAACCATATCAATACAAATAAGAAAATCCTTATCAATATTGATAGTCAAACAAATCAACAATCATCCTATCAATCATCTCCTACAATCAAGGGAAATTAATCATGTTCATATTACAAATATAGGAAATTTATATTACTGTATCATTGTAATTATATCAATTATTCTTGCTATGCTTAACATTGTAATCCTCTAAATATGTACCTCATTCAACAGTAAACATACACACAATTTCAAAAACATTCACCAACCTTGTCTTATATGGTATCACAGCGTCATCATCGATACGCAACAAACAACCTCCGACCAAAACGCTTCACCTTCAAGCTCACCAATCCACCCTTGCCTCAACCCCGTTCCACCATGACACACACTGTGCAAGAAACCCTGATTCCCAACCCGCATGAAACCACAAAACCCTTAACTGCTCTCAACTTAAGCCATGTCATTAAGTTGACACCACTTAACTATTCCTCATGGAATTTTCAGTTAACAAATATACTTTTCGGGCTCAGCTTACTCGGTTTCCTGGATGGATTCGAGTCTCCACCACCCGCCACCGTCCTTAACTCTGAGATAAATGAAAAACCCAGCCCCGCCTAATTGACTTGGCTCAAGCAAGACGGATTGTTTCTTGGTGCCTTAATGGGTACTATCTCTTCTGCCCTCCAATCCTTAATTGTAAGGGCTAAAACCACTAAGGAGGCTTGGGACATCCTTTGCCATACTTACGCAAACCCCTCGCGTGCGCATATTATGCAACTTAAAGACAAATTTGACTACATTATTAAATCAACGGATCAAACCATCTCAGACTATATGCACTCGATTAAAGCGTGTGTAGACCAACTTTCCCTTATTGGCAAAGTCCTTGATCTCGAAGATATTATCTCCAAGGTCTTAAAGGGCCTTAACTATGAGCTCTATAAACCCGTCATCAACGCCATTAGAGCTCGTGATACACCCATTAGTTTTGAAGCATTACATGAAAAACTACTTCAACACGAACTGATTGTCAAACACCAAGAAACCACCAATCATTTCACCCCATCTGCAAATCCCACATATCACCAGAATAACCAGCACCACCATGATAGTTATTCCCACCACCAACCCAACTCTCCTTACCCACAAACCACTGTTGGGTTTTATTGGTTCATAACGCAGCGGAATTTCAAAAATTATCTAAATACCCAAACCAAGATCCATGTAATTCGAATTAAGCAGAACAATTACTTACTTGTATGTCGAATTCAACATCAATGTAGGAAGGAAGGAGGTGGTTCACTTTGGTGATACCTGGCCTCGGATCAGAAACGCCTCCAAAAGAACGCGTCCTCTACGAGTATCCACACGAACAGACCTTAGCCAAAACTAGTGCTTGTGTGCTAGCACTATTGCTTCACAAGCAATTTTGAATTTTAGTGATTTAGTGAATAATGAATTTCATGATTCTCAAACCAACTGCTTAATGAGTATTTCTAGTGATAAATAACACTAGGGTTTGAGACAAATTCGAATTTCAATCTCATTGCAATTCTACAAGTTTATGTTTATCAAAAACTCCTTTTTGATAATTATCCATATATATTAATTACTATATTTATTATCTTCCAAAAAATAATAAATTAAGGAAAACACTTATCCTTAAATTTCGAATTAATATATATATTTATTAATATATATATATATATTACGAATTATATATATATATATATATATATATATATATATAATTAATCACTTAATCACATTGCGCTTGTACAACCCATAACTGTTTTGGGCATATTCTTAGTGTGCGACCCTGTAGGTTCATATAACGTTGGCAGTAGGCTCGAAATCCCTATTTCAGCCCACAAGTCATAAGTGGCCTCTAGCAAGACATTATGACTACCCAAGTTATATGAATATCGATAATCCGATTTAACCATTTACAATAATATTTTAATCTCTTTGTCTCTCGATATCCAGATTGAATATAAGGCATAGTTATATCATCCTTATAACATTCAATCATTAGTTTCTTGACTCTAAGTAGACTGAAAATGATAACTTCTTATCAATTAGTATGGCCATGCATTTTCTTCAGTCTATCTTCTTCAAGGGGCCCATAGATATCTTACTCAAATAAATGAGGGACAAATTCCTTCTCAGTCACTCACATTTCTCACATAGTTACTTTCATATCCAATGACAATCTATTCCATTATCCTGTTAAAGATAATGTAAGACTGTATCAAAATATAAAATAGCTATGTAGAAATCCATGATGATTTCAAGGTCAAAGGATTATACTAATAGAACTGTAATGAGAATTACTTATGACAGTGATCTATGTAGTATTCTCACAGTGGGTCATCCAGTGCCTTATTTCTCAAATAGCACCTATGATTTGACTTAATATCTCATATACATGATTAGTAAAACATAATCATCAGTCAACATCATACTAGTCTCAATGTTCTATTAAGACTAGGGATAGATGGTATATAATTCTTTTATTAAACCTAAGGGTTCTACTATCAAGTCACATACTCGATGACCTTAGAAAGGATTAACCATTCAAGTATTTTAATCATTAATATAAAATGATAAAAACTGCCAATCAATAAATAATAAAATGATAAAGTCAAAACATGGTCAAACATGATTGACCTAGTGCATATCACTAACAATCTCCCACTTGCACTAGGCCCAATCTACATTAAATCTAATTCCCATGGACCTAGTATGACTCTCATGCTTAGGCTGTGGAAGAGCCTTAGTTAGCGGATCAGCAACATTATCATTTGTCGAAACTCTGCATATCTTCACGTCTCCTCTCTCAATGATTTCTCGAATGAGATGATAACGTCTAAGTATGTGTTTGGATCGCTGATGTGATCTGGGCTCCTTTGCTTGTGTTATGGCCCCATTGTTATCACATAACAAGTTCACTGGATCGGATATACTAGGAACAACTCCTAATCCAGTTATGAACTTTTTGATCCAAACAGCCTCCTTAGCTGCGTCTGAAGCAGCTATATACTCAGCTTCTGTTGTAGAATCAGCAACGGTGTCCTGCTTCGAGCTCTTCCAGCTAAAAGCACCTCCATTCAAACAAAACACATATCCTGACTGTGATTTATAATCATCAATGTCAGTTTGGAAGCTAGCGTCTGTGTAACCCTTTACAATCAGCTCATCTTCCTGACCACCATATAGCAAGAATGCATCCTTGGTTCTTCTCAAGTACTTAAGGATGTTCTTAACTGCTGCCCAGTGACTTTCACCTGGATTTGACTGGTATCTGCTCGTTGTACTCAAAGCATACAAGACATCAGGTCGAGTGCACAACATTGCATACATGATAGATCCAATAGCAGAAGCATATGGAATCTTACTCATGCGGTCTCGCTCATCCTGTGTCTTAGGACACTGAGTCTTGCTGAGACTGATGCCATGTGACATTGGCAAGAATCCTCTCTTGGAGTCTTGCATACTAAACCTGTTTAATACCTTATCAACATAAGTGCTTTGACTTAGGCTAATGAATCTTCTAGATCTATCTCTATAGATCTTGATGCCTAATATATAAGCAGCATCGCCCAAGTCTTTCATTGAAAAACACTTCCCTAACCATGATTTAACATTTTGCAGTATGGGAATGTCGTTTCCAATGAGTAGAATGTCATCAACATAAAGCACTAAGAAAACAATCGCGCTCCCACTAACCTTCTTGTATACACAAGGTTCATCTTCATTCTTGATGAATCCAAACTCTTTGATTGCTTCATCAAAACGAAGATTCCAACTCCGAGAAGCTTGCTTTAATCCATAAATGGATTTTTGAAGCTTGCAAACCTTTCCAGAATTCTCTGGACTGGCAAAACCCTCAGGTTGTGTCATGTACACATCCTCAAGTAAGTTTCCATTAAGAAACGCTGTTTTGACATCCATTTGCCATATCTCATAGTCATAATATGCAGCTATGGCAAGGAGAATTCGAATGGATTTGAGCATAGCAACTGGTGAAAAGGTTTCATCATAGTCTATACCATGTATTTGTCTGAAACCTTTTGCAACTAGTCTTGCTTTATAGGTATGCACATTGCCATCCATGTCAGTCTTCATTTTGAAGACCCATTTGCACCCAATGGTTTTTACACCATCCGTTGGGTCAATCAAGGTCCAAACTTGATTATCATACATGGATTTCATTTCAGATCTCATGGCTTCGAGCCATTTTTCAGAGTCAGGACTATTTATGGCCTCTTGATAGGATGTGGGTTCTTCTTGATCCACAATCATCACATCATTGTTCTCAGTAATGAGAAATCCATATCTCATAGGATTATGACGTGTCCTATCAGACCTCCTTTGGCCTTGTGGTACTTGTACTGGTTCAGCAATTGCTTGTTGATTGTTTTGAGGTTCCATACTTGGTACAATGCTATTTTTTGGTTCTTGAATTTCTTCAAGTTGTACTGTACTCCCACTGGTTCCTTTGGAAATAAATTCTTTTTCCAAAAAGATACCATTTCGAGCAACAAACACTTTGTTCTCATAAGCATTGTAGAAGTAATATCCTTTAGTTTCTTTAGGATATCCTACAAAAAGGCATTTGTCAGATTTGGGTGCTAATTTATCTGAAATTAGTCGCTTCACATAAGTTTGACATCCCCAAATCTTAAGAAAAGACAAACTAGGAGTTTTTCCAGTCCATATCTCATATGGTGTCTTTTCAACTGCCTTTGATGGAACTCTATTCAAAATGAATGCAGCGGTTTCTAAAGCATAACCCCAAAATGAGATTGGAAGATCAGTTTGACTCATCATTGATCGAACCATATCCAATAGAGTTTGATTTCTCCGTTCAGACACACCATTCCATTGTGGTGTTCCAGGTGGAGTCAATTGAGAAACGATCCCACAATCTCTTAGATGATCTACAAATTCTTGGCTTAAATATTCACCACCTCGATCAGATCTTAGTGTTTTAATATTTTTACCAAGTTGATTTTATACTTCATTCTTAAATATTTTGAACTTTTCAAAAGATTCAGATTTATGTTTCATCAGATAAACATAACCATATCTACTGAGATCATCAGTAAAAGTAATGAAGTACTGAAATCCACCTCTAGCATTTGTACTTAATGGACAACATACATCTGTATGTATAAGGCCCAATAAGTTTTTAGCTCTTTCACCTTGTCCAATAAAAGGTGTTTTTGTCATTTTGCCCATTAGACAAGATTCACATGTTTCAAATGATTCATAATCAAATGAATTCAAAAGTCCATCTCTTTGAAGTTTTGATATGCGTTTCTCATTTATATGGCCTAAACGACAATGCCAGAGATAAGTAGAGTTTAAATCATTTGACTTAAACTTCTTAGCATTGATGTTATAGACTGATTTTTCATTAGTGTCTTCAACATTTAAAATATAAAGACCACTACTGCGTGGAGCATATCCATAAAGAATGTTATTATGCGAAATACTGCATTTATTATTCCTAATAATAAATTCAAAACCATCCTTGTCCAAACAAGAAACAGAAATAATATTCCTACACATGGTAGGTACATAATAACAATTGTTCAAAGATAAAATAAGTCCACTAGGCAAAGATAACTCATAAGTCCCTACAGCTAAAGCAGCAACTCTTGCTCCATTGCCAACTCGTAGGTCCACTTCGCCTTTTGTCAAACTTCTACTCCTTTTGAGACCCTGCACATTAGTACAAATGTGAGATCCAGATCCAGTATCTAATACCCATGAATCAGAAGTAGAAAGATTAATTTCTATAACATGAATACCTGAAGTGGTAGTCTCACTACCCTTGTTCTTCTTCAGATCATCCAGATATTTCTTGCAATTCCTTTTCCAATGTCCAGGTTCCTTGCAGAAAAAGCAAGTTCCTTCCTTTGGCGGTTTTGCTTTGGGTTCATCCTTGGTCTTGGGCTTGGACTTGGGCTTAGACTTCTTGAAAGCCTTTCCCTTGCCCTTACCAGACCTTTTCATACCCTTTCCCTTGTTGACCATAAGAACATCCTTAATCTCATTCTTGATGTTCTTTTCGGCAGTTTGAAGCATCCCATGCAACTCTGTGGTGGTCTTCTCCATATTATGCATATTGAAGTTCATGATGAAACCATCATAAGCCTCAGGCAAAGATTGGAGAATAATGTCTGTAGCCAACTCTTGGGCAATTGGGAGACCGAGCCTGTCCAAATGTTCAAGATGACCCTTCATCTTCAAAACATGAGGACTAACTGAGCCGCTAGTAGTCAACTTGCAAGAAAGCAAATCCTTGATGGTATTGAACCTTTCAATTCTTGCTCTCTCTTGGAACATTTCCATGAGATCAGTAATCATGGTGTTCGCATCCAATTCCATCATTTGCTTTTGGAGTTCATTCTCCATGCATCCAAGCATAATGCAAGTGACATCAGTAGAGTCATTGAGATGCTTCGTATAAGCATCCCTTTGAGCTCTAGTAGCAGCAGGAGCTGGTTCCTCAGGGAGGGGTTGATCAAGGATATATTCCTTTCTTTCTTGCCTAAGAACAATTCTTAGTTTTCTGCACCAGTCCAGAAAGTTAGTGTCATTGAGCTTATCCTTCTCAAGGATTGATCGCACTGATGAAGTAGGTGTAGTGTTTGTAGCCATCTCTACAAAAATAAATATACAAGTAGCATTTAATAAAAGGCACAATAAAATTCTCACAACATATATCCATAATTCATATAAAAACCCTTAATGTTAATTTCAACAATTGAAAAATAATAGTGGGACAAGATCCATATTTCACCCTACTTCAAGTAAGCTTTGGCTTATCACTTTAAGTGTGGTTTATTTAGGTAGGTAACACTTTACCAATTACATCTCATGCAATTCTTGAACATAGAATATTAACATCACATGCAGTCTTGATATTCTATCTTATACCCTAGGTTCAAAACTATTTTGATAACCTAGTTAAGTCTAACCAAATCAAACATATGGATATCACTTTTATCCAACTTATCTTACTTAGATGACTTTATACATCATGCTTTGGCATAACCTATACATAGCAATCTAAGTCTTGATAAGTGTTATTACAATGGGAGGTATATTGAAGACTTAATATTAAATAAGGGTTTGTTATTTATCTTATTTAGTTATCCTATCTTATCACATGTAAAATGATCATGCAAAGCATATAACTAATAAGATAAACATTAAAAACATATTATTTTACTATTTTAAATCATATTTATCAACAATCATATAAATATGTTATTCATGATAATTTAAATCATATTTAAAATTTATCATTAAAGTATTAAAATAAAATACATGACAAAAACACGCCGGCTTAAAAGGATAACGGTCCTTAATGGGGTGTATCAGCGGGGTCCAAGATGCGCGGCCCCTTGGCGGGGTCTGGGGGCAGCGCCCCAAGCGGGGTCCAAGGGGCAGCGCCCCTGGCGGGGCCCGGGGGCAGAGCCCCAGGCGGTGGTCCAGAAATTTTTCTCACATGTTACTCTTAACAGAATTAAAATTTCTTTATCCGAAATCAATAATCTAAACTGATTACGGTTTATTTTAATATGTTCGAAACAGATTAAAATAACCCCAAAACCCTAATTACTGCATCTTAAAAACTGTTCAGAAACAATTTATTTAACACTTAAATAACAACAGTTTCATTAATTCGGCTCATAGCAGAATTAAATACAGTTTTATAAATTATGTTCATAACATAATTAAACACAGTTTTATCAATAGAATCAAAACAGTTTCACAAACAGTTTACTAATCCTATTCAAAACAGAATTACTAATAGAATCAAAACAGTTTTACAAACAGTTTACTAATCCTATTCAAAACAGAATTACTAATAGAATTAAAACCAGTTTCACAAACAGTTTACTAATCCTATTCAAAACAGAATTACTAATAGAATTAAAACCAGTTTCACAAACAGTTTACTAATCCTATTCAAAAACAGTTTTCCTAATAGAATTAAAACAGTTTCATAAACAGTTTACTAATCCTTATTCAAAAACAGTTTTATTATTCTGTTTCCCCTTTTCTTATCAATTCGTATGAACATTAATACTACGAAACCTTTAATCAAATTAAAACGTAATATTAATTTAGAACAGTATATTCGAAGTTTTAATCACATTAAACAATTAATCAAATTAATTCTTCATACTATTTTTCATACAATTAATCACATAAACGTTTTATTTATAATTACAACGAATTATAATTCCTTCAAAAACAATTTCGAAAAACAACCCCTTTTTCAAAACAGAACATACAATAAGCATATATCACATATATACTCAGAATCTAATTAATCAAATTGCAAGCAGCTCTGATACCACTGTTGGGTTTTATTGGTTCATAACGCAGCGGAATTTTAAAAATTATCTAAAAACCCAAACCAAGATCCATGTAATTCGAATTAAGCAGAACAATTACTTACTTGTATGTCGAATTCAACAGCAATGTAGGAAGGAAGGAGGTGGTTCACTTTGGTGATACCTGGCCTCGGATCAGAAACGCCTCCAAAAGAACGCGTCCTCTACGAGTATCCACACGAACAGACCTTAGCCAAAACTAGTGCTTGTGTGCTAGCACTATTGCTTCACAAGCAATTTCGAATTTTAGTGATTTAGTGAATAATGAATTTCATGATTCTCAAACCAACTGCTTAATGAGTATTTATAGTGATAAATAACACTAGGGTTTGAGACAAATTCGAATTTCAATCTCATTGCAATTCTACAAGTTTATGTTTATCAAAAACTCCTTTTTGATAATTATCCATATATATTAATTACTATATTTATTATCTTCTAAAAAATAATAAATTAAGGAAAACACTTATCCTTAAATTTCGAATTAATATATATATTTATTAATATATATATATATATATATTACGAATTATATATATATATATATATTACGAATTATATATATATATATATATATATATTACGAATTATATATATATATATATATATATATATATATATATATATATATATATATATATATATATATATATATATAATTAATCACTTAATCACATTGGGCTTGTACAACCCATAACTGTTTTGGGCATGTTCTTAGTGTGCGACCCTGTAGGTTCATATAACGTTGGCAGTAGGCTCGAAATCCCTATTTCAGCCCACAAGTCATAAGTGGCCTCTAGCAAGACATTATGACTACCCAAGTTATATGAATATCGATAATCCGATTTAACCATTTACAATAATATTTTAATCCCTTTGTCTCTCGATATCCAGATTGAATATAAGGCATAGTTATGTCATCCTTATAACATTCAATCATTAGTTTCTTGACTCTAAGTAGACTGAAAATGATAACTTCTTATCAATTAGCATGGCCATGCATTTTCTTCAGTCTATCTTCTTCAAGGGGCCCATAGATATCTTACTCAAATAAATGAGGGACAAATTCCTTCTCAGTCACTCACATTTCTCACATAGTTACTTTCATATCCAATGACAATCTATTCCATTATCCTGTTAAAGATAATGTAAGACTGTATCAAAATATGAAATAGCTATGTAGAAATCCATGATGATTTCAAGGTCAAAGGATTATACTAATAGAATTGTAATGAGAATTACTTATGACAGTGATCTATGTAGTATTCTCACAGTGGGTCATCCAGTGCCTTATTTCTCAAATAGCACCTATGATTTGACTTAATATCTCATATACATGATTAGTAAAACATAATCATCAGTCAACATCATACTAGTCTCAATGTTCTATTAAGACTAGGGATAGATGGTATATAATTCTTTTATTAAACCTAAGGGTTCTACTATCAAGTCACATACTCGATGACCTTAGAAAGGATTAACCATTCAAGTATTTTAATCATTAATATAAAATGATAAAAACTGCCAATCAATAAATAATAAAATGATAAAGTCAAAACATGGTCAAACATGATTGACCTAGTGCATATCACTAACAACCACCACCTACAACCATCCTAATCCCCTACCCTTTCAAGGGCGATGTCAGTGGTGCCGTCAAACCGGCCATGTCATTGCCAATTTCCCCTTATTCAGGAAACTTTTTCCAACCATTGTCTTCCCGGCGCCACCATCTACTCGCCATAATCAACCACCACCGCAGGCCCACTCGACCACCTACAGAGCACCTCCACCGAACCCAAACTTCCTGCTTGACAGCGGCGCTACCAATCATATCACCCACGATCTAGACACCTTAGCTTTTCATTCTCCTTATACTGGACTGGACGATCTCATCATCGGAGACGGTTCAACTCTTCCGATTGAAAATAATTGTTCTTTTACTCTCCAATCTCTTCAATCCAATAATGTGTTGCATGTTCCAACCATCTCTCGTAATATTATGTCAATTTCGCAATTATGTACAGATAATAATGCATTTATACTTTTCTCACCTGATTTGTTTTGTTTAAAGGCAATATCATCGGGGAGAATTCTGCTCCAGGGCCGAGTTAAGCAAGGAATTTACGAGTGGTGTCCTCAACAACCAATTGCTCAAACTGATGTCAAAGGAACCGCTCCAATATCTTGGCATCATAAGTTAGGCCACCAATCTTATGATGTAATTAAGATTATTAATAAAAAATGATCTTCACCAATAATGGACTATGAACACTATCATTCTTGTTGTGTTACTAAGAGCAAAAAGCTCCCTTTTTCTAATTCTTCAATAAAGTCAAACGCACCACTTGATATTTTGTTCTCGAACTTATGGACTAGCCCGGTCCTATCTCGAGATCACTACAAATACTATATCGTATTCGTAGACCACTTTAGTAAATATGTTTGGTTATATCCATTAAAGCACAAATCCGACACCACGTCAATATTTATTCAATTTAAATAAAACACTTCTTGATAATGGAATATCCCACTCTACATCACTACCTCATACTCCGGAACACAATGGATATGTTGAAAGGCGTCACCGTCACATTGTGGAAACGGGTCTAGCTCTCCTAAACCACGCAGGTCTTCCGACCACTTATTGCCCATTTGCATTTAGTACAACAACTTATCTTATAAACCAACTCCCTACCAAAACCTTAAATGGTAACTCACCATATTCTGTAATACATAATAAACAACCCGATTACACAAAACTCCATAATTTTGGATGTCTTTGTTACCCTTGGTTAAGACCGTATACTAAGAATAAATTAGAAGACCGCTCGCTCTATTTCATGCATTTTCGTTGGCTTTTCCACCATTCAAAGCGCATACCATTGTCTTGACCCAAAAACTTATTGCATTTACACTTTAAGACATGTAAAATTTGTCGATGACGAGTACCCATTTCGTAAATCATCAGTACCATCATCATCCCCTTTGCCTCACACTGATCCAAATGATTGGTGCACCATGTCCATACCCATTCTTCCTCCCGCCAACCCTGCACCTCCCTCGACCACATCCGTCACTAATCCACCTAAACCACCCATTACTATTGTTTACTCTCGTCAAAATCCTTCTTCCACCCAACAAGCTACATCCAACCCCTCTTTGCCCTTGGATCCGAACCCTTTAGACCCCACCTCTACCGCAACTACTCCATCTTCCTCCGCTGACACCACCTCTATCCATCAACAGCCCACCCAAACCTGCCCTCCACCCAAGTCCACTGCTCCGCCACCTGCCAAAACAGTCACTACTCGCCTCAACAACATTCGTAAACCCAACCCAAAATACGCTAAAGTTGCTACCCTTAACCCGTCTCCTGACAATCTGCCCAACACCGTAAAACAGGCCCAAATACTTCCCCAATGGCGTAATGCAATGCACGACGAGTACCAAGCACTTGAGCAAACCCACACATGGACCCTCGTTCCTCGCTCTCAATCACAAAATGTCATTGGCTGTAAATGGGTATTTCGTAGCAAATATAACCCGGATGGCACCCTAAAACAACACAAGGCCTGACTTGTTGCTAAGGGTTTCCATCAACGCCCGAGTATTGATTATACTGAGACATCTAGTCCTGTTATAAAACAAACTACTGTTCGTCTTATTTTGTCTCTAGATGTTACAAAATCATGGCCTCTTCATCAATTGGATATCAACAATGCCTTTCTCCAAGGCAATTTGACCGATAATGTCTTCATGATTCAACCACCCGACTTAGTTGATCAAACAAAATCCGACTATGTTTGTAAACTCCATAAAAAAATCTATGGACTAAAACAAGCTCCTCGAGCTTGGTACACTGAATTAAAAACCCATCTACTTACTCAAGGTTTTAAACAATCTATTTCAGATTCATCTTTATTCATTTTACAAACCAAAAGCACTTGTATTTATATGCTAGTTTACGTTGATGATATTATCATCACCGGACTAAATTTAACACACCTACAAACGTTTATTACAACATTATATAAGCGATTTTCCTTAAAAGATCTTGGACCACTATCGTACTTTTTAGGCTTAGAAGTTATACCAAATGAACTCGGCCTACACCTAAACCAATCTAAATACGTTCACGATCTTCTCACCAAATACACCATGATTGAAGCCAAACCAAATACTATACCTATAGCTACTTCTCCATCACTGCTTCGCGAAGACCATCTACCCATTCACGACCAATCAACTTATCGCGCCATAGTCGGAAGCTAACAATGTCTATCTCTAACTCGGCTCGACATTGCCGTTGCTCTAAACCGCCAAGCTCAATTTCTTCATCACCCGACAACTACTCATTGGACCGCTTTGAAACGTCTTCTTCGCTACTTGCAAGGAACTCAAACCTTTGGCATCCAACTGTATCGTAATTCACCACTTCGTCTTCATGCATTTTGTGACGCTGATCACGCAGGTGACAAAGACAACTACATCTCCACAATAGGCTACATCATTTACCTCGTTACAACTGAAACACTTTGGCTCCGCAACCTACACACCGAGCTTCTCATCATCGTCAGCAAATCACCGGCCATTTACTGTGACAACATTTCAACTACGCTTTATGCCAAGAACCCAATCTTTCACTCTAGAATGAAACACATGGCTCTCTCCTTCCACTTCATCAAAGAACAAATTCAACTCGGCCAAATTCGCATTCAATATGTCGCCAACAAAGATCAACTGGCTGACATTCTCACCAAACCGCTGCACAATACTTCATATCATGAGTTACGAACCAAGATTGGACTCACGCATCGGACGTACATCTTGCGGGGGTGTATTGACCATATCAATACAAATCAGAAAATCCTTACCAATATTGACAGTCAAACAAATCAACAATCATCCTATCAATCATCTCCTACAATCAAGGGAAATTAATCATGTTCATATTACAAATATAGGAAATTTATATTAGTGTATCATTGTAATTATATTAATTATTCTTGGTATACTTAACATTTTAATCCTATAAATATGTACCTCATTCAAAAGTAAATATACACATAATTTCAAAAACATTAACCAACCTTGTCTTATAATATTTACCATGTTATTATTATTTTGAAACTCTTTGAAGTTGGCTGCAACATTTTTGGGAATAAGAAATATTTGCAGCCAGCTAATGGAAGGTTTTGTGGGGTTAATAAAACCTTCCTATTGCCTTTTTCCTTTATTTTAGCTCATAAGCAGCTCAAATTAAAACCACATTTTTTATTCTAGATTTTCTCTAGTCTATGGAAAAAAAAATGCCTTTTTAAACCTTGTTAGAGTAAAATATGAGAAAACACATAAACCATAAATATTCTTAATGAAAGGTCATTTCCATCAATATCAAAAGAGTAGATGCGGAATCTATTTATCTTAGTCCATAATTTGTCTATAAATTTCCCTTTTATTATTTCAAAAATAATTCATATAAAAATAGATTATGATGAATAAAATGTGATTATTTTTTTTAAAGAACTAACACCATCACTTTTAAAGCAGTTATATTGAATGATTATCTCTATTTTGCACATAAGAAATATATAAAAAATTTACATTTTTTGACAAAAAAATTCAGTTAAAAAATAGATATTCATCATTTTTTAAAAGAGATCCAGTTTTAAAACCAAAAAAAAAAATTCAAAGTAATGTATCATGTATTACTATTAATTATTTATCTCCTTTTTTTTGAAAAATAGAAGTTTTGTAAATGTGTCCTTTATTTGTGCCAAAAATTTATGTTGGAAATGAAATCAGTAATAAAAAAAATGTAAATAACACCCAAATATTTTTTTTTTTAAAAAGGTAGTTTTATTTTTTAAAAAAATAGCTTTGCACTTTTTAAAAAAATAATCAAGTTTTTGAAAGAATATGTTCAAAAAAAAATCATAATAAGATTTTTTTTTTCTTTGCTTTTTTCCACTAGGCTTCAGTTCCATGGTTCCTGCAAGAAATTAAAAAATAAAAATAAGAATTCTTTTATAGTAATACATATAAAAAATGAGAAAAAGAAGGAAGAATTCCCTTTAACTCTAGAGAGTCTAAATCGAGTCTGGACGGATTCGAATAGATCGTTTGATTTAGATGCATGCAACACAAAAACAATAGAAATTTAGATTCGAGTCAAAAATCATTATTAATGATAAAACTTCCTCAAAAAGAAAAGAGTTTCTTCTTAATAATTATAGGAATTTACGTATATTGACCCCGCAAGAACAAATCAAATCTTAGTGTTTTTGACTTGTGATCTTACTCTCGGATTATCAAAATGTCAAAAATTAGGAATTAATTTTATAAAAATTGTAAAGCGAACTTGCTTTCTTTATCCTCATATAAAATTAAGTAGCTAAAACGATTTAAGGTTTAACAACACAAAAAAAATTAAGAATATTCGGTTTGAACTTTGAAAAATAAAAGAGAAGAAAAGAGGACCCGGCTAGAGAGCATAAAATGAAATGGTTAGGTCTAGGTCTGGAATAGAGATAAGGGCATTTAAATACGTAGGGTTTTTATTAGTAAATGGGTTCTTCAGGCCCATCTGCTGCCAAATCTGCATAGGCATCATACATAATTTTTGGGCCTAGTATAACGGCGAAACTCACCCGAATCGGACGTCTGACGTCGAAACGGCGGCGAGACGACGGTAATCGACGAACGGCGAAACCGCGAAAATCACCCGAATCGGACGTCGAACGGCGAAACGGCAGCGAGACGACGGTAATCGACGATAACTTTCCAATTTCTCTCGATCCTTCTCTGATCTTCTTTGTTTGAATTTGGTTTCTTATATTGAACGGCTAAAGGTTAACTTTGGTCCTTGTTCTTTTTGTTTATTATCATTTATCTTTTAAACTTTTCTTTTATTCAATTTAATCCATAACTAAATCAATAACTTCTTAAATTTTAACTTATACGGATTATTTATATCCAATAAATAATACGAAGCTCGATGTTAATACTTTCCCGTCAAGAATTATAAATTTTCATTTTCGATACAAAGTGGCTAAATTACCACTTTGGTCCCTGCACTTTATTTCGAAGTTTTCTTGACATTTTCCTCTTAATTCCAATTCGAACTTTTGAATTGAAATATATTTTTAAATTCCTCGCATATATGATTTTCTGTAGGTTTATATGATTTTTTGTTTTCCGTATGGCTTGCTACGGGTTTTGGTACAACCATACCCATACCCTAGCGCCGGTCGCGATCCATGAAATTGGGTCGTGACAAACTTGGTATCAGAGCTTTGGTTTCAAACCAAGACCATTTGCATGCTATGTGTTTACCCTTTAAGTTGTTATTGAGTCATAGGTACTACTGCGAAATTAGGTTTCATGTATTGTCCTTGAAACGTCATCCTTTGATTTTAAAACTTTCTACCTACACCGATAGAATTGCGTCGAGTCAGTCATTGTTTATGCTTTGATTTTATTATATTGATGCTATTTCACTTGGGTGATTTTAAATTGCTTTTGATTTCTCGGGAAATCTTATGTTGATAATTTTTTTTATATCATACTTGGGTATGATGTTAATTTCCCTATCTTGATAATGTTGCTTTTCACTTGGCTGATATATTTTGGCTGTTATGCCTTTAATGATGTTGTTGACGTTAAATTGTTATGTGAGTACTTCTGACTTTGGCCGCGAGCTTTGATTTAAAAAAAATTCAGGCTTTGACATTGTTTTGGGTTTAAAAAAAATTGACCGAGAAATTTATTCACGTTTTGTGAATTACGTTGCAGGCCACATATTTGTTTTATATTCCCTTAAGGGGATTATTTTTGCCTAACTGGTGTTTTGACGCAAAATAAAAAAGTCGAATGGCTAGTGGGCACGACACCCTAAAATATTAGTTTCAGTATCTTGCCAGTAAAAATGAAATTCATAAATTTTGAAAAAAATTTATATTTGACGAAGGATTGAAAAAAGATTTGTTCTTTTGTAATAAAATAAATTTCTCGAATTCAAAAAATTTTGTTTTAAAGATAATTGTTTTGTAATAAAATTATTATTATTATTATTATTTTGTAATGCGATACCGTATTGATGATTTAATGTTACTTTTGTAATTTTTACCATATTTCGGTTGTCAACACTTTGGTGTTGTTTGTATTATGCTCGAATTACTAGTTTTTAACAGAAACTTATGTTTCTGAAAAGGTTGTTAAAGAAAAATTGTTTTGATATTGTCATTGGGAGACGTCGAATTTCTATTTTTGAAAGGACTGGAATTTGTTTAAAATACGTTTTTCCGGATTTTAAAATATTTTGTATACGTATTACAAATGGTAATTGCGGGTTCGACTTGGGTCACCCAAATTTGGAATTAAGCTTGGAAGTTGTGATCACTTGGCTAAATCGGTGATATTAATTTGAGGCGTTTGGGAACAAATTTTAACCTTATTTTCTAAAGAGGTTTTTCCGGAAAATGAATTTTAAAACTGTGGAACTCGACATTAACTTGATATCTATTTTGTAAATTTTATCTTTCGAAATGGGTTTTTATAAATATTTTTGATCAATATCACATTTCGTTTTATTCTAAATTGACGTTTTGAAAATGTTATTATATGATTTAAATCATTGTTGGGCTATTTAAGTTACTTCCATGTTTGTAGGAATTCGCTAATCACATAAGATGTTCTATGCTCAATCCTTTGAAATTTATATTGGATATCTATCTTAATGAGTAATTGTTTTACTGCAAGATGCTTAAGTGTTTTTCGGATGTGTGAACAATTCTTGACCTATATTACTATGTCGTTATTTTTGTCTCTCATTAAGTTATGCCATGGTAGTTTTGTGCTCGTTTGCCTCATTGTGTGAAGTATCACGTGAGGACACTTCTCGGTAGTTTTTCTTTAGCTTAACTTTGGCATTGGTATCAATGTGCGTTTCGAACCTTTGTTTTGACCCTGCGATTAATTTAGATGTTCTAATTGGTTTAGTTGGATTGAACGTTTGGACTCTAGAACTCGAAGTTATTAATTTTGTCATTAAGAAATTTGAGGAGCGATTTTCAAGAGCTGTTTGCAGATTCGAATTCCGAATATGTCCTTGTGACACCCTCAAATTAAAACATTATATACTCAAACATTTATAATAAAAATCACAATATCCATTTAATATATGTTATGTTTCGACACAAAAGTTTTAACTTATCGCATAACCGTAACATTCAAACTATATCTTATACACATAAACACTTCAAAATATGCACGTGCAATGAACTCTCCATTGGCCCGCCTGAAACCTCTATCAAATGCAAATGTCGACTAAATGCAACTCTTTGTATCTTGAAAAAAATATATTGCAGAGGGGTGAGCCTGCAACTCAATAAGCAAATAGATATATGCATACTAAATATACACATTCATAATAATTTCAAGTAATTAATAAATAACTCAAGCAATGATCCATTCAACATAAACAATAACCATAACAAATGTAGTAGTCCAATGTTCAATTCAAAGCAAACATATTCTCACATTTTCAATCAACATAAAGCTTACAGAAGGATATTCAATCATGCGCATAATTCTCATGTTGGCCCAAATCGCCATATAGGCAACCAACATACGTTATTGGCCCAGATCGCCCTTTAGGCATACGTTATTGGCCCAGATCGCTCTTTAGGCAACCAATAACTCAATCTCACGTCGTTGGCCCGAGTCGCCATTTTAGGCAACCAATGACTAACTCAATTCTCATTTAATATCCAAACATAAGCATGACATAATTCTCATAACCAAAACATGACTCGTGCAAACAATTCAACCATAAATCACAAGCGCATTTACATCTCAAATCAACACAGACTTGCAATTGGAAACAAACGTATATACCAAGTATAACACTATCTATTCACTTACTCAATTCAACGAGTCAAAAACCCGTGAAGTTCCATGCTTGTCCGTCGTATTCCCTTCTGGTCTATAAGTACCTATTCAAATATATATAATCTCAATTCATTCACAAGGTATAACTATTTCCTCAATTTACATAAAGAAATAAACTAGTAACCATAACCCCTTTTTCTAGGAAGATTATGTGTAATGACTTAAAATAAGTACTTCTCCTAACTCAGACATCATTTATACAAACTATTGATATGAGCTTGTATATTTGAGTCTAGTTTCATCTCCAATTGGAATCACATCAATTGGATTAGAATAAATCAGATTATGCATATTACAACAAAAATAGGTTAAACTGTCTAGATAGATTATACAATTAAATGTTTCTTCCTTATTCACAATCCAGATGATAGATTTACTCTTTTGTCAAAACTAAACAGTTTTAGATAACATCCTAATTAATCCACAGAATTAAGAATGGCATCATTTGGACATGTATCAATCATTCTATCAATTTTACAAGTAGTTAATGATGCAGTTATACCTCTACAAGTACGCAGAACATATACCCTATCTTCAAAGTGATCCACAGATCAATATAAACATAATTTGGCAAACCCTTCAGTAAAGTTATCAGTATATGAGTCTAGAAAATATACCAAAAAGAAGCAACTCAATTCGATCGCCATACAATGATTTATGCAAGTTTTGGTGATACCCTATCACGCTGTATAGGTAGGTAGAGCAATAAAATGGTGTGGCGTATTAGGATATGATAACGACTTCAAATGACAATACACAAAGAATAACAATTGTATTAGACTGGATGTATTTTCCATAGACTCAAGAATCAACCAATTTGGAGCTGCATAGCTTGACTTATGATATAAACAACACAAACCAAATTTTGGATATAAGCAGATTGCTTGCAAAAAGATTATGAATCCTAACCTAATCAACCAAAACACTTAAATTACTTACCAAATATCTTCTTTTCTTGATCCAAACTTACATTAAGGTGTAATTGATCTTATTTCTGAAGTTAGGTTTTCATCACTTACTTGCTCTTGTTTGTCTTTATTTGTTTTGGTAAAATGAAGAAAAGATAGTTAAGAGGTGATATTTAACTTATAGTAAGGGTTTTTCTTACTAATATAGAATTGTTCTCATGGAATCATTTTTCAAAGCTAATATCTCCTTATAGTCCTTGAAATTTAATCAAAGTCTAACTTGGAAAATTTAGTTTATTTTTTTTCATAATAACCAACTAACCCTAGTTAACCGATGTACTTTCCTTCTAATTTAGCTTGAACATATTTGTTTATCGTGATACTACCTATTATTTATTTTGAATAGTTATAGCGTTAATCAAACACCCATCATTGTCATTTAATTAACATCAATCATTACTTTAAATGTTCATGTAAATGCTAATGAAGGACGCTTACTCTTGACCATCGAAATGCATGGAATGTATGAGCATGACCATATGCAATTTTAAATGTGGGTGTTACAACTCTCCCCACCTTAGAAAATTTCGTCTCGAAATTTTAGAACTTCCACCATCATTAAACAGATAAGGATATTTCCTTCTCATATGTTCTTCCACCTCCCATGTAGCTTCATTTGGAGAATGACGACTCCATCTTACATTAACCATCTGTATCTCTTTATTCCTTAATTTCTTTACCTCTGCTCCTAGTATTTCTATAGGTTCCTCTGTGTATACCAATTTCTCTGTGAGTTCTACCTCTGGTTCTTGTATCACATGACTAGGATCAGATCTATATCTTCATAACATGGAAACATGGAACACATCATGTATCTTTGATAACTCTCTCGGTAATGCAAGTCGATAAGCTAGTGGTCCAATTCGCTCAATGATTTCATATGGTCCAATATATCTTGGACTAAGCTTTCCTTGCTTGCCAAATCTCAGAATTCCTTTCTATGAAGATACTTTTAAGAATACTTTCTCACCCACTTCATATTCCATTTCCCTTCGATGTCTATCAGTGTAGCTCTTTTGCCGATCTTGTGATGCTTTCAAACACTGTTTGACTGTTCGTATCTTATCCACAGTTTCTTGAACTATTTCAGGACCTTCAAGTTGTCGCATTCCTTCAATATCCCAACACACTGGACTTCAACACTTTCTTCCATACAGTGCTTCATATGGAGCCATACCTATATTAGAATGATAAACTATTATTGTAGGCAAATTCCATCAAAGGTAAATGATCATCCTAGTTCCCTTTGAACTCTAGAGCACAAGCTCTC
The DNA here is from genome assembly GCF_937616625.2 of Mercurialis annua. Taxonomy (NCBI): domain Eukaryota; kingdom Viridiplantae; phylum Streptophyta; class Magnoliopsida; order Malpighiales; family Euphorbiaceae; genus Mercurialis; species Mercurialis annua. The sequence continues at coordinate 26,096,859 of NC_065571.1, forward strand.
ATCATGTCCTCCAAAGTCTGAATAGTTCTTTCTGATTGCCCATCTGTCTGCGGATGAAATGTTGTACTGAAATGCAACTTAATACCCATGGCATTTTGTAAACTACCCCAAAAGTATGAAGTAAACCGTGGATCTGTATCAGACACAATTGAATTAGGCACACCATGCAATCTAACAATCTCAGAAATATATAATGTAGCCAATTTATCTAGGGAATCAGTTTGTTGAACAGGTAAGAAATGAGCAGATTTACTGAGTCTATCAACAATAATCCATATAGAATCATGCTTTCTGAATGTACGTGGCAACCCAACAGTAAAATCCATAATTATTTTCTCCCATTTCCACTCTGGTATAGCTAAAGAATGAAGTTTACCTGCAGGTGCCTGATGTTCTGCTTTCACTTGTTGACATGTTAAGCATTTAGCCACAAATTCTGACACATCTTTCTTCATTGTTGGCCACCAATAAAAAGGCTTTATATTTCTGTACATTTTAGTACTTCCAGGGTGCATACTATAGGGTGCATTATGAGCTTCTTCTAATATATCCTCCCTCAAGTTTTCCACATTTGGAACACAAACACGACTACCATTTAACAAAATACCATCATCTCTCAGAACAAATTGATCATGTTTTCCTTGTTCAACCTTTCTTCTCATCTTCTGTAAATAAGGATCTTCAAACTGAGTTTCTTTAATTTTATCTTCAATAGAAGGCATCACTTGTAAGGTGGCTAATAGGATATCATCATGTGTGTCCAACCAAGTGTTCATTCCTCGAAGTGTAACTAAATATTCAATATCATAACAGATCATACCTGCCATACGATCCACAACCTTTCGACGCAAAGCATCAGCAACAACATTTGCTTTTCTAGGATGATAATCAATAGTACAGTCATAGTATTTAAGTAACTCAATCCATCTTCTTTGCCTTAAATTCAACTATTTCTGTGTAGGAATATATTTCAAGCTTTTGTGATCTGTGAAAACTTGAAACGTTAAGTAATGTCTCCATGTTTTCAATGCATGCACAATGGCACCTAGTTCTAGATCATGTGTTGGATAGTTTACTTCATGAGGTCGCAGTTGTCTAGAAGCATAAGCAATAACCTTTCCATTTTGCATTAATACACATTCAAAGCCTTGCTTTGATGCACTAGTGTATACCACATAACCTCCATTTTCAGATGGTAAGGAAAGTATTGGTGTTGAAGTAAGCCTTTTCTTTAATTCCTCAAAGATTTTCTCACATGTGTCAATCCACTTGAAAGTTGCATTCTTTTTCATCAAATTTGTCAACGGTTTTGCAATAACAGAAAAGTCCTTCACAAATCTTCTGTAATACCCTGCAAAACCCAGAAAACTTCAAACTTCTATAACATTCTTTGGTGACTCCCATTCAAGAATAGCTTTATCTTTGATTGATCTGGGTGTACACCATGTTTAGAAACAATATGTCCCAAAAAGGCTATTTTTACCAACCAGAATTCGCATTTACTAATCTTGGCATAAAGTTGTTTGTCTTTTAAAACTTGTAAGACAATTCTCAAATGTTGTTCATGTTCTTCATGGCTTTGAGAATAGATCATAATATCATCAATAAACACAATCACAAACTTATCCAAATACTGTTGAAATGTTTTGGTCATTAATGACATAAAAGCAGCTGGAGCATTTGTCAATCCTAATGGCATCACAATAAACTCCTAATGACCATACCTAGTTCTAAATGCAGTTTTAGGAATGGACTTCTCATCAACTCGAAGTTGCCAATATCTTGACCGCAAATCAATTTTGGAAAATACCATGGCACCTCTCAATTGATCAAGTAAATCATCGATTCTTGGCAATGGATATATATTCTTCACAGTAATTCTATTCAATTGCCTATAATTAATGCATAATCGCATACTACCATCTTTCTTCTTCACAAATAACACAGGTGCGCCCCAGGGAGAAATACTAGGCCTGATGAATCCCTTATCAAGTAGTTTTTCTAACTATTTCTTCAGTTCTCTCAATTCTAGTGGAGCCATTCTATATGGTGCTATATAAATAGGAGCTGACCTAGGTATAGTTTCAATTTCAAAATCAACCTCTCTATGTGGTGGCAAACCAGGCAGTTCATCAAGAAATACATCTGGAAAGTCTCTCACTACTGAAATTTTTGAAACCCCCAAACTAACTTTAGTCATATCTATTACACTAGCCAAATATGCTTGACATCCATCTTTAATCAAATGAAACACAGTAACAGAAGAGATTAAAAAATTAGGCACTGTTTTTCTTTCCCAACAATCATCGTTTTCATTTTCCCTTGAATTTACATAGCTACTTCTTTAGTTTGACAATCAACAATGGCATGATGTTTTGACAAACAATCCATACCCAATATAAAATCAAATTCTCTCAAATGAATAACCACCAAATCAGCTTGTAAGGTCATACCATCCACAATCATAGGACAAGATTTTATCATAGTATTTACAATAATAACAACCCCAACAGGCATAGAAACATATATATCATGTCCCGATGGTTCTAATATGCCATTCATACATAATGCAAACTCATGTGATATGAATGAACATATAGATCCAGGATCAATTAACACATGTGCATCACAGTTACAGATAGAAAATGTACCAGTAATCACATCAGGTGCAGTAAGGTGCATCTTGCCTCGTCACTGCAAATACTCTGGCTTGGGTATGAGGTTGGCATGTATATCCAGACTGTATAGATGAAGATGTTCCTCCTCCTCTATTGCCTCTCCCTCTTCCCCGGCCTACACCCATTTGGTGTATATTTTCACCCACACTACTCTAACCCATAGCTTGAGATTTTTCAAGTAAACCTCTCCTGAGTGGACAATCTCTAACAATATGGCTAGGTTGACGACAATTATAACACACAATAGGGTTTCTTCCCCAGCACTCCTCTGAATGTACTCTACCACAATTTGCACACACTGGGGTGGATCCTACACTAACTAATCTTGTCGGTCGTTGTCTTTATCAAACCCAGTAGATGTATATCCACCTCTGCCAAATGACATTGAGGCTGGCCTACTCGGCCGACCTCTTCCCTTTCCTCTATAGCCACTAGTACTTGAACTTGATCCTCTAAAAGAAAAAGGAACTACCATGTCTTGAAGGAGCATTAAAAATCCCAGTCATTTTCTTCTTTTTAGACTCCATCTCACTCCTTTCAACTAGTATCTCTTCAGCCTCAAAGCGGCTTCAATCAATGCACTATAAGTAGGAGTCTTAACAGCAATTTTCTCTCGAATATCAAGGTTCAAACCCCTTTCAAATTTACTTATTTTCCTTTCCTCAGTAGTTATCTCCTCAGGTGCATACTTTGATAATATGACAAATTGAAGTTCATATTTAGCCACTGATAACTCATTCTGCTTCAGTTCCATGAATTAAATTTTCTTTTTATCACGATACACTGGTGGCATGTATTTCTCACCAAATTCCCTAAGGAAATCATCCCAGGTTAAAGTCAATGGCCTATTTCTGCTTCTTGTAACTGTTCCCACCAATCCAAAGCATCCTTCTCAAACAATAACACTGCATATTTCAGCTTTTGCAGAGGAGCGCATTCAATTCTGTCTAAAACCCTCTCTGTATTTCTCAACCATTCTTCAACTTCTGCAAGATCTGTAGTACCTCCAAATGTCTTTGCCCATTTTTTCCTAACTCTCTCATAGTTTTTGTCAATTTCTGGTTCCTGTGCTCGATGGTGCAGAGATGCTGCTATTCTTTGCAACATTTCAATAAACTGTCGCAGCAAAGGATTTTCATCTTGCGGTGGAGCATTATCCTCAGAATGTTCATGTTCATTAAAAGATGCATTTCCAGGACCATGCACAGACTCTACAGACATTTTTGGGCCAATGGGATAATCTCCATGCTCATCCATCCTATAGAAGATGTACTACATTAATTAGATGTATATCATGTTATGCATGTAATGCATGTTATGCCAATATGCATCACAACTCTACGCCCTATGGAATATAATCCCCGCTCTGATACCACTTAATGTGACACCCTCAAATTAAAATATTATATACTCAAATATTTATAATAAACATCATAAAATCCATTTAATATATGTTATGTTTCGACACAAAATTTTTAACTTATCGCATAACCGTAACATTCAAACTATCTCACCTCAAACACTTATACATAACTTTATATAAAAAATCTTAGTACAAAAGTTTTGTTATCTATCTTATACACATAAATAATTCAAAATATGCACGTGCAATGAACTCTCCATTGGCCCACCTGAAACCTCTATCAGATGCAAATGTCGACTCAATGCAACTCTTTGTATCCTGAAAAAAAATAACGTAGAGGGGTGAGCCTGTAACTCAATAACCAAATAGATATATGCATACTAAATATACGCATTCATAAGAATTTCAAGTAACTAATATATAACTCAAGCAATGATCCATTCAACATAAACAATAACCATAACAAATTTAGTAGTCCAATGTTCAATCAAAGCAAACATATTCTCCCATTTCCAATCAACATCAAGCTTATAAAAGGATATTCAATCATGCGCATAATTCTCATGTTGGCCCAAATCTCCATATAGGCAACCAACATACATTATTGGCCCAATTCTCCCTTTAGGCAACCAATAACTCAATCTCACGTCGTTGGCCCGAATCGCTATATTAGGCAACCAACGACTATCTCAATTCTCATTGAATATCCAAACATAAGCATGACATGATTCTCATAACCAAAACATGACTCGCACAAACAATTCAACCAAAAATCACAAGCGCATTTACATCTCAAATCAACACACACTTGCAATTGCAAACAAACGTATATACCAAGTATAACACTATCTATTCACTTAATCAATTCACCGAGTCTCAACCCCGTGAAGTTCCAGGCTTGTCCGTCGTATTCCCTGCTGGTCTATAAGTACCTATTGACATATATATAATCTCAATTCATTCACAAGGTATAACCATTTCCTCAATTTACATAAAGAAATAAACTAGTAACCATAACCCCTTTTTCTAGGTAGATTATGTGTAATGACTTCAAATAGGTACTACTCCTAACTCAAACATCATTTATACAAACTATTAATATGATTTTTGTACATTTGAGTCTAGTTCCATTTCCAATTGGAAGCACATCAATTGGATTAGAATAAATCAGATTATGCATATTACAACACCAATAGGTTAAACTGTCTAGACAGATTATACAATTAAATGTTTCTTCCTTATTCACAATCCAAATGACATATTTAGTCTTTTTTCAAAACTAAACAGTTTTGGTTAACATCCTAAACAATCCAAAAAAACAAGAATGGCATCATTTGGACATGTATCACTCATTGTATCAATTTTACAAGTAGTTAAAGATGCAGTTATAGTTCTACAAGTACGCAGAATATATACCCTATTTTCAAAGTGATCTACAGATCAATATAAACATATTTTGGAAAAACCCTTCAGTAGAGTTATAGGTATATGAGTATAAAAAAGATACAAAAAAGAAGAAACTCAATTAGATCGCAATACAATGATTTATGCAAGTTTTGGTGCTACCCTATCAGGCTGTATAGGCAGACAGAGCAATAAAATGGTGCGGCGTATTAGGCTATCATAACGACTTCCAATGATGATACACAAAGAATAACCATTGTATCAGACTGGATTTAGTTTCCATAGACTCAAGAATCAACCGATTTGGAGGTGTATAACATGACTTATGATATAAACAATACATACCAAATTTTGGATATAAGGAGATTGCTTGCAAAAAGATGATGAATCCTAACCTAATCAACCAAAACACTTAAATTACTTACCAAATATCTTCTTTTCTTGATCCAAATTTAAATAAAGGTTTAATTGATCTTGTTTCTAAAGTTAGGTTTAGGTTTTTATCACTTGCTTGCTCTTGTTTCTCTCTATTTGTTTTGGTAAAATAAAGAAAAGATAGTTAAGAGGTGATATTTAACTTATAGTAAGGGTTTTTCTTACTAATATAGAATTGTTTTCATGGAATCATTTTTCAAAGCTAATATCTCCTTATAGTCTTTGAAATTTAATCAAAGTCTAACTTATAAAATTTAGTTTATTTTGTTTCATAATAACCCTAGTTAACCAACGTACTTTTCTTCCAATTTAGTTTGAACATATTTGTTTATCGTTATACTACCTATTATTCATTTTGAATAGTTATTGCGTTAATCAAACCCCCATCATTTTCATTTAATTAACATCAATCATTACTTTAAATGCTCATGTAAATACTAATGAACGACGCTTACTCTTGACCATCAAAATGCATGGAATGTATGAGCATGACCATATGCAATTTTAAATGTGGGTGTTACAGTCCTGGTCAGAGGAAAGGCGATTTGAGTTATATTACTCGGCACCGGTAGAATAATTCTTCTCGTGAGTATTTGCCTCGTGCGGGGAAATGTTGAGCGTTATGCATTTCACGTCGGGCTCGATTGTGATAAATTATAGTATCAAATCTTTCGGCTTTTGATATTCTAGAAAAGAATGTGGAAACTGTGTTCGAGGTTGATCAGTGTAATAATACACTAGTGTTATCTTTAGGTGGATCAGTGAAATGCCAAAACTGATAGTGGAGCTGTAAAGGCGGTCGTGTTACTTTCATGCCTTTTCGAAATTTTTCAATTTGATTTCTGGGGAAATTCGCTGTTAGGTAAATTTTAGTTTCGTTGTTGAATCTGGTTATTTCGTTAATGGCGATGCCAATTAGTGGACTAGGATAATAGAGATGGGCAAATATGTCAAGATAGACCAGTGCACGTCTGAGAGAGTGTAATGTCTAGAAAATGTTTCGAAGGAAAATTAATTTATAATGTTAACATGTTAAAGTAATTGAAATATTTTTATCACATAATTGTGCCCAAACCTGTCATGAACATGCATTTGAAATGCCACCAATAGGAAACTGCATTGAGCATTGAGTATGATCACTAATAAAAAGAGAAATAAATAATTGATACATGCATTTAGAACATTCATCACGGTATTAAATTATTAGGGTTGAATGAAACTCTTTGGGGATTAGAGCTGTCATCACCCTGGCGCACAATTATGTAAAATAAATTTTATCAGTGGGACTTTTAAAAAAAATGTTTTGTTATAAACTCGCGAGTTATATTGTGAAAATGGTGTTTAAAAGGTTAGTAAATTTCAAACGGTTTTGAAATTTTTAATTGGTTGAAAACTAGACAAATACTCTGTGATGCCGGTGGTGATTTAGGAGAAGTTTCTTGTAAGGACTTATTCAATTTTGTTGGAGTATCAGTATTTGGTAAGTAGGAACTATGGTTATAACGTTGCACTCGAGGTTTAATTCGAATTGAAGAATTGTGTCAGTTTAGAGTATGCATTTGAAAATTTTTGATTTAAGGAAATTGGTTATGCTCTACGTGTATTTACACTGAAAAATGTAAAATAATTTTTGTTTTTACATATTCGATTTCTGCACAAAAATTTTTAATACCGATATGGAAATTTTTTCGTAAATAAAGGAATTCTTATCTGTGAAATTTTAACTTTTTGAGAAGTGATGAAACTTTATCAGTTTTGATTTAAAATTAAGTGGATTTTAAGATTTTTCTAAATGAACGATTTTTGTAAAATTGTGAATTTATTGTGAAAAAAGTTTGGTTATGATTTCAAATTGAGAGTGATTATTATGTTAATGCGTTTATGAAACTAAAGAATTTTTCAACGGGTTAATTATTTTCGATTGAAAATGAAATTAAACTTGAGGTACCAGTAATTTTAAATTAAAGGCGGATGCTGTCATTTATATATTTGTGTTTGTGTAAAGAGTTTTTCTAGAAAATTTTGTTTCGAGCATAACCAATAAACCGATTAATTAGGATTTAATCTAAATGATCTTCGTTAGGATTCGAGGTTTTAGTGATTCAAAATAAATGTCGAGGATGAACAAAATTATGCTGTCAGGAGTTTAAATTATATATTCTTTAGAAATTGGTGTGTTTTTTTACGTCTTAGTTCTCGAAGTTGATGGTATTGTCGAGGAGATCTTAGTTGGTTGAACCGACACGATACTAATGGTGTTAGTTTTCAGCCATTATTTTGTGAGAGCACATTTGATCTAAACGATATTTTGAATTGCTGTTAAGTTTTCTCATTTGAGGTAATTGGTATTATGACCACTATTAGTTTTATAGTGCGTAGGCGCTAAGTGATGTAAGATTATTTTTAGTAGAGAGTGCTTGTAGGTTTTCGGTTTGTAGCATTGGAGTTTGACTTAATAACTTTTCGATTTGAATTTTGGGTTTGAGAAATAAATTTTTAATTCGTTCGCACGTGATGTTTGAGAAGCCGTTTGAGGTACCAAATTGTTGATCTTAGATTTTTTCGCGTTTGCGTGTGGTGGTCTTTCAGGTTTTCAAATCAGTTGTAATTTCAAAGTCGTAATTCAATAAGTTGGGGAGATTGTCCGTAAAATTTTCAGCGTGTTTCGATTAGATGATGTTCCGTTTCTCTTGACTCTCCTCAGTTGTCATTGTGGTAAGATTACGCTTGGGTAGGATTTTTGTTTAATCTTTTGAGATTGGGTGGTGTTTTTCCTTAGGTAGAATTAAGCGGTTTTTATTGTGTTTCCCGTTGCATTATCACTCGGTTGTAAGTGATTTTGGGAATCAGATATTGTGATGCGTAATTGTTTTCTTTCGTTCCGTTGAGGATGCGTTGCTTCGTATTTTGAGTTATGTGTAATGTTTACGTGTTATAAATGAGTTTTATTCCATTGGCTTTGTGATTAATTTGAGGACGAATTGTCAATAAGTTGGGGAGAATGTAATACCCCGTAAATATTTTTAAATTTATTTTATGAGTTTCCAATTTTATGTCGAGTCGTTTGTTATTTCGTGAGATGATTTAATGGTTGGAGTAATTTTTCTTGGTTTGGTTTCAGTTCGTTTTGGGGTTCGATTTGGGTTTGGAATGTATTACAGATTGATTTGGGTGTTGGTTCAACCAAAATGGTTGAACCAAGTTGGGTTGACTCAGGCCTCAATCGAGACCTGAGATTTTCAAGCTGTCCCGTTCGAGATCTCAATCGAGACCTGAGTATTCAAGCTGTCCCGTTCGAGACTTAGAGGTCTCGAACGAGACACTTGAAATTCTACAGGTCTCTTTCAAGACCAACATGTCTCGAACGAGACCACGTCTGATGCCATATATGACATGTTGTTCCTTCCTTTTTTCTCGCAAATCTCGGCCCCAAATCTCTAACTATAATCATCACGTTCTAAACGTTTGGCTTCAATTGCTAAAAAGGGGAAACATTTGGATTTGTTTGTGTTAAAGCATATTAGGAATGTGGATATATTAGAATCAATTAGTCTATTAATTAGTAGCTAAATTATAGGCTAATTGATTATGATTGATTGTGATTGATTATTTCCTAGAGTAGGATTTCCTTCCTAGAATAGAGATTCTATACTTGTATAAATAGCCTTGTAATTGTTGAACATAATACACAACAACTTATTCTCTATCTCTGTTTATAACATGGTATCAGAGCATTATTCTAAAGAATAGGATTTTTTTTCTTCTGCCTAAAGAAGCAGTGTAGTAGTATTTGCAGCAGTGTTGTGTTACTGCCTAACGAAGCAGTTAGTTGCAACTTTGTCGGTCATCAACTTTGGTGGAAATTATGACGGAAAATAAAATTGTGATTTGTCACTACTGTCATAGAGCGGGTCATATGAAGCGAGATTGCAAGAAGTTGCAGGCTAAGAGATCTCAGTTAATTTGTATTGCATCTACGGTTAAAACCTCTGTAAAAACGGTTACTATTTCTGCAGATGAGTATGCCAGGCTCATTCAATCTAGTTCAGTAAATGACGTTGCTGAATCAGGTAAATCTAGTACATGTCTTGTTTCTTCATCTTCAAAATGGGTCATTGATTCAGGTGCTACAGATCATATGACAGGTAATCCTAGTTTGTTCTCTAAATTTCAGTCAAATCAGTCTAGCTCTTCTGTTACTTTAGCCGATGGGTCGCAATCTTGTGTTGTTGGTTCTGGAACTATTAAACCCACGTCATCATTACCTTTGTCATCTGTTCTTAGTTTACCTCAATTATCTTTCAATTTGATGTCTGTTAGTAAACTTACTCGTACTTTGAATTGTTCTGTCACTTTCTTTCCCGATTATTGTTTGTTTCAGGATCTTATGACGAAGAAGATTATTGGTAAGGGACATGAATCCGGAGGCCTCTACATACTTGATCCAGAAATACCAAAATCTATAGCTTGCACTGGAATTGTAACTCCTTTTGAAGCACATTGTCGGTTTGGTCACCCTTCTCTCCCTTTATTAAAGAAACTTTTTCCTCAATTTTCGAGCATGTCATCTCTAGATTGTGAGTCTTGTCAGTTTGCAAAACATCATCGTCTTAGTTCTAGTCCAAGAATCAATAAACGAGCTAGTGCACCTTTTGAGTTAGTACACTCTGATGTTTGGGGTCCTTGTCCAGTTACAGCTAAAACTGGATTCAGATACTTTGTTACTTTTGTGGATGATTACTCTAGAACGACATGGTTATACTTGATGAAAAATCGTTCAGAATTATTTTCTCATTTTACTAATTTCTGTGCTGAAATCCAAACTCAATTTAGTAAGTTTGTGCAAATTTTAAGAAGTGATAATGCTAAAGAGTATTTGTCAAACACCTTTCAAAATTATATGGTGAATCATGGTATTCTTCACCAAACTTCTTGTGTGGACACACCATCCCAAAATGGTGTTGCTGAAAGAAAAAATAGACATCTTCTTGAAACTGCTAGAGCTTTGTTATTTCAAATGCAGGTTCCTAAATATTTTTGGTCTGATGCCGTTTCTACAGCTTGTTTTCTAATCAATAGAATGCCTTCTACGGTACTATCTGGTGAGACTCCGTATCAAGTTCTCTTTCCTAATAAAACTTTGTTTCCTATTGAACCTAGGATATTTGGCTGTACTTGTTTTGTTAGAGATGTCCGTCCTCAGATAACGAAACTTGATCCAAAATCTTTAAAGTGTATTTTCCTTGGATATTCTCGTGTTCAAAAAGGATATAGGTGCTATAGTCCTACTCTTAGCAGGTACCTTGTATCAGCTGATGTCACCTTCTTGGAAAATGTTCCATTTTCTTTATCTTCAGGTCCTACTAGTCAGGGGGAGGATGATGATCTGCTAATATATACTGTTACATCACGCTCTGTACCTCCTCCTCGTGCTCCGGCTAAGCCTCCAATAATTCAAACATATTCTCGTCGAACACAACCGTCTAATCATGTAATTACACCTACTTCAGATCCTCTAGTTCCATGTCCTGAACCAGCATCTTCGTCATCGGATCCGCCTCCGAGCGATGATCTTCCCATTGCTCTTCGTAAAGGTAAGCGTACTTGTACTTATCCTGTGTCTTCTTTTGTTTCGTATGACCATTTGTCGTCATCATCTTGTTCTTTTATTGCGTCTCTTGATTCTGTTTCTGTTCCTAAGTCTGTAAAAGAGGCTTTATCCCATGCTGGATGGCGTAAAGCTATGATTGAGGAGATGAATGCTTTGGATACTAATGGTACCTGGACCTTAGTTGATGTACCTGCAGGGAAACGAACTATTGGATGTAAATGGGTGTTTGCTGTTAAAGTTAATCCTGATGGCTCTGTTGCTAGGTTAAAAGCTCGCCTTGTTGCTAAAGGTTATGCTCAGACATATGGAGTGGATTACTTTGAAACCTTTTCTCCTGTTGCTAAGCTTACTTCTGTGAGGCTATTCATTTCAATGGCGGCTACTCATCATTGGCCTTTACATCAATTAGATATCAAGAATACGTTTCTTCACGGATATCTTCAGGAGGAAGTCTATATGGAGCAACCACCTGGTTTTGTTGCTCAGGGGGAGTATGGGAAAGTATGTCATCTTCGCAAATCCTTATATGGCTTGAAACAGAGTCCTCGTGCTTGGTTTGGCAAGTTCAGTGATGCTATTGAGAAGTTTGGAATGAAGAAGAGTAAATCCGATCACTCTGTTTTCTATAAACAATCTAATTGTGGCATTATACTATTAGTTGTGTATGTGGATGATATTGTAATCACTGGCAGCGATTCCATTGGGATTTCATCTCTCAAGTCTTTTCTGCATACACAGTTTCATACTAAAGATTTGGGAGTGTTGAAATATTTCTTGGGAGTCGAAGTGATCAGAAGCAAGAAAGGCATCTTCTTATCTCAGAGGAAGTATGTGCTTGACTTATTATCTGAAACAGGAAAATTGGGAGCTAAGCCATGTAGTGCTCCAATGATTCCTGGTCTGCAACTTACGAAAGATGGAGAACTATTTGAAGATCCAGAGAGATATAGACGATTGGTGGGTAAACTAAATTATCTTACTGTGACTCGTCCGGACATTGCTTATTCAGTCAGTGTAGTCAGTCAGTATATGGCATCTCCAACTATTGATCATTGGAAGGCAGTAGAGCAGATTTTGTGCTATCTAAAAGGGGCACCTGGTCGTGGAATCTTGTATGGTGATCATGGTCACATTAGGATTGAATGTTTTTCGGATGCTGATTGGGCTGGATCGAAAGAAGATCGAAGATCCACCACAGGATATTGTGTTTTTGTTGGAGGTAATTTGATTTCTTGGAAAAGCAAGAAACAAAATGTAGTTTCGCGATCAAGTGCAGAATCAGAGTATAGGGCTATGGCAAAGTCTATTTGTGAGATAATGTGGATATACCAACTCCTTGATGAATTGGGTTTGCAAGCTTCTAAGCCAGCTAAGTTGTGGTGTGACAACCAAGCTGCACTTCATATTGCATCCAATCCAGTGTTCCATGAGCGGACCAAGCATATTGAGATTGACTGTCACTTTATTCGTGAAAAGATTCAGCAAGGTTTAGTTTCTACAGGTTATGTGAAGACTGGAGAACAACTGGGAGATATTTTCACAAAAGCCCTTAACGGAGTTCGGGTTGATTATCTTTGTAACAAGCTGGGCATGATTAACATCTATGCTCCAACTTGAGGGGGAGTGTTAAAGCATATTAGGAATGTGGATATATTAGAATCAATTAGTCTATTAATTAATAGCTAAATTATAGGCTAATTGATTATGATTGATTGTGATTGATTATTTCCTAGAGTAGGATTTCCTTCCTAGAATAGAGATTCTATACTTGTATAAATAGCCTTGTAATTGTTGAACATAATACACAACAACTTATTCTCTATCTCTGTTTATAACAGTTTGGAAATGTTTTAAACGTTTTGATAGGTTTTGTAAAGTATTAAACTTTGGGCTTCAATCGCTAAAAAGGGGAAACATTTGGATTTGTTTCGTAACGTTTTTAAACGTTTGGCTTAAATCTCTAAAAAGGCGAAACGTTTCAATTTGTTTTGAAACGTTTGTAAACGTTTGGCCTAAATTGCTAAAAAGTTGAAACATTTGGATTTGTTCGTAACATTTTAAACGTTTATATTGGTTTCGTAACATTTGTAAACGTTTGGCTTTAATCGCTAAAAAGGGGAAACGTTTGGATTTTATTCCTAACGTTTTAAACGTTTGAATTGGTTTCGTAACATTTTAAGCGTTTGGCTTAAATTGCTAAAAAGGTGAAACGTTAGGATTTGTTTCGTTACTTCTATAAACGTTTGAGTTAAATCACTAAAAAGCTGAAACGTTTGGATTGCTTTCGTAACGTTTGTAAACGTTTGGCTTAAATTTCTAAAAAGGGGAAACGTGAAACGTTTGGATTTGTTTCGTAACATTTTAAACTTTTGGATTAGTTTTGTAACGTTTTCAAATTTTGGCTTAGATCGCTAAAAATTTAAACGTTCGGATTTGTTTCGTAACGTTTCTAAACGTTAGGTTTAAATCGCTAAAAAGGCGAAACGTTTGGTTTTGTTTCGTAATGTTTGTAAACGTTTGGCTTAAATTGCTGAAAAGGTGAAACGTTTGGTTTTTTTTCGTAACGTTTGTAAACGTTTGGTTTTGTTTCGTATCGTATGTAAACGTTTGGCTTAAATCGCTAAAAATGTGAAACGTTAGGATCTGTTTGTAATATTTGTAAACGTTTGGCTTCAATCGCTAAAGAGGGGAAACGTTTGGATTTTTTTCGATAGTTTTAAACGTTTGGCTTGGTTTCGCAACTTTTTTAATATTTGGCTTAAATCGCTAAGATGGTGAACTGTTTGGTTTTGTTTTGTAACGTTTGTAAATGTTTGGCTCAAATAGCTATGAAGATGAAATATTTGGATTTGTGTAGTAACGTTTTAAACATTTGGATTTGTTTCTTAACGTTTGACAATGTTTGGCTTAAATCGCTAAAAATATGAAACGTTTTGATTTGTTTTGTAATGTTTATAAACGTTTGGCTTAAATCGCTAAAAAGGTGAAACGTTTGGTTTTGTTTCGTAACATTTGTAAACGTTTGTCTTAAATAGCTAAAAAGGTGAAACGTTTGGATTGGTTTCGTAACGTTTTAAACGTTTTGATTTGTTTCGTAACGTTTGTAAACGTTTGGCTTAAATCGCTAAAAATGTGAAACTTTTGGATTTCTTTCGTATTGTTTTAAACGTTTGGATTGGTTTCATAATGTTTAAAACATTTGGCTTAAATCGCTAAAAAGGTGAAACGTTTGGCTTTGTCTCGTAACGTTTGTAAACGTTTGGCTTAAATCGCTAAAAAGGTGAAACGTTTGGATTTGTTTCGTAACTTTTGTAAACGTTTGGCTGAAATCGCTAAAAAAGGTAAAACGTTTGGATTTGTTTTGTAACGTTTGTAAACGTTTGGCTTAAATTGCTAAAAAAGTGAAACATTTGGATTTGTTTCGTAACGTTTTAACGTTTGGATTTGTTTCATAACATTTGTAAACGTTTGGCGTATATCGCTAAAAATGTGAAACGTTTGGATTTGTTTCGTAACGTTTGTAAACGTTTTGCTTAAATTGCTAAAAAGGTGACACGTTTGGTTTTCTTTCGTAACAATTGTAAAAGTTTGACTTAAATCGTTAAAAAGGTGAAACGTTTGGACTTGTTTCGTAATGTTTTAAACGTTTGGATATGTTTCATAACGTTTGGCTTAGATCGCTAAAAATGTGAAACATTTGGATTTTTTCGTAACATTTGTAAATGTTTGGCTTATATCCCTAAAAAGGTGAAACGTTTGGTTTTGTTCGTAACATTTTAAATGTTTGGATTGGTTTTGTAACGTTTTAAATGTTTGGCTTAAATCGCTAAACAGGTGAAACATTTGGATTTGTTTTGTAACGTTTGTAAGCGTTTGGATTGGTTTTGTAACGTTTTAAACTTTTGGCTTAAATCGCTAAAAAGGTGAAACGTCTGGATTTGTTTCGTAACGTTTTAAACCTTTCACTTAGATCGCTAAAAAGGTGAAACGTTTGGATTTGTTTCATAACGTTTGTAAACATTTGGCGTAATTTGTTAAAAATGTGAAACGTTTGGTTTTGTTTCGTAATGTTTGTAAGCGTTTGGCTTCAATCACTAAAAAGGTGAAACGTTTAGTTTTGTTTCGTAACGTTTGTAAACGTAAGGCTTAAATCACTAAAAAGGGGAACCATTTGGATTTGTTTCGTAATGTTTATAAACGTTTGGTTTAAATCGCTAAAAATGTGAAAAGTTTGGATTTGTTTCCTAACGTTTTAAATGTTTTGCTTAAATCGCTGAAAAGGCGAAATGTTTGGATTTTTTTTCGTAACGTATGTAAACGTTTGGCTTAAGGAGAAACGTCTGGATTTGTTTTGTATTGTTTACAAACGCTTGGATTTGTTTCGAAACGTTTTAACTGTTTGGCTTAAATCGCTAAAAAGGTGAAACGTTTGGTTTTGTTTCGTAACATTTGTAAACGTTTGGATTAAATCGATAAAAAGGTGAAATATTTTATTTTGTTTGTAACATTTGTAATTATTTGGCTTAAATTGCTAAAAAGGGGAAACGTTCTTAAATCGCTAAAAAGGGGAAACGTTTGGATTTGTTTTGTAACGTTATTAAACGTTTGACTTCAATCGATAAAAAGGGGAAACGTTTGGATTTGTTTCGTAACATTTGTAAACGTTTGGCTTAAATCGCTAAAAAGGTAAAATGTTTGGATTTGTTTTGTCATGTTTGTAAACATTTGACTTAAATCACTAAAAAGGTGAAAGATTTTGATTTGTTTCGTAACGTTTTAAACGTTTCGATTGGTTTTGTAACGTTTTATACTTTTGGCTTAAATCGCAAAAAATGGGAAACGTTTAGATTTGTTTCGTAATGTTTCTATACGTTTGGCTTAAATCACTAAAAAGGTGAAACATCTGGTTTTGTTTCGTAATGTTTGTTATCGTTTGGTTTTGTTTCGTATCGTTTATAAACGTTTGGCTTAAATCGCTAAAAAAGTGAAACGTTTAGATTTATTTCGTAACGTTTGTAAACGTTTGGCTTAAATCGCTAAAAATGTGAAACGTTTGGATCTGTTTCGTAACATTCGTAAACGTTTGGCTTCAATCGCTAAAGAGGAGAAACGTTTGGATTTTTTTCATAATGTTTTAAACGTTTGGATTGGTTTCGTAACGTTTTTATTAAATCGCTGAAATGATAAATTGTTTGGTTTTGTTTTGTAACGTTTGTAAACGTTTGGCTTAAATCGCTATGAAGGTGAAACATTTGGATTTGTTTCGTAATGTTATAAACATTTGGATTTGTTTTTTAACGTTTGACAGTGTTTGGCTTAAATCGCTAAAAATATGAAACGTTTTGATTTGTTTTGTAATGTTTATAAATGTTTGGCTTAAATCGCTAAAAAGGTGAAACGTTTGGTTTTGTTTCGTAACGTTTGTAAACGTTTGGCTAAAATTGCTAAAAGGGTGAAACGTTTGGATTGGTTTCGTAACGTTTTAAACGTTTGGATTGTTTCGTAACGTTTTAAACGTTTGGATTGTTTCGTAACGTTTGTAAACGTTTGGCTTAAATCGCTAAAAATGTGAAACTTTTGGATTTCAGTCCTATTGTTTTAAACATTTGGATTTGTTTCGTAATGTTTAAAACATTTGGCTTAAATTGCTAAAAAGGTGAAACGTTTGGCTTTGTTTTGTAACGTTTGTAAACGTTTGTCTTAAATCGCTAAACAGGTGAAACGTTTGGATTTGCTTCGTAACGTTTGTAAACGTTTGGCTTAAATCGCTAAAAAAGGAGAAACGTTTGGATTTGTTTTGTAACGTTTGTAAACGTTTGGCTTAAATCGCTAAAAAGGTGAAACGTTTGGATTTGTTTCGTAACCTTTTAACGTTTGGATTTTTTTCGTAACGTTTATAAACGTTTGGCGTACATCGCTAAAAATGTGAAATGTTTGTATTTGTTTTGTAACGTTTGTAAACGTTTGGCTTTGTAATACCCCGTAAATGTTTTAAATATTTTATTTATAAGTTCTTGAAATTCTTTTGGTTCAGTTACGGATTCGTGGTTCGAGTAGTGGTTTGATGGGAGTTAAGTTGGTTCGGAGACCGGTTACGTGATGGTCTCGTCTGAGACCATCAAGGTCTCGAACGAGACCTACTTGTTATAGCAGTGTCTCGTTCGAGACACCAAGGTCTCGAACGAGACCTGCTTATTTAAGCAGGGTCTCGTTCGTGACACCAAGGTCTCGAACGAGACCCTTTGGATCAGCTTGCACACGAGCATTATTCTGTTTTGTGATGAGCGATTATTTCGCTTATGATTCAGTCTATGTATTACGCATCTTATTATTCTTTCTTACAAAACGTTCATTGTTAAACCCTAGTCGTATTTACATTAACGCACACTCCAGATTCCCTAGAATAATTCACTCTCGTTCATCTCAATCATTAGTAAGTATTCTTTCTCTTAATTCTCTGTTTTGGGTTATAAAACGATACTCAGTAATGTTGATCATTCTCAATCGTTTCTAGATCGAAATTGATTCCGTTTAATCCCGGGGATGATAGACTCAATTTTCTACGATTCTACACTTTGATTTCGCAATACGGTACGCTATCGATCTCGTTTCAATCGCCGTCGTTCAACCGTATTATTTGCTACTTGAAACTGATTCTTGTGCAATGTCTCTGCCAATGTTCTCGAACCATAGTTTGATATTTGTTATGATTATTAGCATCCATGATTTATAGAATCGTTAAACTGAATTTTTTGAGCCATGTTGATCCGTTGTGTGAATTGCCGTACGGTTCATCGTCGCCTTGAATTTTCTCACTTCCGTTCCTCTCGTTCTTGTTGCTGCTATTTGTAGTTCTTGATTGATTTATTAAGTTATGTTTCTAGACTTTTTTAATGCCCTAGGATCATGCTCTAGGTGGTTTAAGATTTTAAGATTTAACTTTGATTTAAGAATAATGTTCAGTAGCTAAAAAATGGAGTTTTGCTTTGTGAATTCATATGGTTGGCGGGATTATTTGATGTTAAAGGAAGAAGATGGCTAAGTTACCATTACAATCATCATATTGTTTTACTTAAAACAAGTTAATGCTTAAGGTTATTTATAATTGATTTTGTTTTAATAATAACTTCCGAATATCGATTGATTTATAAATTTGTGATTTGTTAACGATAAGTGTTTTAGACCTTAAGTTAATATAATTATTCGGGTAATTATATTTGTTTTCGAATATCAAAAATGGCTAAATTACAATTTAGCCCCTGAACGTTTTAAAACTTATTTAATTAAATTGTTGGTTAGTAACTTTATATTTCGTTTTGAATTAAAAAAAATATAATTGTTTTTAATTTCGAATATCATTTTGGCATGATATTGGCTAAAGTATAGTTTAGTCCCTAAATTTTTTAAACTAAAAATGGCTAAGTTTTGGTTGTAACTCGGGTTACTTGAAATTGAAGTTATTGAGTTCTGCTTTAAAAATGGTTTATTATTTTATCAAATTATTTTATAAATATAAACTCGGGTTTATATTTGATAAACGTTTGAGTCGGGTTAGACATAAGTCACCCGACAAGTGAGGTTAGCTTGGTAGTTATTGGTAACTCGGCTAACCCACTATTTGAAAATTAATTATTATTTAAAGATTATTTAAATAATATTTTCTAAATGGATTTTAAAGCATGAACTCAATAGACTTGTATTAATTGGGCGTTATTTTTGGTGTTGCTCTAGATTGTTTTATTCCAACGTGTTATTTGTGCAAATCCTATGTGGTGTCTAGTACTCTTTAGAGTTAGGGTCTGTTTTTAATAATTATTTAAATTGTCTAGACCCGTCGACTGTTCGTGCTTCGGAGACGAATCAGGATTAGTTGCTTGCCGATTATCACGTGGATTAGCAAGCAGTGAGTTTGTACTTACTATTTACCGCTTTATTAAGTAAATTGTTATTCTAATATATATATAAATATATATTGTATGTATATTTCGAACTGTTTTTCCACTATGGCTTTTAGTTGGAACATGCTACCTAATGGGCATCATTAGAACAGCGTGCACACCGGTATTGATATAGATAAGGTATGTGAAATGTGGTGGTAACTCGGTGTGAGCATAGCTCTGGGGACCAGTAAAGTAACTCGATGTAGCTCAGCTCTCGCGACTCTGGATATGGATTAAGAGTGGTCGGTCGTAACTCGGTGTAGCTCAGCTCTCGGGACCAGTCCTAACGGATTATGGATATATTTAGTATTGTAGATTAGGATTCCAACTATTAAAATTAATGTTGTTATTAAATATTTTAAACGGTTTTAATGGTTTTCCACTTGATAAATGTAAATAGTGGTATGAACTCATCTCAGTATATCTAACCCTGTTTTTTTCCCAATTTTTTCCAGGGTTATGATTTGAGCGAGTAAGCTGCTCTTCGATTGTTTATTTCCTCGGAGGTTTTAATTTATATTTTAATAAAGTTAGTGAACTGATTTTATTCTTAAACCGTAGTAGTAATTAGAAGTCTTATTGTCTAACGCTTGTTATCAAATTTAATTCAATTGATATTTATAACGTTTAAGCATTATTATATTGACTTGGGTTAATATGTATTTATGCCATGTTTAAGACTCAGAGTTGGCTGAGGACTTTTAAAAAATGTTGAATATTATAAATTGCTAGAATTAGGCTGGAGTCTCGATTGCCCCCGAGCATTGGTTTTTCTTGGAGGTTTATATAATTGTTGGTTATCCGTATGGCTAGCTACGGATTTTGGTACAACCATACCCATACCCTAGCGCCGGTCACTATCCATGAAAATGGGTCCTGACAAACTTGGTATCAGAGCTTTGGTTTCAAACCAAGGCCTTATGCATGTTATGTGTTATGTGTTTTGGCATGATAAGTTGATGTCGTGTCTTAGGAACTACTGCGGAAATAGAATTCGTGTCTTGTCTTTTAAAACGCCATCTTTTATTTTCAAAACTTTCAGCCTACATCCTATAGTTGATGTCTGTCAGTCTTTAATTAGTGTTGATGCTATGATTGACAATTAATTTCACTTGGATGTTGCTTCCTGTGTTTTATCATGTTGGGGTTATTTCACTTGGGTGATTATAATTGTTTTCGATTTCTCGGGAAATCTTAGGCTGGTAAATTTTTCTAAAACTCATACTTGGGTATGATGTTGTTTGATAAACTTTAGCTTTATGCCACTAATTATTTAATAACGATAGATTATATGGTATTACATTTCTTCTTTGGCCGTAATTGATGGGTGCTATATATAGCTTAGCACCTATGAGGATGCATTTAGGCGTTAACCTAAACTTTAGATTAAATTTTAAAACGTGTTTTGGTGGTCATACATTGTTTGACGACATGTTGTTTTAAAAAATTTCATTGAGAATATTGTTTTATCCGATTTGTGTTCCGACACAGAATCATAAGAGAAGTTTGATTTTAAATTCTTAAAAAGTTTAAATTTTTGATTGAGTTACCAATAAAAAAAAATTCTTGTATTTTGAAATATTATGTTTGGTCTGGTGTTAACAAGCAATGATTTCAAAATGATATTTTATGAGATGAGCCAGTGTTTTAAGAATTTAACATTGAAGTAATTTTATCATGTTGTAGTATATCAGCATTTTAAATTTTTGGGATTTACGGAATGGCTATTTGAAATCAAAGATTTGTCACTTGTATTTTAAAGTTCCGTTTAGCGGTTGGTTTAAGTTGAGCTCTCAAATTTGAAAGGATTGAAACTTTATTAAAATATGTTTTCCGAATTTACAAATATTTTGAATACGTTTTATAAATCGTTTTATTTGGTTCGACTTGGGTCACCCAAATTTAGGAGTTGAGCTTGGTAGTTGCAATGACTCGGCTAGCTCGATGAGTTTATTGTTTGAGATACTTGGATATCTGTTTTAAAGCAATTGATTAACAAAAAGGGACTTTTACAAATTGTGATTTTGTTTTAACCGTGGGGCTCAACAAAACTAAGAAATTTTCGTATTTGACTTAAAATTTCAAAACCAAATTTGAAGCGTACTATGAAAGAGTAATATAATTACATGGTGATTTAGGAATGAGATTTCTAAAATGTTGTGGCATGTCCTGATTTTGTCTTTTAAGTACGTTTAGGGTTAATTGTGTTCAATGGCATGCTTGGGTGAATTACAATTCATAGAATTCGTAATCTGTTGGTAGTAAAATTCGTTGTATAACTCGCTTGTCTGTTGGACTAAGTTAATTATTTTGTTTTGTCTCTTCGTATGAAGTAGCACGTGAGATGATTTACTCACGTGGACAAGGTTGGCTTACCTTGATGTATGATTCGTGGATCGAAATCTTTGGGTTTCGATATCGAGGAAGATGAGGGAAATATTCCCTTGGTTTGGCTATTGATTTTTGATTATCCTAGTACGAATATTGGAAACTCTGAACCGAGAAGATAGATCAGTGTATTAATACACTGGTGTTTCCATCAAGTCTGATAATGCGATGCAGGAGCTGGCGGTAAATTTTATAGGAAGGTAATTTATGTGCTATTTTCGTTGGGTATAAGCTTCAATTAGGGTGGAGATTAACTGGATATTTATGCGGAAGAATTGTAACAGAATTATTAGGTTGAGTTGTTATATAGCCTCGAATGTTGCTAGGTTGCAAGTACGGAGTTTGAGGAATATTTTGAGGAAATCAAGTGCACGTCTCACAGAGTGTAACGTCTAGCAAATATTTTACTGAGAAGTTGATTTCAATGGTTGGTTTATTAAAATATTTAAAATATTTTCAAAACGTAATTGTGCCCAGACATATCATGAACATGCATTTTGAATGTCACGAATAGAAATGCTTTGAGCACTACGTATGTTCACTTTATAAAAGATAAATTAATAATTGATACATGCATAATAGTACATGCATCACGTGCATAGAATGATTAGCGTTGGATGCAACTCTTTGGAGATGGGAGATGTCATCACCCTGACGCACAATTATGTAAAATGGATTTTTTAATAAAATATTTTGGGAAATATGTTTTGAAATGAGCTCGCGAGTCACACTGTGATAAGATGTATTTGTAAAGTTATCGGATTTCAAATGATTTTGAAACTGGTACCGAAAGGTAGCTAGACAAATACTCTGTGATGATGGGGATGGATATTGAACGTTTACGTTGTGTGTGATTGGTCTTTAGTATCAGAATCTTGTGGTTATAAGTAAGAATGAATTTGAGGTTGCACACGAGATTTAGTTATGCTAAAGTGCGGTATAGAGTAATTTAGAATAGAAAGCTTTCGTGATAATTTCTGATTTGTGATTTAAGGATTTGTGGTTTAAGGATGTTGGTTATGCTCATGTGTGTATATACATTACGTTTTTAAAGGAAACTTTATCTTTTCAGATTTGAAATTGTCCAAGTACTTTGACATATGGATATAAAGGTATTTTCATAAACATGGAGATTGTATCGTTAAATTTTACCCTTCTGAGAAAAGAAAGGAATTTTATCAAATTGGTTTCAAAACAAATGGTAATTTCGTGGGCTTAACGATTTCTTCAAATCGTGTTTTATTTACAAATTAAGATTTGTAAGTGACATTAAAATTTTATTATTTTGAAAAAAATCAATGTGTATTTTCAATACGAATGATGTTTCCACGGTTGGTGCATTTTCAAAAAGGGATAAATAGAATTTTGCAAGTTTGGTTTAAAGAGAACATAAATTTTATCAGTTGAACTGTTTTATAAATTTACAAACGTATTGAGAAGTAAGGGAAAATTTCGAATTCAAAATGTGGATATTTTGTAGATTTTCAAGGGTTTATAAACCGATGGATTTCCAATGGTAAAGGTATTGCGATTTTGAATTAAAAAGGAGGTGTAAGACGTAGAGTCTTTTAAACAGGGTGGAAAATTTTGTATGCAAAATATTTTGTATTAAAAGATTTTATACCCCCGGGGGTTGATTTTGAGCATAACTAGCGATCCGGTCGAAGTAAACTTATCGTATTGATCTTTTGTTGTACACGAGGTTATAGTCAACTGATTGAATAATTTTGAGAATTTGAGTTCGGTTTGATTATACGAAATAGTTGATTTGAGAATCGGGAATCGCGGTTAATAGGTTTCGACAACCATGATTGGTTCATCGATTTTGTTAATTAATGGTGTTATCGTAATGTTGTATATCGTTTTGAGCATGGTTGAACAATTGTTATAAGAGACAAAATTTTATGTTGTCAGATGCAGTCAATGTTTAGTGTAGTCGCGACATTATGTTTCTGAGTGATTGGAAGAATCATTTTGATGGATATTGTTTATCATTGATATAGAAATTTATTTTGTTATCATGAGAGAGGTTCGTTTTTCTTTGAATTGCGATATGAGTTTTTGTGTTGTCGATTCACAAGTTAATAGTATTATCGAATTGGTACTTATCGTTAGAATTAGATGATTATTATAAATGTTTGTTTTGGAACCGAAATATTATCTGAAGTTATTGGGTTTTGTTATCGATCATTTTGACGTAGAGATGCTATAAGTAAAAGTAAGTAAGTGTTTAAGAACGATAGATTTTATCAGCTATGTTTGCAGTGTTATTGTTTAGTTTGAGGCAAAAGAGTTTGAAATTGTAATAATGGTAGTCGAGCTTAGTGCTTGATCTTGTATTTGATATTGAGGATTTCATAATAGATGATTTTCGAGCTGGTTTTGGAAGCCACTCCGGTATAGAGTTCTTGTGACTCTCAGTTGAGTAATTGTTGTTATTTTCTCGTTGCGTTGAATTGATATTAGTTGGAGCACCTAATTATTAGAAGCAGAATTTGGTGCATGTGTGTTGTGGTCGCTTTATTGCGAATCAGTGTCAGTTTTAAGATTTGAGATTTGTCCTAAATTATCCTAAGTATATCAGCCCAGTGTTGTATATTGAGTTGTTTTATCTTGGTCGATCTCACTTAGAGTTGCATTATCGTTTATGTCTAGAGAAATTTGTGTCGGTACTTTGGTGACCTTTGTGTATGTCGTTTTTTTGCAACTGGAGGTATTGAGTTGTTGGAGGGACAACTTGTTGAGTTTTGCTTACGCGTGTGCGTATGTCGTTGAGTATGGAATACCTTTGATTACAGTTGGGTGGTTTCTTGGTGGAGAACTGTTCTTAAATGACAGAGGTCGTTTGCAGTTTCGTTGTTTTTGTTGTCATGGTTTACGTTGGGTATCTTGTGGATGCGTTTTCATTCGGCTTTGTACATTTTGTTCAGCTAGACGTGTAACTTTATGCTATGCGATACGTCGATGGTTTTATTTAAATTCGAGGACGAATTTTTAATTAGTTGGGAAGAATGTAATACCCCGTAAATTTTTTATATATTTTATTTATGAGTTCCGGTAATTATTTTGGTTCGGTTACGGATTGTGGTTCGAGCAGTGGTTCGATGGGAGTTAAGTTGGTTTGGAGACCGGTTACGTGATGATCTCGTCCGAGACCATCAAGGTCTCAAACGAGACCTGCTTGTTATAGCAGTGTCTCGTTCGAGACACCAAGGTCTCGAACGAGACCCTTTGGTTAAGCCTGCACACGAGCATTATACAGTTTTGTGATGTGCGATTATTTCGCTTATGATTCAACCTATATATTTACGCATCTTATTATTCTTTCTCAAAAAAATTTCATTGTTAAACCCTGGCCGTATTTACCCTAACACACACTCCAGATTCCCTAGAATCATTCACTCTCGTTCATCTCAATCATTGGTAAGTGTTCTTCCTCTTAATTTCTCTGTTTTGGTTTATAAAACGATACTCAGTAATGTTGATCATTCTCAATGGTTTCTAGATCGAAATTGACTCCGTTTAATCGCAGGGATTATAGACTCAATTCTCTACGATTCTACACTTTGATTTCGCAATACGGTACGCTATCGATCTAGTTTCAATCGCCGTCGTTTAACAGTATTATTTGCTACTTGAAACTGATTCTTGTTCAGTGTCTCTGTCGATGTTCTCGAACCATAGTTTGATATTTGTTATGATTATTAGCATCCATGATTGATAGAATCGTTAAACTGAATTGTTTGAGCCATGTTGATCCGTTGTGTGAATTGCCGTACGGTTCAGCGTCGCCTTGAATTTGCTCACTGTCGTTCCTCTCGTTCTCGTTGCTGCTATTTGTAGTTCTTGATTGATTTCTTAAGTTATGTTTCTAGACTTGTTTAATTCCATAAGATCATGCTCTAGGTGGTTTAAGATTTTAAGATTTAACTTTGATTTAAGAATAATGTTCAGTAGCTAAAAAATAAAGTTTTGCTTTGTGAATTCATATGGTTGGCGGGATTGTTTGATGTTAAAGGAAGGAGATGGCTAAGTTGCCATTGCAATCACCATATTATTTTACTTAAAACAAGTTAATGCTTAAGGTTATTTATAATTGATTTTGTTTTAATAAGAACTTCTGAATCTCGATTGATTTATTAATTGGTGATTTGTTAACAATAAGTGTTTTACAACTTAAGTTAAAATAATTACTCGGGTGATTATATTTTTTTTGAATATCAAAAATGGCTAAATTACAATTTAGCCCTTGAACGTTTTTAAAACTTATTTGATTAATTTTTTGGTTAGTAATTTTATATTTTGTTTTGAATAAAAAACAAATATAATTGTATTTAATTTCGAATATCATTTTGGCATGATATTGGCTAAAGTATAGTTTAGTCCCTAAATTTTATAAACTAAAAATGGCTAAGTTTTGGTTGTAACTCAGGTTACTTGAAATTGAAGTTATTGAGTTCTAATTTAAAAATTGTTTATTATTTTATGAAATTATTTTATAAATATAAACTCGGGTTTATATTTGATAAACGTTTGAGTCGGGTTAGACTTGTGTCACCCGACAAGTTAACTTAGCTTGGTAATTATTGGTAAGTCGGCTAACCCACTATTTAAAAATTAATTATTATTTAAAGATTATTTAAATAATATTTTCTAAATGGATTTTAAAGCATGAACTCAATAGACTTGTATTAATTGGGCGTTATTACCTATTGGGTATTTTTGATGTTGCTCGTCGACTTTTCGTGCTTCGGAGACGAATCAGGATTAGTTGCTTGCTGATTATCACGTGGATTAGCAAGCAGTGAGTTTGTATTTACTATTTACCGCTTTATTAAGTAAATTGTTATTTTAATATATAAATATATATTGTATGTATATTTCGAATTGTTTTTCCATTATGACTTTTAGTTGGAACATGCTACCTAATGGGCATCATTAGGACTGCGTGCGCATTGGTATTGATCTAGATAAGCTATGTGAAATGTGGTGGTAACTCGGTGTGAGCATAGCTCTGGGGACCAGTAGAGTAACTCGGTGTAGCTCAGCTCTCGGTACTCTGGATATGGATTAAGAGTGGTCGGTGGTAACTCGGTGTAGTTCAACTCTCGGGACCAGGCCTAATGGATTATGGATATATTTAGTATTAGAGATTAGGGTTCCAACTATTATACGTAATGTTGTTATTAAATGTTTTTAACGGTTTTAAAGGTGTTCCACTAGATAAATGTAAATAGTGGTATGAACTCATCTCAGAATATATGACCCTGTTGTTTTCCCAATTTCTTCCAGGGTTATGATTTGAGCGAGTCAGCTGCTCTCTGATTTTTTATTTCCTAAGAGTTTTTACTTTATATTTTCATAAAGTTAGTAAACTGATTTTATTCTTAGAACGCAGTAGTAATTAGAAATCTTATTGTCTAACTCTTGTTATCAAATTTAATTCAATTGATATTTATACCGTTTAAGCATTTTTATATTGACTTGGGTTAATATGTATTTATGCCATGTTTAAGACTCAGAGTTGGCTGAGCACTTTTAAGAAATGTTGAATATTATAAATTGCTAGAATTAGGCTGGAGGCTCGGTTGCCCCCGAGCATTGTTTTTTCTTGCAGGTTTATGTAATTGTTGGTTATCCGTAAGGCTAGCTACGGGTTTTGGTACAACCATACCCATACCCTAGCGCCGGTCGCGATCCATGAAAATGGGTTGTGACAGGCTTAAATTGCTAAAAAGGTGACACGTTTGTAAAAGTTTGGCTTAAATCGTTAAAAAGGTGAAACGTTTGGATTTGTTTCGTAATGTTTTAAACGTTTGGATTTGTTTCGTAACGTTTGGCTTAGATCGCTAAAAATGTGAAACATTTGGATTTGTTTCGTAACGTTTGTAAATGTTTGGCTTAAATCCCTAAAAAGGTGAAACATTTGCTTTTGTTTGGATATTAAGCTCCCTAGGTCACTCAAGTCTCAAGAAATCTCAAAAAGGTCACTAAAGTCAATTTTCTTATAAAATGGTCACTAAACTATACCTTTTATTACAAAAGGGTTCACCCATATAAAACGACTTAAAAACCTAACATTTTTGCTTACGTGGCAAGCTAAAATTACAAAAAGGAACATAGTTCAGTGACCTTTTTGTAATAAAAGGAATAACCCAATGATTTTTTTTTGTAGTTCACAAAAAGTTTAGTGTTCTTTTCGTAACAATAGAAATATTTTTGTAATAAAAGGTGTAGTTCAGTGACCACTTCGTAAGAAAATTGATTTTTGTGACCTTTTTGAAATTTCTTGAGAGTCGAGTGACCCAGGGAGTTTAATATCCGCTTTTGTTTTGTAACATTTTAAACGTTTGGATTGGTTTTGTAACGTTTTAAATGTTTGGCTTAAATCGCTAAACATGTGAAACGTTTGGATTTGTTTTGTAATGTTTGTAAACGTTTGGATTGGTTTTATAACGTTTTAAACTTTTGGCTTAAATCGCTAAAAAGGTGAAACGTCTGGATTTGTTTCGTAACGTTTTAAACCTTTCACTTAGATCGCTAAAAAGGTGAAACATTTGGATTTGTTATGTAATGTTTGTAAACGTTTGGCATAATTTTTTAAAAGGTGAAACGTTTGGTTTTGTTTCGCAACGTTTGTAAACGTTTGGCTTCAATCGCTAAAAAGGTGAAACGTTTGGTTTTGTTTCATAACGTTTGTAAACGTAAGGCTTAAATTGCTAAAAAGGGGAACCGTTTGGATTTGTTTCATAATGTTTATAAAAGTTTGGTTTAAATTGCTAAAAATGTGAAAAGTTTGGATTTGTTTCGCGACGTTTTAAATTTTTGGCTTAAATCACGGTAAAAGGGAAACGTTTGGTTTTGTTTCGCAACGTTTGTAAACGTTTGGCTTCAATCGCTAAAAAGGTGAAACGTTTGGTTTTGTTTCATAACGTTTGTAAACGTAAGGCTTAAATTGCTAAAAAGGGGAACCGTTTGGATTTGTTTCGTAATGTTTATAAAAGTTTGGTTTAAATTGCTAAAAATGTGAAAAGTTTGGATTTGTTTTGTAACGTTTTAAATTTTTGGCTTAAATCGCTGAAAAGGGGAAACTTCTGGATTTGTTTCGTAACGTTTGTAAACGTTTGGATTTGTTTCGTAACGTTTGTAAACGTTTTGCTCAAATCGCTGAAAGGTATAACGTATGCATTTGTTTCGTAACGTTTACAAACGTTTTGATTTGTTTCGAAACGTTTTAAACTTTTGGTTAAATCGCTAAAAAGGTGAAACGTTTGGTTTTGTTTCGTATCATTTGTAAACGTTTGGCTTAAATCGATAAAAAGGTGAAATGTTTTATTTTGTTTTGTAACATTTGTAAATGTTTGGCTCAAATTGCTAAAAAGAGGAAATGTTTGGTTTTGTTTTGTAACGTTTGGATTCGTATTGTAACGTTTTAAATGTCTGGCTTAAATCTCTAAAAAGGGGAAACGTTTGGATTTGTTTCGTAATATTATTAAACGTTTGGCTTCAATCGCTAAAAAGGGGAAACATTTGGATTTGTATCGTAACATTTGTAAACGTTTGGCTTAAATTTCAAAAACGGTGAAACGTTTGAATTTGTTTTGTAATGTTTGTAAACATTTGACTTAAATCTCCAAAAAGGTGAAACATTTGGATTTGTTTTGTAACATTTAAAACGTTTCGATTGGTTTTGTAACATTTTAAACTCTTGGCTTAAATCGCTAAAAATGTGAAACGTTTGAATTTTTTTCGTAATGTTTCTAAACGTTTCACTTAAATCGCTATAAAGGTGAAACATTTGGTTTTGTTTCGTAACGTTTGTAAATGTTTGGCTTCAATCGCTAAAAGGTGAAACGTGTGGATTGGTTTCATAACATTTCAAACGTTTGGCTTTATTCGCTAAAAAGTTGAAATGTTTTGTTTTGTTTTGAAACGTTTGGCTTAAATCGCTAAAAAGGTAAAACGTTTGGATTTGTTTCGTAACATTTTAAACGTTTGGATTTGTTTCGTAACGTTTGTAAACATTCGGCTTAAATCCCTAAAAATATGAAACATTTGGATTTGTTTTGTAATGTTTCTAAACGTTTGGCTTAATTCGCTAAAACGATGACATGTTTTGTTTTGTTTCGTAATGTTTGTAAACGTTTGGCTTAAATCGCTAAAAAGGGGAAACGTTTGGATTGGTTTTGTAATGTTTTAAACGTTTGGATTTGTTTCGTAACGTTTTTAAACGTTTTTCATAAATCGCAAATAATATGAAACATTTTGATTTCTTTCGTATCGTTTTAAACGTTTGGTTTGGTTTCGTAATGTTTTAAACATTTGGCTTAAATCTATAAAAAGGTGAAGCGTTTGGCTTTGTTTCGTAACTTTTGTTAACGTTTGGCTTCAATCGCTAAATAGGTGAAACGTTTGGATTTGTTCCGTAACGTTTGTAAACGTTTGGATTAACTCGCTAAATAGGTGAAACGTTTCGATTCGTTTTGTAACGTTTGTAAAAGTTTTGCTTAAATCGCTAAAAAGGTGAAACGTTTGGATTTGTTTCGCAAAATTTTAAACGTTTGGATTTGTTTCGTAATATTTGTAAACGTTCGGCTTAAATCCCTTAAAATGTGAAACGTTTGGATTTGTTTAGTAACGTTTGTAAACGTTTGGCTTAAATAACTAAAAAGGTGAAACGTTTGGTTTTGTTTCGTAACGTTTACAAACGTTTGGCTTAAATCGCTAAAAAGAGGAAATGTTTGGATTGGTTTCGTAACGTTTTAAACTTTTGGATTTATTTCGTAAAATTTCTAAACATTTGGCTTAAATCTCTAAAAATGGGAAACGTTTGGATTTGTTTCATAACGTTTTTAAACGTTTGGCTTAAATGGCTAAAAAGGTGAAACATTTGGATTTGTTTCGTAACGTTTGTAAATGTTTTGCTTAAATTGCTAAAAAGGTGAAACATTTGGATTTGTTTCGTAACGTTTACAAACGTTTGGATTTGTTTCGTAATATTTACAAACGTTTGGATTTGTTTTCGTAACATTTTAAACGTTTGGCTTAAATCGCTAAAAAGGTGAAATGTTTGGCTTTTTTTCGTAAAATTTGTAAACGTTTTGCTTAAATCTCTAAAAAGGTGAAATGTTTTATTTTATTTTGTAACATTTGTAAATGTTTTGATTACATTGTTAAATAGATGAAACGTTTGGTTTTATTTCGTAACGTTTGTAAACGTTTGGATTGGTATTGCAACGTTTTAAATGTTTGGCTTAAATCTCTAAAAAGGGGAAACGTCTGGATTTTTTTCGTAGCATTTGTAAACGTTTGGCTTCAATTTCTAAAAAGGGGAAACGTTTAGATTCGTTTCGTAACATTTGTAAACATTTGGCTTAAATCGCTAAAAAGGTGAACGTTTGGATTTAATTTGTAAGGTTTGTAAACATTTGACTTAAATCGCTAAAAAGGTGAAACATGTGGATTTATTTTGTAACGTTGTAATAGTTTGGATTGGTTTTGTAACGTTTGAAACTTTTGGCTTAAATCCCTAAAAATGTGAAACGTTTGGATTTGCTTCGTACTCTTTCTAAAAGTTTGGTTTAAATCGCTAAAAAGGTGAAACGTTTGGTTTTGTTTCGTAACGTTTGTAAACGTTTGGTTTTGTTTCGTATCGTTTGTAAACGTTTGGCTGAATAGTTAAAAATGTGAAACATTTGGATTTGTTTCGTAACGTTTATAAATGTTTGGCTTAAATTGCTAAAAATGTGACACGTTTGGATTTGTTTTGTAACGTTTGTAAACGTTTTGCTTCAATCGCTAAAAAGGTGAAATGTTTGGATTTGTTTCGTAACGTTTCAAAAGTTTGGATTGGTTTCGTAACGTTTCAAACGTTTGGCTTAAATCGCTAAAAAGGCGAAATGTTTTGTTTTGTTTCGTAACGTTTGTAAACGTTTCGCTTAAATCGCTAAAAAGGTGAAACGTTTGGATTTGTTTCGTGACGTTTTAATCATTTGGATTTGTTTCGCAACGTCTGTAAATGTTTGGCTTAACTCGCTAAAAATATGAAGCGTCTGAATTTGTTTCGTAACGTTTGTAAACGTTTGGCTTAAATTGCTAAAAAGGAAAGGTTTGATTTTGTTTCGTAACATTTGTAAACGTTTGGCTTAAATCGCTAAAAAGAGGAAACGTTTGGATTGGTTTCTTAAAATTTTAAACGTTTGGTCGGCTAAGGTTTTCGTAGAAGTGAAAATAAGAGTTTGGTCGAGTTATGGGGTCTATTTATAGACCCCACGAAAATTTTCAGAATAGGGCGCAATCGCGCCCTTTATAAATTTTCAAGACAGGGCGCGACGCGAGGCGCGCTGGCCCTGCCGCTCCTTCCGTCGCGCCCTGCAGGAATAAATTATAAATCAGGTCCGAAACGGGCCCCGAGCCCGGCGACGAAGCGAATCTGATTCCAAACTTTAAAAATTTACTAATCGAGCCCAAACACGCGAGATACGGAAGATGAAACGAACGAACAACCATCAGAAACATAAACGGAAAACACAGGGTATTACATTCTCCCCAACTTATATAAAATTCGTCCTTGAATTTAACATAACACAACTCACGAAAAACATATCATAAAACTATCTGCTGTCCAAAAAAAACACAAGTAACAAATGTGAAAACACATAAACAAGATACCCAAGGTAATTAAGGACAGCAATAATAACAATTCTGCATAACGAACTTTATCTCTCTAGATCATTCGTCAACCAAGTAACCAACCTAAAGCGTAATCATAGGAATTCTGTGCTTTAACGACCTATGCACTTGCGTAAGAAAAATTTCAAAAGGTTTTCCTCGTACTATAACTAAAAACCACCACCTTCATAAATCGAACAATCTTAAAAGGTCACAAAAGCCTTAGTGCTAACTTCCACTTAACATACAACGATACCGCTCTTTCTGGGTGAAATCAAACGAAGCAATACAAACTCTCCCACATAAAGCTCGACCGAAATACTTAGGATAATAAGGAACGAAACCTCGAATCTCTTTCAATTATAACTCTAAATAAAATTTCCACCAAGAGAAGGTCAACACAAGACGAAACACGCCAGAAACATATAGGATATTACATTCTCCCCAACCTATGAAAAATTCGACCTCGAATTTTAAATCTACAATTTATTCGCAATATGAACGGTCACAACACATATACGCACAAAATATTTAATCTAACAACTCGGAGCTTTAACGATTACTCGATCAACACAAAAGTGAACAAATAAATATTATCCAACTGAGAGTCACAATTACTCTTTAACAAGTTGGCTTCCAAAACTAGCTCGAATCTTTACGAATACGAAATTCATATCATCAAAGTTCAAGAACAATCTCGAAGTTCAAACTATAGTTCTTGCAATACCAACTCTAACGTTTCAATCAAGAACATTGAAAAACACACTAATATAATCTTGCGTTCCGCCACACTTTCTCACTCGTCCACTTATACTGAGTTTGACACCAAACATAATTGATAACAATACTTAATAACAACTAAAATAATATTTTGGCCAAAAGCAAACACTTCTAGGATCATCTAGTCCAACGATCAATGCCAAGTTCGATAATATCATCAATTTCGCGAATCATAAAACACAATAATTCATATCGTCGTTCAAAAGAATACGTGAACCTATCTCATGATAACAGAATCTCCAAAATAGGAACAAACAATCTCAAACATAAATTATTCCTCCAATGATGCAAAAATAAAAAGCCCGTAATAACATAAGGTAATTAACCATCAACTTACATCCTAACTATGTTTCACAGATTTAACTTATTCCACACACAAGAGGTTTAATATTCGAACCAACCGGTAACCAAACTTTCAAAAATTAAACCCTCGGCAACAGTATCAAACCAAACAACACTGTTGTCGAAACTCACTAACCACGATTATCGATTTTCGAATCAGTTAGTTCATATATCCTAACCAATTTAACTTCTCAAAATAATTCAATCAATTGACTATAACCTCATATACAATGAGAGATCACTACGACCAATTCACCATGACTAGATTGTTAGTTATTCTCAAAACCAAACCCAATGGAGTATAAAATCTCTCAATATACAAAACGTTTTATATTCAAAATTTTCCACTTCTCTTTAAAAGACTTTCGTCTTATGCCTCTTTTATATTAAAAATCGAAGTGCCTCTACCGTTAAAAAAAACTATCAGTTCTGTAAACCCCTGAAAATTTTCAAAATATTGGCATTTTGAATTTGCAAATTATGAAACAGTTCAACTGATAAAACTTATGTTATCTTTTAATCCGACTTTTGTAAGTAATATATACATTCCTCATAAATAATCAAACCGTGACAAAAGTCCCCGTATTTAAAATACACATTGATGTTTCAAACATCACAATTTAAGTCGCTTCCAAATCTTACTCTCAAACAAAAACACAATTTGAAGAAATCATTTAACCAAAAAAATAATAATTATTATTTCGTTTGAATCAAATTTGACAAAATTTCTTCTTTTCCTCAGAATGATAAAGTTTAGCAATTCAAATCTATCTGTTTATGAAAATACCTTTATATCAACATACAAAAAAAAATACTTGGACAAAATCGAATATAAAAAGATAAAGTTTATTTTAAAAACGTAGTGTATACACACACATGAGCATAACCAAAATCCTTAATCCACTAATCCTTAAATCACTAATAGGAAATTATCACGAAAACTTCTGAATCTAACCATACGCCACACTTGGAACAACTATATCTCGAGTGCAACCTCAATTTCAGTTTCATGTCCCATGAAACACGCGATCCTAACTGTAATACCCCAAAATATTTAATTGTTTAATTGGACCACGTGTCCAGTTTAGAGTCGCAGAAGTGATGATATTGGAAAGTTTTCCGATAAATAAGTTTTAGTAGGTCGGTTTTAGAAAAGATTATGACGGAGAAAATTTATATTATATTTCAATTCTAAAGTTAGAATTGGAATTAAATGGAAAAATGGCGAGAAAAGTCCAAAATAAGGTATAGGGACCAAAGAGGTAATTTAGCCACTTTGTGTCGAAAATAGAAATTTTAGATTTTGACGGGAAAGTATTAATATTGAGTTTCGTATTCGGAGATAATTAATACGTATAAATCATAATAAAAGAAGTTAACGATTTAGCTATGGACTAAATCGTGCGAAAGAAAAGTTAGAAAGATAAATTGTAACAAGTAAAGAAAGAAGGGATCAAAGTGGGATCTTTACCTTAATATATAAGGTTTTGATTATGAAACATAATCAGAAGAAGAAGAATCGAGAGAATTGTGAGGTTATCGCCGATTACGTCGTTTCGCCGCCGTTTCTCCATTCGAAATCTTGTCCTCTATAGAAATCTTGTCCTCTATCGATCTTAAGCTTCGTCTCGAGGTAAAGTTCTTGAAATTTGGTGCTAAATTTGAAATAACGGGCTGTTTTGAGTTAGGATCGAGTTTGGATTGGAATTTGACGTTTTTAAAGTTATTATAACGTTTTTGAAGAAACCGAGATATGGGTATTGACTAGGGAAGTGTTTAGCACGTCGGGATTGTGGCGAAACCCCGAAAAATTTGATTTCCGGGGCTGTGCACGTGGTGCACGACCGTGCACCACGGGTGCACGAACGTGTACTAGAAGTACACGAACGTGCACCTAGCAAGGTACACGATCGTGTACCTGAAGTACACGAACGTGCACTTTTCATGGTGCACGAACGTGTACTAGAAGTACACGAACGTGTACCCCTGAGGTGCACGAACGTGCACTTGGTTGCACGATCGTGTACCCACCGAAGGGCACGCCCGTGCACCCTGAATCGCCTCCACGCGTATGCAAACTTAATTGACCTAGGAGTTTGACGTTTTGAGTAATTTGACTTTAAAGGACGGGTTTCGGATTTTGAGAATCGTTAATCTCGAGATTAGCTCGACGTTTTAGATAATTAATAATAATGGAAAACGTCAAGAACGTTAAACGATTCTCAATTTTAAGAAATGGTATTCGCTAAGTCGTCTATACGACTAAAGAAATCGAATACGTAAATAAGTATAGAATGAAACTAAACCTTAAAACTTAGAAGTATTATACGTATAGGAATACGAGATTCACGTCTAACTATTAACGATTTATCAGACGTGTCAGCGAGTAGTCGAGTCAGTAGAAGCGGACTAGAGAGAGCATACTATCAGATCGATCATATCATTTCTTGGATTGCGGTAATTGTGAGTTGCATTTTACTTTCGTGTATTATATATTAAAGTTATTTTATATAGATATTTACTGTTTACACGCATCGCATTATATATAATTGATTGAAATGTTATATGCTTTATTAATTTCTATATACGAGGACTAGTATGCGATTCGAAGAAACTAGCTACCTATTGGGTGTCAATAGGCTGTGTGATCACCAGTATCGAGTCAGTCTAGTATGTTTGCATTTGAGAAATGACTTGACACAGCTGGGAGCTGATGATGAATACGAAATTTATGATTGGGTACATAATTTGATACGAGTGAGAACTCGGCTACGGTGTAGTCCGGAGTCCCCGTATCTAGTGGTTGGGCCACCAGCAAGTTGGACTCGTGATTGATATTTATGATTTGATTGAATGATAATGATTATTCGAGAAATGTGTCGCATGCTAGGATATTAGTTTCGTACGGATCAAATACATGTTTATATGTTTCATATTATTGTTTTCTTGAGATGCGATGCTATGTTATTATACTAATACTGTTAGTAAATGTCAACTCACTCAGTATTTCCCCAAATACTGACCCCTCACTTTTGATGTCTTTCGGGTGCTTAGTTTGTGAACCTAGCTAGAGGCCAATTTTGAAGTCCAGAAGTCAGTTGTATATGTTAGTTTCTGACTTCTGTGAATGCTGCAGTAGTGATCCTATGTCGATAGAGTGGTAGCCTAGACAGCAGTTCATTTTGATTGTATATATTAACTGCTTTCATTGTTTTATAGCTTTTTGATAGGCTACATGTATTGTATATGATCCACGGTCCCAGATGCCGGTGAGATATTTTGAGACACTAACTGATGTATATAGTACTGCGAGGCCAGTTCGTACAGGGTACGGTAACTACAGCCCGCGAGGTTAAAAGAACAGTTAGTGTAAATGTTTATATATGTTATATAGTTGCTTCTGTTGTGTTATGCTATTTGTTTATATTATTTGCGAAAAACTAATAGTGATTTAAGGCTTGCTACGGGTTCCGGAGCTACCACTCCCGTTCTCTAGCGCCGGTTGCGGCTCAATATTTTGGGTCGTGACAATGTTGGTATCAGAGCAGTTTGGTCCAGTTATCACTGCTAGATTTGTCTGATTGTCTGTTTGACTGGAAGTATTTTGTCAGTAAGTATACCTAGGAACTACTGCAGCATTGAGTCAGACCTTAGTTGTCTGTAATTATGTGATATATGCATTAGTAATATGTGGCATTACGCGCGCGAATCAGGACTATTAAGTTAGTAAGTGAATAGTATCCGTTTATACGGACGACTGAGCCAACTAAGTATTTGTTGTTTACGCTAAGAGATAGGAAGTGGTTATATGTCTGCAAATTACGAACGACTGAGACAATTAAGTGATTATTACTTGTGCTGAGATTATTAAATGGATATCTGCTTGCGAATTACGTGCGACTAGATTAAATGCTAAGTGTTTACAGCATTTTATAAGCTGAAATCGGAATTGCGTGTGAAATGGGCTCAGATGATCGCTTACGTTTGAAATTGTTTCTTTTCAGCATGTCTGGGCAAAACGGAGCTCAGTCGCATGCTGAGGAAGAACGGGAGGAAGCGCCTCCTATATTTGAAAACGGGTTTCATAATGAAGTAGGCGAACCATCTGGGGTCCATCAGAATGGATTCCACGCAGATACTAGTACATCGCCAGAAATATATCAAAATGGTTTTATGTCTGTGTCGGAGATAGGTAGTTCTTCTGGAAACAGGGTTAGAGTGCATTCACCGGAGATAGAATACAGTGAAGAAGAAGAAGAGGAACTGGAGGAAGATCCGGAAAAGGATCCTGAAGAAGACCCTGAGGAGGATCCTGAGGAGGATCTAGAGGAAGAATTAGAAGAAGAGGCAGAAGAGGAAGATCCTCAGGAGGCAGAGTATGAAGACGAAGAACAGTTAGATGAATTAGACGTTGAAGAGTATAGAGGTGACTACTTCTGGTCTAGTGTGCGGAGATACCGCAATTTGAGGGAAGATGCCGACATAGCCAACGGTCAGGCGCAGATAGCCCTAAACCAGGCTGGGAGGCAGATGCGTTCTTTTTCTAGAGGGATGTTAACTGTAGGAGTGTACTCTACTGATTTTCTGCGAATGGCTGAAGGAGTCCCTGATTTAAACGAAGGCAATAGAACCATTAATCGTAGGTATGTCAGGGGTTTAAGACCTCAGTTTGATGAGCTGTATGAGCACGTAGACGAACATTTTAGCACGCTCACTACGATGGCCCGTAGGATTGAAACAGAGCATGAGTGGGCGGGTGATCCGGTACGACCCTATTACTTTAGACGTGAGTACCACCTAGATTACGTCAGTACGTCCTTCAAAATTACAACCAACCCCTATTTTGTGCAAAGAGGTGGAAGAAACTCTGGTAGAACAGTTAGGGGCCGACGCACAGGCGTAGTTATTAGGGAACCTAGCGTTCCGCATCAGCCACCTCCAGGTATTAGTAATTTATGTGCTTTAAATAATTGTGTTTATGTGTTTGCATTATTATGTTTATATAATTGCTGCATTGCATGATAGAATAGGATACGCCTATAGAATAATACCTCAGAAGGCGAGAACCTATAGGAAGCGCTGTAGTTAATCATGTGCTTAATAAAAGAATAAATAAATATAACTTACAAAAACAACAATATAATATATAATACATAATACATTTGTAGTGAACGTAATTTCTATATTACGTTCTAGAAGCTGTAAAGGGAAAGATAGATTATTACAAAGGGAAATCGATATAGAACATCGACACCTGCATTGGTATCTGACGTGGTACAGAGTGTCGGAGAAGGAGATATGGTGATTATAGCAGTAGAAAATTTGAAATTTAATTGAGTTGTTGAATATATGGAAAGAAAAGGGATGTGACAGAAGAACAGTCTATAAATGATAGAAAATGACAGCAATACAAAAATTTAACAGCAGCACAAAAAATTTAAAATATATCCAATAAGTATAAAGAAAGCTGTTAATAGTCGCAGAGCGTATAATCTAGAGTAAGACTTACGATTTTATGAAAATGTTGAAAGTTTTTATGATTTTTCAAGGTACAATTGTGCTCAGACATCACATATGACATTGCATAAT
This sequence comes from Mercurialis annua, assembly GCF_937616625.2. NCBI lineage: Eukaryota > Viridiplantae > Streptophyta > Magnoliopsida > Malpighiales > Euphorbiaceae > Mercurialis > Mercurialis annua. The sequence goes on from NC_065571.1 coordinate 26,136,060, forward strand.
CACGATAGGAATGCATAAAAGAACAATTTTCAAACCCTAGATCATGCATCATATCTTTACAATGGTAAAGAAAATGCAATTTTAAGTAACTCTTTGGTGATGAGAGGTGTCATCACTCTGAGCTACAATTGTACTAACGATTTCAAACAATTTATAAAAAGTGATTTAAAAAGAGCTGCGCAGCCAAAAGAAGTTTTAAATTTGTTTTGTTCAGTAAGTAAACTCGGATATAAAGCCCTGCGACGAAGAATAAAAGATTATTATTAAATAAGAATAAGATTTGTAAAATAAACCCCAATAACAGAATAGAGCCATGTTAATAACCATTTCCACAAGGCTAATGAAGCTAAAGGAGTGATCGTCGGAAAGCATACGCAGATAAGTTGCGATGCACTGGCAATATTTAAGGATACATTAATTATCTTTATGCAAGAGTAAAGAGTGGAACGACAGGGAATCGTGCAAGGCGAAAGAAACGTAACAAATACATAAGGATGATGTATGATTATTCTTATGTTGAGATAAACGAAGTAACAATCGAAAGTCATAATTGAGGAGGAGAGATCAAAAATATGAAGGGCGAAAAAATGGTAATACGAATGACGAACATCAAGTGATATTTAAAGGAGATATAGCGTTATCAATATCAGTGTTTAAAGATACAGAAGTAAAAAAAAAGGGATACAAGTGACAAAGAAGATGATCTTGTGAGACAGGAGAGTTTCAATTAGATAGATCAAAAGAGGTAATGATACTATATAACTGATATTAAGTAAAGTTACTAATATCAGCATTAAGAATTATAAGTTACGTTAACAGAAAGGAGAAAGGCACACGTATAGACATACGTGTCAGTAAATGTAAGAATGGTGGATGATGTGAAGAAAAGTGTAAGGGTAAAAATTCAAATACCCTCAGAACTTAGTAAGGTGATTAGAGAAGTGAAAGTTTCAGAAAAACGTCATAAGGATTGTCAGAATAGAACAGCGGCAATAGAACTACTATGAATGAAGGAAAGACGTAACGAATATAACAAATTATTTAATGACAATTAGAATCAAGATATAAGTGCTAAGGAAGCATAAAGTGTATAGGATGACAGTGAATTGAAATTATTCCCTGACTTTCGGAATTGCAAAGTAAATGGAATGTTTAGGGTAACGGAAAAAGGAATGAAGGATCGTAGTTAACAAATGACGTGAAATACACAATGGTTCAGAAGAGCAAAGGAAGGAGAAATAGAAGATAGTGAAAAGTGTATCAAGTTTAGCTACGTTAAAAGAAAGTGAAAGTACTTAACATAGTTCAAGTTGAGAAAGATTGGTTAATGAAGAATGAAGTGTCAGACAATGATAGAAAGAAGTGAAAAATGACAAGAACCAGTAAGAAAGGAAATGATAGTTACAGATGACAGTAAAGATCATAACTGCAAGTTATGATTACAAGAGAGAATATTCGTAGGAATGTGCATAAGGTAAGTATATCATTAAAATGAAATTAACACGTCGTGATTATTCACGTACAAAGAAAACTGGTAGCAACCTATAGCTACTTAGAATGAAATGAGATGAGAAACCATTAGGTTATGATTAGTTATAACCAGGTAGAAATGACGCAAAGATTATGATGTTAAGGATGCATCTACAACTACATTATTCTGGAAAGACGACAGATGAAACCAAGATGACAACGAGAAGATTCTCAACTAAACAGCAGTAAGAAGCTACAGTGAGCAAAATAGAAAATCGATTAATGAGATCGCAGCTATACGTAGAAAGATAGTAGTTTAAGTAAAAAGAAAAGCTGCGATCAAAACGTATGAAAGGACGTCAAGGAAATTGTAAAGACAATTTAAGATCCCAACAAGTTTTAGGAAAATTCGAGGACGAATTTTTATAAGGGGGGAAGAATGTAATACCCCAAAATATTTAATTGTTTAATTGGACCATGTGTCCAGTTTAGAGTCGCAGAAGTGATGATATTGGAAAGTTTTTCGATAAATAAGTTTTAGTAGGTCGGTTTTAGAAAAGATTATGACGGATAAAATTTATATTATATTTCAATTCTAAAGTTAGAATTGGAATTAAATGGAAAAATGGCTAGAAAAGTCCAAAATAAGGTATAGGGACCAAAGTGGTAATTTATCCATTTTGTGTCGAAAATAGAAATTTTAGATTTTGACGGGAAAGTATTAATATTGAGTTTCGTATTATTTATCGGAGATAATTAATACGTATAAGTCATAATAAAAGAAGTTAACGATTTAGCTATGGACTAAATCGTGCGAAAGAAAAGTTAGAAAGATAAATTGTAACAAGTAAAGAAAGAAGGGATCAAAGTGGGATCTTTACCTTAATATATAAGGTTTTGATTATGAAACATAATCAGAAGAAGAAGAATCGAGAGAATTGTGAGGTTATCGCCGATTACGTCGTTTCGCCGCCGTTTCTCCGTTCGACGTCCGATTCAAGCGATTCAAGCGGCAATCTCTTCAGAATCTTGTCCTCTATCGATCTCAAGTTTCGTCTCGAGGTAAAGTTCTTGAAATTTGGTGCTAAATTCGAAATAACGGGATGTTTTGAGTTAGGATCGAGTTTGGATTGGAATTTGACGTTTTTAAAGTTATTAAAGCGTTTTTGAAGAAACCGAGATATGGGTGTTGATTAGGGAAGTGTTTAGCATGTCGGGATTGTGGCGAAACCCCGGAAAATTTGATTTCCGGGGCTGTGCACGTGGTGCACGACCGTGCACCACGGGTGCACGAACGTGCACAACGGGTGCACGAACGTGTACTAGAAGTACACGAACGTGCACCTAGCAAGGTACACGATCGTGTACCTGAAGTACACGAACGTGCACTTTTCATGGTGCACGAACGTGTACTAGAAGTACACGAACGTGTACCCCTGAGGTGCACTCCCGTGCACTTGGTTGCACGATCGTGTACCCACCGAAGGGCACTCCCGTGCACCCTGACTCGCCTCCACGCGTATGCAAACTTAATTGACCTAGGAGTTTGACGTTTTGAGTAATTTGACTGTAAAGGACGGGTTTCGGATTTTGAGAATCGTTAATCTCGAGATTAGCTCGACGTTTTAGATAATTAATAATAATGGAAAACGTCAAGAACGTTCAACGATTCTCAATTTTGAGAAATGGCATTCGCTAAGTTGTCTATACGACTAAAGAAATCAAATACGTAAATAAGTATAGAATGAAACTAAACCTTAAAACTTAGAAGTATTATACGTATAGGAATACGAGATTCACGTGTAACTATTAACGATTTATCAGACGTGTCAGCGAGTAGTGGAGTCAGTAGAAGCGGACTAGCGAGAGCGTACTATCAGATTGATCATATCATTTCTTGGATTGCGGTCACTGTCAGTTGCATTTTACTTTCGTGTATTATATATTAAAGTTATTTTATATAGATATTTACTGTTTACACGCATCGCATTATATATAATTGATTGAAATGTTATATGCTTTATTAATTTCTATATACGAGGACTAGTATGCGATCCGAAGAAACTAGCTACCTATTGGGTGTCAATAGGCTGTGTGATCACCAGTATCGAGTCAGTTTAGAATGTTTGCATTTGAGAAATGACTTGACACAACTGGGAGCTGATGATGAATACAAAATTTATGATTGGGTATATAATTTGATACGAGTGAGCACTCGGCTACGGTGTAGTCCGGAGTCCCCGTATCTAGTGGCTGGGCCACCAGCGAGTTTGACTCGCGATTGATATTTACGATTGGATTGAATGATAATGATTATTCGAGAAATGTGTCTCATGCTAGGATATTAGTTTCGTACGGATCAAATACATGTTTATATATTTCATATTATTATTTTCTTGAGATGCGATGCTATGTTATTATACTAATACTGTTAGTAAATGTCAACTCACTCAGTATTTCCCCAAATACTAACCCCTCACTTTTGATGTCTTTCAGGTGCTTAGTTTGTGGACCTAGCTAGAGGCCAATTTTGAAGTCCAGAAGTCAGTCGTATATGTTAGTTTCTGACTTCTATGAATGCTGTAGTAGTGTTCTTGTGTCGATAGAGTGGTAGCCTAGACAGCAGTTCATTTTGATTGTATATATTAACTGATGTCATTGTTTTATACGCTTTTTGATAGGCTACATGTATTGTATATGATCCACGGCCCCAGATGCCGGTGAGATATTTTGAGACACTAACTGATGTATATAGTACCGCGAGGCCAGTTCGTACAGGGTACGGTAACTAGAGCCCGCGAGGTTAACAGAACAGTTAGTGTAAATGTTTATATATGTTATATTGTTGCTTCTGTTGTGTTATGCTATTTGTTTATATTATTTGCGAAAAACTAATAGTGATTTAAGGCTTGCTACGGGTTCCGGAGCTACCACTCCCGTTCCCTAGCGCCGGTTGCGGCTCAATATTTTGGGTCGTGACACTAACAATTCAGACTAATCCATTACAACGTAATCGCCCAACATTTATCACCATCATCACAGAGTACTTGTCTAGCTACCTTTCGGTGACAGTTTCAAAATCATTTGAAAACCGAAAACTTTATAAATACATTTATCATAATGTGACTCGCGAGCTCGTTTCAAAACATCTTTCTCAAAACACTTTATTGATAAAATATATTTCACATAATTGTGCGCTAAGGTGATGACATCTCTCATCCCCAAAGAGTTGCATCCAACCCTAATCATTACTATGCACGTGATGCATGTACTATTATGCATGTATCAATTATTAATTTATCTTTTATTTAGTGGACATATTCAGTGTTCAATGCAATCCTATTCGTGACATTTCAAATGCATGTTCATGATATGTCTGGGCACAATTACGTTTTGAAAATATTTCAAATATTTTAACAAATCAACCTTTGAAATTCATTCCACAATAAAATATTTGCTAGACGTTACACTCTATGAGATGTGCACTCGATAAACTTAAAATATTACTCAAATTGCTTACTTGCAACCTAGCAACATTCGATGCTATAAAACAACTCAACCTAATAATTATGTTACAACTCTTCCTCATAAATATTCAACTAACCTCAAATCTAATTGAAAATTATACCCAACGAACATATCACATACATTCGTATGAAATTTACCGTCAGCTTCCGCATCGCATCATCATACTTGATGAGAACACCAGTGTATAAATACACCGGCATATCTTCTCGGTTCAAAATTTTCAATATCCTTTCAGGATAACATAAACCATCAACGATTCCAGAGGAATACTCCCCTCATCTTCCTTCACATAGAGGTGAAACGTTTGGATTTGTTTTGAATCAGAATCTAAACGTCTGGATTTGTTTCGAAACGTTTTTAAACGTTTGGCTTAAATCGCCATAGAGGTGAAATGTTTGGATTTGTTTTGTAACATTTGTAAACGTTTGGATTGGTTTTGTAACGTTTTAAAATTTTGGTTACATCGATAAAAAGGGAAACGTTTGGATTTATTTCGTAATGTTTTAAACTTTTCGCTTAAATCGCTACAAAGGTGAAACGTTTGGATTTCTTTCGTAACATTTGTAAACGTTTGGCTTAATTTGCTTAAAAGATGAAACGTTTGGTTCTGTTTCGTAACGTTTTTAAACGTTTGGCTTCAATCACTTAAAAGGTGAAACATTTGGCTTTGTTTCGTAACGTTTTTAAATGTTTGGCTTATATCGCTAAAAATGTGAAACGTTTGGATTTGTTTCGCAACGTTTGTAAACGTTTGGATTAAATCGCTAAAAATGTGAAATGTTTGGATTTGTTTTGCAACGTTTTAAATGTTTTGCTTAAATCGCTGAAAAGGTGAAACGTTTGGATTTGTTTCGTAACGTTTGTAAACATTTGGTTTAAATTGATAAAAAGGTGAAACATTTGGATTTGTATCGTAACGTTTGTAAACGTTTGGCTTAAATCGCTAAAAAAAGGTGACACGTTTTGATTTGTTTGGAAATGTTTGGCTTAAATCGCCAAAAAGGTGAAACGTTTAGATTTGTTTCGTAATATTTCTAAATGTTTGCCTTAAATCGCAAAAAAGGTGAAACGCTTGGTTTTCTTTCGTAATGTTTGTAAACGTTTGGCTTAAATTGCTGAAAAGGTGAAACTTTGGTCTTCTTTCGTAACGTTTGTAAAGGTTTGGTTTTGTTTCGTAACGTTTGTAAACGTTTGGCTTAAATCTCTAAAAAGGGGACACGTTTGCTTTTGTTTCGTAACATTTTAAACTTTTGGATTGGTTTTGTAACGTTTTAAATGTTTGGCTTAAATCGCTATAGAGGTGAAACATTTGGATTTATTTTGTAATGTTTGTAAACGTTTGGATTGGTTTTGTAACATTTTAAAATTTTGGTTAAATCGATAAAAAGAGAAACGTTTGGATTTGTTTCGAAATGTTTTAAACTTTTCGCTTAAATAGCAACAAAGGGGAAACGTTTGGATTTGTTTCGTAACATTTGTAAATGTTTGGCTTAATTTACTTAAAAGATGAAAGGTTTGGTTCTGTTTCGTAACGCTTTTAAAAGTTTGGCTTCAATCAGTTAAAAGGTGACACCTTTGGCTTTGTTTCGCAACGTTTGTAAACGTTTGGCTTATATCGCTAAAAAGGGGAAACATTTGGATTTGTTTCGTAACTTTTGTAAACGTTTGGCTTAAATCACTAAAAATGTGAAACGTTTGGATTTGTTTCGCAATGTTTTAAATGTTTTGCTTAAATCGCTGAAAAGGTGAAACGTGTGGATTTGTTTCGTAACGTTTGTAAACGTTTGGTTTAAATTTATAAAAAGGTGAAACGTTTGGATTTGTATCGTAAAGTTTGTAAACGTTTGGCTTAAATCACTAAAAAAAGGTGAAACATTTTGATTTGATTTGAAACATTTGGCTTTAATCGCCAAAAAGGTGAAACGTTTGGATTTGTTTCGTAATATTTCTAAATGTTTGCCTTAAATCGCTAAAAAGGTGAAACGCTTGGTTTTGTTTCGTTATGTTTGTAACCGTTTGGCTTAAATTGCCGAAAAGGTGAAACTTTGGTTTTCTTTCATAACGTTTGTAAAGGTTTGTTTTTGTTTCGTAACGTTTGTAAACGTTTAGCTTAAATCCCTAAAAAGGGGAAACGTTTGCTTTTGTTTCGTAACATTTTAAAATTTTGGATTTGTTTTGTAACGTTTTAAATGTTTTGCTTAAATCGCTATAGAGGTGAAACGTTTGGATTGGTTTTGTAACATTTTAAAATTCTGGTTAAATCGATAAAAAGGGAAACGTTTGGATTTGTTTCGTAATGTTTTAAACTTTTCGCTTAAATCGCTACAAAGGTGAAACGTTTGGATATGTTTCGTAACATTTGTAAACGTCTGGCTTAATTTGCTTAAAAGATGAAACATTTGGTTCTGTTTCGTAACGTTTTTAAACGTTTGGCTTCAATCACTTAAAAGGTGAAACATTTGGCTTTGTTTCGTAACGTTTGTAAACGTTTGGCTTATATCGCTAAAAAGGGGAAATATTTTGATTTGTTTCGTAACATTTCTAAACGTTTGGCTTAAATCGCTAAAATTGGGAAACGTTTGGATTTGTTTCGCAACGTTTTAAATGTTTTGCTTAAATCGCTTAAAAGGTTAAACGTTTGGATTTGTTTCGTAACGTTTGTAAACGTTTGGTTTAAATTGATAAAAAAGTGAAACGTTTGGATTTGTATCGTAACGTTTGTAAACGTTTGGCTTAAATTGCTGAATAGGTGAAACTTTGGTTTTCTTTCGTAACGTTTGTAATGGTTTGGTTTTGTTTTGTATCGTTTGTAAACGTTTGGCTTAAATCGCCAAAAAGGTGAAACGTTTGTATTTGTTTCGTAACGTTTGTAAACATTTGTCTTAAATCGCTAAAAATGGGAAACGTTTGGATTTGTTTTCGTAACTTTTTAAACGTTTGGCTTAAATCGCCAAAAAGGGGAAACGTTTAGATTTGTTTCGTAATGACTGTAAACGTTTGGCTTTAATCGTTAAAAAGGTGAAACGCTTGGATTTGTTTCCTATCGTTTTAAACGTTTGGATTAATTTCGTAACATTTTAAACATTTGGCTTAAATTGCTAAAAAGGTGAAACATTAGGATTTGTTTCGTAACTTTTGTAAACGTTTTGAGTTAAATCACTAAAAAGGTGAAACATTTGGATTTCTTTGGTAACGTTTGTAAACGTTTGGCTTAAATATCTAAAAAGGTGAAACGTGAAACATTTGGATTTCTTTCGTAACGTTTTAAACGTTTGGATTAGTTTTGCAACGTTTTAACCTTTTGGCTTAAATCGCAACAAATGTGAAACGTTAGGATTTGTTTCGTAATGTTTCTAAACATTTGGCTTAAATCGCTAAAAAGGTGAAACGTTTAGTTTTATTTTGTAATGTTTGTAAACGTTTGGCTTAAATAGCTAGAAAGGCGAAACGTTTGGTTTGTTTTTCGTAACGTTTGTAAACGTTTGGTTTTGTTTCGTATCGTTTGTAAACCTTTAGCTTAATTCACTAAAAAGTTGAAACGTTTGTATTTATTTCGTAACGTTTGTAAGAGTTTGGCTTAAGTCCCTAAAAATGTGAAACATTTGGATTTGTTTCGTAACGTTTGTAAACGTTTGGCTTCAATCGCTAAAAAGATGAATTGTTTGGATTTGTTTCGTAACGTTTGAATTGGTTTCATAGCATTTTAAACATTTGTCTTAAATCGATAAAAAGGTGAATTGTTTGGTTTTGTTTCGTAACGTTTGTAAACGTTTGGCTTAAATTGCTATTAAGGTTTTAAACATTTGGATTTTTAGCGATTTAAGGCAAACGTTTAAAACGTTGCAAAACCAATCCAAACGTTATGAAACAAATCCAAATGTTTCATCTTTATAGCGATTTAAGTCAAAACGTTTACAAACTTTACGAAACAAATCCAAACGTTTCACCTTTTTAGCGATTGAAGCCAAACGTTTACAAACGTTACGGAACAAAACCAAACTTTTCACATTTTTAGCGATTTAAGCCAAAGTTTCCCATTTTTGTCGATTAAAGCCAAATGTTTATAAACGTTACGAAACAAATCCAAACGTCTCACATTTTTTGCTATTTTAGCAAAACATTTACAAACTTTACGAAACAAATCCAAACATTTCACGTTTTTAGCAATTTAAACCAAACGTTTAAAACGTTACGAAATCAATCCAAACGTTTCAAACGTTACGAAACAAATACAAACGTTTCACCTTTTTTGCGATTAAAGCCAAACGTTTAAAAACGTTTCGAAACAAAACCAAATGTTTCACATTTTTAGCGATTTAAGGAAAACATTTACAAACGTGACGAAACAAATCCAAACGTTTTCCCTTTTAAGGCAAACATTTACAAACGTTACGAAACGAATCCAAACGTTTCCCCTTTTTTAGCAATTTAAGCCAAACGTTTAGAAACGTTGCAAAACCAAACGTTTCACATTTTTAGAGATTTAGGACATAAATTTACAAACGTTACGAAACAAATGGAGACGTTTCACATTTTTAGTGATTTAAGCTAAGCGTTTACAAACGTTACGAAAAAATCCAAACGTTTCCCCTTTTTAGCGAACTAAGCCAAACATTTACAAACGTTAAGAAACAAAACCAAACATTTCAACCTTTTAGCGATTTAAGCCAATCATTTAAAATATTATGAAACCAATCCAAACGTTTAAAACGTTAGGAAACAAATTCAAACGTTTGACCTTTTTACCGATTTAAGCCAAACGTTTCCAATGTTACGAAACAAACCCAAACGTCTAAAACGTTACGAAACCAATCCAAACATTTCCCATATTTTAGCGATTTAGGCCAAACGTTTACAAAAATTACGAAACAAAAACCAAACGTTTCACTTTTTTTGCGATTTAAGCAAAAACAAATTCAAATGTTTCACATTTTTAGCGATTTATGCAAACGTTTAAAAACATTACGAAACTAATCGAAACGTTTCACCTTTTTAGCGATTTAAGCCAAACGTTACGAAATAAAACCAAACGTTTCTCCTTTTTAGCGATTTAAGCCATACATTTAAAACGTTACAAGCGTTACAAAACAAAACAAAACGTTTAACCTTTTTAGCGATTTAAGCCAAACGTTTACAAACGTTACGAAACAAATCCAAACATTTTACCTTTTTAGCGATATAAGCCAAACGTTTACAAACGTTACGAAACAAATCAAAATGTTTCCCCTTTCTAGCTATTTAAGCGAAATGTTTAAAACGTTACGAAACCAACCCAAACGTTTAAAACATTAGGAAACAAATCCAAACGTTTCTCCTCTTTTGAGATTTTAGCCAAACTTTTACAAACGTTAAGAAACAAATCCAAACGTTTTACCTTTTTATAAATTTAAGCCAAACGTTTACAAACGATAAACAAATCCAAATATTTCACCTTTTTAGCGACTTAAGCCAAACGATTACAAACGTTACGAAACGTATCCAAACAGTACGAAACAAATCCAATAGTTTCACATTTTTAGTGATTTAAGCCAAAAGTTTAAAACGTTACGAAACCAATCCAAACGTTTAAAACGTTACGAAACAAATCCAAAATATTTACTTTTTAGCGATTTAAGCCAAACGTTTACAAACGTTATGAAACAAATCCAAACGTTTCACCTTTTTAGCGATTTAAGCCAAACGTTACGAAATAAAACCAAACGTTTCACCTTTTTAGCGATTTAAGCCAAACATTTACAAACGTTACGAAATAAATCCAAACATTTCCCCTTTTTAGCCATTTAAGATAAACGTTTAAAACGTTATGAAACCATCCAAAACGTTTAAAAAATTAGGAAACAAATATAAACGTTTCCCCTTTTTTGAGATTTAAGCCAAATTTTTACAAATGTTAAGTAACAAATCCAAACGTTTTACCTTTTTATAAATTTAAGCCAAACGTTTACAAACGTTACGAAACAAATCCAAACATTTCACCTGTTTAGCGATTTAAGCCAAACATTTACAAACGTTACGAAACCTATCCAAACAGTACGAAACAAATCGAAACATTTCACTGTTTTAGTGATTTAAGCCAAACGTTTAAAACGTTACGAAACCAATCCAAACGTTTAAAACGTTACGAAACAAATCCAAAAGTATTACATTTTTAGCAATTTAAGCCAAACGTTTGCAAACATTACGAAACAAATCCAAACGTCTCTATCGCGAAAAACGTTACGAAACAAAACCAAACGAAACTAATCCAAACGTTTAAAACGTTACGAAACAAAACCAAACGTTTACAAACGTTACGAAACAAAACTAAACGTTTACAAATGTTACGAAACAAATTCAAACGTTTCATCGTTTTAGCGATTCAAGCCAAATGTTTGGATTAAATCACTAAATAGATGAAACGTTTAGATTTTTTTCGTAAAATTTGTAAACGTATTAGCAATTGAAGCCAAACGGTTCCAAATGTTACGAATCGAAAGGTTTACAAACGTTACGAAACAACTCCAAACGTTTCAGATTTTTAGCGATTTAAGTCAAAGGCTTATAATGTTACGAAACCAATTCAAATGTTTAAAACGTTACGAAAAAAATCCTCTAAAAAGGTGAAACATTTGGATTAGTTTCGTAATGTTTGGATTTGTTTTGTAACGTTGTAAACGTTTTGCTTAAAACGTGAAAATTTTGCTTAAAACGTAAAACGTTTGGCTTAAATCGCTTAAAAGGATTGGTTTCGTAACGTTTGTAAATGTTTGGCTTAAATCGCTAAAAAGGTGAAACGTTTGGATTAAATCGCTAAAAAGGTAAAACGTTAGGATTTCTTTCGTAACATTTGTAAATGTTTTTATTGGTTTCGTAATGCTTTAAAAGTTTGGCTTAAATCACTAAAAAGATAAAAAAATATTGGATTTGTTTCTAACGTTTAAATTGTTTCCAAACGTTACGAAACCAAAAACGATATGAAACAAATCCAAACGTTTCACCTTTTTAGCGATTTAAGCCAAATGTTTGGACTAGACATTTATGAAACAAATCCAAACATTTAAAATGTAAAGAAACCAATCCAAATGTATAAAACATTACGAAACAAAACGTTACGAAACAAATCCAAACATCTGTCTTTTTTACCAATTTAAGCCAAACAATCCAAACGTTTAAAACGTTACTAAATCAATCCAAACGTTTAAAACGTTACGAAACAAATCCAAACGTTTCACCTTTTTGGCGATGTAAGCCAAAAGTTTAAAACGCTAAAAAGGTGAAACGTGAAACGTTTTGATTTGTTTCGTAATGTTTTAAACGTTTGGATTGGTTTTGTAACGTTTGTAAACGTTGGCTTAAATCGCTAAAAAGTGAAACGTTTGGATTTGTTTCGTAACGTTTGTAAACGTTGGCTTCAATCGTTAAAAAGGTGAAACTTTTGGTTTTATTTCGTTCCGTTTGTAAACGTTTGGCCCAAATCACTAACGTTTGGATTTGTTTTGTAATGTTTTAGACGTTTGGACTAGTTTCGTAAAATTTGTAACGTTTGGCTTAAATAGCTAAAAAGGTGAAATGCTAAAAAGGCGAAACATTTGGTTTTGTTTAGTAACGTTTGTAAACGTTTGGCTTCAATGGATAACAAGGGGAAACGTTACGATTTGTTTCGTAACATTTTAAACGTTTGGTTTTGTTTCACCCTTTTAACGATTTAAGCCAAACGTTTAAAACGTTAGAAAACAAATCCAAACGTTTAAAACGTTTGAAACAAATCCAAATGTTTCACCTTTTTAGCAATTTAAACCAAAGGTTTACAAACGTTACGAAACAAAACCAAAAGTTTCACATTTCATAGCTATTTAAGCCAAACATTTACAAACGTTACGAAACCAATCCAATGTTTACAAACGTTATGAAACCAATCCAAACGTTTAAAATGTTACAAAACAAATCCTAATGTTTCACCAATTAAGCTAGTTAAGCCAAACGTTTAAAACGTTACGAAACCAATCCAAACGTTTAAAACAATATGAATCGAATCCAAATGTTTAACGTTTTTAGGGATTTAAGCAAAATATTTAAAATGTTGCGAAACCAATCCAAACGTTTAAAACGTTACGAAACAAATCCAAACGTTTAAAACGTCACGGAACCAATCAAAACGCTTATAACATTTTAAACGATTAGCTTAAATAGCTAAAAAGGTAAAACGTTAGGATCTGTTTCCTAACGTTTTAAACGTTTTTGGATTTGTTTCGTAACGTTTTAAATGTTTCGTTTAAATCGCTAAAATAGTGAAACGTTTACATTTGTTTTATAACGTTTGTAAACGTTTGGCTTTAATCGCTGAAAAGGTGAAACGTTTGGATTGGTTTCCTAACGTTTGTAAACGTTTGGCTTAAATCGCTAAAAAGGTGAAACGTGAAACGTTTGGATTTGTTTCGTAATGTTTTAAGCGTTTGGATTGGTTTTGTAATTTTTTACATGTTTGGCTTCAATAGCTAAAAATGTGAAACGTTTAGATTTGTTTCGTAACGTTTGTAAATGTTTGGCTTCAATCGTTAAAAGGAGAAACGTTTGGTTTTGTTTCGTAACATTTGTAAACGTTTGGCGTAAATCGCTAACGTTTGGATTTGTTTTGTAACATTTTAGACGTTTGAACTGGTTTCGTAACATTTTAAATGTTTGGCTTAAATCGCTAATAATGTGAAATGTTAAAAAGGTAAAACATTTGGTTTTGTTTAGTAACAATTGTAAACGTTTGGATTCAACGGCTAAAAGGGTGAAACGGTTGGATTTTTTTCGTAACGTTTTAAACTTTTGGATTGGTTCCGTAACGTTTTGAATGTTTGGCTTAAATCGCTAAAAATGTAAAACGTTTAGATTTGTTTTGTAAAGTTTGTAAACGTTGGCTTAAATCGCTAAAAAGGTGAAACGTTTGGATTTGTTTCCTAACATTTTAAAATTTTGGATTTTTTTCGCAACGTTTGTAAACGTTTGGCTTAAATAGCTAAAAAGGTGAAATGTTTGGATTTGTTTTGTAACGTTCACTACAAATAAAATGGTATTTAATGAGAGTTAATTTGGTCAATAAAAATTAATGCCCCCGAGGGTATATTTCCCCTCATGGACCCTCATTATTGCCTCCGACATTAAAAGTCAATAATGACGGGATCACCTTTTCCTCATTAATAGAACAATGACAGTTTTCGTACCCTCACTAAATATAATTTTTAACCACAACATTTTCATCACTAAATCACTATTTTTCGGTCATTAATTCATATACTACTGACGAAATTTCCCCCATTCAATCAATCTAAACCCTCATAAATATTAATTACTTGTTTACAAATTTCTCTTATTAATGACCATTTTTCTCTCATTAAATCATTAATATCCCTTCATTAATTTTTTTCTCATCGCATAAATTTCCTCACAAATAATAATTAGCCACCAACAAAATTGTAATTTTTTACTCAACCAAATATTATTTAATAAAAAAATTAAGTCTTATAAAAAATTATGTAATCACAATAAAATACAGTTATTTTAAATCTAAGTAATAACAAAAAAATAAGAATATATAAATATGTTTATATAAAATCTCAAGCAACTATTCCTAATCAGAGTTTTTATCTAATTTATGTCTAGAAATAACATATGAGATAAATATGACTGAAGACGTGGAGACTTATGTAGCTTCCAGTCGATCTCAAGCTCCTTCTATTAAATGTAGAAACCGAAAAAGATTGGAATTGATAGATTTGTCCACATTGATGCGATTGTATCTTCAACAATATGAATACAATTAGAAAGGTTTATAACCACCATCATAATCACAATATTTGAAAGTTTAAAAATGGATGGTTTGCTTTATGAATTAAAATCTAGTAGATCATATGTTGTATAATATGCAGGGCAGATTATGATTCATAAACTGAACTGTAGATTAAATCATAATCTGCACTGCAGATTATGCTTCGTATTCTGCACAGCAGATTATGTTTCATAATCTGCTGCACATCAAATTATATTTAATCTGCACAACAGATTATGTTTAATCTGCATGTACAATAGATTATGAAGCATAATGTGCTTTGCAGATTATGAAACATAAGTTGCCATGCAGATCATGAAAATGTTTCATAATCTATTGTGCAAATTATGAAACAGCGGATTATATTTCATCATCTGCCCATATTATGAAGTATAATATGGGAAGAGTTATGCTTCATAACCTGCCCAGATTATGGAACATAATCACGGCAGATTATTATGCTTCATAATTTTTCTATAGTTTTTTCTTGATATGCTTCATAATTTACCTGCAAATAAACATATCAAGTAATATTTTTTTTAATAAATATATCAAACACTTTTCACAAGCTACCATATTTATCTAATGTCAACGTTACATGAAGCATTGTCAATAATTATTTAAACACATAAATTTCACCGTGACATCAATTTTAATACTAACAAGGCAAACCCCATCCTAAGACCCCTCTACTTTACCATTTTGACTCAGTAAGCCCCTACCCCAAAGTTCGCCACTGATGGGTCCCTTTACTTTCATTATTGACATGTTCAGGCCCTTACGTGGATGGAAAATGAGAAGTGAAACCCACTCTCCGTTAATTAACAGAAAAATCTGACGTGGCATAGATTCTCATATATAAAAGTCTACGTGGAATAAATTTAAATACTGATTTTATACAAATTACAACTTAATAAAAATTATTATAATACATAATAAATATGATGGCAAATCTATTATTTTACCATCATCTTCGTCCTCCTTCCTCTTTACCTCCTCCTCTGAGTTCAAGCTCAAGAAGATTAGCCCCAATACTAGTCATCAATGGCTACTCTTGCCACGTCATCGCCATCCTCATCTCTCTTCTCTTCTCCACCGTCCAATAAGCTTTCTCCAATGTCATTTCTATCTTCTTTATCACGCCTCTCTTAAAATCATCATCTCTATCTTCCTTTCTCTCTATCTCTCCAAATTCTTCAGCATACCGGCCGTTAATTTCACGGCGCTTCTCTGAACTGGTGAAAAAAGGTATTTCCATTTATTATATTTAATTGTTTGTTAAAAATTTCTGATTTGATGTTTTCTGGTTTGAGATTTAAATTTCTTATTTTCTTTTGGTAATAGAGACTATTTAGACAAAGGATAAAGGTTTCATGGAATTGACATAGGAGGGTAAGTCATCAATTTGAATTGATTTCTCTTTGTTTTAAAATTGTGACTTTGTGATTATTGGCAGTGTAAAGAAAAGTTAAAAAAAGTTCTGAAAACCTTTGTATTCAGATTCATATCTCTCTTTTTATGGTGTTTTAAGAGTTCATTACACCATGGAATCTCAAAATAATCTTGACTGGAACGTTTTTTTAACCCCTAGAGAAACTTTCCGTCGTTCATCAGATTCTCTGTATGTAATTATAATCCAGAAACCTGTTGGTGACGCCTGTCCCTGTTGAGACATCCTTAAACAAATCGATATCAAGAAACCCAGAAAGTAATCGAAAAAAATTGTTGATCAGTTATAAAGAAGAACTTCAAAAGAATAAAAATAATATATTATTCAGTGTGGAGAAGAAAGGAAAATATTTGTTAAAGGTCCTTTTATTTTATACATTATTCATGGAGATTAAATATTAAAAGTCTGGACAATTATTTTTTGTACTCTCACTTAACAGAGAGTGGGTTTCACTTCCCATTTTTCATCCACATAAGGGCCTGAACATGTCAATAATGAAAGTAAAGGGACCTAGCAGTGATGAATTTTGAGGTAGAGGCTTACTGAGTCAAAATGGTGAACTAGGATGGGTTTTGCCTACTAACAATTACTTACATATTCAAATCAACATCATGTAACCAATAAAATATAACCAATAAAATTTATTACATTAGTTAAGTTTTATGTAAAGTTTTTCACTTTCGATTAATGATTATATATCTTCAATACACAATATAAAGCAAATAATAAGTATTAAAATGCAATATCAAATAATGTAGATTAAATACAAGGTAAACTAACCTCATTGCTAGATGTTGGCGGCACGGTTGAAGATTGTTGTAAGGAGCCACTTTCAATCTTTTCTAATCTACTTTCAAAGCTCTCATGCGCCTTTTGAGAATGCAATTTTCTTCTTCCTTATCACGAAGCCTAGCCTCAAGCTCTTCCACATATACCGACTTTGATGATTTATGAAAATGTTTCCGCTTCATTCCCCCACTGTAACCTATAATATGATTATGACACTGTTATCTAAAGCATTTGTCAAGAATTTCAAGGTCTTTGAGTGATGGATCAGATTGAATAGTCTTGATGATCACATCCTACAAATAAACATAATAATTACCAAAATGAATTCAATAGCAAAAAAATTATGAAGTTTCCTTTTGGAATTGAAAACTAAACACATATACATATTTTTTTCTGCTTCGGATTCAACTAACTTTCCACCTTTGTTTCGAGTTTCAAAGTACATAGGCTCCACGTCGGGTGGGTTACCATCTTTGCCTCTCTATAACATGATACTCGCTTAGTAAAACGTTATAAATCCAAGGAAAAGAAAAAATAAAAATAAAAATTGTGACTAGACAACTTCATTACCTTCTCCTACATAATCAGTCTATGTGGCTTACTTCCACAACGGTGAGGTATGCTTGATTTATTTCTATTGATGGAGCTTTGAGCACTAGTATTATCATATAAGAATTGACATCAAAGTAAAATAATCAAGAAATTGACACAATTTTCATACTATTTAATATTTCATATCAATATAATTTTACATGAAATGTATCAGTTAGAAATTTATTTTCCACAACCCACTTCCAATCATCAGATTCTATCTCTTTAGGCACATTTTTTATAGCAACAGCTCTAGTTTTGCACGGTCTTACATATTGTACATTCAAATTTGAGCTCCAAGCTATCCATAAAGCATTCATATGCTCCAACGTTCGTTCAAAATACTCCTCAATGTCAGAATTATGAAAACATTCCCAAAAAATATGTCAATATAAAATATTTAATCAAGATTCAAATGTATATAGATTTGCAATTAAAAAGAAATGTAACGTAATGTAACTGAAGTCCACATATGTTGCTTGTCAATTTCTTTGATATCCTTCCATGTTTTCACTCTTATAGGATAAATATTAGGGTCATGTATAACTTTTGCCAAGTGTCTTGACCAATGTTCATGAATCTTTCCCCACATCACGATTATAATAGAATTCTATCTCAAGTTTTCTCCAAGTTTAAGATTTGCAACTTTTTTGTTCTTGTTTCTTCCTCGAACGTTCCTTTTTTCCTCAGGAATTGAATCTATTCTGTAAAATAAGTAACTCATAATAAATTTCATTAAATTATAGTTTCAAAGTTTAAATATCAAACCTTAACTCAATAACAATTACTTACTTTTAACAAATGTTTCTGACATAGCATACACAAAGTCTCCAGATTTTCCATTTTCAGTCATGGGTGTGTACTTTGCAACTAAATAATAACCGCAAGCTTCTAATGGCACATTAAAATCCTAAAAGAATAAAATAATTTAAATATTAAAATTTTAATTAATAAATATCAATTAAATTTAAATAATAAATAAATGTAGTAAAGTACTTGCCTTGTTAACTTGAGGCACATTGATCGCTGCAAGGTCATCATGGATGTCATGATTTTTAGAAATTGTTTTAAATAGTTGAACTATACTAACTCTTTCTGTTCTTTCAATAACATCACCATGTACTCTAACATTCTCATTTGTCTTGAGATCGCCCAAAATTTTGACATTTATAACTTTCGAAGCTGGTTGCGTATAACAATCTGACATGGTGTGGTTATTTTGAACCACAAATTGGCTGCCTAAACAAAATAAGATAATAATCAAATAAACATGAAAATAAATTAGAAGAATAACAATTAAACATCATTTGTATAATAAGACTACCTGGATTTGAATTATTTTCTGGACTTTTATAGGGAAAGGGCTTAGATGCATTATCCTTGTCTACATTCTCATGTGCTTGAAGCATAGTAAAGACATCAAGATCAGTCTTTAATTGCTTCTCATCTCCATAAGTGATATTGATACCAACAGAATTGACATCAACAAACTTTTTACATATATCTAATAGATCCAATAAACAAATTTTAACAGAACTCGTATCTTTATATTGTGCCTCACCGTAGTACACAATAAGAGTGTGACAATCCAAAGGATCTTTTCCAAGTAATGAACAAATAGTCATCGAATCTCAATTAAAAATATTCATTAGAAGGTAGTCATTTTTGAAACATTGATAAAAAAATAACTTTACTTCCATGTTTGACAGTTTGTTGAGAAATATTTTCTTTAAATTGTGTTCGTTGATATGATTTCAGCGCAGACTTGCTATGTTTAGCTATGGAACTGGATGTAATATAATTTACCGTCTTTTTAGTGAAAGCCTTGCCATTTCTTGTATTGCTCGACAACATCCTTCAAGATATATGTACAAAATAAATAAATATGAACTAAAATATATAAAAGAAGTATATTATAAACAATGAAAATAAACATTAATAGAATAATCTGCATATGCAGATTTTGAATATAATCTGCAAATGCATATTTTGAATATAATCTGCATATGTAGATTATGAACTAATCTGCATATGCAGATAATTTATAAACGCAGGTTCACAATCTTCATATGCATATTAGTTCATAATCTGTATATGCAGAATAGGATAAGCTGCATATGCAGATTATGGTAACCTGCATATGCAGATTAGTTCATAATCTGCATATGCAGATTATTCATATTCTGCATATGCATATTATCAATTTGCATCTACATATGCAGATTATATGAATCCAAACATAACAAAAAAATTCTAATTTATTCAGTGCCCAATTAACAATTAAAATTGATAGAGAAACACAAAGAATAAAAAAACTCACAATATAAATTAAAACTTTAAATCTGTATGCAGTTACATGGTAATAAACAAAATATTATAAACAACGAATATAACTAAAATAGTAAAATAGTAACTTTACAGTTTATGAAACCACCTTCCATTTTCTTTTTTTTAGCAATAGGAATTTCAACTATAACTGGCTCCAAATCATCTCGTGCCCAATTATTTTGAGTACTATCTAAGGAAACAGGAACAGCAGACTCAAAATTGAATGATTCAATATTTTGATATGCTTCAGCTAATCCATCCAGTAAACCATCCACTTCATTGTTCTCTTCTTCTTTGTCAATTTGCATTTCAAACAAATCACGAGGTCGTGTTTTGATAACAACATTCCAGCCTTTATTAGTGTTATCGGTTGCATAAAACACTTGTGACGCTTGATTAGCTAAAATAAAAGATTCATTCGTTTTCAAGGTACGACGAGGATTAATACTTATTGATCTATACTCATCTATTTTTGCTCCTTTCTCATTATCATGCATATCAAACCATTTGCACCGAAATACTTCAATTCAAGAATTTCAGTCAATACTTCATAATAATCAACATGTTCGGATTCCATGCCAATATAACTACTTACACAAATCCCACAATTTTTCCTCTTATCAGAACTCTTCACTCTAAACCTATATCAATTTGCAACATAACCATTAAAGTATGTCACATATTTAGAAGGCCCACAAGATAATGATAAGAATTCACTCATTTTTGCATCGTTTTCTTAAACTTGCATTTGGGCCACCTTCGAACAAAATCTAGTGTTAATGCTAATTATTTCAGAATTCAATATCAACATAAGCATTAGCTTACCTTATTTTTGAACCAAATAATAAAAGATTTATTCCACTAATCATTTGATGTTTGATGCATATTAATTGCATGAAGTTGAGAATATTCTCTGCATTACATCATTAAAAGGTTATACAACATTTATATTAAATAAAATTAGAATTTATTAATAATCACTTACTCGAGCAAAGGTTGTACTTCATCACATTTCTTTAAAACATAGCTATGAGCTTGGTTCCACTCATTATTAGAGAGGTTACGAGAAACGCCAGCTCCAAGCTTTCGTCCGAAATGTGAAAATATGGTTAATTCATTATCGAACTGATAAGAACCACTATCATAATTCCTTTCCAGCCTATTAAATTTTGTTTCAATTTCGTTTAGGTACCTTGAGCAATGATTCATGCACTCTCTTGCAATATAGCCCTCGGCAACAGAACCTTCTTGATGAGCCGGATTACGAAAGAGTTTCTTAAATCCGTATAGTGATTGCTCAATAGGGTACATCCATCTAAATTGGACCGGCCCACCAATCCTAGCCTCATATGCTAATTTAATGGGCAAGTGTACCATGACATCAAAAAATGAAGGGAGAAAGACTTGCTCTAACTTACACATAGTTATTGGAATTTGAGATTCAATTTGCTCCAACTCATCTACACTTAATTTCTTAGCACCCAAACTAGAAAAAAATAAAGATAACTCAATAAGAGGTTCGAGTACCTTTTCCAGGAGAAGACCACGTAATGCAAGAGGCAATAGATGTTGTAAGAGAATATGATAGTCATGGCTTTTAAAACTAGAAATTATGTCTTCTTTGATGTTTATACTTTGAGAAATATTAGATGAAAACTAATCTGGTACTCTTAATTGATTCATGAATAAACAAAATAAGTGTTTCTTCTCTTTAGATAATTTGTAAGACGCTACAGGTAACTCAGTCTTATCCCCGTTATGAATTGGATGCAACTCTGGTCTTATATTCATCATTTTCAAATCTAGTCGAGCCTGCAAATGGTCCTTGCTCAAACCTTTTATACTCATAATTGTTCATATCATACTTTCACATATATTATTTTCAATGTGCATCACATCCAAATTATGGCGTATTATAAGGCTACTCCAATAAGGAAGTTCGAAAATTATACTCTTCTTATTCCAATTATCGCCTCTTTTATCATGTGATATTTTTACCTTTTTACTGCTATCCTTAGTCAAAGGGATTTCTGCAAGATCCTTAACTTGATCGAGGACATCAATGCCAGAGTATATCTTTCGTGGAGATCCAAACTCTTTTTCCCCGTTAAATTTATCTCTGTTATTTCGCCATTTTTGGTCACTTGGAAGATAACGACGATGACCCATGTAACATTGCTTCTTACAATTAGTTAACCTCATTGAACGAGTTTCTTTATTGCAAGAAGGACAAGCTAACTTACCTTTTGTACTCTACCCAGACAAATTTCCATATGCCGGAAAATCATTGATTGTCCATAGTAATGATGCGTGCAATCTAAAATTCTGATTAGTAGAGGCATCAAAAGTCTCAATACCGACTACCCAAAGTTCCTTCAATTCTTCTATTAAAGGTTTAAGATAAACATCAATTGCATCTCAAGGACTCTCAGGACCTTGGATTACAATTGAAAGAATAATATTAGATTCTTTCATGCACATCCATGGGGGTAGATTATAAGGAATCAGTATTACTGGCCATATACTATATGGAGTTTTCTAGTGAGTAAATGGTTGAAAACCATCACTAGAAAGACCTAGTTTTACATTGCGAGTCTCTGATGAAAATGTTTTATATAGCTCATCGAAAGATTTCCATTCTATATAATCAACAGGATGCCTCATCACTCCATCATCCTTTCTACCATGATGCCATCTCATTAAAGAAGCCGTTTTTTTAGACATGAACAATCTCTAAAGTCTAGGCTTTAAAGGAAAATAACGCAATATTTTCTTGGGTACTTTCTTGCCATTACTTTTAAATTTAACTTCTTCATCACAACTATTTTCCTTCCATCTAGAATTGCCACAAATTTTGCACAAGTTAGATTTTTCTTCTTCTTTCCAATAGAGGATGCAATTATTGATACATGCATCTATTTTGTTATAAGATATACCCAAATCCTTTACAATATGTTTTACATCGTAGTATGATTTTGGCAGAGTGGAATAACGTGGGATTATTCCAATTAGCCATTCCAATAACATATCAATATATTTATTAGTCTAGTGACCAAGACTCTTAATATGCAATAGTTTGATCACTGCAGCTAATTTTGATGTCTCGCAGCCAGGATAAACTTCTTTATTTAAATCTTTTTAAAGCTTGTAAAATTTACTTGCTTAAGGATTAGGCTACTCTCCGTGCACTTCACAATTTGAGAAATCGTTGCCAAATTCACTTCCTTTCATATTAGGAAATAGATCTCTTATAATATCTTCAATTTCCTCAGCACTTTAATCATCTTCTGATTCTCCTTCATGGGTATCAGATTCACCATCTCTTTCACCATGATGATACCAAAAGGTATAGTTCTCCATTATTCCATAAACTATTAAATGAGATTGAATTGTTTCACAATTTACAGAACATGTATTGTTACACCTGACTCATGGACACTAAACTTTATGTCCGTCATTTTTATTCCTAACAGCATAACTTATGAACTGTTTGATCCTATTTTTGTAAGCTTTATCTAATCTATAAATATTAGTGAGGTTCATCCATTGCTTATCGGGTGCCATTTTCCTAGAAAGTAATACAATATCAAATAATCAAGGTAGCAAAACTAGTAAGCAACTTGGCAAATTTAGGATTAAGGCAAAAGTTAACTTCAACTAAAACTTAATATATTTCAAAAGGATTTAAAAAAAATATTAAGATGCAAAACGTACCTTGCCCACAAAAAATGACTATCTTTTAAAGAAATTTCGGAATATGTTGAGTTGAAAAAGTAGAACAACCTGTTTTGTAAGAGAAAAATATTGTGTTAAAAACTGTTTATGTTTAAAAACGTCTAAGTTATAAAAAAAACGAAAGAACAACTTGAATTCACATTTTAATTTAACTTAGTATCTCTGTCTGCAATATAATCATTGCATAACTGCAACCAAACGTTTAAAACGTTACAAAACCAATCCAAACTGCAGATTTATTTAACTTAGTTATCTCTGTTTGGTTTGTAATGTTTTAAACGTTTGGATTGGTTTTGTAATTTTTTAAATGTTTGGCTTCAATCGCTAAAAATGTGAAACGGTTGGATTTGTTTCGTAACGTTTGTAAACGTTTGGGTTCAATCGCTAAAAAGGTGAAACGTTTGGTTTTGTTTCATAACGTTTGTAAACGTTTGGTTCAAATTGCTAACGTTTGGATTTGTTTTGTAACGTTTTAGACGTCTAGACTGGTTTCGTAACGTTTTAAATGTTTTGCTTAAAACGCTAAAAAGGTGAAATTGCTAAAAAGTTGAAACATTTGGTTTTGTTTAGTAAGTTTGTAAACGTTTGGCTTCAATGGCTAAAAATGTGAAACATTTGGATTTGTTTCATAGCGTTTTAAACGTTTGGATTGGTTTCGTAACATTTTAAATGTTTGGCTTAAATCGCTAAAAACGTGAAACGTTTGGATTTGTTTCGTAACATTTTAAACTTTTGGATTTTTGTCATAACGTTTGTAAATGTTTGGTTTAAATCGCTAAAAAGGTGAAATGTTTGGAATAGTTTTGTAACGTTTTAAACTTTTGGCTAAAATCGATAAAAAGGTGAAATGTTTGGATTTATTTCGTTTGGCTTAAATCGCTAAAATGGTGAAACGTTTGGTTTTGTTTGGTAATGTTTGTAAATGTTTGACTTAAATTGCTAAAAAGGTGAAACTTTTGGATTGGTTTCGTAACGTTGTAAACGTTTGGCTTAAATCGTTAAAAATGTGAAACGTTTGGATTTTTTTCGTAATGTTTGTAAACGTTTGGCATAAATCGTTAAAAAGGTTAAGCGTGTAGATTTGTTTCGTAACGTTTTAAATGTTCGGATCGGTTTCATAACGTTTTAAACGTTTAGCTTAAATCGCTAAAAAGTTGAAACGTTTGGTTTTGTTTCGTAACGTTTGTAAGCGTTTGGCTTAAATTGCTAAAAAGGTAAAACGTTAGGATTTGTTTCGTAGCATTTTAAATGTTTGGATTGGTTTCGCAACGTTTCAAATGTTTGGATTTTTTTCGTAACATTATAAACGTTTTGCTTAAATCGCTAAATAGGTAAAACGTTTGGATTTGTTTCGTAAAGTTTTAAACGTTTGGATTGGTTTTGTAACGTTTTAAATGTTTTGCTTAAATTGATAAAAAGGGGAAACGTTTAGATTTGTTTTGTAACATTTGTATACGTTGGGCTTAAATCGCTAAAAATGGGAAACGTTTGCATTTGTTTCGTAACATTTGTAAACGTTTGACTTAAATCGCTAAAAAGGGGAAACGTTTGGATTTGTTTCGTAATGTTTGTAAACGTTTGGATTAGATTGCTAAAAAGATGAAATGTTTGGATTTGTTTCATACCTTTTGTAAATGTTTGGCTTAAATCTCTAAAAATGTGAAACATTTGGTTTTATTTCGTATCGTTTGAAATGGTTTCATCTTTGAAGCGATTTAAGCCGAAAGTTTACAAACTCTACGAAACAAATCCATACGTTCAAAACATTACAAAACAAAACCAAACGTTTCCCCTTTTTAGCGATGTAAGCCAAATGTTTAGATTTGTTTCGTAACGTTTGTAAACGTTTGTCTTAAATTGCTATAAAGGTGAAACATTTTGATTTGTTTCGTAATATTTTAAACATTTGGATCGGTTTCGTAACCTTTTTAAACGTTTGGATTAAATCGCTAAAAAGATGAAACGTTTGGATTTGTTTTGTAATGTTGTAAACGTTTGGTTTAAATCGCTAAAAAGGTGAAACGTTTGGATTTGATTCGTAACATTTTAAAAATTTAGACTGGTTTCATAATGTTTTAAACGTTTGGCTTGATCGCTAAAAAGGGGAAACGTTTGGATTTGTTTCGTAACGTTGTAAACGTTTGGCTTAAATCGCAAAAAAGGTGAAACGATTTTTTGTTTCGTAACGTTTGTAAACGTTTGGATTAAATTTCTAAAAAGGGGAAACGTTTGAATTTGTTTTGTAACGTTTTAAACGTTTGGATTGGTTTTGTGACGTTTTAAACGTTTGGCATAAATCGCTAAAAAGGTGAAACGTTTGGTTTGGTTTTGTAACGTTTTAAATGTTTGGCTTAAATCGTTAAAAAGGTGAAAGGTTTGAATTTATTTCATAACGTTTTAAACGTTTGGGTTGGTTTGGTAACGTTTGTAAACGTTCGGCTAAAATCGCTAAAAAGGTTAAACGTTTTGATTTGCTTCGTAACATTGTAAACGTTTGGATTGGATTCGTATGGTTTTAAACGTTTGGCTTAAATCGCTAAAAAGGTGAATCGTTTGGCTTTGTGCACAAATCCAAATGTTTTACCTTTTTAGCGATTTAAGCCAAACGTTTACAAATGTTACAAAACAAATTCAAACGTTTCCCTTTTTAGCGATTTAAACCAAATGTTATGAAACAAATTCAACCGTTTTAAATTTTTAGCGATTTAAACAAAAAATTTATGTTAAAAACGTTACGAAACCGATCCAAACGTTTCACCTTTTTATCGATTTAAGCCAAAAGTTTACAAACGTTAAGAAATAAAAGCAAACATTTCACCTTTTTAGCAATTTAAGCAACACGTTTACAAACGTTACGAACCAAAACCAAACGTTTCACCTTTTTAGCAATTCAAGCAAAACATTTAAAACGTAACAAGACCAATTTAAACGTTTAAAACGCTGCGAAACAAATCCAAACGTTTCACCTTTTCAGCGATTTAAGCAAAACGTATACAAACGTTACGAAACTAATCTAAATGTTTCACATTTTTAGCGATTTAAGCCAAACGTTTACGTTTAAAATGTTACAAAACAAATCCAAACATTTCTCCTTTTTAGCGATTGAAGCCAAACGCTTACAAACCTTACGAAACAAACCAAACGTTTACTAATGTTATGAAACAAATCCAAATGTTTCATATTTTTAGCAATTTAAGCCAAACGTTTAAAACGTTACAAAACAAATCCAAACGTTTCACCCTTTTAGCGATTTAAGCCAAACGTTTAAATCATTACGAAACAAAACCAATTCAAACATTTTAAACATTAAGAAACAAATCCAAATGTTTCACATTTTTAGCGATTTAAGTCAAACGTTTACAAACATTACGAAACAAATCCAAACGTTTCGCCTTTTTAGCGATTGAAGCTAAACTTTTAAAACGTTACAAAACCATTCCAAACGTTTAAAACGTTACGAAATAAATCCAAACGTTTCACCTTTTTAGCGATTGAAGCCAAACGTTTACAAACGTTCCGAAAAAATCCAAACGTTCCACATTTTTAGCAATTTAAGACAAACATTTACAAACGTTTCGAAACAAATCCAAACGTTTCACATTTTTAGCGATTTAAGCAAATGTTTACGTTTAAAATGGTACGAAACCAATCCAAACGTTTCTCCTTTTTAGCGATTTAAGACAAACGGTTACAAACGTTACAGACAAAACCAAACATTTCATCTTCTTAGCAATTCAAGCCAAACGTTTACAAACATTACAAAACAAAACGAAACACCTTTTAAGCGATTTCAGCCAAACATTTAAAACGTTATGAAGCCAATCCAAACGTTTAAAACGTTACGAAACAAATTATAACATTTCACCTTTTTAGCGATTTAAGCCAAACATTTAATAAGTTACAAAATAAATCCAAACGTTTAAAACATTACGAAAAAAATCCAAACGTTTCACATTTTTAGCAATTTAAGCCAAAATTTACAAACGTTATAAAACAAATCCAAACAATTCACCTTTTTAGAGATTTAAGCCAAACATTTAAAACGTTACAAAACTAATCCAAACGTTTCATATTTTTAGCAGTTTAAGCCAAAATATATAAACGTTATAAAACAAATCCAAACGTTTCATCTTTTTAGCGATTTAAGCCAAACATTTAAAACGTTACAAAACCAATCCAAACGTTTAAAACGTTACGAAACAAATCCAAACGTTTCACCATTTTAGCGATTTAAGCAAAAAGTTTACAAATATTACAAAACAAATCAAAACTTTTCACATTTTTAGCGATTTAAGCCAAACGTTTACAAACTTGACGAAACAAATCCAAACGTATAACCTTTTTAGCGATATAAACCAAACGTTTAAAATGTTACGAAACTAATCCAAACGTTAAAAACGTTACGAAATAAATCCAAAGGTTTCACCTCTTTAACGATTGAAGCCAAACGTTTACAAACGTTAAGAAAAAAATCCAAACGTTTCATATTTTTAGCAATTTAAGCCAAACGTTTACAAGCATTACGAAACAAATCCAAACATTTCATATTTTTAGCAATTAAAGCAAACGATTACGTTTAAAATGTTATGAAACAAATCCAAACGTTTCATATTTTTAGCGATTTAAGGAAACGTTTACATTTAAAACGTTACGAAACCAATCAAAACGTTTCACCTTTTTAGCGATTTCAACCAAACGTTAACAAGTGTTACGAAACAAAACCAAACGTTTCATCTTTTTATCAATTTAAGCCAAACGTTTACAAACATTTCAAAACAAAAACAAATGATTACAAACGTTACAAAACAAAACCAAACGTTTCACCTTTTAAGCGATTTAGCCAAACATTTGAAACGTTGCGAAACTAATTTAAACGTTTCAAACTTTTAGCAATTTAAGGCAAACATTTACAAACGTTACGGACAAATACAAACATTTCACCTTTTTAGCGATTTATGCAAAACATTTAAAACGTTACAAAATGAGTCAAAACATTTAAAAAGTTACGAAACAAATCCAAACGTTTCACCTTTTTAGCGATTTAACTAAACGTATATAAACGTTACGAAACAAAACCAAACGTTTCACCTTTTTAGCGATTTAAGCCAAACGTTTAAAACGTTACGAAACCAATCCAAACGTTTAAAACGTTACGAAACAAATCCAAACGTTTCACATTGTTAGCGTTTAAGCCAAACGTTACGAAACTAATCCAAAAGTTTAAAACGTTACAAAACAAATCCAAACGTACGTTTACAAACGTTACGAAACAAAACCAAACGTTTCAACTTTTTAGCTATTTCAGCAAAACGTTTCAAACGTTACGAAACCATTCCAAACGACGAAAACATAACGAAACGAATCCAAATTTTTAGCGATTTAAGCCAAACGTTTACAAACGTTACGAAACAAGTCCAAATGTTTCCCCTTTTTAGCGATTTAAGCCAAAAGTTTACAAACGTTACAAAACAAATCAAACGTTTCACCTTTTTAGCGATTTAAGCCAAAAGTTTAAAACGTTACTGTCACGACCCAATTTCATGAATCGTGACCGGCGCTAGGGTATGGGTATGGTTGTACCAAAACCCGTAGCAAGCCTCGCGGAAATCAAATAAATATTTAAACCTTGCAGAAAACTGCTCGGGGGCAACCGAGACTCCAACCTAGGTCTAGCAATTTATATTACAGTTCAAATATAAATAACTTAAATATCTTAAATGTTCAACCGCATACCTTATTTATAACATCATCGTAATCCAGAGTAATCATGCCAAATATAAATAATCGAATATATCGACAAACCCAAAGTGTAATATCAAATGTAATAACTAAACTAGTTCTACTGCGGTCTAAGAGTTCGAAAACAGAAACTAGTTTAATAACATAAAAATCTCCGAGGAATCAAAAGAATCGGAGTGGACCAGCTTTCAAATCATAAACCTGGAAAATTTGGGAAAACAACGGGGTCAGATATACTGAGATGAGTTCGCAATACTATTTACATTTATTAAGTTTAAAACCCTTAAATCAAAACATTTTTATACTAATATAATATGATTATGGAATAACAGTATTGAAATGATCCCAGCGTAAGTATGACATAGCATATTGAAAAATAAACCCAGAGTGGACGGGAACAAATCCTCGTCAAATTACCAGCGTAAGTAAGACCATAGTCTGCCGATCCCAGAGTATATACCGGTGCACACAGTCTCGATACAAGCCTATCGAGTAGCTCGTTTCAATCCAGATCCATAATCCGTAAAAACAGTTCAAAAGCATTTATAATATTAAAATATGATGCGGTACTTAATAAAGCGGTAAATAGCATTACAAACTCACTGCTTGCTTATCTACGTGAATCTTGGCAAACAGCTAACCCTGCGTAGACTCCGAAGCACGAGCAGTCAACAGGTCTAAAACAATATATAAGTTAAAATCCATACAACCCCTAACTCTAAGAATACTAGACACCACATAGGACTAGCACAATACCGAGTCAAGCATAAACGTAGCCAAAATAGAATGAACAATTAATCACGTAATGACCCGAGTCAAAAATGAACCACAACGAGTAACATAATACTCAAATAAATAAATAAGCCAAGTCTATTGGGTTTCCGCTTTAAAATCCGTTCCGAAAAGTATTACTTGAATAATAAATAAATAATAACTTAAATCAATTTTCTCAAATATTGGGTTAGCCGAGTTACCAATAACTACCAAGCTACCTCACATGTCGGGTGACCCAAGTCTAATCCGACCCAAAATATTTTATCAAAATATAAACCAGAGTTTATAATTCCCAAAATCACTTTGATAAAATAAGTATAATCATACCCAATTATAAACCATAGTTTATAATTATACAATCAACTTGATTAAATAATAAATCAATATTTAAAACGGAACCCAATAGATTTAACCTCAAGTAACCCAAGTTACAATCGAAAACTTAATCAAATATGTTTTAAAAACGTTCAAGGGCTAAATTGAAATTTAGTCAAAATGACATACCAAAAAGATATTTAAAATCGAATATAATTACCAGAGTAATTATATTAATTTAGATTATAAAAATAATCATTGTTTTCAATTTGACAATTTATATCTCGAAACGAAATTCAAAAGTTAAAAATATAAATTTAATCACATTGGCACGCTAAGCCAAAATATCAAAATATCAATTAATAATAATAATGAATTCCAATTCCCATTTATTATAATCAAAATAAATAATTTAATCGAAATCGTTTAATTTATATTAAGATTAATATAAATTTCAAATTGAAATAATAATGCCCAAAGTAATTTCAAATTATGAATAACAATATTATTTAAATTGCTAATTAACAAGTCGAAATCAATTTCGTAGATTAAAAATCAAAATCAATTCAAAGCAGTTAATAAATAAGCTTAGGAATTAAAAAGTTTTAATCAAAACAATTACATAGAACAAATTAAATTCGAAGGACTCAATCAATTTAACCAAAAACAAATGATGACTATCTTACCCATTTAACCACCTCCTACACACCACAAATCAAACTTCCCGCCAACCACCATTTGTAAAACAATAAAATGGAATTCAAACTCCACCAACAGTAATCATATCAAACCCATAACTTAAAATTTAACACTAATCTTAGTTAATCATAAACAACTCATGAGCATGGACACAATTTATACATAGCAACAACTAACATACATAACCCAGCCACAGTATTAATCGGATCGACATTGGAGATGAATCGAATAATGATATCCAAGGCAAACAACGATCAACTGTTCATAGCAATCAGTTTGAAGACATTCAATATCAAGCCATGACTAACACAATGAAGTTTACTGAAACTTAAACCCAAACATTAAGATAAACTTAAGGCATGAACTAAGGCATCAAACATAACCCATGTATGACAGCAACTTAACAAGGAAGATGGCAGTGAACAAACCAAAGGGAACGACATCAATCAACACCACGACAATGAACCGTAAAGCGAAGGAATTTAACGTACCGTTAACGACACAACCAAGCTAGCGATTCAACGACGGTAATACTCGGACAATATGCGGGATAAACGGCCGTAATCGATTCCTAAGCGTAGCGATGATAGAGGACAACGGAATGGATGAATGAATCAAAACACAACTCATATTTAGGCCTAAACGATAGAGATATCAGTTAAGTACGGTAGTGCGATATCGAATGAAAAATAAGAAAAAGCAATGAGAATTACTTACCGGATCTTGAAACGATTTGGAATGGAATGGTGTAATTTCTGGTTGTCTTTGATGTCTAGGGAGAGACGGCTATGATTTTAGAATAAGCGAATGAAAAGAATAGGGTTTAACGAAGACAAACGAGTGAAAAGAAGAAGAAGAAAACGTATACTGCTATACAACTATAAGTTTATGCATTCTTAATGAAGTAGATGGGCCTTCTAAGAATATATGGCCAAAATCAAATATTTGTGTGGGCTTTTTACGTGGAAGTTGCATGGGTTGCATGAAAAGCTTTCATATACACTTTTCTTTTTTTTCCTTTTCATTTTCTTTTAAAATTTTAATAATAAAAACCAAACACGAATCGAATCAACGAACGACTAAAAATAAAATTTAATAAAAATATGTAATGATAATAATAAAAATTATCTAAAGTTTGACGGAATGTAAAAATTATAATTAAAATTTAAAAGAAAATAATTTTAAAATACGGGATATTACATTCTTCCCAACTTATTAAAAATTCGTCCTCGAATTTAAAAATGAATAGAAAAATTAAATGGTCACCACACGTATAAGCGCAAAATTATAAGTTCAACAATTTGGTGCCTCAAATGACTTCTCAAAATACGACACGCGTGAACGAAATAAAATTTTTGAATCGAGAATCACCAACGCGCTTATAAGGGAGATTTCCAAAGGATAACAAGTTCAAATCTTAATGACTACCAAAGTAACATTACAAATGTGAGAATGATCCAAAAATTTAAATCGTAATAGTACGGAGCCAAACTCCAACATTGCAAAACCGGAACATACAAAAACTCACCACTAGAATTAAATCTTACACTCCATAACACCTACGCACTATATCGCTTATAGTGGTCTCAACACCAAACGCATCACATGAGAAAACTTAAAACGCCCACTTACACAGCATATAATCAAATCAATATATCATCGCGATAAAATACGCTCTCACAAAATAACAGTTGAAAACCAAAATACCACTAGAATCGTCTCGTTCAACCAACTAAAATCAGCTCGGCAATACCATCAACTTCGCGAACCAAAATGTAAGAAAACACATAAATTTCTAAGAACAACATAACTCAAACTTCTAACAACAAAATTTTCATCCTCAAATTTTTTTATTTTGAATTACTAAAACCTCGAATCCTACCGAAGGTCATTTAGATCAAATTTTAATCAATCGGATTATTGGTTATGCTAAAAAAAAAAAAATTCTATAACAACGCTTTCCGTAAACACAAATATATAACAACGCAAACCACCTTTAATTTGAAATCACTAGCACCTCAAATTTAAATATTATTTTCAGTCAAAAATAATTAACCCGTTGAAAAATCCTTTTGTTTGTAAACATATCAACATGATAAAATGCTCTCGGTTTGAAATTATAACTGAACCTTACTTTCACAATAATTTTAAGATTTTATAAAATTGTTCATTTAAAACAATTTAAAATTCTCTTTTAAATCAAAACTGGCAAAGTTTCATCACTTTTCAAAAGTTAAAATCTCACAAATAAAAATTCCTTTATTTACGAAAAAAAAAAATTCATATCGCTATCAAAAAAAATTTAAACAGAAATCAAATCTGTAAAAACAAAATTCCTTTTTAGTCTTTCAGTGTAAATAAACACGCAGAGTATAACCAATTTCCTTAAATCAAAAATAATCAAATTATATTCTAAGCTTACACAATTCTTTAATCCGAACTCAATATTTTTCCGCACTTAACACGACTAAACCTCGAGTATAACCTTATAACCATAACTCCTATTTACCAAACACTGATACTCCAAAAATATAAAAAAATTCCTTACAATACAATTTCTCCTAAATTACCACCGTTGTCACAGAGTATTTGTCTAGTTTCCAACCAAAATTTCAAAACCGTTTGAAATTTATCAACCTTTTAAACACCATTTTCACGATATAACTCGCGAGTTTATAAAAAAATATTTTTCTTAAAAAGTCTCACTAATAACATTTATTTTACATAATTGTGCGCCAGGGTGATGACAGCTCTCATCCCCAAAGAGTTGCATTCAACCCTAATCATTTAATGTCGTGATGAATGTACTAAATGCATGTATCAATTATTTATTTCTCTTTTAATTAGTGATCATACTAAATGCTCGATGCAGTTTTCTATTCGTGGAATTTCAAATGCATGCTCATGACATGTTTGGGCACAATTACGTGATAAAAACATTTCAATTTCTTTAAGAAGTTAACATTTGAAATCAATTTTTTTTTTCTTTAAAACATTTCCTAGACATTACACTCTGTGAGACGTGCACTCGTCCATCTTGACATATTTGCCCATATCTATTATCCTAGTCCACCAATTGGCATCGCCATTAACGAAATAATCCAAATTCAACAACGAAACTAAAATTTACTTAACAACGAATTTTCTCTCAAATCAATTTGAAAATAATTCCAAAAGGCAACAAACTAACACGAACGCCTTCACAGCTCTACTATCAGTTTTGGTATTTCACCGATCTACCTAATGAAAGATGCTAGTGTATTACTACACTGATCAATCTCTAACACAGTTTCCACATTCTTTTCCAGAATGCCAAAAGCCAAAAGATTTTGATACTACAATTTATCACAAACGAGCCTGACGTAAAAAAGCATAACGCTCAAAATTTCCACGCACGAGGCAATCACTCACGAGAAGAATTATTCCACCGATGTTGAGCAATATAACTCATATCACCTTCCTCTAACAAAGATAGATTCTTAAACATGATCTACTACTAACCCGAAGAGTCGGTCCTCAAATCCATTGATATCTAATTTAATCACCTAAAATCTCCAGAGTTCAAACTATAGATTTGGCTAAACCAATTAGAACATCTAAACTAATCGCAGGCTCAAAACAAAGGCTCAAAACACACATCGACACCTACGCAAAAGTTAAGCCAAAGAAAAACTAGCAAGAAGTACCCTCACGTGATACTCCACACAATGAGGCCAACAAGGACAATAACTACCACGACAACTTAATCAAACATGAGAGACAAAAGTAATAACACACTAAAATAGGTCATGGATTTTTCACACGACCGAAAAGCAACCAAGCATCTTGCAATAAACAAAAATCATTAAACATGTAACATCTTATTTGATCATCATGTTTCTACTGACATGACAAATAAAACTCAAGCAACCAAATATGATAACAATATTATATCATATAATAATATACTCAAAACGTTAAATCGGATCGAAATAAATAAAGGTATTGACCAAAAATACTAATCAAAGCCCATTTCGAAAGATAGAATTTACACAATAGATTTTGAGTTCATGTCGAGCCCCACAGTTTTTAAAAAAAAAATCATTTTTCGGAAAACCTCTTTTATTAAACAATAGATATAATTGCTCCCAAACGCCTCAATTTAAAATCATCGAGTTAGCCGAGTAATTACCACTTCCAAGCTCAACTCCAAATTTGGGTGACCCAAGTCGAACCCGCAATTACTCTTTGTAAAACGTATACAAAATATTTTAAAATCCGGAAAAACGTATTTTAAACAAATTCCAGTCCTTTTAAAAATAGGAAGCTCGACGTCTCCCAAATGACAAAATCAACACATCACCCAAGTGAAAAAGATAATTATTCTTTAACAACCCTTTTCAGAAACACAAGTTTCAGTCAAAAACTAGTAATTTGAGCATAATACCAACAACACCAAAGTGTTGACAACCAAAATATGGTAAAAATTACAAGAGTAATATTAAATCATCAATACGGTATCGCATTAAAATAATAATTTTTTCAAAACAATCATTTTGAAAACACCAACATTTTAATTTTTTTAAAAGTACAAGAATCTCATTTTACTTCAAAATAACAACCCTTTTTCAATCCTTCGTCAAATGTAAAACTTTGAAATAAACGGATTTTCATTTCACTGGTGAAATTACGGAAAACAATATATTAGGGTGTCATGTACAGGCTAACCATTGAACTATATGGGTCATAATACCAGTTAGGCCAAAGAAACTTTCCTAAGGAAATTTAAAATCAATACGTGGCTAGCAATGTAATCCACAAAACGTGATAAAAAAAATTTCAGTTAAAAATCATTTAAACCCGCAACAATGTCAAACCTGACAAAATATCATTTTTAAACTCAAGACTCTCGGCCAACGGCAGAAATACTCACAAAATAAGTCAACCTCAACAATTAAAGGCATAAAGTCAGGATACTATCACCCAGTAAAACACATCAACAACATGAAAAGAAAATAACATCATGCCAAAGCATGACTTAAAGAAAATTACCAAATAAGATTTTTCGAGAAATCAAAAGCAATTAAAATCATCCAAGTGAAATAACATCAATAAAATAAAATAAAAGCATCAAATCAAAGCATAATTAATGACTGACTCGACACATTCCTATCTGTGTAGGCAGAAAATTTTAAAATCAAAAGATGACGTTTCAAAGACAAGACATGAACCTAATTCCGCAGTAGTAACTATGACTCAATAACAAACTTAGCAGAGCAAACGCATAGCATGCAAATGGCCTTGGTTTGAAACCAAAGCTCTGATACTAAGTTTGTCACGACCCAATTTCATGAATCGTGACCGGCGCTAGGGTATGGGTATGGTTGTACCAAAACCCGTAGCAAGCCTCGCGGAAATCAAATAAACATTTAAACCTTGCAGAAAACTGCTCGGGGGCAACCGAGACTCCAACCTAGGTCTAGCAATTTATATTACAATTCAAATATAAATAACTTAAATATCTTAAATGTTCAACCGCATACCTTATATATAACATCATCGTAATCCAGAGTAATCATGCCAAATATAAATAATCGAATATATCGACAAACCCAAAGTGTAATATCAAATGTAATAACTAAACTAGTTCTACTGCGGTCTAAGAGTTCGAAAACAGAAACTAGTTTAATAACATAAAAATCTCCGAGGAATCAAAAGAATCGGAGTGGACCAGCTTTCAAATCATAAACCTGGAAAATTTGGGAAAACAACGGGGTCAGATATACTGAGATGAGTTCGCAATACTATTTACATTTATTAAGTTTAAAACCCTTAAATCAAAACATTTTTATACTAATATAATATGATTATGGAATAACAGTATTGAAATGATCCCAGCGTAAGTATGACATAGCATATTGAAAAATAAACCCAGAGTGGACGGGAACAAATCCTCGTCAAATTACCAGCGTAAGTAAGACCATAGTCTGCTGATCCCAGAGTATATACCGGTGCACACAGTCTCGATACAAGCCTATCGAGTAGCTCGTTTCAATCCAGATCCATAATCCGTAAAAACAGTTCAAAAGCATTTATAATATTAAAATATGATGCGGTACTTAATAAAGCGGTAAATAGCATTACAAACTCACTGCTTGCTTATCCACGTGAATCTTGGCAAACAGCTAACCCTGCGTAGACTCCGAAGCACGAGCAGTCAACGGGTCTAAAACAATATATAAGTTAAAATCCATACAACCCCTAACTCTAAGAATACTAGACACCACATAGGACTAGCACAATACCGAGTCAAGCATAAACGTAGCCAAAATAGAATGAACAATTAATCACGTAATGACCCGAGTCAAAAATGAACCACAACGAGTAACATAATACTCAAATAAATAAATAAGCCAAGTCTATTGGGTTTCCGCTTTAAAATCCGTTCCGAAAAGTATTACTTGAATAATAAATAAATAATAACTTAAATCAATTTTCTCAAATATTGGGTTAGCCGAGTTACCAATAACTACCAAGCTACCTCACATGTCGGGTGACCCAAGTCTAATCCGACCCAAAATATTTTATCAAAATATAAACCAGAGTTTATAATTCCCAAAATCACTTTGATAAAATAAGTATAATCATACCCAATTATAAACCATAGTTTATAATTATACAATCAACTTGATTAAATAATAAATCAATATTTAAAACGGAACCCAATAGATTTAACCTCAAGTAACCCAAGTTACAATCGAAAACTTAATCAAATAAGTTTTAAAAACGTTCAAGGGCTAAATTGAAATTTAGTCAAAATGACATACCAAAAAGATATTTAAAATCGAATATAATTACCAGAGTAATTATATTAATTTAGATTATAAAAATAATCATTGTTTTCAATTTGACAATTTATATCTCGAAACGAAATTCAAAAGTTAAAAATATAAATTTAATCACATTGGCACGCTAAGCCAAAATATCAAAATATCAATTAATAATAATAATGAATTCCAATTCCCATTTATTATAATCAAAATAAATAATTTAATCGAAATCGTTTAATTTATATTAAGATTAATATAAATTTCAAATTGAAATAATAATGCCCAAAGTAATTTCAAATTATGAATAACAATATTATTTAAATTGCTAATTAACAAGTCGAAATCAATTTCGTAGATTAAAAATCAAAATCAATTCAAAGCAGTTAATAAATAAGCTTAGGAATTAAAAAGTTTTAATCAAAACAATTACATAGAACAAATTAAATTCGAAGGACTCAATCAATTTAACCAAAAACAAATGATGACTATCTTACCCATTTAACCACCTCCTACACACCACAAATCAAACTTCCCGCCAACCACCATTTGTAAAACAATAAAATGGAATTCAAACTCCACCAACAGTAATCATATCAAACCCATAACTTAAAATTTAACACTAATCTTAGTTAATCATAAACAACTCATGAGCATGGACACAATTTATACATAGCAACAACTAACATACATAACCCAGCCACAGTATTAATCGGATCGACATTGGAGATGAATCGAATAATGATATCCAAGGCAAACAACGATCAACTGTTCATAGCAATCAGTTTGAAGACATTCAATATCAAGCCATGACTAACACAATGAAGTTTACTGAAACTTAAACCCAAACATTAAGATAAACTTAAGGCATGAACTAAGGCATCAAACATAACCCATGTATGACAGCAACTTAACAAGGAAGATGGCAGTGAACAAACCAAAGGGAACGACATCAATCAACACCACGACAATGAACCGTAAAGCGAAGGAATTTAACGTACCGTTAACGACACAACCAAGCTAGCGATTCAACGACGGTAATACTCGGACAATATGCGGGATAAACGGCCGTAATCGATTCCTAAGCGTAGCGATGATAGAGGACAACAGAATGGATGAATGAATCAAAACACAACTCATATTTAGGCCTAAACGATAGAGATATCAGTTAAGTACGGTAGTGCGATATCGAATGAAAAATAAGAAAAAGCAATGAGAATTACTTACCGGATCTTGAAACGATTTGGAATGGAATGGTGTAATTTCTGGTTGTCTTTGATGTCTAGGGAGAGACGGCTATGATTTTAGAATAAGCGAATGAAAAGAATAGGGTTTAACGAAGACAAACGAGTGAAAAGAAGAAGAAGAAAACGTATACTGCTATACAACTATAAGTTTATGCATTCTTAATGAAGTAGATGGGCCTTCTAAGAATATATGGCCAAAATCAAATATTTGTGTGGGCTTTTTACGTGGAAGTTGCATGGGTTGCATGAAAAGCTTTCATATACACTTTTCTTTTTTTTCCTTTTCATTTTCTTTTAAAATTTTAATAATAAAAACCAAACACAAATCGAATCAACGAACGACTAAAAATAAAATTTAATAAAAATATGTAATGATAATAATAAAAATTATCTAAAGTTTGACGGAATGTAAAAATTATAATTAAAATTTAAAAGAAAATAATTTTAAAATACGGGATATTACATTCTTCCCAACTTATTAAAAATTCGTCCTCGAATTTACAAAATGAATAGAAAAATTAAATGGTCACCACACGTATAAGCGCAAAATTATAAGTTCAACAATTTGGTGCCTCAAACGACTTCTCAAAATACGACACGCGTGAACGAAATAAAATTTTTGAATCGAGAATCACCAACGCGCTTATAAGGGAGATTTCCAAAGGATAACAAGTTCAAATCTTAATGACTACCAAAGTAACATTACAAATGTGAGAATGATCCAAAAATTTAAATCGTAATAGTACGGAGCCAAACTCCAACATTGCAAAACCGGAACATACAAAAACTCACCACTAGAATTAAATCTTACACTCCATAACACCTACGCACTATATCGCTTATAGTGGTCTCAACACCAAACGCATCACATGAGAAAACTTAAAACGCCCACTTACACAGCATATAATCAAATCAATATATCATCGCGATAAAATACGCTCTCACAAAATAACAGCTGAAAACCAAAATACCACTAGAATCGTCTCGTTCAACCAACTAAAATCAGCTCGGCAATACCATCAACTTCGCGAACCAAAATGTAAGAAAACACATAAATTTCTAAGAACAACATAACTCAAACTTCTAACAACAAAATTTTCATCCTCAAATTTTTTTATTTTGAATTACTAAAACCTCGAATCCTACCGAAGGTCATTTAGATCAAATTTTAATCAATCGGATTATTGGTTATGCTAAAAAAAAAAAAATTCTATAACAACGCTTTCCGTAAACACAAATATATAACAACGCAAACCACCTTTAATTTGAAATCACTAGCACCTCAAATTTAAATATTATTTTCAGTCAAAAATAATTAACCCGTTGAAAAATCCTTTTGTTTGTAAACATATCAACATGATAAAATGCTCTCGGTTTGAAATTATAACTGAACCTTACTTTCACAATAATTTTAAGATTTTATAAAATTGTTCATTTAAAACAATTTAAAATTCTCTTTTAAATCAAAACTGGCAAAGTTTCATCACTTTTCAAAAGTTAAAATCTCACAAATAAAAATTCCTTTATTTACGAAAAAAAAAAAATTCATATCGCTATCAAAAAAAATTTAAACAGAAATCAAATCTGTAAAAACAAAATTCCTTTTTAGTCTTTCAGTGTAAATAAACACGCAGAGTATAACCAATTTCCTTAAATCAAAAATAATCAAATTATATTCTAAGCTTACACAATTCTTTAATCCGAACTCAATATTTTTCCGCACTTAACACAACTAAACCTCGAGTATAACCTTATAACCATAACTCCTATTTACCAAACACTGATACTCCAAAAATATAAAAAAATTCCTTACAATACAATTTCTCCTAAATTACCACCGTTGTCACAGAGTATTTGTCTAGTTTCCAACCAAAATTTCAAAACCGTTTGAAATTTATCAACCTTTTAAACACCATTTTCACGATATAACTCGCGAGTTTATAAAAAAATATTTTTCTTAAAAAGTCTCACTAATAACATTTATTTTACATAATTGTGCGCCAGGGTGATGACAGCTCTCATCCCCAAAGAGTTGCATTCAACCCTAATCATTTAATGTCGTGATGAATGTACTAAATGCATGTATCAATTATTTATTTCTCTTTTAATTAGTGATCATACTAAATGCTCGATGCAGTTTTCTATTCGTGGAATTTCAAATGCATGCTCATGACATGTTTGGGCACAATTACGTGATAAAAACATTTCAATTTCTTTAAGAAGTTAACATTTGAAATCAATTTTTTTTTTCTTTAAAACATTTCCTAGACATTACACTCTGTGAGACGTGCACTCGTCCATCTTGACATATTTGCCCATATCTATTATCCTAGTCCACCAATTGGCATCGCCATTAACGAAATAATCCAAATTCAACAACGAAACTAAAATTTACTTAACAACGAATTTTCTCTCAAATCAATTTGAAAATAATTCCAAAAGGCAACAAACTAACACGAACGCCTTCACAGCTCTACTATCAGTTTTGGTATTTCACCGATCTACCTAATGAAAGATGCTAGTGTATTACTACACTGATCAATCTCTAACACAGTTTCCACATTCTTTTCCAGAATGCCAAAAGCCGAAAGATTTTGATACTACAATTTATCACAAACGAGCCTGACGTAAAAAAGCATAACGCTCAAAATTTCCACGCACGAGGCAATCACTCACGAGAAGAATTATTCCACCGATGTTGAGCAATATAACTCATATCACCTTCCTCTAACAAAGATAGATTCTTAAACATGATCTACTACTAACCCGAAGAGTCGGTCCTCAAATCCCTTGATATCTAATTTAATCACCTAAAATCTCCAGAGTTCAAACTATAGATTTGGCTAAACCAATTAGAACATCTAAACTAATCGCAGGCTCAAAACAAAGGCTCAAAACACACATCGACACCTACGCAAAAGTTAAGCCAAAGAAAAACTAGCAAGAAGTACACTCACGTGATACTCCACACAATGAGGCCAACAAGGACAATAACTACCACGACAACTTAATCAAACATGAGAGACAAAAGTAATAACACACTAAAATAGGTCATGGATTTTTCACACGACCGAAAAGCACCCAAGCATCTTGCAATAAACAAAAATCATTAAACATGTAACATCTTATTTGATCATCATGTTTCTACTGACATGACAAATAAAACTCAAGCAACCAAATATGATAACAATATTATATCATATAATAATATACTCAAAACGTTAAATCGGATCGAAATAAATAAAGGTATTGACCAAAAATACTAATCAAAGCCCATTTCGAAAGATAGAATTTACACAATAGATTTTGAGTTCATGTCGAGCCCCACCGTTTTAAAAAAAAAAAATCATTTTTCGGAAAACCTCTTTTATAAAAC
Source organism: Mercurialis annua (assembly GCF_937616625.2). Lineage (NCBI taxonomy): Eukaryota > Viridiplantae > Streptophyta > Magnoliopsida > Malpighiales > Euphorbiaceae > Mercurialis > Mercurialis annua. The sequence continues at coordinate 26,178,700 of NC_065571.1, forward strand.
AATAGATATAATTGCTCCCAAACGCCTCAATTTAAAATCATCGAGTTAGCCGAGTAATTACCACTTCCAAGCTCAACTCCAAATTTGGGTGACCCAAGTCGAACCCGCAATTACTCTTTGTAAAACGTATACAAAATATTTTAAAATCCGGAAAAACGTATTTTAAACAAATTCCAGTCCTTTTAAAAATAGGAAGCTCGACGTCTCCCAAATGACAAAATCAACACATCACCCAAGTGAAAAAGATAATTATTCTTTAACAACCCTTTTCAGAAACACAAGTTTCAGTCAAAAACTAGTAATTTGAGCATAATACCAACAACACCAAAGTGTTGACAACCAAAATATGATAAAAATTACAAGAGTAATATTAAATCATCAATACGGTATCGCATTAAAATAATAATTTTTTCAAAACAATCATTTTGAAAACACCAACATTTTAATTTTTTTAAAAGTACAAGAATCTCATTTTACTTCAAAATAACAACCCTTTTTCAATCCTTCGTCAAATGTAAAACTTTGAAATAAACGGATTTTCATTTCACTGGTGAAATTACGGAAAACAATATATTAGGGTGTCATGTACAGGCTAACCATTGAACTATATGGGTCATAATACCAGTTAGGCCAAAGAAACTTTCCTAAGGAAATTTAAAATCAATATGTGGCTAGCAATGTAATCCACAAAACGTGATAAAAAAAATTTCAGTTAAAAATCATTTAAACCCGCAACAATGTCAAACCTGACAAAATATCATTTTTAAACTCAAGACTCTCGGCCAACGGCAGAAATACTCACAAAATAAGTCAACCTCAACAATTAAAGGCATAAAGTCAGGATACTATCACCCAGTAAAACACATCAACAACATGAAAAGAAAATAACATCATGCCAAAGCATGACTTAAAGAAAATTACCAAATAAGATTTTTCGAGAAATCAAAAGCAATTAAAATCATCCAAGTGAAATAACATCAATAAAATAAAATAAAAGCATCAAATCAAAGCATAATTAATGACTGACTCGACACATTCCTATCTGTGTAGGCAGAAAATTTTAAAATCAAAAGATGACGTTTCAAAGACAAGACATGAACCTAATTCCGCAGTAGTAACTATGACTCAATAACAAACTTAGCAGAGCAAACGCATAGCATGCAAATGGCCTTGGTTTGAAACCAAAGCTCTGATACTAAGTTTGTCACGACCCAATTTCATGAATCGTGACCGGCGCTAGGGTATGGGTATGGTTGTACCAAAACCCGTAGCAAGCCTCGCGGAAATCAAATAAACATTTAAACCTTGCAGAAAACTGCTCGGGGGCAACCGAGACTCCAACCTAGGTCTAGCAATTTATATTACAATTCAAATATAAATAACTTAAATATCTTAAATGTTCAACCGCATACCTTATATATAACATCATCGTAATCCAGAGTAATCATGCCAAATATAAATAATCGAATATATCGACAAACCCAAAGTGTAATATCAAATGTAATAACTAAACTAGTTCTACTGCGGTCTAAGAGTTCGAAAACAGAAACTAGTTTAATAACATAAAAATCTCCGAGGAATCAAAAGAATCGGAGTGGACCAGCTTTCAAATCATAAACCTGGAAAATTTGGGAAAACAACGGGGTCAGATATACTGAGATGAGTTCGCAATACTATTTACATTTATTAAGTTTAAAACCCTTAAATCAAAACATTTTTATACTAATATAATATGATTATGGAATAACAGTATTGAAATGATCCCAGCGTAAGTATGACATAGCATATTGAAAAATAAACCCAGAGTGGACGGGAACAAATCCTCGTCAAATTACCAGCGTAAGTAAGACCATAGTCTGCTGATCCCAGAGTATATACCGGTGCACACAGTCTCGATACAAGCCTATCGAGTAGCTCGTTTCAATCCAGATCCATAATCCGTAAAAACAGTTCAAAAGCATTTATAATATTAAAATATGATGCGGTACTTAATAAAGCGGTAAATAGCATTACAAACTCACTGCTTGCTTATCCACGTGAATCTTGGCAAACAGCTAACCCTGCGTAGACTCCGAAGCACGAGCAGTCAACGGGTCTAAAACAATATATAAGTTAAAATCCATACAACCCCTAACTCTAAGAATACTAGACACCACATAGGACTAGCACAATACCGAGTCAAGCATAAACGTAGCCAAAATAGAATGAACAATTAATCACGTAATGACCCGAGTCAAAAATGAACCACAACGAGTAACATAATACTCAAATAAATAAATAAGCCAAGTCTATTGGGTTTCCGCTTTAAAATCCGTTCCGAAAAGTATTACTTGAATAATAAATAAATAATAACTTAAATCAATTTTCTCAAATATTGGGTTAGCCGAGTTACCAATAACTACCAAGCTACCTCACATGTCGGGTGACCCAAGTCTAATCCGACCCAAAATATTTTATCAAAATATAAACCAGAGTTTATAATTCCCAAAATCACTTTGATAAAATAAGTATAATCATACCCAATTATAAACCATAGTTTATAATTATACAATCAACTTGATTAAATAATAAATCAATATTTAAAACGGAACCCAATAGATTTAACCTCAAGTAACCCAAGTTACAATCGAAAACTTAATCAAATAAGTTTTAAAAACGTTCAAGGGCTAAATTGAAATTTAGTCAAAATGACATACCAAAAAGATATTTAAAATCGAATATAATTACCAGAGTAATTATATTAATTTAGATTATAAAAATAATCATTGTTTTCAATTTGACAATTTATATCTCGAAACGAAATTCAAAAGTTAAAAATATAAATTTAATCACATTGGCACGCTAAGCCAAAATATCAAAATATCAATTAATAATAATAATGAATTCCAATTCCCATTTATTATAATCAAAATAAATAATTTAATCGAAATCGTTTAATTTATATTAAGATTAATATAAATTTCAAATTGAAATAATAATGCCCAAAGTAATTTCAAATTATGAATAACAATATTATTTAAATTGTTAATTAACAAGTCGAAATCAATTTCGTAGATTAAAAATCAAAATCAATTCAAAGCAGTTAATAAATAAGCTTAGGAATTAAAAAGTTTTAATCAAAACAATTACATAGAACAAATTAAATTTGAAGGACTCAATCAATTTAACCAAAAACAAATGATGACTATCTTACCCATTTAACCACCTCCTACACACCATAAATCAAACTTCCCGCCAACCACCATTTGTAAAACAATAAAATGGAATTCAAACTCCACCAACAGTAATCATATCAAACCCATAACTTAAAATTTAACACTAATCTTAGTTAATCATAAACAACTCATGAGCATGGACACAATTTATATATAGCAACAACTAACATACATAACCCAGCCACAGTATTAATCGGATCGACATTGGAGATGAATCGAATAATGATATCCAAGGCAAACAACGATCAACTGTTCATAGCAATCAGTTTGAAGACATTCAATATCAAGCCATGACTAACACAATGAAGTTTAGTGAAACTTAAACCCAAACATTAAGATAAACTTAAGGCATGAACTAAGGCATCAAACATAACCCATGTATGACAGCAACTTAACAAGGAAGATGGCAGTGAACAAACCAAAGGGAACGACATCAATCAACACCACGACAATGAACCGTAAAGCGAAGGAATTTAACGTACCGTTAACGACACAACCAAGCTAGCGATTCAACGACGGTAATACTCGGACAATATGCGGGATAAACGGCCGTAATCGATTCCTAAGCGTAGCGATGATAGAGGACAACGGAATGGATGAATGAATCAAAACACAACTCATATTTAGGCCTAAACGATAGAGATATCAGTTAAGTACGGTAGTGCGATATCGAATGAAAAATAAGAAAAAGCAATGAGAATTACTTACCGGATCTTGAAACGATTTGGAATGGAATGGTGTAATTTCTGGTTGTCTTTGATGTCTAGGGAGAGACGGCTATGGTTTTAGAATAAGCGAATGAAAAGAATAGGGTTTAACGAAGACAAACGAGTGAAAAGAAGAAGAAGAAAACGTATACTGCTATACAACTATAAGTTTATGCATTCTTAATGAAGTAGATGGGCCTTCTAAGAATATATGGCCAAAATCAAATATTTGTGTGGGCTTTTTACGTGGAAGTTGCATGGGTTGCATGAAAAGCTTTCATATACACTTTTCTTTTTTTTCCTTTTCATTTTCTTTTAAAATTTTAATAATAAAAACCAAACACGAATCGAATCAACGAACGACTAAAAATAAAATTTAATAAAAATATGTAATGATAATAATAAAAATTATCTAAAGTTTGACGGAATGTAAAAATTATAATTAAAATTTAAAAGAAAATAATTTAAAAATACGGGATATTACAGTTACGAAACCAATCCAAACGTTTAAAACGTTACGAAACAAATCCAAACAATTCACATTATTAGCGATTTAAGCCAAACGTTTACAAACAATACGAAACCAAAAACATTACGAAACCAATTCAAACGTTTCATCTTTTTAACAATTTAAGTCAAAAGTTTACAAACTTACGAAACAAATCCAAACGTTTCACCTTTTTCAACGTTTCCCCTTTTTCGCGATTTAAGCTAAACGTTTACTAACGTTAAGAAACAAATCCTAATGTTTTCCATTTTAATCAATATAAGCCAAACATTTAAAATGTAATGAAACCAATCCTAACGTTAATAACGTTACGAAACAAATCCAAACATTTCACCTTTCTAGCGATTTAAGACAAACGTTTACAAACATTATGAAACAAATCCAAATGTTTCACCTTTTTGGCGATTTAAAACAAACATTTAAAACGTTACGAAACAAATCCAAACGTTTCACCTTTTTCGCAATTTAAGCCAAACATTTAAAACGTTACAAAACCAATCCAAACGTTAAAAATGCTACGAAACAAATCCAAATGTTTATAAACGTTACGAAACAAAACCAAACGTTTCACCTTCTTAGAGATTTAAGCCAAACGTTTACAAACGTTACGAAATAAATCCAAACATTTCACCTTTTTAGCGATTTAAGCCAAACGTTTACAAATGCTACGAAACAAATCCAAACGTTTCACCATTTTAGCGATTTAAGCCAAACATTTACAAATGTTACGAACAAATCCAAACGTTTCACCTTTTTAGTGATTTAAGCCAAACGTTTACAAACGCTATGAAACAAAACCAAACGTTTCCCCTTTTTAGCTATTTAAGCCAAACAATTACGAATGTTACGAACCAAATCCAAACGTTTCACCTTTCTAGCGATTTAAGCCAAAAGTATGAAACGTTACAAAACGAATCCAAACGTTTAAAACGTTACGAAGCATAACCAAACGTTTAACCTTTTTAGCGATTTAAGTCAAACGTTTACAAACATTACGAAACAAATACAAACATTTCAACTTTTTAAACGTTTCACCTTTTTAGCGATTTAAGCCTAACGTTTACAAATGTTAAGAAACAAATCCAAACGTTTCCCATCTTAATCAATTTAAGACAAACATTTAAAACATTACGAAACCAATCTAAATGTTTAAAACGTTACGAAACAAATTCATACGTTTCACCATTTTAGTGATTTAAGCCAAACGTTTATAAACATTGCGAAGCAAATCCATACGTTTCACCTTTTTAGCGACTTAAGCCAAACATTTACAAATATTACGAAACCAATTCAAACGTTTAACCTTTTTAGCGATTTAAGCAAAAATATTAAAACGTTACAAAACCAATCCGACCGTTTAAAACATTACGAAAAAAATCCAAACGTTTCTTCTTTTTAGCGATTTAGGCAAAACGTTTACAAACGTTAAGAAACACATCCAAACGTTTCATCTTTTTAGTGATTTAAGCCAAACGTTTACAAACGTTTCCCCTTATTATCCGATTTAAGCCATACGCTTACTAACGTTGCGAAACAAATCTGAACGTTTCACATTTTTGGCGATATAAGCACAATGTTTACAAACGTTACGAAACAAATCCAAACGTTTCACCTTTTTAGCGATTTAGGCCAAACATTGAAAATGTTGCTAACCAAATGCAAACATTTCACCATTTTGGCAATTTAAGCTAAACATTTAACACGTTAGAAAACAAATCCAAACGTTCAAAACGTACGAAACAAATCCAAACGTTTAAATTTTTTAGCGATTTAAGCCAAACGTTTAGAAACGTTAAGAAACAAAAATAAATGTTTCGCCTTTTGAGCGATGTATGCCAAACGTTTACTAACGTTACGAAACAAATCCAAACAATTCAAATTTTTAGCGATTTAAGCCAAACTTTTAAAAACGTTGCGAAACAAATCCAAACGTTCACCTTTTAGCGATTTAAGCCAAAAGTTCAAAACGTTACTAAACCAATCCAAACATTTACTAACGTTATGAAACAAAACCAAACGTTTAACCTTTATAGCGATTGAAACCAAATGTTTACAAAACCAAACGTTTAACTTTTTTAGCAATTTAAGCCAAACATTTACAAACGTTACGAAACAAATCCAACCATTTCACTTTTTTTACCGATTTAAGCCAAACGTTCCAAACATTTAAAATGTTACGAAACACATCCAAACGTTTCACCTTTTAAGTGATTTAAGCCAAACATTTACAAAGGTTAAGAAACAAATCCAAACGTTTAAAACGTTACAAAACCAATCCAAACGTTTAAAACGTTACAAAACGAATCCTAATGTTTCACCTTTTTAGCGATTTAAGCCGAACGTCTAAAACGTTATGAAACATATCCAAATGTTTAAAACGTTACGAAACGTTTAAAACGTTACAAAAAAAAATCCAAACTTTTTACCTTTTTAGCGATTTAAGCAAAACGTTTACAAACATAACGAAACAAATCCAAACGTTTCACCATGTTTCACCTTTTTAGCAATATAAGCCAAACGTTTACAAACGCTACGAAAAAAATACAAATGTTTCACTTTTTTAGCGATTTAGGCCAAATGTTTGCAAACGTTTCACCTTTTTAGCGATTTAAGCCAAACATTAAAATATTTACGAAACCATTCCAAACATTTAAAACATAACGAAAAGAATCAGAATATTTAAGACGTTATGAACCAATCCAAACGTTTCACATTTTTAGCGATTAAAGCCAAATTTTTACAAACGTTATGAAACAAATCCAAACGTCTCACCTTTTTAGCAATTTAAGCCAAACGTGTACAATACGAAACAAATACAAACGTTTCACCTTTTTAGCGAATTAAGCCAAACATTACGAAACAAATCCAAACGTTTCACTTTTTTAGCAATTTATGCCAAACGTTTACAAACGTTACAAAACAAAACCCAACGTTTCACCTTTTTAGCGATTTAAGCCAAACGTTTAAAATGTTACGAAACCAATCCAAACGGTTAAAACGTTACGAAACAAATCCAAACATTTCACCTTTTTAGCGATTGAAGCAAAATGTTTACAAGCGTTACGAAACAAATCCAAATGTTCACATTTTAGCGATTTAAGCCAAAACATTTAAAACATTACAAAACAAATCCAAACGTTGACAAATGTTACGAAACAAACCCAAACGTTTCACCTTTTTAGCGATTTAAGCCATATGTTTAAAACGTTACGAAACAAAACTAAATGTTTTACCTATTTCCCAATTTAAGCCAAACATATACAAACGTTACCAAACAAATCCAAACGTTTCACCTTTTAAGAGATTTAAGCAAAATGTGTACAAACATTACAAAAAAAACCAAACGTTTCACCTTTTTAGCGATTTAAGCCAAACATTTACAAACGTTACAAAAACAATCCAAACATTTAAAATGTTACGAAACAAATCCAAACGTTTCACGTTTCACCTTTTTAGCAATTTAAGCCAAACATTTAAAAAGTTACGAAACAAATCAAAACGTTTCACCTTTATAGCGATTTAAGTCAAACGTTTACTAACGCTAAGAAACAAAACCAAACATTTCAACTTTTTAAACGTTTCACTTTTTTAGAGATTTAAGCCAAACGTTTTCAAATGTTAAGAAACAAATCCAAACTTTTCCCATCTTAATCAATTTAAGACAAACATTTAAAACATTATGAAATTAATCCAAACATTTAAAACGTTACGAAACAAATCCAAACGTTTCACCTTTTTAGCGATTTAAGCCAAAACGTTTACAAACGTTGCGAAGCAAATCCAAACGTTTCACCTTTTTTGCGACTTAAGCCAAACGTTTAAAAATGTTTTGAAACCAATCAAAACGTTTAACCTTTTTAGCGATTTAAGCCAAATGTTTAAAATGTTACAAAACCAATCCGATCGTTTAAAATATTACAAAAAAATCCAAATGTTTCCCCTTTTTAGCGATTTAAGCCAAAACGTTTACAAAAGGTAAGAAACAAATCGGAACGTTTCATCTTTTTAGCGATTTAAGCCAAACGTTTACAAACGTTTCACCTTATTAAGTGATTTAAGCTATACATTTACAAACGTTACGAAATAAATCCAAATTTTTTTACATTTTTAGCGATATAAGCAAAACGTTTACAAACGTTACGAAACAAATCCAAACGTTTCACCTTTTTAGCGATTTAGGCCAAACATTTAAAATGTTGCGAAACAAATGCAAACATTTCACCTTTTTAGCGATTTACGATAAACGTTTAAAACGTTAGGAAACCAATCCAAACGTTTATTACGTACGAAACAAATTCAAACGTTTAGCAACGTTAAAAAACAAAAATGAATGTTTTTCCTTTTGAGCGATGTATTCCAAACGTTTATAAACGTTACGAAACGAATCCAAACGTTTCCAATTTTTAGCGATATAGGCCAAACTTTTACAAACGTTGCGAAACAAATCCAAGCGTTCACCTTTTAGCAATTTAAGCCAAAATTTTAAAACGTTATTAAACCAATCCAAACATTTACTAACGTTATGAAATAAAACCAAACATTTCACCTTTATAGCGATTGAAGCCAAACGTTTACAAAACCAAACGTTTAACCATTTTAGAAATTTAAGGCAAACGTTTACAAATGTTACGAAACAAATCCAAATGTTTCACATTTTTAGCGATTTAAGCCAAACGTTCCAAACATTTAAAATGTTACGAAACAAATCCAAAAGTTTCACCTTTTAATCGATTTAAGCCAAACATTTACAAAGGTTAAGAAACAAATCCAAACGTTTAAAATGTTACAAAGCCAATCGAAACGTTTAAAAGGTTACAAAACAAATCCTAATGTTTCACCTTTTTAGCGATTTAAGCCAAACGTTTAAAACGTTACGGAACATATCCAAATGTTTATAACATTACGAAACAAATACATACGTTTAAAACGTTACGAAAAAAATCCAAACGTTTTATATTTTTAGCGATTTAAGCAAAACGTTTACAAACATTATGAAAAAAATCCAAACGTTTCACCATGTTTCACACTTTCAGCAATTTAAGCCAAACGTTTACAAACGCTACGAAAAAAATACAAACGTTTCATCTTTTTAGCGATTTAAGCCAAATGTTTGCAAACGTTGACCTTTTTAGCGATATAAGGGAAACATTAAAAAGTTACGAAACCAATCAAAACGTTTAAAACATTACAAAAAAATCCAAACATTTAAGGCGTTACGAACCTATCCAAATGGTTCACATTTTTAGCAATTTAAGCCAAACATTTACAAACGTTGTGAAACAAATCCAAACGTTTCCCCTTTTTAGCAATTTAAGCAAAACGTGTACAATACGAAACAAATCCAAACGTTTCACCTTTATAGCGATTTAAGCCAAATGTTTAGAAACGTTATGACACAAATCCAAACGTTTCACTTTTTTAGCGATTTAAGCCAAACGTTTACAAACGTTACAAAACAAAACCAAACGTTTCACCTTTTTAGCGATTTAAGTCAAACGTTTAAAATGTTACGAAACCAATCCAAACGGTTAAAACGTTACAAAACAAATGCAAACATTTCACCTTTTTAGCGATTTAAGCCAAAAGTTTACAAGCGTTACGAAACAAATCCAAACGTTTCACATTTTAGCGATTTAAGACAAACATTTACATACGTTACAAAACAAATCCAAACGTTTCACCTTTTTTGCCATTTAAGCCAAACGTTTACAAACCTTAAGAAACAAATCCAAACGTTTCCCCTATTTCGCGATCTAAGCCGAACATTCAAAACGTTACGAAACCAATTCAAACGTTGAAAATGTGTCACGACCCATTTTCATGAATTGCGACCGGCGCTAGGGTATGGGTAATGTAGTACCAAAACCCGTAGCTAGCCTTTCAATTAAAGTACAAACACATAAACCTGCAGAAAAACCAATGCTCGGGGGCAACCGAGACTTCAGACTAAATCTAGCAGTTATAATTTTCAACATTTAAAATAACATGCTTTCCAATAATGGTATTAAATCGGTTTAACATAAATAATTCGGAATAATCATATAACATGTCAGAGCAATAAATAATCAGTCAGACCAATCTGACAACAACTAGAATAAATAAATACGTCAAGTTACTACTGCGGTATAAGAATAAAACAGTTTTACAGTTTATCAAAATAATAAAAACCTCCGAGAAAGTAAAGAACGAAGACCAGCGACTCTCTCAAATCACAACCCTGGAAAAATTGGGAAAACAACGGGGTCAGATATACTGAGATGAGTTTATACCACTATCTATATTTATTAACTGGAAGACCTTTAAAACCGTTTAAAACATTTAATAACGATATTACGAATAATAGTTGGAACCCTAATCCACAATTATAAATAATAAACATAATCCAATAGGCCTGGTCCCGAGAGCTGAGCTACACCGAGTTACCACTGACCACACTTTTACCATATCTAGAGTCCCGAGAGCTGTGCTACACCAAGTTAGTCTATTTGGTCCCGAGAGCTATGCTCACAGCGAGTTACCACATTTCCATAAATACCTTACCCAGATCATTACTAGTGCGCACGCAGTCCTAATGATGCCCATTAGATAGCATGTTCCAACTAAGAGCCATAATATAAAAATAGTTCGAAATATACGTACAGTATATATATTTAATATTAAAATACAATTTACTTAATAAAGCAGTAAATAGTAAGTACAAACTCACTGCTTGCTAATTCACGTGATAACCGGCAAGCAACTAATCCTGGTTCGCCTCTGAAGCACGAACAGTAGACGGGTCTAGACAAATAAAATAATTATTAAAACAGACCCTAACTCTAGAGAGTACTAGACACCACATAGGACTAGCACAAATACCACGTCCGAAATAAACAATCCAAAGTAACACAAAAATACACAATAGGTAATAAAGCACATTTGATACAAGTTTATTGAGTTCTCGCTTTAAAATCCAATTTACAACTATTATTTAAAAATCCTTAAATAATAATAAATTTTCAAATAGTGGGTTAGCCGAGTTACCAATAACTACCAAGCTAACCTCACTTGTCGGGTGACCCAAGTCTAACCCGACCCAAAACGTTTACCAAATATAAACCCGAGTTTATATTTATAAAATAATTCGATAAAATAATAATCCATTTTAAAAGAAGAACTCAATAACTTTAATTTCAAGTAACCCAAGTTACTACCCAAAAATCTAACCATTGTAAGTTTATTAAAGTTTAGGGACTAAACTGTACATTGGCCAATTAGGGGCTAAACTGTACTTTAGCCAATTAGGGATTAAACTGTACTTTAGCCAAATTTGATATTTAAAATCAAATTAATTACCTTTGTTTATAATTAAAACAAAGTATAAAGTTACTAACCCAAAAACTTACTTAAATAAGTTATAAAAATGTTTAGGGGTTAAATTGTAATTTAGCAAATTCATGCCAATTCGATATTCGAAATTAAATATAATTACATGAGTAATTATATTAGCTAAATTTATAAATAACTATCGTTTTTAACTTAATAATTATAAACCAAATATAAATTCAAAAGTTATTATTAAACAATTTCAATTGGTAATAACTAAAGGAAACCATTTGCTTTAGTCAAATTAATTTGATATTCATAATGGCTATTTAGCCATCATCTCCAAATTAAAACTGCAATTCACCCGCCCAACATTACACTTCCAAATCATAAAGTTGTTGTATCAAAATCATAACAAAACATAACAATCAAGTCAACCCAATTACCAAGCTCATGATTCTTAACAACTTAACTAACAAATTCATATCATCGAATCAAGAACAGAACCAACGATTCAACACAACAAGAAACATACTGACATCGATTAAGGATTAGAAACGATGAGGTAACACTCTAGACGGAAGCTTAAACTATTATCGTTTAATCATTCCGAAGAATTTATAACTATTAAAACAGCAACATCAAAGCCAAAGAGAAAGAAAGCATTCGGCATAATTGAATTCAATAAGAAACAGAACTAAGTTTGCGTACCAATGTGATGAAACGGTGGCGATTGAAACGAATATATGAAAAAATTCATTACATTTTTTAACAAGCTTATTTTGGTCTAATTTACTCAGTATATCATTATAAACATTATAAATGTCTAATGACATAGCTCTTTGTGTCTTACCATAGATCCTAGGCATAAAGAGTTTTTTAATGAGGTCTCTATCCATTAATTCTGCTATTCTTACATACTTATGTAGAATAAGTTTATCTTCCTTTATAGATGAATTCGCCCATTCTTTTAAGTATTGCAGAAGTTCATCTTTTAAAAACATATACAAATCTTGAATATCAGTATCTAAAGGAACTGAGGGAATCAGATTCGTTTTCATTGCAAGATCTTTATCAAGCATAAAATAACTCATTATCTGATAAGCACTCGCTGAGGCGTCTTGACTCAACGGGATCTTATGTAATGAAAGAATTATGTCCTTCTTATAAGAGAGTGAAAGATACTTGGATATGAACAATAATGGGGATTTAGCTTTCTCCTTTTTTATATACTCTATTAATCGAGTGTCAGAATCACCTATTTGCTCTACTGCATTTGACCACCATTTATTTGCACATTCTAATGTTTTAAATTTTTTAAACATAAACGCTGCAGAAGTTGTTAAAATATTCTCTGCTTGAGAATCGTAAGCACTTTCATCCATTTTACTTTTAGCTGAAAATTGTATCAAACATCTAGCTAGTGCACGTTCGTGAAAATGTAAAACCCCAGCCCGGTAGATTCTACCCCGGAAGTCAATGAAGGCTGGAAGATAAAATTGCAAACCGTCGTAGGCAGATGCCAGATTGATTATGAATGTTTCACTCCTAGCTTGCTGAATATTTTTATGTAAGGTATTCACTAACTTTTCACATAAAATAACATTCATCATAAGATCTTTATTTTGGTAATATAGATTCCTAAGTATGTCGGAGACTTCTTTTATATTCACATCAGTAAGGATTCGATTCATAAGAAAACCCTCCTTTTCTAATTTATCATGATTCTTTTGAATGAAATTCAAGACCTTTGTGTTTATCTCACAGGCTGAATTCTGAAGGAGATTTAAGACTTTACACATTTTACGGTGATTTTTTAAAATGACATGGAAGGAATCATGGTTCTTTGAAGTTAAGAAATAAAACTGATTTATAAATTCATTAGATAGCGTGTTTAAGTAACCTCCAACAAGATTTTTTAACAAACGAGACAGATTTTTTGGTTTTTTAATTATTACTTCCTTAGCTGCATTAATAGCTGCATCCTTAGCTTCCTCAGCTTCATCCTGATCTTCTTCTTCCCCAGCTTCTTCCTTAGTAGCATCCTTCACTTTTATTCTTAACAATTTCTTATTCCTTGCTTCTTTCTCTTTTTGGATTTCTTCCCATGTTTTTTCCTCCATGGTAAAGGAGGGCAAACCATTGGAAGATTCATTCTAATGGGTAGAAGATCAAGGTCATATTTGAATTCTATTTGGATATGTTGTCTTCCAAGACTTTTTGTTTTCTTTTCATATAAATACTCGAGAGTCTCATCCCTTTTAGGAGTATTTAAATCAATTATTTGTCGAGTAATCATGAATTCAAGCAAGCCGACGCCTAAAAGATAGGTAATCTTCTCTTCACTTTTATATGATATATTAAGATGCTCACCTTGACGTAATACTTCTGAATTCAGCTGATCGATCAGGGTTGCCATTCTAACAGACGAATATTCATTGTTTACGTTTTTAAACAATCGTGCTAGTACATGTATAATTATTGCTTCTAATGTGTATGTTCCTAATTCCTTTAGGAGATTTATATCTTTAGAACTCAGTTTCTTCCCCCTTTTACCTAGGATATAATTCTTTGCACTTTCTAAAGACGGATTGATTATGACATGCAATAAAGACATTGATGAATTTTTTAAGATTTCTTTCTCATCAAAATATGTGGTTAAATTTTCTATTTCTAATTGCAATTTTTCCAATTTTAATTTGTAGTTATAGCTTCCAACTGGATTTTCTTTTTTAAATTTGTCTAGAGTATCCATCACGGAATGGTGATATTTTACTTTTATTTTATTCTCTTCTTTCTCTTCTTTTTTATTCTTATCTATTTCAGCATAGAATTTATCCCAGAACTTAGATATAATTAACAATTTCATGTCTTCATCTAGTTTTTTAGATTGGTTTGAATCACTTATATCTAAGTAATTACAAGCTAATTTATATAGATTTTGTTCTTTATCTTTATCTTCATAAGAATGAGTATAAGTATCTGAATCTGAAGATGAATCTGAATCTGAATCAGGGTATCTTTCTCCTGTCTCTTTGACAACATCATCTTTCTTTTGAGAAGAAAAAGATCTATTCCACCTGAACCGAAGGAAAAACGTATTCCCAATTTTCATATTGTTAGGAATATCAATATACTTCTTCTGTCTTCTCTGACTACTGTTCAGACTACTGTTCAGAATGACGCTAGTCTTCCGTCTATTATGAAGGAAAGACCCCTGATGTAAACTTCTACGAAAACTTCGAATTAGACCTGTATTCATCACTTCTTTACTAGTTTGGGGACCAAAAATCATATAAACACTGTAACAACTTTCTCACGCGCTTGGACTTTATTTTGGATTTAATACTACTCGACCAATTCATCCCTTCGTTGCTTCCCCTCTGGGTATTTTTCTTTAGATCCTATAACCTCAAACCTCTGACTTACTCTAACTTTCTTATGGTGTGTGTGTGTGTATATGAACACCCTTTTGCCGATAAGCCTCCTGCAGTAAAGCACGGTATGTAGCGAAGTGGTATCCCATCTTCTTTGTTAACCCAAGGCACAGCGTATAAGGAATGTTCTAACTCGATAGCGTTGATTCTTTGATAACAAGTTTTAGAACTTCGATGATAACATGTTTTAGAACTTCGATGATAACAACTTTTGTTTTGAATTATATTATATCTATAAGGGGTGGATATGGGTATAGTTACTTTTTTCTCTGATATTTGATTTGCTTCTCTGATAACTAGTTTTTCACTTCGATGATAACAACTTTGGTGAAGCTGGCTTCTTTGTCTTGGTTACCGGTTGGGGTTTTGAAACCAGAGAAAGAAGGGGATTTACCCTATCCTAACTGCTCCTACTCTGAAAAGGACTAGCTGCGCTTTTTTTTCCGCATCAACAGAAAAAAGACTGACATATGTAACAGGAAAAGCAATGATTGAACTGATAGCTATGATTCACATCAAGAAAAAAAGTAATAAAAACAGTCAGATCTAGATCTTCTTAAAAGAAATCCCCTCGTCGCTATGCCCTTGCCAAATAGCTTGGCTTGATCTTTCCGAACTTAATAAAATAGGATTCCCGGGCGATTGAATATGACTCTCAATTCCTTCTTAAAAGGAAATGGGATCCTCTTCTTTATATTCTATTAAAGCACCAAAGGAAAGAAAGGGCACGTATTTTACTCGGGTACGAAACAAACTACGCTATTCCTCCTATCTCATAAGAGTGAAAACAAATCGAATACTGTTCCTAAACTATACCCATGAGTCATTCTTTCCCTAAAGAGATTGGATAAAAGTAAGACAGATAAGAATTATGTCTTACTATATGATTTAACGAAAAGAGGTTTATAGTAAGTGTGCCGCTAATTGGCATATCTCTTTGTTGTCGATTAGAGACCTTCCTTGCCTTCATACTGAACCTTGTCTTAGCTAGCTGTCGACGAGGTTCCTTTAGGAACAAATGGAACTCAAACTGAAAGTCCAACTGCCACTGGCAAGAAGGAAAGAAAAGAAAGAGTTATTCGTAATGACAAGGGGTTTTCTTTTTCAATTTTAAGAAGTATTGATCCTGGAGAGGTACGAAGGTACTTAGTGAAACTTACGAAGGTCTTTTTTATTTTCCTATCCTATTTCAAACAAAAGAAGCAAAGAAGGAAAATCTTCGTAAAGGCAGCAAGAGGTGTCGCCTTCGAATTGAGTAGTGAGTCTTCTTTCTACTCGACTTTTGTAATCGAAACTCTAATCGAAAGTAGACTTAAGCCTCACCCTTTATGTATGTGAATTTTCCGATTCTAGTTCTAAATACTGGACTGATCTTTCTTCGCTTCAAAGAGGGTCTATTTCTTTAGATAAAGATAGACAGGAACTAAGTAATAAGAACCAAAAAGCTTACTCCCATTTCTTTCTACTTTACTCTATCTATGAAGGCTATGAAGGAATTCATTCATAGAATGATTTTTGATTGCACTACTTGTTGAAAACAACCGTACGGGATAGACCCGGTGGAGGAGATTGTACCAAAGGAGCTTTCTTTCTATGATGCTGTTACTCCCCACAACCAGAGAATAAGAAAAGTTTTAGTTAAGAAAGTAGCTTTCCAGCCGTTGGGAGCTCTATGAATCCTGCATGCATTTCCATTCCGTACGCCTACAAGCCGTTTAGAGTCTTGAGGTAAGCCTCCCCTTTTAAGGAAAATGATAGGAAAACCTGTGCTTCGAAGGTGATAACCAGAAGTCGCAGAGTCGGTTTTCGCTGATCCGCTGTTATATCTAGCCTTTTTCGGAGGATATATTCTATTAAGAATTAAGACCCAAAGAGTCGTTGGCCGAACAGGAAGAGGATTTTTAGTTACCTACACATGCTTAGGGGGAAGATTTGAGATGGGTTTGAATTGCACAAGGAATCGATTGAAGACTGAGCGAGTAGCAAAGCAGTTGCAAGCAAGTAGGAGTCCCAAACTTAGACTAACATAGTAACTGCTATTAATATTAACTCACCCCTTTGGAACTCAATTCCTTAATTGTACTATTCAACAAAGTTCCCGAGGCTTATCCGAAGGAAAAAACGGTTCCTCATCCCTCTCCAATCCTCTCCAAACCGGTCCGATCTGGATCTCTCAAATCTCTCCTCTCCTTTCAGTCGAGCTCCATTCCATCGACCCGAGTGGCTACGCTCCTACTCGTAGTTAGAAATCGGATGCTGCCCTCTTAAAGAGGAGGATTAGCCTGCAGCCTATTCTTTCAAAGCGGATTCTATACTAGCAGATTATGTAACACCGTCTATTGCAACAAGACCATCAACCGCGGATACGACAAGGGTAGCACCGCTTACTTAAGTACCGGAATCACTAGCAATGGCTATTCAAGCACTGGCTAAGAACTCACCAGATGGAGGAACGGAAGAAGTGAAGGCATATCTTCAAAGTCCCACAGCTTATATAAGACATCTTCTTGTTAGAGGAAGGGGCTGCAAGCGGTGACTCGACTGAAAGGAGCGCAGCGAAACGGGATTCCTTATAGAACGATTACCTGATAACTCCTCTATGTAACCATCAGGGTCAAAGTCCCAAGAGGCCGAGCCACTCTTTGTTTAAACTCCTCAGCTCTTCGCTGCACTCCACTTTATGAACAACCCTTGGGGGAAGCCCTTTCAGTGAGGTAAAGAAGAAGATGGGCAAGCGATTCTCCTACAATTGCATTGATCAGTTGGATGAGAGTGAGATAAGCAAGGAAGCCGTATTCCTCCATACTTGACTTGTGCTGCCCGGGGGAGGAGGTGGAAGACGGACCGAGACGGATCCTGGTGGTCAAAACCTCTTTTTCCTGTAGAGGAGAAAGAGAAAGGACGGACAATCGGCGAGAAAGTAAGTTCATCGATCATTTCTCTTACACAGCATCCCCTACAATCAAGCTCCTATCCATCTGATTCGGTCTCTATACGTATCCCTCTTTTCGTGCTATATTCTAGTAAGGATCTCATGGTTGCTAGTTTCAAGTCTCGGGTGAAAGTTTCTGGTTTGCTTACTTCTTATTTAGGAGTTCCTTGCTTTTAGCTTTCTCCCTTGGCATTACTCAAATCACAACTAGACAGTGCACGGGGCACAACCCTTAAAACCTAATAAATAAATTACCTTGTGGTACCTTCTTTCACTACCCCTCACTTCAATAGTTCCCCGAGGGATATCAATAAAAGGTATCAGGGATATGGCTTATTATTGAATGTGTTCAACAAACTCCTTCACGTCGAAAACATCTCTTTAAAATCGGTTACTTGCTTCACCGGCAAAGCTGCTAATCTTCATATACTGGAGTGTGGTGGTATAAGAGTTCTGTTCCTTGCCTACTCTTGCACACAAAGAAGAAGCACTGGCTGAAAGTGGTACATTCACTCCTTTTCACTCTTAGCATAACCCCTTGAAAGAGTTCCCGCACTGAGGGATGGGAGAGATGGTCTCTCTGTTCCATCAAAAGTGGCTACTAGAAGGGAGATCCGTTCTGCAACAATTGGTCGGAATCCAATCCTTACAGCTAAGGCTTACTCCTTTCTATACCTATAAAAAAGTCTATCAATGCTATAAAGGCTACTACCGCTACTAATACTAAAGCTATTGAAATTAGAGCACTATTTCTGCAAGAGTCTCTTTGCTCCTATTCCTATTATTCCTACTCCAAATAAAGAGGATCTTGATAGAAAGTGGTGCAGGATTTAATATTTGTACATTGAGTACAGCCAGGCAATTTCATTTTGACCCTTCCTCCTTTGCTCCTCACTACAGTTGTTCATGCATAAAACGCCGATAGCATTCCTCTGTGCTATAGTTTCAAAAAAGTCGATAGGGAACTTTTTTAAGGGTAGTTAAATAACTAGGAGTATAGCATGTAAATTATAGTAAGCTATTTCATTGTACATTGCTGTATAGGGTTACTTCCATATATAAAGAGATTTTGATTATATTGAGGAGGGTTTTGAATCCATTTCATATAGTAAGACTACGCTCCTGCTAGTGGTTGACGAAAGCTTTCCCTACTCTAGATAGTTTAGGAATCCTAGAGAATAGTGTGAGTTTAGGAAAGACGAAGACCTTCTTATTCTATATAAAAGTGAAGAGAATTACTAGAGAATAAGAAGACTATAATAGTCATTATAACGAGGAAGCCTGTGGGCTGTAAGCCTAGAAGATTAAGCCCAGCCTGGGGAATAGAATGATAAGAAGCGCGTATGTCTTTCCTCGCTGGGATAAGAGAGCCTCTAGCTCGAGGGAGTCTCCCTTTTGTGGATTCTTTCCCAGTTCTCTCTTTGATATCTTAATCTCTTATCGGGATGGCATAGATAGCAACCAAGGATGAGCAGTGAGAGCGGATGAGGATAGGGAATCTCCGAAGGAGAAGAGGAAAAAGGCTTTCTTAGTCTCCCTTCTCAGCTGCAGGGGAAAAGGGTCCGAAGGCGCGGAACACTTTTTATATGTTTGTTATCTCATCTATATCCTAAGATATGATTGTAGCAATGCTGCGGCTAAGTCTGGGCTGAGGGGACAAAGATGCTTGACCTGTAGGTGGTAAAGTTAGGGATAACCACTTCCTAGGGTAATAAGGCAGTGATTAGATTATAGGTAAGTGTTTCAAAGCTGTGGTTATAGAGAAGTCTAAGTAAGTGCTTCCATTCGAATCAGTCTATTTAGTGAATTGTCTATGCCTACTACTGATCTAAGAGCAGCTTCCATCATAGGTTTTATTATCGTATAATAAGAAGAATTCAATGAGATTGGATAGTCACTGAAGGAAGGATAACTTACTATCCATTCTTCCTAATCTTTTCATATTTGACTCCTCTTGGACATAAGAGTGAAACAGTCTACAGGTATAAGAGCACCGTCTATTGCTAAGACTTGTTATTCAAGAGCGCATACAGGGCTACGAGTGAATGCCTAGCTTTGTCCTATCATATGAAATATACGGAACCGGTTGAAGGTGCTCTCTTCTCTACTCCTAGACATAGGATAGAGGCTCACTCTGAATCCAAAGTATCCTCTGCATCTTCTGTCTTGTCTCTTGGTTTCAGGGAGTCTGTGAGTAAGAGTTCTCCCCCGAAAAGTGGCTTTCTAGGAGGGAAGTGGGCTTCATTCAATGGAATGCTTTGTTGGTTCAGCTCAAGGGGTCAGGTTTTTCGGTTTAGTGTGGAGGGGGGCGCTCTTTGTTGACCTTTCAGGGGACATGTTAGAATGTGAAGCTGGCAATACGTGCTTGAGTCGATGATCAATCCGCCGTTCCATCCTTCTATAGATGGTGATCAGACTTGTTAAGATCTAGAATCATCTGTGAATCCCCACTTTGATTGACCTTGACCGGTCATTGCTGGAAAAGAGGGCCCTAGCCTCGTCGGCCCTCCAATTCTCAACCCCGACCTACACAAGTGGTTTTAGAACCCACATTTTTAAAATTTCTGTTAGGTTCTTAGTAGCAGTCAGTCGGCGACCTTTTTTTCTTTTACTTCACATAGCTTTTCGTCTCCTTGATAGCTGGAAGTTCTCCAAAAGTATGAAAAGCTGGAGGACTTTGTACCATCCATTCCAGTGTGGTTGAATTCTGTTCAACAGCCCAAGGACTTGGAGCACATCTTTTGTTATTTCCACTGCTTGAAGTGATTGTTACGACCACGAAGAAACGACGAATCCCAACTACGGATATATAAGAGCCAAAACTGCTAAGGGCATTCCATCCAGCGTAAGCATCTGGATAATCTGGAATGCGACGTGGCATACCCGAAAGCCCTAAGAAATGCATGGGAAAGAAGGTCAGATTAACCCCGAAAAAAGTGATCCAAAAATGGATTTGACCTAAAGTTTCAGGGTATGTCCGACCAAAGATTTTACCCACCCAATAGTGAAATCCTGCAAATAAAGCAAAAACGGCTCCCATAGAAAGTACATAATGGAAATGTGCAACCACATAATAAGTATCATGTAGAGCAATGTCTAGCCCAGAATTTGCCGGGACTATTCCAGTGAGTCCTCCTATGGTGAAGAAAAAGATGAACCCTAAAGCAAATAACATGGGTGTTTTGTATTGTATCGAACCCCCCCACATGGTAGTGATCCAACTAAAGATTTTGATTCCAGTAGGGACAGCTATGATCATGGTAGCTGCGGTGAAGTAGGCACGGGTATCAACGTCTAAGCCCACAGTAAACATATGATGAGCCCAAACAAGAAATCCAAGAACACCTATACTGATCATGGCATAAACCATGCCTAGATACCCGAAAACCGGTTTTCCCGAAAAAGTCGAAACGATATGACTTATGATACCGGATCCAGGCAAAATTAGGATGTAAACTTCAGGGTGCTTCTCTCTTCTACTAATATAAGCGGATGAATAGAAGAAAGGTGGACTATATCATCAACTTATTCCATTTGTCTAGGAAAGCTAGCCATGCTTTATGGTGAATACTGTCAGGTTTAAATGCTTTGAGATCGTAAAGACTGTAATATTCCTCAATAAGGAAGAATCGTCGTGATTTATGACTTCGGAAAGTACTTGATTTAAAGTAATCTAGCATCATGATAACATCTTTTCGACTTTGTACAGACCATTGATAGTAACCATTTTGACTACTATCAAAGTAGATATTTCCTCCAAATACTACCTTATAAGACTCTACATCTTGTAGAAGTTTATTAGTTACTCGAATACTTAGTTGAGGTAGTCGATTCTTCATAGCGATACCAATGGTACCATCAGCATCAAAGAATCCTGCAAACCAATTTGATTGAGCATCTAGTGTAATAGGTAGAATTACAGGGATATCCAGTACTTGACAGACACGATGTAGTTGAAGGAGTCGTGCTGAATGTCGAATATGACCATTAATACAATTCATTAGTTTAATCATACCAAGTTGATTATGTAGTCGATAACGATAAGCTTTAGCACCTGATCGCATTTTAATACTTCCACCAAGCATATGTTGGATATATCGTAGTAGTGATAGATCTTCAAGTCCCATAGTAATTTCAAGAGAAGTCTTTCCTTGTTTACTAACTTGAATACTTCCATCACCATCGATAATTCCAGCTAGCCACTCACAGAAGGATTTAGGATAAGTTGTTGCGCATGTAGTCTCTGAGGTTCCTACTAGACTGCTTTTATGTCGTTGGTTACCTGCTGATTGTGTCTTAGATACTCCATTTTGACTACATCGGGGTTTTACTAGAAAACCACTTATGAACATAGTAGGAGTACCATTAAGCAGACAGTCCCAGCATATAGCGCAATGCGTATTCAGATTTTCATCTGAAAAGGGCCATTTAAAACCGAAGAACCAAAAGAGATGCTGGTATAATATGGGGTCTCCCCCTCCAGCGGTATCAAAAAAGGTTGTATTAAAGTTTCGATCGGTTAATAACATGGTAATTGCCCCTGCCAGTACCGGAAGTGATAATAAAAGTGGGAATGCTGTCACTAGAACGGACCACACAAATAGGGGTGATCTATGCATAGTCATTCCAGGTCCACGCATGTTGGAGATAGTTGTTATAAAATTGATAGAACCTAAAATGGATGAAACACCAGATAGATGAAGACTAGAAATTGCTGAATCAACTGCTCCTCCAGAATGGCTGGTAATACCACTTAAGGGCGGATAGACCGTCCACCCAGTGCCGCTACCCACTTCCACTAAGGCTGAGCTTAATAGGAGTAAGAGACTTGGTGGCAACAACCAGAATGAAATATTATTTAATCGTGGAAATGCCATGTCAGGTGCACCTATCAGAATCGGAACAGACCAATTACCAGATCCACCTATCATCGCCGGCATAACCATAAAAAAGATCATTAAAAAAGCGTGAGCCGTTATTAAAACATTATAAAGTTGATGATTCCCACCAAGAATTTGATCGTCGGGTCGTGCTAATTCCATACGAATCAGTACTGAGAAGCATGTGCCCATCACTCCAGCAATGACACCGAAGATGAAATATAGAGTCCCTATATCCTTGTGGTTAGTGGAAAACAGCCATCGGACCAGATTTTTCGTAAAATTGAGATTATTTCGTTTCCTTCCTTATCAGAGAGGGGCCCGGGGGCTTCTTTATTGAAAAAGAGGGAGTGATGGAGGAAGGAAGAATGGAAAAGGGGGGTCCGGAAAGCCCTCACTTTATTGATGATTTGGATCCCCCTTTCCTCTCACCCCCCCCCGTTCTGGTTCAGGAAAGGGTCAACGCAAGATCTTACTTCAAAGCAATCTCTGGAGTTTTCCCTTATCCGAACGGGTCTTGCAAGAAAATAGGATTTCATATTGAGCTCCAAATATACGCTATTGGGATAGGACGGCTCCTACTAGCTCTCCCCCCTAAGAACCGCACATGCGAGTTCCCCCGCATACGGCTCAAGTGGCGAAGGCCCTTTCCTTCGCGCTTGGTAAGCGCTTCGCTGTAGCCAAGCTTACTGCTAGCCTATCGGCTAGAGCCAAGCTTCGACCGCGACTGCTCGTCGCTTCTGGCCGCCTTATTCCGTCACCCGGTCAGCACCGGAAAAAATCTCTTTCTTCCTCGCGGCCGGGCCGGCTTGGAAGCAAGATATATGTCGCCTATCTCACCCCCTTTCTCTAATAAGAAGGTAAGCTTCCAAAGCTCCAACCTTAGGCTGGGTGAGCCTTCGCTTTTTGGATCATCTTCTGCCCAATGCGGTACCCTCCCGTTTTTTGGTTCCCATTGTGTTTACCTTGTTTACAGGTCGACCCAATGGCAGCAAGAAAAGGCGATCTTGTGATATACTCCGGTGACTCTTTCCTACCGAGGAACGCAAACTCCCATCGTGTCCCAGATCACATTCCGTGTATCGAAAAGGGAAGCCTACTCATCCATCAGCTTTTCTCGTAGATCGGTGTGGTTTTACAAAGCGTCTAAGCACAGTTCACTCGCGTTGATCAATCAAGAGCTTTGCCGCCACTCCTTAAGGTTACTTGTTGTATCATACACTTCTTGCATTCTTTCCCACGCTTCATACCCCCCTCTTTCTTCTTAAGGTAAGGTAAAGGGCCAGACATGGTGGGGTAGGAGCATCCTGTCGGCAATCTTTTTGGCTTGACCAAGAAGTCTTATGTCCTCCGAGTCGCACGGCGTTTTAACCGAAAGAACTTCTTGCGCAATTCATGCGTTTCTGTTTTTATGACCTCTTAATTTCCATTTCAAATTGTTCTCTGGACTTTTTCTCAATATGAGGTGATCGTAACACAGTATATAAGACTCGTGATTCAGGCAATCCAATCTTCCGTGTGTAAGGTGGAAGCCCCAAAAAAAGGTTTTCCAAAAATGGGTGATCAAAAGATCGAATCACTATGCCTATCTTGGTGGTCTTTCTTTTAAGCTGACTCCTCTTCCTGTTCTATTAATCAGAAGCATCCAGCAGCGCCACGCCAGGACCCAGACGGGGCTTCTGCGACACCCCCTTGCTACTAGATGCGCAACTGCACATCCTTCAGCCCTAGTGACACAGACAAAATCCCCATTTCAAAAGCCTGGGATCCTGTCCCTTGGACGACTTTAGTAATGGGAGAATGGCAACCGAGCCCTGCAGTGGTAGAACCCGGTTCACCAGGCGTACTACTTTCCAACCTTCTGTGGACCTTGCCTCTTTCTCTTATTATATGATATGCAATTTCCGTACCCTTTGAAAGAGGTCAATATCCATAGTATGAGGTTCAACCATTTGCTGAGCCCCGCGTAACCTCTCCTTTCAGTCGAGCGTATTCTATAACCTCTCTCTGCTGTTTCGCCTCCCGCTTGCTCGAGGATCTCAGGTAGTATCCCCGAAGCTAGAGCGCATCCTAAATATAGGCATGGGAGAAGCATGTTTCCCGCCCCCCATGAGTGGTCAATTGCTCGACCCCCTGCTTCGCGAGCTGCCACCTCTCAATTCCCAGTCTACCTTTTTTCTCAACAAGAACACCCTTCCCTCCTCTTTCAGGTGACTTCAGAAGTCTTCTGTCTAGCTTCGCTAACCTTTTATGCTGTGACAACAAGATTTCATTATGTAGCTTCTCCGTTCCCAGGAGCTTGAAGTAAGTCCTCGGGGATGTTGCTTTTATAATCCCAGCTCTTGCAAACGTACTTGTACTGGGATATTCTAAAGGCTGTATTGACTTTACACCACCTACAAGCTTCGGAAGGTGGAGATTGCTTTTAGGAAGTGTCAAAGATGTCACGATCTTCTTGCTTGGGGTTGGGACTTTACACTCGGGGCTTTTGCGGCTACTGTCGGGGTTTTGGGTTTGACCTATGTTTGCTTTAACGACCATTTTTAGTTGGTTAGCTATTTGCTTTATCATTTGGATATTAGGTTGTATCCCGTCTCTCTCTTTGAGAGACTCGACACTCGTGTTTTTCGTTCAAACCATGCGGAAAGATTTTGTTGTCTGCTAAGCGAAAATAAATGGGATCGGATGAATTGGGGAAGTCAGAGTTGGGATCTGACATCGTTCTATTCCCTTCATTTTTCTTTATCTTTTAGAAGGTTCCCACCCTCTCCCTCTGGGTATGTCCTTCTCCTCCGGCGCACTATGCTATCCTTTTCTACGTCATTCTTTCCGCTTTTTGGGGGAGGTCGGTCTCCCAACTCTTTGCACTAAGTTCCTTCTCTTACTCACCCCCGGCACACTTGTTATATCTCCTTCCTAACTCAAGCTCGCCTGACTTCCAAAAAAGAACCTATTCGTTATAAGAAAGAGAAAGATCGCCGCGCTTACGCCTTTTCCTATTTCCCCAGGCACCAAGACTGCTTATTCTGCATCGGTGCCAAAGCACCCCTTTTTTTTCGCCTATTTTGACTGATATAGATAAGTTAATGTCTCATCGCAGCTCTAGTTCCATTTTGACTCTGAGAATGGCCCAGCAGATCTCACGAATTCAATTACATGAGATGCTATATATGCAACTATATATGCAATATGAATAATAAATAAGATTCGGAAATCGAAGTTACCATATTAACCGGGGAGGCGGGTCTCCCTTTCTGTCGAAGTTTTGGTTCCTCAAACAACAGGATTCGCTGGTAGCTGAATTATAAAAAAAGGCTAACGAAGGGATATACAGAAAGTAAAGCTTGCAGAACTTCCATAACGAAGCCCCGACCTTACGCATCACAGCTTACGGATTCCCTATTTGTGATTTATAGAAGTTGTTGCGAGAAAGTGCTAGTTGTCAGCCAGCTCCTTTCATTCCGTCTCCTTAGCATTTGTTGATGAGCCAGAAGAGGACTCCACTATTCCACCAGGATCACGTCTCACCCTCTGTCTAGCTCTATCAGGACCGGCCCGTAGCCAATCACCGTACTGATATGATACTCCGCTTACTCCCCATCTTCCTTCGCACGAAGCAGTAACGCACAATCCTTTTCATTGTGACCAAGCTTGCCGCAGAAATAGCAGAAACAAGGTAAACGTTCATATTTGAAACGAACCCAAACAGGATGAAGACCAGAGAAAGAAATCCTCATCGCTCTCCGTAACGGCTTTTACAAAAAAACCCGAATAAGCAGGAACCGTCCCCATCCAAATGCACCTTCGTCAATATAAATCTCCTCGCTTTTGTTCAATTATAAAAAAATAACCACTTTGATGGAGATTTGTAGCATCATTCAAGTAAATACAGATTGAGATCGTAGAAACATGAGCTTGTAATATAGCTACATCTAATTCCAGACCGGTTAATGCAAGAACTATAAATAAAGGACCAGGATCCCCTATGAAATATAAAAGATCATTCATACATATCATAGTCCAAGCGAACCCACTTAAAATCTTTACTGAACTATGACCGGCCATCATATTAGCAAATAAACGTATTCCTGAGCTTAATGCGTGAAAACAATGAGGGATTAGCTCAAGGAGTACTAAAAAGGGTGCTAACGGCAGTGGAACTCCTGCGGGTAATGAGAAGCTTAAAAAATGAAGCCCATTTTTTTGAAATCCCACTATAGTAATGCCAATAAAAATAGAAAATGAGAGACCCAAAGTAATGAGAAAATGACTTGTAACTGTGAAGCTATAAGGTATCATACCCTGGGGATTACGAAATAACGAAAAAGTAAAAGTGACCGAGATGCGAGGGAAAAACTTTTGTTTAACATTTCCGGAAAGACCCCCTATTTGTTCGTTTACCGGGTTCGGCACGAAATCATAAATAAGCTCTACCAAGGATTGCCAAGCATTTGGTACTGAGTTTCCTCCTCCCTTTTTAGTAACAAAATGAACCAGAAGTAGGACCAAACTTAGAGTTAGTAGCATAAACAAAGATGGATTTGTGAATGAGAAATACAAGTTTCCTATATTCATAGGAATCAATGGGAGAATGGCAAATTGCTCTAGTGGGCTGTTGGGCGTAATCGTAAGAAACACTTTTCATTTCTTCCCTGTAGTTCTGCTTCTTGCTCTAAAAATTTAGAAAGACTTGTCGGAAATCACCGGTTGGGTTGGTCCAACCAAGAAAAACATGGGAGTCTTTGGGCATCAGATTCCTTTTCTTCTCTTACGATCTTTCTAGTTGGATGAAAAGAGCGCTCCTAAATGAAGCCTTTTCTCTTGAGAAGGTGAAACGTCGGGAAGAGTCACTTCTTGCCTCAGTCAAGGAGAGGGGGATAGCCAGTCCGTCATCCGAGATGTAGCGTATTAATCTCGGGGAGAGATGGGGGATGCCAGGATAGAGCGGCAAGATAAGGCTGGACCAGAGGGCTGGCCTGGAAGAAGGAGAGGTTCACAGGGGGTAGGCCAGAGCCCGTAAGGAAGTTCGGAGTAGGCCGATTCATGTTAGCAATCCCTTACTTAAGAAAATACGTAAAGATCAATTCAACCACACACCCCCCGGATTTTTTGACTAGTCCCGCTATTCCACCACTAAGAGAGCGTTTAAGAGGCAACAGCTCGCCGAACCTAAAGGCCAGAAGCATATTGCACGTGAATCAATAGACGAAGTAGATAGACCAGAATCGGATGTGTGAGTTCCAAAAGAGGATTTTTCCACTTCTTTTTAAAAACGAAAGAGCTCTTTTTTATGCAATAGGTCAGTTAAGAGTTCATTCTTTTACTTCTAGTATGAGTGTGCCAAGCCAGGCAAGCAAGCCAAGCAAGGAAGGCAGTTCGTGGCAAGTCAGGTATTTGACTTTATTTAATAAAAAAAATTTATATTATATAAAAAATATACTTAGGAACTTCGCGTCATTTCACTCCATCTAACCAAAGACCTTCATTCATATCTAAGCGAGAAAAGGATTGTCTTTTTATGTGCATCCCCGGAAAGGCCTTTCTTAACTTATCCTTCGCGGTCTATCTCGAAGCGTCTATAGTTATCTGATGGTTATTCAATCTAGAATCTCATTGAAGTGTTTACACCCTCCAGGTATGATAATAGACCGATTAGCTGCAGGCTGGTCACAACCCACAGCTTGTACCAAGGAGTCTGCACCGGAGAAACCACCAAGCAAGTAACCTCCATTAATTGAAAGTGAGGTTGACTCAAGTCTAGGTAACCTAAAATCAACACCCTTCACGGCCACCATGTCATAAATCTTCCATAAAAGACCGAAGCCAATTTTTATCCTTCTTAACAATCTTCCATGAAGAATTTACTTCAGGAACAGAGAAGAACTGCTCGATGCCAACATCTGGAGACAAGGCGGTAGTATAGTACCAATAACAGTACCTTAGCCAGCTCTTCATCCATGCTCGGAGAGAAGACCACTCAAGAAAATCTTTCATTCCAGTCTGAACAAACAGTTCATCAGGAATGAGTTTTGGTCTCATTCCCTTGCGAAGATGATCCATTCCGCGCAAGTATGGATGAAGAGGTCTTCCCCTTATAAGCCAAAGCTCAAAAGGAAGAAGGCTCTTATCCCACATAGCCCGAACCTTCTCATTGTGAAGAGAACGGGTGTGATTGAGTCTACTAAGAGTACTCAATCCGGCACGGCACCTCCTATCCTACAAAGGGGTGAAACCCTAATGACAGTATATGTTATGTGGACTGCAAACAGACCACAAGGGGGATTTGAATTAAAAAGATTCTTGATTGATAAATTACTAACATCCTTACTCAATCTCCAGACTCGAAACCTCTTAGCAAACTCTACTGAACTAGTAGTAGATATGAGGGACTTTTGATAACTAATTGAGACCCCCAACCTACTTAAGTTAAGGCTGAAGAATAAGACTGAGCTACGGCCTCATCGGCAATGAAAATAACATCACCGAGTACCGCGTACCTATGAAAAAGCTCTCCAGGTCGGACTTGTTTTGTTCTGCCGCCCACCAATTAAATGGTGACAGAGGGCAAACAGAGGCCAGGAGGCGTGGTATCCTAAAGGTTGTCCATCCACGAAACATATTTGATTATCCGTTTCACGAAAGGAATATCAAATATGTTCCAGGCAAGCGCAGAATTAACTATACTTGAGGCGAACGACCTATCGAACAATAAAAAACAAAAGGCCACCCATCGGTAGCCGACTTTTAGTCGTAGCAATATGTCACCTGATTGCCAACTAGTCAATCTAATGGTTTAAGTTGATCGAAGGTACCATCGACTGGTAATCTTTGAAGAACTTTAGCAAGCCAATCATGAACTTGCCACAATAACCGTTGATTGACATAGTTACCTATTGCAAAGGCCCTACAGCGTCTATAGTTAGAATCCCTCCCTATATTGTAATGAACTCCTCCGTTTTCATGCATTTCCTTCGCGATTACAATAGATCTACAAGTGAAGCACTTTGCCACTCTCTGTAAAAGCCTTTTTTTTCCTATCTATTTCTTTTTATCTCTGCGTGACTTAACGTGACTAAGATGTACTTTCTGATTGATTCCTGCTCAACAACCCCCCTAACAGCTTATGAATGTGCAGTGGAATCCCGTTCGTCTTCTTCCTCAAATATCTTACTTTTCCTTTATCTGATTGCAAGCTATTGATCAGATTTACTGTGCGCGGATATCTTTACTAATGATTCAAACTCCCCCCGGAACACCTTCTTTAAGAGTGAAGGCCCTAAAGTCGGAAATCACTCTCTGTCCAAAGTTAGGAGCTTTTTTACCTCTAAAGGTGCGAAGCGATGAAACTTATCCCAATAGACAAGCCATAATAGGAATAACAGGCAATCGGGGATCGCACAATACCGGATAAATTTCGCATCATAACGGGTATGAGCTATTTACTTTATTGAATATTTCTATCAATTCTAGGGTCGATGGAATTGAGCTCGAACGAAAGCAGCTCTTCCACTCATCTCATTAGAAAGAAAACCTCTTCCCTGCAAGGAGACAGATGCCTTATCATCCCTATACCCTATATTCTACCAGAGAACTAGGGTTATGCCTTCAATGTCGGTCTTACAAGTGATAGAAATACCTTAGCTAATTTCCACTATTAATGGGCAATCAGTTGATGCACTCTACACTCTAACTTTCTTTAATTTTGTTAGATTGCTTTGGATGCTTCCTGCTTTCAGTAAAGTAAGCACTATGATTCTAAAAGAAGAAAGCACTACATCCTTCTTACCTAATACTACTCTCCGATTTAGCATACTATTCTTCGACAATAACATAATATTGACTGAGAATTGTGTATATAAAGAAAGAAGGACTTGCTTGCTACTATCATCGTATTATAAGACAAACTGGGTTGCAATGGTAGCTATGCTTAGCGGTGACATACTTTTTCGTTTTTCAACTTAATCTCATCCCAAACAGTTGTGACGGAACACGCCACTTAATTTCAAACGCCAAAAAAGGGCGTAAAACAAGACTTCAGTCCCATTCACCATAAAAGAGTGATAAAAAGTGGGCAGAGCAATGATCGTAAATGAAAAATGAAAGCATTTTTCGCGTGGTTATTTCGTAGGCCGACGAACAGGCAAATTGAGACTGTCGATACAGCCCGTATGAATTATTTCGATGGGTTAGAAAGGCTCAAACCGGATCCAGGCGATAGCCATGAGCTCTTGCTTAACAAGGCTTCTCGCTTGATTGATCATTACTTTCAGTTACATAACTTATCCCTTCCTCCATCACACACCAGTTTGGACGTAGCTCGCCACCTGGAGAGCTAAAATACGGCAACTCCAGCGGGCCTGGGTGCTGACCCCGCGCTCAATCTTCTTTTAGAATTACATAATCCTGCCAGTGAGCTCTACATAGAAGCAACCAGACTCCTGCTGTCATGGTTCTAAGGCTCTCTGGTTGGATGGTTGCACGTGTTTATGTCTTTTTTCGGTATGCCGCTCCGGGAGCAAGGAGTTCCGCGCACGAGCGGAGCGAAAACAAAGCAGGGGGAATTCTTCGTTGGGGGAAAAAAAATCCTTTTATTGCGTATTGAATTTAGATCCATGTCTTTCTTGTTCCACTAGCTAGGACCAAATTCTCACATGTCCGTTTCGTTATTACAACCTTCTTTTTTGATGTCAAACACCAGAAGTTATGCGCAAATTTTTATTGGATTTCGGCTGTTCTTAACAGCGATGGCTATTCATTTAAGTCTTCGGGTAGCACCACTAGATCTTCAACAAGGTGGAAATTCTCGTATTCCGTATGTACATGTTCATGCGGCTCAGATGAGTATTCTTGTTTATATCGCTACGGCTATCAACACTTTCTTTTTCCTATTAACAAAACATCCCCTTTTTCTTCGCTCTTCCGGAACCGGTACAGAAATGGGTGCTTTTTTTACGTTGTTTACCTTAGTTACTGGGGGGTTTCGGGGAAGACCTATGTGGGGAACCTTTTGGGTGTGGGATGCTCGTTTAACCTCTGTATTCATTTCGTTCCTTATTTACCTGGGTGCACTGCGTTTTCAAAAGCTTCCTGTCGAACCGGCTTCTATTTCAATCCGTGCTGGACCGATCGATATACTAATAATCAAGTCTTCAGTCAACTGGTGGAATACATCGCATCAACCTGCGAGCATTAGCCGATCTGGTACATCAATACATGTTCCTATGCCCATTCCAATCTTGTCTAACTTTGCTAACTCCCCCTTCTCAACCCGTATCTTGTTTGTTCTGGAAACACGTCTTCCTATTCCATCTTTTCTTGAATCTCCTTTAACGGAAGAAATAGAAGCTCGAGAAGCAATACCAAAACCTAGTCCACTCGCTGAGTCTCTTTGCGTCCATGGCTGAATGGTTAAAGCGCCCAACCTAAAAAAGGGGGAAATTCGTAGGTTCGATTCCTGCTGGATGCACTTGGAACGTTCAGTTCAATCGCTGCTCACGGAATTTATACATATAGCTCGCCATTATAGCTTATGGGGCACTTCACTCGCTAGGGAAAGAAAAGGGATAGCTGATTGAAAATCCCACTTAGAGATCGCAACTATAGTCAGAGTAGGAGTTCCCATCCATCATCTCCGTCGAGGTCTCATTTTACCTGAAAATGATGGTTGATCCGTCGGATTGAAACCTCCATTAGATTCGGCAACTAAGGACGAGATTACCATAGGCTTTTATGTCCCGAATGTTCTCTTTAATAAGGTCGCCTTGACCGGGCTCTTCACCGTATAACCTTTACCTGAAAAACTGGAGCACAGCTATACTTTCATCGCTTTCATTAGAACCAGAGTCATAGGGGCACTTTTTTGTTTTGCCTTCCTTAAGTCCAGGGACGAAGTAGCTGGTTCGATAGAGCCAGGGTGAAGCAGCTTCGAAAGCTGGAAAGAAGACGCTCGGGTTGCTAAGGTAAGGAGGAACTGACTGCTTTGAACCGTCTTCTTTGAATTCTTTTTAGTAGTGTTGGCAATTTTGGACATGCTGCTATCGATCTAGTTGATTGAGAGTACCTTCTCTTTGGTTTCAATCCTTTCACTACTCTTTATCTACTAGTCATATAAGCTTTCCCATCCTCCGTATGGTTTCCTAAATAACAAAACAATTCCCATTGGACCCGGTAATTCACCTTCTTTCTTTTTTTCATGATTCGGGATATTCCTTTTCTGTAAATGTGAATATCGAAACCCTTTCTTCGTTCGTTCTCTCCTTTTCCTCAGCCTTGGTTTTGAGATTCCAGGTATTCTATTGTAAAAGTATAGTCCGTGCGTCGAGCCTTATTTGCATGTGTTGGAGTTGGGCTGTGATGGTGTCTTTGAGTGGGGAGAATCAGGGGCCGAGGGGATCCTTCCTATCTCTCTGCCTTTACCGGGTAAGTGAGCACCATTCTGCTGAATAAGGGAAGGGGCGGAAAAGCTTATCCTGTTCAGGGGCAGAGATGTCAATAGCTCGACCATTAGGGAGAGTTGATTTACTTTTCCATAGGTAGAGGTCTATGTCAATTTATTAAACCAACGGAAGAGGGGTCAGTCAAAGTGAAAGGTAAAGGTCAGGCTTGCTTCTTTGAGGGCTAAAGTGAGCATTTTGCAGGACGAGCTTGCCTCAGTAAGTCAGAGTCGCTCCCCATCAATCCTTATTTCATTTCTTTCTATTCGGGTTGGAAGTTACTTTATCGAGGTCCGGTTAAAAGAGAACCATTTTGTTTGTGCAAATCAGAAAGACAATGACGAGTCTGACGGGCATCGCCAATCTCAGAGAGACATTCTTCACTACCTCGGATAACTTGGTAATCACCATTCAATTCTCCCCCCTTTCATCCCCACGAATAGTCATGATTTGACACCATTTTTCTTACAGGATGCCGAGATGAGGCGACATGTCACCGAGGAGGCCAAGTTAAAGAAGCAGATTTCAGAACTTGAAGAGAAAGTAGCCACCTCGATGGCTGAGATATCTTCATTAGAGTTACAGCCGGTAATTGACGTGCCCCTTGTTCATTTCTTTCAGAACCTATCTTTTAATGCCTTGTGACCCCATCAGTTCTAATTTCTTTGAAGCTGGATCAGACTGGAGAGACAGCAGAGACTATATTACGCTTGAGGTCTCTCGAGCCTTCTGTTGTACCAATGTCTCCGTTTTAGGAAGAAGGTAATGAAATTCCGGTATGGACTTTTTTGTTGTTACGACAGGCGGAGAGCAGTGCCCTATTGGTCTAATTCCTGCTTCCCTTTGGTATCTCATTTCATATATCGGAAGAGAGCTTCAAGAAAGCAGGAATCTCAATCCAATTCCTTCCTTGCCTTTGTCTGTCGCAGTGATTTCATAGTGACCCTAGAATATCTATGGAATTCCTCGATCCATGAAGCCTCTCTTCCCCATTCTCGGAATCTTTCTCTCTACGTAAGGTTCGCCACATTTAAGTGAGTGCTCTACTCCTGTACCGGAAGCACTTGGTATTGGTAGTAGTCTAAATGTCTTTCCCTGCCTTGATAGGAGTTGAGGGTATCAGAGTTGAGAGTTGTAAGAAAGGATTCTCCTCTAGATACAATTCAAGTCTGTCTTCATTCAATTGATCAGTCTTCCCTTCTCCTAAGTACGAGTTGAGAGTGCCGGGAAGTCTCCTATAGGACTAGTCCATGTGTGACTTCAATGCTTTGTAGGGCACAACAAGAAGAAGCTCCGCCTTTTTGCACTCACTCTCCTCGGATTGGGAATTGGCAATAGCTGATTCGATGCCTTTGAAACGAAATTATAATAGAATGGCCAAAGCCAAAGATAGCAGCTTCCCTTCTACCCATGAATCCGATTCCTATCTTAAGTCTGTCAGTTCCTTTAGCAGTTCCGCTATCGTCAGCATTCACAGCAGATTCTCTCTCTGCCTAAGAGTTCTTTCTGTCTCGTCTGCTTTTCTTTATCCTGCAATTGGATGCGCTATCCGGTCTAGTTCAACTGATATACGATGGTCGGGTCCTTTAATGTGCAAGCCCTCTTTCGAGAACAAGAAGAGGGCATTCTCAAGCAGGCCTATTCTGATTAACTTCCTAAGAAGGCATTTTCTTGCTAACAAACCATTCTGGAAAAGAAAAGAGCTACTTCTATCAAAGAGTAGCAAGGGCTAAGCAGAACTCCTCCCTTCGTGTCTTCTCTTATCTGCTAAAGATGGAAATCGGACATTTTCTATTTAATAGAAAGCCCTTCTTGCTCTTAGAGCATTAGAAATGGAATTATGATCTTGCCCCCCTTATGTCTTCTTCTTCCCTTGCACAAGCCCTTTTTCCACCCTCTCTAAGACCCTTATTCTCGAAAGAGACGGTTCGATAGCAGCTTATGGATAAATTCCTATTCCTAGAGGGATATCCCGAG
Organism: Mercurialis annua; assembly: GCF_937616625.2. Classification (NCBI taxonomy): domain Eukaryota; kingdom Viridiplantae; phylum Streptophyta; class Magnoliopsida; order Malpighiales; family Euphorbiaceae; genus Mercurialis; species Mercurialis annua. The sequence continues at coordinate 26,214,094 of NC_065571.1, forward strand.
AAAGACGTCAGGAACACTCTTATTTAAACCTTTCTAATCTCTCTTAGCTCTCGATTCTTATTGATGCCCTTCTTTCCTTGGCGGAGGTTTTCTAATAGTATAAGAAGGAGACAGATGCTCTCGTATATAAGAGAAGTCCACTTCATCTTCATGTGCAGCTGATTCGAGAACAGTAACAAGAGTAAGAGCGCATTCCTTGTCCCATTCGATGCACCTTATTTACTATTTTTCATGTCTTCGAAGACTAATGTGGGTGAATCGTTTAATATGACATAGATCGGAGAATCGTTAAATGCTTCTTTTATAAAGAACTCCTTGCCAACCGCTTCCACTTTCGACTAGGGCATCAGCTCTCTCTTGCAAACTTTCCCGAACAGCACAAATCTGATTCACAGGCGGAACCTATCAGTCGTCAGCCCTTTTCATGTGCACTAATGTCAAACCTGAAACTTGCTAAAAGCAGGGTTTTTCCTGTAGCAGGGTATTCTCTTGATGAACGCCTTTACAGCTCTCTTCCTTTTCCCGCTACTATACTCTTATATCAGAATAGATAAGGAAAGAAAAACTAGCTCTGAATAAGAAAGCAGAAACTAACGCATCTTTTGAATTCCTTCTTTATTCTGATTAAACAGCTTATTTTCTTGATTCATGTCCACCCTCTTCTTTCATCCCTCGATCTGGCCAAGCATTCCTCTTTCTAGTACAGAAAAAGAAAAGAGGATAAAATATGCTCATGCTCCTATTGAGATGAGACTGGATAAAATGTCACTACAGCTTTCTCTTTCAATTGAAAGGGCTATTAACAAATGAAATAGATTACCAGCTTGTGCTTTCTAACTTGCTTGCTCACTTCCTTAAGTCATTTCATCTAATGCTCTATCCATAGAATAGCTTGCTTGCCTAAGTAACTTTCCTAAGCATGATAACTGACTTGCTAGTACCTTTGATAGAAGCTGCTATATTGAAATAGAAATCCCCTACTGGTGCTTTCAAAGTAACTGACTTGCTTGAGGACTTAGAGGGCGAACGAAAACACTCAAAATATGCTAGCCACAGGAAATGCTCCTACTCTGACTTCTCCATCCTGCTACTTTAAAAATTGGGACTTATCCTGTTATTGTGAATAGGGGCACTTTTCTTTATACTTTTACTATTTTGGACTCTTCTTTTACAAGGAATTGGCCAGCTTTCAAAGGGAAGGAAGTAGGTTTCATTTGGTGGTCTTAGTCGTAGAATTATAATAAGAAAAAAGAAGAGTAGCTGTACATTCATGCCCAAAGTAGGCAGCTATTGAATCAGATCTTATCCTAGCTCTGGTCTTGTTGGTGTGATCGTATCCCTTGCTTGGCTCTTTCCTTCCTTAAGATGCGACTCTATGACATAGGAAATAAAATACTTTAAAGGAGAGGAGTGAGAACGATAGGGAGAAGGATAGGAAAGTCGAATCAGCAATCAAGCTCGAGCAACAGCGATAGGAGCAAAAGGTTAATAACCCTCGCTATGAGTCATCCATTTAAAATAAAAAGCAGAGACAATCAAAGAAAGATAGAAAAAAAAGAGTACTGAGGAGAGATCAGGAATGAGGTGACCTTGGGCTTGGAAAAAGCCATTTCTAGTTCTATTTCAAAATAGGGGACATTAAAGGCTGTTACCCAGAAATTCATTAAAAGTGCCAACTTGAATGCGATGCCTTATAATAAGGACTATTTAACTGCTTAATGATCTTTACTGTACGTCCTATTCCCTTATAAGGAGCTGATACTGACAACATGAATTCTGCACGACAGGTTAAAAAAGATAGATTGGATAATGGATTCCTTTACCGATTACCGGGACTTGACACAAGCACAAGACAGACCAGCAGAGACCATTCCCCTCTTTCCCTATCCATGCAATGTAACGTATCTCGATCGACCGATCATGTATGATCTTCTTTTTTTTCTTATATGTTTATTGCCGGATCGGGTATTCAGATCTCATTATCACGTATAATCAACCATCTTATCTGTCGTTGCCGGCTATCTCATCTTTCTTTCTTGATGCGGCAAACAGAGATTGGAATTTAACCTATTTGTACTCATCCTAATTCCCTTTTGTTCTTTTATTATGATCTGTTAGTGGCAGGTGGTCCAATAAATGGAGTAGGGGAGTAATGTGAGGTTTTAAAACAGCATTCAACTGACATTGATAATAGAACATATCGAATGCAAATAAAAAGAACAAGGAAAGATCGATTAAAGTAGGAGTAAGGTTTATGAGTGAGAAAGCACGGCCTTGCTGGATACAAGAATGCTTATTTAACTGCTGAGTGAATTCCGCTCCTTCCAAATAGGGAGGTCAGTCGAGCTACTTCGTTCCTCGCCTCGATGGTGGTTCAAATGGCATCTGTACTGTCTAAGCCCGAGTTCTCCTTTGCCTAGCTACTGCTCTTAATATTTACTGCTTTTAGTGAAGTTTTCACGCTGTTCATTTAAGTTTACAGGTCTGTATAGTCAACCCACTGAAGAAGGGCTTTAGAAGAGAGAGCTCTTGCCACGCAGCTATAAAACACCTTAAAGGGACTAGAGCACGTCTTTCATCGCTTTTTTTTCATAAGAGAAAGAGGCTCCTAGATAAAGCTGATAGACCAAAGGGGAAAGACGTAGTAGACAAAGGATACCTTGTCGGTAGGTCTTTATGTCTCTCAAAGGACTGACAATCCGAGTTCAGACGGCCCTCCGAAAACCACTATTAGGGAATAAGCGGGAGGGACATATGTCGTAGTTCCACAACTCAGAGTTCTAATGTTGGGATTGGTCGAAGAGGTTTTATTAGCTAGAAAGGCGCAAGTCTCAGAGCTGAGCTCACATCTTAGACAGCCTAACTTTCACTCCTAGCCCTTGAACCAGTTCCAGCATCCACTCCTCTTCCAGCTGTCCTAGTCCAGTTAAGAAGAGCATTTCCGGGTCTCAAAGAGGATGAGCCCGCCTGGACTCCTTTTGATTGAGAGGAACTGAAAGTCTCGAACGAAGTGAAAGGGAGTTTTTTCCTTAAGCTTCGCATAAGCGACTACGTACCTTTTCGCAATTCTTATTGGGTTTGGGATCCGGCTTGAAACTTTTATCGGAAAGCTTAATTCTGAGGAAGAGACGGAGTTAAGACCGTAAGGGCGTTAACGTTAAACCTTACATATTTGGAGCGAGAAGGCAGAGATAATTCGTTTCCCTTATCTTATGCCAATAATTCCTTTGAAGCGGCTAAGCCATATTCCCTACTATTGAATCTATTCTTTCTAGCTGCATTATATGAGTTAAGAAAGTAAGAATGCTTTATTTGAAATGAAAGCCTTTCTTTAGAGGCATGAGGTAATAAGTAGAGTCTCTGTCCCCATAGTCCTAGTGCCGTCTTGTCTTGATATACATTTTATCAGACGATATCGTGAGCATAAAGAATCGAAGAGTAGTCAAAATAGGTATCTGTCTTTTCCAGGTAGGGATATATCTTTCCATGATGGTAGGGCTGGCTAATGATAATATATAGGTTTCTTTACCTTGGAGGGCTCTAGATAAGAGAGATCTTTCTAGACCTCGAGATTCTCTTTTTTTCCTTGTCTGCGTCTGGTCCACGAGGAACTGGAAGAGTAGTAAAGGGAGATGGGCAAAGCAGGGCTAAAACACTAGGCTCTGAGACCGGGAAAGAGGCTGAAGGTCAAAAGCAAGGCGACCAAAGGAAGGAGAGGTGGGGAGTCAAAAGACTGCTTAGACGAGGGGGAGGGCAGCAGACCTATAACTAGCTTGAGAAGGGGAAGTCGAGCCCCTTATTTAAGATAGGAGAATGCGGTTCAAGCAAGAGACTCCGGGTTTACTATAACGTATAAAGGCTTATCTTATAAGGTCTAGAGTGCAACAAGTCTTACATTCTGAAATAGAAAAGATATATTTCATAAGCGCTCCTGTAATAGTGCTAGTCTTTCTACGTGAATCTTGCTTCCTTGGTCATTGAAGAACGGGCTATTCACTCTAAAAGCTTTTTATCCTTAACCTGCTAACTACTTGACTGGCTATCTATCTCTTTTCAGTCTTTCTTTGAGCTTACCCTTATCAACTCTGGTTCATCAAGATAGGCTTGATAGTGGCACATTTCCATTTCTTCCATTCGCTGTCCAGAAAACTACAGCTTTCAAGCCTACGTGCGCTGAAGCGCACTTCCGTTTTCTACGCCGGGTCGATGTACAAAAAGAGTAATCCATATGTTTACCCCCCTCCCGAGGTACTCATGGAATAGGCTCCACCCCCATGATACTTGGGGATACTATGACAGGCCTTTAGTTGGTCTTTTATAAGCACCTTCCAACATACTATGCTCTACGTCTCTGATTGCTATGCCTCGGGTCCCAGATCAATTGGATCGTCGATCTGTACGTACATGCATATGGATCTTCATCTTCAACCTCGAGATCCCCTATGAGATCTTCTTCCAGAGAAGCCCCAGCATATGCTGCCCTTATCTATTCATGGTTCCGGATCCAGATATGGAACTGGAATGGGCTATGCCTTCATCTATGCTATTGGTTTGAAAACCAAAGCATCGCATCTTAGGTCTGGAAATGGAAAAGGAATAGGCTTTGGATCCATAGGCCCTAGATATTCTATCGATGACTCCGGAATAGGTTCTTCAATGATTTATGGTTCAACCCAGGCAGGCAACATCGATCTAAATCCAGAGGCTATCAAAAAAGCCTAAGCGCCTATTCTTCCATGAAAGCTGTCAGGAAGGGGGGGGATTAGCGAGACCTCATCCCTAGGAAGAAGCAAAGCAATGGAAAGTACGGAAGAATCCTAATAAGAAGGAAAACCGCGGGAAGGAAGATGAAGATGATGGAGATGATGATCTATCAAAGAAGGTGGTCCTCCAGTTTAGTTTGGAAGTCTTGTGGTCCTCCAGTTTAGTTTGGAAGTCTTCTTCCAAAGGTGGCGGTAAACTACGTCTTACCCCAGGTCTTTGGTCCAAAGGAGAATAAACCCGAGTAACTGGATGAGGATGTGGAAAAAAAGGACTCTCCTCCAGTTGCAGAGATTGCAGAGGTTGATTCTGGTCTGGAGCTAAGAGACGGATGAGAGGTGAGCAGGGACCCCAATGAAGAGTATACCCTTTCCATAAAAGAAAGACCAACCCAATCCAATTTCACACTCGACATGGAGCTTGTGATTGCTATTTGAGAAGTAGAAGTGGCAAGGGCTGGAAGAGAAGAATCCCCAGAGAGAGCGAGAGCGGAATGTACGGAGCGAGTCAGCTGACAGCTACGGCTAGGAAGCATGCGAGTGAAAGGGCAAGATGAAAGTGATGCGGGCAGGATATCTTTCTGTTCATCAATAACCCCAGAGGGAGAGGGGCACTCGCTCCGAGTCAGGCTAAGTCTCACCTCATTGGTTACAATTTGATCACTTAGTCAAATGGATTTCAGGGTCCCGCCTTCTATCTAGAATCTTTCCCCTCCGGAGACCCGGGGATCAGCAAACAAAACATAGACAGAATTACTGGTCGCTTCGCTCGGGCTCACCACCCGGCAATCTACTTCTTAATTAGAACCCGGATAACGAAATAAATTGAAAAAGAAAAGTGCTCACGGGAGCTAGAAAGAGCGAAAGAAATGTGATTAGATTAGCACTAGGAAAGGTCTCCCTTGATGCTTTGTTAATGCCACAGTTCGTTCATAGAAAGATGAATCCTAAAGACTAGTTAAAGAAGAAGGCGAGCTAGCAGATGAGATAAGCCTAGAAATTCACCCGAGTAAGACCGACTTAAAGTGGATATAGTTGATCCCTATAAAATAAAAGGGGTTCTCTCTCTCTTGATTAAGCCATTTCTTTCTAAGGCGCTTGGAGATCCAGTTTGAGTGGAAGTTCCTGTTGGAGTGGAGTCTGCCGCTTTCTAGCCTTTACAGCTAGTGTAACAGTAGTGGCATTCTCACCAGCCTTCATAGCAAGATTTTCTCCAATGGAGGGCTATAGATAAGATTATAAGGTAGGGTTATACGGTATATAATCTATTTCTTTCCTGGTGAGGATAGAGGATAGTAATAGAATATCATCATAGCGCTCGTAATAGAGCTAGGTCAAGAGTCAGGAGCAAGAGGTCTTTTCCTGTTTACAAATCCCATTCAGGTTCTCGGGAAGACGACGGCGCGATTTCATCTGTGGGAGGCGTAACCGCAGCAGCATTAAATAAAGTATGAGGGTGGTGGCTGGCAGGCAGCCCTCGTAGCAACGATTATGTAACTGTTCAGGGAGCTCATAGTACTATGGGAACTGTAGGTATTCTCTATAATAGTAGTTCTTTTAGGAACAGAGAGGCGGCGACCATTCTCAAGAACCAATCTGCTTGGGAATCAGTGTCAGGTACATGGAAGGGTCAGATTGAGAAAGAGAGAGAGAGGTCGTTAAGAATGAATGAGAAAGAAAAAAAGCCCATGCATTCGGTGCCAAAAAGCAGCATAAATTTCAATAGACTCTTCACTTCAAGAGGGACTACCGTGCGGAAAGCAAAGTAAGTACCGTGTAGAGTAGACCTACACAGGTGCTTCAAGAGATGATGAAATAAGCAAATAATCAAACATGGCCTACCCATTTTGAGAAGCCGCTAAGTGGATGAATAGAAAGAAAGAACTACGAGTGAATAAAAAGAAGGGGCAAGATAAGATTCATTCAATGCTCTGTAGCCGAGGGCGGGTTCTTCTTAGTTGAAGGTAGAGTATGCCATTACCCATAGGTGAAGGAGCGAAGCATGCTACCGAGTTTACGAGGTGAAGGAGCATTCAACTGATTGACTGCGGCGAGGTTTCCATTGGTGTGACCTTTCCTATGGTTTCTGTTGTCTTGTGAAAAAGGTCTCGGTGGTGTGGTGTTACAGAATCCGATGTGAAAAGGCATGGGTTGACTGTTTAATAGTTAACAGGCTAAGGGTAGAGACCGCTTTCTTGCGAGATGCTTTGAATCACGAAAAAAAACAGGCCCACTACACGCTACGAAGCCAGTGAAGGAAGGCGGTTCAATCATTGAGGAGTTCAATAACTTTTAATAAGAATCAACCGTGAAAGGCCTAAGTGCTGCTAATGTCGATCTTGGCTTGGGCTTCTCTTTACCCAGAGATCGGATAATGTTCACAGCTTTCACGACTGCGCTTATAAAGAGAATAAGAAAAAATAGACTGCCTTCCCTTACCCGAAAGCTTAGAAGGAATAAGTCATAGCCTCTAGCTGGGCACGAGAAAGAACCCTCTATTGCCCATAGCCAAATAGAAAGAGTATGGCGAGGTAGCTGTGAACAAGAAGAAGAGGAGAAGTCACCCGGTAAAGCCCCATCTTTGAATAAGGCAATTGCCTACGTTCGAGCACTTTCAGTGCCTTACTTCACTTCTTCGCAACTAAGGAGAATCCCTTAGGGAAAGACTGGCTAGTAATGGCACTCAATAGCTCAGCGACAAAGGAAAGCATACAGCCGATCTACAACATAGAGATAAAAAGAAGAAGTAAGCTGGCTGGCTGAGGTCACTCTACTTGCCGAGGAGGAAATGTAAATTCTTGCTTCTTCCTTTTGTTTTGAATACCGGGATTGCTAACTACTGTCCTTAACTCTTATTGCCCTAGAAACCATAACTCTTAACGGCGGGAAGCGAAGGAACCGTAGGGCTTAGCTTAGGGCAGGGAGTGAGCCTTGGGTCATAATGAATATAGACGGAGTTTAGCGGAATCCGTATAACTGTTTGGCTTAGTGTTCGTATAAAACTAGAATTGCAGAGTTGCTTCCCACACTTTATTCCCAGTCCTACGCTTTCCACTACGAGAAGAACTAGAAGAAAAACTCTTCTTTATATACATACACAATTATCAGTCTAGTTCACCACAAGGGATGAAAGAAAAAAGGAAATAACCACTAGTCCAACACCCACGAAAAATGAATAGGCTCTTTCGGAACAGAATAAGCTGTTTTCGACGCTAACTCAAAATGGAATAAATAAGATCGGGCGATTCTTTACCTTCAGCTTAGATTCCCATGAGGACGATTTCCGCCTCTAGTAAGAAGGAGATCGGACACGATCAATAGTAGAAGGAAGCGACGGAAGAGGGAAAGGAAAGAAGTACAAAATCAACAGCTCAGAAAGCTTTACCTTGACAAACCTGCACTTTGACAGCAAAAACCGCCTCCTACTCACGGAGAACAGAGATAAGAAGGATATGAAGGCTCGCTCGCGCTTAGAATTTTTAACATGTATGCAGGTCCCAACACTGTAGGAACCACTTCTATTTACTGACCATAAGACAATTCAATAAGGACTGGACTCAGCGATAGCCCTTAGTCCTGATTCACTGCTTTATTCGCCGCTTCTGCTGCTTTTTGAGGTTCAATGGACAGCTGCTTGATTTGGTTCAGGAAAGTAAGAAGTCAGACTGGCATCTTAGAATAAAGGAAGATCCGGTTCTTCAAATGCAAGACTAGCTCTCTCTCCTAAGCGCTAAGAGTGATTCCCGATAGAAAAGGAGTTTCAGTTCCCCTTGGTAATTCAACTAGTTCTTTTCAATTTTTAGAGAAGGAATGAGCGTAATTCCACTGGACAAGAACTGCAGCTGGCTGTTTGAGAACAAAGAAAGGTAAGCCTTTCCAGTAGTAGTTGCCTTTGCTTCTGCTTTCAAACCTACCGGGCATAATGCCTTTAAGGCTTTGTAAAGGTTTCTCCTTTTTTTATCTGTCTCCTTAGCTTTGTCATTTTTGAAAAGTGCTTGCCTCTTTCTGATTGCCCTCCGCAGTCTTGGGGACACTTTTCTAAGGTTTGTTCGAATCAACTAGCAGAAAGAAGGGAGTAATGAAGGACCAATGAAACAGTGACTTTCGTTCCTCTTCTTTTTTCTTTTGCTTTCTCTCAGCTAGTCTTTTGAGCGCTCTCGCTCGGTCGGAACTCAAAGCTAGTGCCTTAAGCAAGCTTGTTTGTTGTAAGGCTATCGAATTCCCTTCTTTCAAAAGATGCTATTAATGCTAACACGCCAATAAATAGATGTTCCCCACTGCTCATCTTACCTTTGGGGGCCTTAGTGAAACTCCGGGTATAGAGGCCGAGGGAAGCCCTCAGGAAGGTCAAAGTCAGGTTTGAGAGTTTTGTGGTAGTAGATCCGTTTTTCTAAAATGGCTCACGTTATTCCTTGTAAGAAGACTTCCAATGCTATTCACATTGCATACCTCTTTCTTAAGAGGTTGTTAGGTTGCATGGGGTACAAAAGACTATGACGTCTGACCGGCCGGGAGAACTTGATGGAAAAAGTTAGGAACTATACTAGAGTTCCGCAATGCATACCACCCACAAACAGATGGTCAAACGGAAGTCGTGAACCGTTGTTTGGGAAATTGGTTGAAGAGTCTTGCAGGGGAAAAGAGAACCACTCAGTATTGGTTTTTATTCCAAGCGGAATTCGATTCGCTTATAACAGTTCGATAAATCGGTCTACTAGGAAGTTCCCATTTCAGGTCGTAGATGGCAGGTCACCTAACAGTGTCTTAGATTTTTTTCCTTTACCTTCCGGGTCTCACTAATCCCAGTTGGAAAAAAAGCAATTGGAATCCGCGCCATTGGTACCATTCCTGCTTCTCTTGTTCCTACCTCTATAGGAAAAGAGGTTTTTCACAAAGATTGATTGGAAGACCCATAGCTTGAGAATTCCCCAGTCGTTGTTTTGAGCTTCAAACTAGCACGTTAATGAATCGAGGAATTGCGTATGTATGTAAGGTCTGCAGGTCTGTAAAGGAGAATTAAGATTTGACAGGGAGTACTAGAAGCGATTCTATAATTAAGAAATATGATAAATAGTGGAGTTGCCTAACAAGAATAAGGGTATATTAGAAATGATAAGGAGAGAGGAAGGGTATATTAAAAGGTATTGGTCTTCTAAGAGATGAGTGCTTGACGGCCCCGGATGTAGTTCTTTATCTATATCTGAAGAAAGGAACCGGGTAAACTCACGAGAAGAAGAAAAGGTAGGCCTGTCTTTTGATTCCGTTTTGTGGTCTTTAGCCTATCTAGACCCGCATTCTTTCTTGCCCATGAGACCTTTTCTTGAACGTCCCAGCAAGCCATCTTTTTAAACGGAGCTCCTCCTTGACAAGGCGTCATAGGTTGGAAAGCAAAAAGTCTCTCCTATAGCGGGACACTTGTCCTCTTTCCGTTCTTCAAGCCAAAGAAGCTTCATTGGGAGGTACTAGTAATAGAGATGCATAGTATAAAAAGATCATAGTATAAGATAAAGTAAAGACAAAGACTAAGTAATAAATAAAAAAGATCTTCCCCGAACAACACCATCGGTGAATCGGGCGAATAGGGCTAAGGCGCATTTGCTTTGCTTTTGAATGTGTAACTCCTTAATGAAGTTCAGAAATTCCTTATTTTTCCGTCTGTACTTTACTAAAAGTCTGGTTATATGATTGAAAAGGAAATGTCGTAGGTAAAGTGGTCATCACCCTTTTCTCTTCTATAGTAGCCATTAAAGGCGAGGCCCTGTTCAAGGAATTGGACAGGGGGGCTGGTGTGGGATAGAGGGCCTATCCGCTTTAGGAAGGAAAAGAATATACTTTTGATGAGCAATTCTGGAACTCGATGACCTAACTTTTCTAAGTCTTTGACCTTCCTGGCCATATCGAACTTCATCCTAGAGCAGCGGGTTTTCTCCCTTTCTATTTTCCGACTATTTTCCGATAAATATTCGTTGATTCTCCGTTCACATCCCCTGTAGAGGAAGAAGATAATAGGGTATGGGTCAATGGAGGAATAAGCGGTGCTAGTCTTGTCGGCCTATCCCCTGCTATAGAAGACGGTGGTATAGAAATCTCATAAGAAGGGATGGGCGGAATCGAAAACTTCCCACGGAGAGCGGTAATAAAGAGAGAGAGGCTTTCGAAGCCTAGCCCTTTTGGCTTGACTTTGACTCTATCTCGCTATTCAATACAATAGGAAGGTGACAGTTCTAGATCCGCCTTTCTTGAAGAAGGGAGAAACAACAGAGTAGCAGTCGGTGTGAACTCGTCTCTCTAGGAGGTTTCCCTTGGTTTCGGTGAAAGCGATAGAGATTCAGAGTAGTTAAGAACTCAAAAGAAAAAGCAAGCTCGCTTGATAGCAACCATTGAAACTCAAGAGAAAAGTTAGATCCGACTAAAGAGTGAATGAGATAAATGGAAGAGAAGCCAATTGCGTGTCTTTCGCAAGGAGAGGGAAAAGAAATGGGGATTAAATTAAGGTAGCGAGATCACTCCGGGGTAAGGCGACTATAAGAGGAAATACCTTTTAACAACAGGAGATAACAAGGGAAGAGCATCTCGTTTTGACTTTGGTTCGGTTGACCGAGGTTGAGGTAGAAGGAGCGTAGCCACTCGGGTCGATGGAATGGAGCTCGAACGAAGTGAGAGGTTATAGAATACGCTCGCTAAAGCTAAAAAGACTTTTTTATGGTTGTTGGCCAGCAAACCGGTATCTCGCCCAAAAAGCAGAGCAGACCCCTACTTTAAGTATGTGTGAGAGGAAGGCCTGAAGTTAGGAAGACCTCCTCTTCTTAGTGTGGGAAGAAGTTCCTCGATTTCCAGCTCCCTTTCACCTCACTTCTTCGCTCCTGTCACGCAGTAGCCCGACAAAGAGAGGGGATAGATGGATGAATGGAAAGACTAGTTATTGCCCTCAGCCTAAGTGTATGGAGGTTGGGGTTTTGAGACCATAAGCTCAAAAAGGTGATAGACGGATAGGAACGAAGTCACTCTACTGACAAGTTACGGGAGGAAGTTGCTCACTAAGGATTGCGCGGAGATGAAAGATACGGAAAAGGAGATGCGGGGTTCTTACGCCGTAAGGCAATCGCAGTGGAAGTTGAAAGGAAAGGTGAGCCTAAGCGTATTATATTAAGTAAATCTAGGTCTTGTCTGTAAGGAAGATACCTGAGGAGGCGAGTTAGCGATCAAGCGGAAAAGGACTAAGAAAAGCAGGCAAAAGGCTAGAAGATCAAGGCGCTGTGAAATAAGCGATTGTTGGAGCAGTTGCCTTTGGTCCTACCGTCTTTAATAAAGAAGAAGATCCCACGTGCTATCCTCCAGTATTCTTAATCTTTCTTTGTTCTCGGACCCGGTGTGATAGAATCTGCCGCTATTGAATCAAAGCAATAGGCCCCTTATTCAAATCTAGACATAGTGGGAATACCCGGTTTAAAGAGAAGGGGGTTTGGCATTAAATCAGAATAAGCTGTTAATGAATTTCCTGAAGCAATATCCTGATTAGGCACCTCTTAAGGAAGTTAGTGAGTGACCTAGTAGTCGTAGGGCATGGGCGGGATAAGAAGAAGTGAGGGAGAATACCGTAGCTCAGTTCAGTACTGCTTTACTAAAGCTTTTTCCCGTGGTGAAATTTGTTACAGAGACAGGGGCTTTTGCCCAGGAGTTCGTGCACAGATAGGTGATAGAGGCAGAGAATTTTCCGCATCTAGTCTAGAATAGGGGAAAGGGTGATTCGCTCGTAAGCCCAACTCAAACTCATTCAGAAAGTATAGCTCGATTGATCACATGTCAGTTGACCCAACCGGATAATTGCCTCCTTGATACCCAAAACATATCCCTTCTCCTGGGTCTGGGCAAGTGAGTCCACAACAACCACCCTAAAGTTACAAAAAGGAGAGAAAAATCTATCATTTCACATGAATTCTATTCGTCTTCTTTATTCTTAAGAGAACCCCCCCCCCACCAATGCTCCTATAGTACTCGCAATTAACACCTGCCTCGGACTATGAGATATATATGGCGTCTTAAGACGATGCTCTGTACGATAGGCGATGATTTAGAGAACGGCTAGGCTAACTAGGAAGAACAGGCTTTTCTCCATATAGATGCGCAGAATCGTCTGCAGTCTCTGCAATGACATTTGAGGAAGGAGACTTATTCCTCTGGTTAAGAGGGATTACTCCATCTCCATCATTGCATATTTTGGATATAATAAGTAGGATAGAGCGGATGCAAGAGCCGTCTAAGGGGCGTAGCGAAGAGCCCTAAGTTTATTTATAGTCAATCTTATCTCCTAGCTATGAAATGAAGTAAGGCTAGCGTTATGCTTAACACATGCATGATGGTTCTTTCTGACAAGATAAAGCAAACCCTATGAAAAGTCTACAGGCTTCAAGTGCAGACGAGTACAGACTTTACTTGATGACTAGAGCAGGCTTTCAACTAACTGGAAACCGATATCCAACTAGCTCTCTCTCTCTACGGGTCCCTCCTTTCTATAACGGGGTACGCATAAGGAAACAGGGACTGTCGCTTGAGAGCTGTCGTACGGGACCTAGGCACTTGCCAACGAGCAGGCGGGACAAGACGCTCTACTTGAAAGGCAATGTCTTACTCGAAGAGTCTTTATCCGTTGTTGATCAATGGGCTATAGTGAAATGGCCACATTCCTGATCCAATCAATGCTATTGATCCAGTCGAAGAACCTGCTCCAGAGCCACCAAACAAGGGACCTGCTCTGTTGGAGACAAAGAAGCCTCTTAGTTCGTCGAAAGGTATGGGATCGATCTCCGCATCGTATAAGGCCTTTCATCTCTGTCCGCTCTCGATTTTTTTTCATTTTTTCTTAGCGGATTAGCGCCCCCTCAACCAACAAGTCAAGCGAATCGACCTGAACCAATCGACGATTCGTCCGTCGTTAGATCCTGATAAACGATAGGCGGCTGGCTTTGCTCATGGCATAAGAAGAAAATAAGCTACTCAACTACTAAAGCGAGGTTTTAAATCTTATATATTATATATATTGAATAGTTCTTCCTGCATGGCTTCTTTCCAACATGACTGAGATGCAGCTTCAGAATCAGATTAAGGCTCAACAATGGAATGAACAGAAAGGCAAAAAAATGGGAAGAGGAAAAGAATCATATGTGAGACGATCAGGAGGACGAGAGATAAGAGAGGAGCGACGTACCTCAAAATAAAGAGGAGTAGGAGTAGAACCGGTGACCAAAGGAGCAGCTGATGACGAAGCCAAGAGAGTTTGGTGAGCTGAATCTGTCCGGAGTTACGCCTCTGATAAGTAAAAACTAAGAGGCTGACGGAATCAAGGGACGGATCCAGCCTTGGGTTACTACGGCATGTTCAGTAGCTATTCGCTTACGAAGTGGCTCTCTTTTAAAGTACCACTTCTAGCAGATCTTAGGATACTGCCTTCCCTATCCTTGCTAGGCTTCGTCTTTTTTTTGGATTTCTCATATGAAATAAAAAATTTACCTATCCATTGTTTTTACATTGAGGTCGGTAACGTTGGTGAATTAGGTGAAGGTACGGAAAGAGAGGGATTCGAACCCTCGGTAAACAAAAGCTTACATAGCAGTTCCAATGCTACGCCTTAAACCACTCGGCCATCTCTTCTAATCTATTCATGTTTACGAAGACGGCGCTCCCGTCTTTTTTTGATATCTATACTGGCTTAAATCAATGAATTGGAACGACTCGAACGATCGGTCTATCTTTTTTTTTTTATGAGTTTAGTCTTTTTTTATTTAATTTCGTACTGGACAATTTCTTTTTTTGTGGGATCGTTTTCCCACGAGAGGTAATTAAAAGAAATTCAAAAAATGGATTGCTACCTATGCCTAGATCCTTTATTCTTATGACATTTTGTCGGGCTTCCCTCGACTCTTCCTTCTAAATAAAAAGGGCACCTAATGTTTCCCGTCTCCACTTATATTCAATTATAGCCCTTCCAGGAGAGAGAAGGCGAGGGCAAAAAACAATTCACGCAACTATCGATGCTCTGTCTCCTCATAGACTGTAATCCACGCTGTTCTTCTGGTTTTTTTAGGGTAGAAGGAAGGGAAATCCTTTGTTTGAGTATTACCAACCGGGGACAAAGAAAGTCCTCTCCTATTAAATTGAAATTCAAGCGGAGAGAGGGAAGAATCCCATGTGTTAAGCATATCAATATGGCATCTATACCGATCCAAGATGGAATCGACTTGATCGAGAGAAATGGAAAACCCGATGGAATAAGGTCGAACAGATCAACTCACAAGGAGATTGGGGGCGACATGACCTAGAAGCTATGGCTCTGTTCATACTAGAGTAAAGGCTAAGAACTGTCTCGCAAGGGTAGACCATAGTTGGGGGGTGGCTATCTATCATTATTACGTCGGCGTTAAAAACCAGGATACTTCCTGATATACTGCTAGAAAACGGATCCGGACTCTGGGGCTGCATTCAACAGCGTCTCTGCAGGCCTCGAAAACGATCTTCCTCGTAATCTGGCTCTTAAATAGAACACTACGCGGGACACTTAATCCCCTTTTTATCTCCGGAGGAGTTTCGCGGGCAGGAGAGATACCAAAACCTTAACCTTCTTTTCACAACAGAGGGTGAAATGGGCCTCCTGTCTTCGCATAAGTCTGACCCGGAGGAAAGTGGCGTGAAAGATTTTTTTAGGCTTGAGGTGTCTTTGGGATTTCTTTCTTAAGGCGGGAAGCCAAGGAACTTCTTTCATGTCCAAGAAAGAAAAGAGGCGATCTTAATCGTTAAAAGAAGATTCTTCATCTGTTCAGCACTGACTGTTTGAGGGATTCATTCACTGGCTCGGGAGAAAGCACTCCTAGGACAAGTACTGCACTGATAGGACTGCCTAGACAGCTAAAGGATTCACTAGAAAGTTCCCCATTGGATAAGAAAGAGCTAAGTGGGCTAAGATAGAGCTAATTCTTAATTATTTACCCCTACCTCAAAAACGATTTTCGAAATAAAAAGAAGTTTAAAGAAAGAATAATGCCAGCCGATGAGACTGACCGCTGGGACAGATCTTATTTGAAAGAAAATTAGCAACCGTTGGCTTGCAGGACCGAGACCGTGCTACTAGACTGGCTGACTGGGCTGGCTACTCTCTGCGCTCCTCGCTCCCAGCTGCTATAGGAAGAAAGCAAGGACTGATTTGATTCTACTGCTCCTTCACCAGGGGGGCACTTCGCTACCTTTTGGTCTTTATTTCGGCGGTTACTTTTTGGAGATCGTACGCAATAACCTCTTTTCAAAGATTGCATTGTTGTGCCAACTGGCGTGCATGAAGCTAGGGGCTTTGTGATCTTAGGGAAAAAATTTCCCTGTTATTCTCGTCGGGCAGGAATAATCGATGCGAAAGCCTGCTTTCTTTCTTGCCACGCACTTATACAGGCCGAAAGGATGTGTTTTCGCTTATATACTAGTAGTCGAATCGACAGCTATAGCTATACCGAGCGATAAGCCTAAGAACAGTGGATGGTATTCCCAGCAAAGCTAACGCCTGTTTTAAGCTTATTACAGCTTAAGATTCTCTGAAGGCGAGAGGTTCCTTCTCTCTAACAAGTCGAGGTTTTACGACCGCCCAAAAAAACTGTCTAATGTCTCATGCATCTTTAGAACTATGGAACTACCCTCTAATATGGCACTTTCGACGATTGAACTGCAATGAATTTGTACGTATCCTATAAAATAAAAGCTTCTCGTAACGGGAGTGAGTGCACCGCAAGACCAGACATTGATTGGAAAGCGATATTCAAAGGGCGATGACTATCGCTCTCTTAGTTATAGTTAGGAAGGTAAGAATAATGTAACCTTTTCCTTTGATTGCCAGAAAGCACACGATCAGCATATGGGAAATCGAGTATGAAAAGAGGTGACGTCACTTATTAGCAGAAATAGATATCTTTCTTGGTGGGCGGGCGGTCGAGTTACAGAGCGATTTAGAACATCTGTAACATAGTCCACTGTTACTGTTGGCGGAAGCCAATTATCACCAGCATTCAAAAATCTCCTAATGGATATAAAAAAACCCTCTGCTTTATCTACTACTTACTGTTCGATTGGATTCAAAGCTAGATAGCAGTAGTAGAGCTACTCAGCTAAAGCAGCATCAACTTCGGGCTACAGATAAGAAGAAGAAGCATTGAGCAAGGCACTTACTTCTCGTGCCTTAAGGCAGCCTTGAATTGCCCTTCAACAGTAAGAAAGGTAGAAAGGAATAGAGTAAGGGACTCAGTAAAAACACACAATTGAAAAGAGAACAAGACAAGACCTGCGTATATCAGTTTGTTCTTTCTAAGTCTTATTCTTGCATAGAAGAACGCAACTTTCTATTATATTATATAATAAGGTAAGACAATGGGCGAAAGCTCGATCCAGCAATAGCAATATCGCGTGAAAAAAGAAAGAGCGAATGCCATGGTTCTTGTTCAAGAAGAAAAGAAACTGTTGTCGGAATAACCGCAGTAAGGAAAGGAAGTTAGGCACTCATATCATATTCTTGCCCACAAGCAAGAGGTATAATAGTAGATGATGACGGGATCGAATTATGTTGGAGGAAGGGAAAATGCCCTATTAGCAGGTTTCGAAGAGCTGAGTCGCAAGACTAAGGAACTACTAGGCTGACAGGGACAACTATGGCGGGAAAGCAGTTCCACCACTCGATCTGAGAGAAAAGGAGATGAGAGCCAGAATTAACACATTCAATTAAATGACCGATTCCACTCATTGAGGGAGTTGAAAAAGCCTTTCTTATAGTCGGTCTAACCCAACCTTCTTAACTTGGCACACATATGACATCAAGCCATCAACCAAGTCAGCCAACTACCAGCATTAGGTCCCCCAGTCGATGAGGGTAAGGAGGAAGCGATAGCCAGCTCTCATTGATGATTTCTCACCTTCTTACCCTCTCTTGGATGAAGCAACCATATAACTGCCGATATGGATTGAGTAGCGAGATCAGTTACACTAGCCCGGGCATCATCACTGTCTTAGCGCGAACAGTCTGGAGCCAAAACAGAGTAGAGATTCAAATGGAGGGATGTGAAGAGAAAGAAAGTCAATGACACCACACCAGACCGACCGTAAAGGGAAGAAGTAGCTACCATTTCACTTTTCCTTTACATGCTTTCCCCTGTCACGAACTCTGATGTCACTGTCAACAAGAAAGAGAGAGATAGTACTCTATAGAGTTAGGGTCTGTTTTTAATAATTATTTTATATTGTTTAGACCCGACTACTGTTCGTGCTTCAGAGGCGAACCAGGATTAGCTGCTTGCCGCTTATCACGGGGATTAGCAAGCAGTGAGTTTGTACTTACTATTTACCGCTTTATTAAGTAAATTGTTATTTTAATATTAAATATATATATTGTATGTATATTGCGAACTGTTTTTATATTATGGCTCTTAGTTGTAACATGCTACCTAATGGGCATTATTAGGACTGCATGCGCACCGGTAATGATCTGGGTATGTTATTATGGTAATGTGGTAACTCGGTGTGAGCATAGCTCTCGGGACCAAATAGAGTAACTCGGTGTAGCACAGCTCTCAGGACTCTGGATATGGTAAAAGTGTGGTCAGTGGTAACTCGGTGTAGCTCAGCTCTCGGGACCAGGCCTATTGGATTATGTTTATTATTTAGAATTGTGGATTAGGGTTCCAACTATTAATCGTAATATCGTTATTAAATGTTTTAAATGGTTTTAAAGGTTTTCCACTTGATAAATGTAAATAGTGGTATAAACTCATCTCAGTATATCTGACCCCGTTGTTTTCCCAATTTTTCCCAGGGTTATGATCTGAGAGAGTCTGGTTATCTCCGCATTTACTTTTTCTCGGAGGTTCCATTTATTTTAGTAGAACTATCAAGCAATTTTATTCTTAGACCGCAGTAGTTGATTAGACGTCTTTATTATTATTACAGTTGTTTGTCGGATTGGTCCGACTAGTTATATTGCTTTTGCATGTTATATGATTATTTAGGATTATTTATGTTATGCCTATTTACAACCCAGTATTGGAAAGCATGTTATATTTTAATTGCTGAATATACAACTGATGCTCACGCAATGTCTGTAGTATAGTCCTCAAATGGTAAGCATGCTCCTCCTCACTCCGAGAATAGATCAAAATGTCATCAATGAAAACGATAACGAATTGATCTAAAAACGGCTTGAACACTCTGTTCATCATATCCATAAACGCTGCTGGTGCGTTCGTTAGACCAAAGGACATAATCAGAAACTCAAAATGTCCTTACCGCGTCCGAAAAGCAGTTTTAGACACATCTACATCATGGATCCGAAGTTGATGATACCCAGACCTCAAATCAATCTTGGAAAAACAATTTGCACCTTGCAACTGGTCAAACAAATCATCGATGCGAGGAAGAGGATATCTGTTTTTGACAGTAGCCTTGTTCAATTGTCTGTAGTCGATACATAGTCGAAAGGAACCGTCTTTTTTCTTCACAAACAGAAATGGAGCACCCCACGGAGAAGTACTCGGTTTGATGAACCCGCTATCCAACAACTCTTGTAACTGGTCCTTCAACTCCTTCAGCTCTGCAGGAGCCATCCGATACGGCAGTATCGAAATCAGAGCTGTACCGGAAACCACATCAATGCAAAACTCAATCTCACGGTTAGGTGGTAATCCAGGAAATTCCTCTTGAAACACATCAGTGAACTCATTCACTATCGGAACACTATGCATATCACCACTATCCACCTTTCAATTACGAACCACAGCAAGAAAACCTTGGCAACCCTTGCCTAACATCCGCTTTGCCTTAATGGCGGAAATCAGATTCTTAGGTGTCTCCGCCTTTTCTCCCTGAAAGGAAAAAGTTAGATCACCTGGAATCCTAAACTCGACTGACTTCCCTCGACAGTCAATAGAAGCAAAATGGCGCGACAGCCAATCCATCCCCAAGATGACATCAAAAGAAAGAACGTCAAGCACAATCAAATCCTCACATGATTCTCTACCCTGAATAACCACTGGACAAGAAGGATAAACGACGTCCACTACTACACCTTCAGACATAGGTGTAGACACAGCTAAAGGTTCACTCAAAACAGATGGTGCAATACCCAGTTTCCCAGCAAAGCACGTAGACACAAACGAATGGGTTGGACCCGCATCAAATAAAACCAAAGCACCAGTAAAAGAAATCGGAATGGTACCTTGCACCATAGCGTTTGATGCACTCGCATCCTGACGAGTAAGTGCTAACACTCTGGCCTGACCCTGCGGCTGCTGCTGCGAACTCTGCCCAGTACCATAACTGTTGGAACCTCTACCACCGTTATCACGGCCACCAAAACCTCTGCCACAAGAACCAGGGCCCCGTTGGCCACCAAAAGATGTTGCAGGTTGAGAGTACCCTACAGCCTGTGTAAACTCAGGTCTCTGCTGCTGGTAAGACGACTGCGCCACACTAGAGTTAGACATCTGCTGTCCTGATGTCGGACACTCCCTGGAAAAATGACCCGGCTGGCCACAAGAGAAACAACCTCCAGGAGCTAACAGACACTGACTATAGTGTCTACGTCTGCAATTCTGGCAGAACAGAATGTTCGATCCACCACATTGCCCGCGTCCTGAACCACGGTTACCCCCACTGCTACTAGAACTGTACGGAGCACTCCTAGTACTATGCCTCCCCTTGTTGTGCATACGGCGACTCCCCCTATTGGCCTGAGAAGAGCCACTGTAGTAGTTTCCACTACCATGCTGCGCTGGGGCCTGTTGCCCTTCACTTCTGATTCTGGAAAGGGTCAGAGATCGTCCCAAACTGAATCAATGAATTCTCCATCCGTCGAGAACTATCCACTACCCGAGCAAACTCTATGTCTGTTCCTATCAGCAAAGGAAGAAATTCCGAGCCTAAACCCCTAACATAGCGGTCGTTCACTCGCCCTCAATCACCCTGTAGATCTGTAGCAAACCGCCCCAAACGGACAAACTCTGTAGTATAGTCTGTCACTGATATATCCCCTTTCTTCAAATTTAGCAGCTTTTCTCTGAAATTCTCAGTAACAGAGAAGGGTAGATAGTAACCTCTGAACCTGGTCACAAAATCAGCCCAAGACAATGTAGCCATCTCTGGCCTGATGTTATTTCGAAACTAGTCCTTAGCTGGACCCTTTAGCGACATCTCCACAAGCATCACTGATTGACGATCAGTAGCTTGAATCCTCTTACTGTTGTACTCAAACTCCTCCAAAAAGTCAAGAGCATCCCCTGTGCCATCAAATGAAGTCGGAGTCAACTTCGTGTAGGTTATCACCGCCTCTCTGTCTGTCGGAATGTGATCGACACCAGCAAGTCCACCCATACCAGCTACATTACCAGCCTGAGGTTGCTGTTGCTGCGCTAACTGACCCAGTACAGTACACTGATTCTGCAGAAGAGCCTGGTTGTTCTGCATCTCGACAATCCCAACCAAGAAAGTAGTGAAGTCGAACGCCTGCACATTCGGTGCCTGTTGCACATTCGATGCCTGAACACCTGCTGCACCACGTCCTCTAGCTCCACTTCTACCAGCACCAGCTCCTCTGCCTCTACCTCTACCTCTGCCAGCACCTCTACCACGTCCAGCATTGGCCGGAACTGGTGGTACGTTTTGATCGACTTCCATGGAAATCGCATCATCAGCCTCAGCTTCTTGCTCTGCCGCAGCACGAGCACGAGTACGAAGAACGTTGTCCATATCCTAAAGATTGAACAACAACAATTTAAATAACACGTAATTCATACCCAAGTATGAAACAAAACAAGTAACAATTAGGATTTCCCGAGAAATCAACAGCAACAAGGTATTCACCGAAGTGAAATAAAATTAACATTTAACAGCATCAAATCAACATATGACGACTGACTCGACGCAATCCTATTGGTGTAGGCAGAATATTTTTAAAAATCAAAAGATGACGTTTTTAAAGACATGACAGAAACCTGTATCCGCAGTAGTTCCTAAGACACAACCATACTTAACAGAGTAAACACATAGCAAGCAAATGGCCTTGGTTTGAAACCAAAGCTCTGATACCAAGTTTGTCACGACCCATTTTCATGAATCGCGACCGGCGCTAGGGTATGGTTAATGTAGTACCAAAACTCGTAGCTAGCCTTTCATTTAACATATAAACACATAAACCTGCAGAAAACCAATGCTCAGGGGCAACCGAGACTTCAGCCTAAATCTAACAGTTATAATATTCAACAGTTAATATAACCTGCTTATCCAATTTCGAGTCTAAAATAGATTTAACATAAACCAATGTAAATAATGTAACATGCCAAAGCAATATAACTAGTCGAACCAATCTGACAAAAACTATAATAATAATAAAGACGTCTAATTACTACTTCGGTCTAAGAATAAAACAGTTTTACAGTTTATCAAAATTAAATGGAACCTCCGAGGAAAAGTAAATGCGGAGATCACCAGACTCTCTCAGATCATAACCCTGGGAAAAATTGGGAAAACAATGGGGTCAGATATATTGAGATGAGTTTATTCCAATATCTACAAACAACAAGTCAAGGTAAAACCAATCAGAGTAAACACAATACTCAATTAATTAATAAACCACACAAGTCAAGTCTATTGAGTTCCCGCTTTAAAATCCATTTAATAAAATACTATTTAAAACAATTGTTAAATAATAAACCAAGTAATCTCCAAATAGTGTGTTAGCCGAGTTACTGATAACTACCAAGCTAACCTCACATGTCAGGTGACCCAAGTCTAACCCGACCCAATCATTTTATCAAAATATAAACCATAGTTTATAATCCCAAGAATAATGATTTCATAAAATAATATATTATAATTGAAAGCGGAACTCAATATCTTTAAACAAAAGTAACCATTAGTTACTAACAAAAACTTAATCACAATAAAGTTTAAGAAAACGTTTTATGTCAAAACGTAACTTTATCCAAAATGGCACATCAAGCCAATATTTTCAAAACCCATAATTACCCAAGTAATTATGTGATTAAAGATTATAAAATAAATATCGTATTCAGATTGAAATTATTAAAACCAATCCGATTAATATCAAAAAGAATATTATTTCCAAATTTAAACGATGCTAACACTTAGCAAAATCATAACTAAAACAATATTAGTAAGTTTGGTTCCAAATTGATATCTAAACAAATTTTGATTAGTCAAGACAAAGCCAAACAATTTATAATGTACCAATGGAATATAATCAAATCATTACCAAACCAATTAACCCTTAATTTGAAATCCAACTCTTCCTACCAAGATCGTTACAAGGAAAGAACAAGATTATCTCAACAGTAACCCAAAACAACTTACATAGTAACCATAAGTAAAACCCTTAACATCATTTTAACACCTTAAGCCATAACGAACAACATCATAAGTATTAACATAGAACATCGGCAATAGCAATTGGAAGGATGGCAGCCAAACAATTCAATGAAATTACAAGTGATCGACGTACCGTTTGAAGGTAACAACACGAGGTGATTCAGAGATGATATGGTACAGATTTGAACGTGATATTAGGATCTAAGCATAGGAAAGATCATGCTCAAACGAATTAGAATTATGCAGCAATAAAGAATTGGAAACAACAAACCGTATAGCGCTTAAACGAAAGAATTTACGTACCGAATGAACGAACAACAAAATAACAACGCTCTAAGATTCTAGAGATAATTCGGCACAGACCCGATGTGATAGAATAGCCTCACCCGATGCTAGAACAACAAGAGTAACAAATCATGAACGAATAGAATAATAACAATTGAATAAACGAATGAAACGAGAAGCGAATCACTTACCAAATCCAAAAAGATAGGGAGGGATGAAGGAATAATCATCTCAGAGTGTTTAGGCGTGTGAGAGTCGGCTAGGGTTTAATAAAAAGTGAACAAAATATGTTTGGATGAGTTAAGGGGTCTTTTTATAGGTTAGGTCATTAAATTTGACAGAGGGGCGCGATGGGAGGCGCGTTGCAAGGCGCGTTGGACCCGTCGCGCCTCGATTCTCAAAGAAAATGAAATTCAGCCTGAGGCACGTTGCGAGGCGCGTTGGACCCAACGTGCCTTCCAACGTGCCTCCCTGCACAAGGCCAAAATTACTGGGGCGCGTTGCGAGGCGCGATGACCCCATCGCGCCCTCCAACGCGCCTCATAAATAGATCCAACGGTCAACTTTCTCTCAGGCACAGCATATCCGAAAATGAGCCCGATCCGACGGTTAAATTGGGAGATATGTACGTTTTATCAAAACATGTCAGATTTAGAAGATACACTAACACATTTTCAAAAATTATTCGGAAACTAATCAAATTGACATTGAAAGCCCACACGACACATGTAACAAATACAAGATACAACTCATACCCTAAACAAGGTGTCATACTTGCTAATTCCACCATAACAAATCTGAAACCAACCCAGAATCGCAATAAATTCAAGGCAGAAAAACACGGGATATTACAATCTGCCAAACTTATATAAAAATCATCCTCGAATTTAAAACAAAACACAATCCACGAAAAACATATGATAAAACTATCTACTGTCCGAACAAAACGTATAAAGCCAACGTAAAACGTATAAACAGGATACCCAAGCTAATCAAGGACATCACTAACAACGATATTGCAAACAAACTCTATTTTTCAAAACGGTCTCAACGACATACGCACTTGCGTAAGTAAAACTCAACATGAGGTGGTTACAGAAAGTAACGACACTAAATTCCACGTAACATGAACGATAACGCCATTCTAGGTGAATTCAAACGAGGTAACACAAACTCTCCCACAAATGACTCGAATGAAATATTCTGGATAATAAAAATGAACCTCAAATAAAATTTCTACATAGAGAAGGTCAGCATAAGACCAGACATGCCGAAAATACATATGGGGTATTACATTCTCCCCAACCTATGAAAAATTCGACCTCGAATTTCAAATATGAACTTATTCGCACTATAACCGTCACAACACCCATATGCGCAAAATTCTGATTCTAACAACTTGGTGCTTCAACTATTACTCATTCAACGCAACGTGAATAAACAACAATTCTTCAACTGAGAGTCACAACTAATCTATACTTGAGTGGCCTCCAAAACCAGCTCGAAACTCATCTATTATAAAGACCTCGATATCATATACAAGATCAAGCCCTTAGCTCAAACTATAGTTTTATAATTCCAAACTTTATCGCCTCAACTGGAAAACCGAAACACAAGCTGATAAATTCTTGCATTCTACAACATTTACTTACTTCTACTTATATCATCTCGACAAAACACAAGCTGATAATTTCTTGCGTTCTACAACATTTACTTACTTCCACTTATATCATCTCGACATCAAAGTAATCGATAACACAACCCAATAAACATCAGATAATAATTCGGTTCCAAACGAACACTACAAGGAATCATCTCAATCAACGTTTTATACAAACTCGATAATACCATTAACTTGTGAATCACAAAATAAAACTCATATCGCAATTCAAAGAAAAGAGAATTTCTCTCATGATTACAAAAATCTCTAGATCAATGATAAACAAAATCAATCATAATGATTCTTCCAATCATTCAGAAACATAACGCTACAACTAAACATGACATTGACTACATCTCACTTAATTACACAACTTAAAATTTCATCGCCCACACCAAGGGTTCAACCATTGCCCCGAACGATATCCAAGCATTACAGTAATACTATTGATCAACAAAATCGATCAACCAATCCGGGTTGTCGAAACCTATTAACCACGATCTTCGATTCACGAATCAGTTAACTCATATATCCAAATCAAACTCAAATTCACAAAATTATTCCCTCAATTAACTATTGCCTCATATACAACGAGAGATCACTACGATCAAATCACCACGACCGGATTGTTAGTTATGATCAAGACCGACCCCTGGGGTATAAAATCTTTTAATACAAAACATTTTATGTCCCAAAATTCTCCACTTCTCTTTAAAAGACTTTACATCTTACACCTCCTTTTGTATTTAATATCGAAATGCCTTTACCGTTGAAAACCATCGGTTTTGCAAACCCTTGAAAATTTTCAAAATATCCACATTTTGAATCTGAAATTTTCCCTTACTTTTCAATACATTTATAAAACAGTTTATTTGGCAAAATTTATGTTCTCTTTAAACCAAACTTGCTAAAATCAATTTATCCTTTTTTTTTGAAAATAGACCAACCGTGGAAACATCTTTCGTATTGAAAATACACATTAATGTTTCAAAACATCACAAAATTTTAAGTCGCATCTAAATTTCTCAAACAAAAACACAATTTGAAGAATCGTTCAACCGAAAAATTTATTATTCCTTTTGAATTAATTTTGACAAAATTTATTCCTTTCCTCAAAAGGATAAAAATTAACAACGCAAATCTCTTTGTTTATGAAAATACTTTTATATCCATTTACCCAAAGTAATTGGAAAAAATATAATCTGAAAGATAACATCTCTTTTTTTTTAAAAAACGCAGTGTATAAACACACATGGAGCATAACCAACATCCTTAATCCACAAATCGTAAATTATCACGAAAGCTTTCTAT
Organism: Mercurialis annua; assembly: GCF_937616625.2. Lineage (NCBI taxonomy): Eukaryota > Viridiplantae > Streptophyta > Magnoliopsida > Malpighiales > Euphorbiaceae > Mercurialis > Mercurialis annua. The sequence continues at coordinate 26,240,509 of NC_065571.1, forward strand.
TCTACATTACTCTATACCGCACTTAGCACAACTATTTCTTGAGCGCAACCTCAAATTCAATTTCACGTCCCATGAAACACACGATTCTGAAAATTCAGACTGATCCATTACAACGTAATCGTCCAAAATTTACCACCATCATCACAGAGTATTCGTCTAGCTACCTCTCGGTAACAGTTTCAAAATCATTTGAAATCCGACAACTTTATAAATACATTTATCATAATGTGACTCGCGAGCTCGTTTCAAAACATCATTCTCAAAACACTTTATTGATAAAATGTGTTTTTCATAATTGTGCACCAGGGTGATGATATCTCTCATCCCCAAAGAGTTGCATTCAACCCTAATCATTTCTATGCACGTGATGCATGTACTACTATGCGTGTATCAATTACTAATTTATCTTTTATTTAGTGAACATACTAAATATTCAATGCAAACCTAATCGTGACATTCAAAATGAATGTTCATGATATGTCTGGGCACAATTACGTGTTGAAAATATTTCAAATATTTTAACAATTCAACCTTTGAAATCAACATTTCAATAAAATATTTGCTAGACGTTACACTCTGTTAGATGTGCACTCGATAACCTCAAAATAATTCTCAAATTCCTTACATGCAACCTAGCAACACTCGATGCTATATGACAACTCATCCTAATAACTTTATTACAACTCTATCACATAAGATATCCCACTAACCTAAATTTATACTGAGCTTATTCCCAAAGAAATAACACATCAATATGTTCCTACAAAACTTAACGGCAGCTCCCGCATCGCATCATCAGACTTGATAGAAACACCAGTGTATTAATACACCGATCTATCTTCTCGGTTCAAAGTTTCCAATATCCGTCCTAGGATAATCAGAAATCATCAACCAATCCAAGGGAATATTTCCCTCATCTTCCTCGATATCGAAACCCAAAGATTTTGATCCAACAATAATATAGCAAACCCAGCTTATACCCAATTGATACTATATCAAAACAGTGTATGAACAAAAGTTCGACTCATAATCAAACCAAAAATCAGGTAATTACCATAACCGCATGAAATAAATCATCCCGCGTGCTACTTCGCAAGAATAGATGAAACAAAACAATTAACTTAGTCCAACAGGTAAGCAAATTATACAACGAAAATTAAAACCAAAACTATTACTATTTTTACAACCCATAAATCACGTAAGCATGCCATGAACAAAATTGACCCAAATATACTTTGAGACAAAATCAAGATATGCTAAAACAAGCTTGAATTTTCGTAACAAATCATTCTATAACATTTAATCTTCCAAGAAAACGCTTCAAGTCAAATACGAAAACTTCCAAATTTTGTTGAGCCCCACAGTTAAAACAAATTCACAATTTGTAAAAGTCTCTTCTTATTAATCAGTTGCTTTAAAACGGATACCCGAGTATCTCAATCATAAAATCATCGAGCTAGCCGAGTCATTACAACTACCAAGCTCAACTCCTAAATTTGGGTGACCCAAGTCGAACCCAAAACAATCGTTTATAAAACGTATTCAAAATATTTGTATATCCGTAAAAATATTTTAATAAAACTTTCATCCTCTGAAATTTGAGAGCTCGACTTAATCCAACCGCTAAACGGTAATTTAAAACTCAAGGGAGAAATCTTTGATTTCAAACATCTATTCTGTAAATTCCAAAAATTTAAAATGCTGACATACTACATTATGATAAAATAACTTCAACGTTAAATTCTTAAGAATATCCAACATAACCTTTTCATGATTGATTTTGATTCCAAATTTATCGGATATCAGTTTCCTGATATCTTCCGAACAAATCTTAACTTCCTTACGACTTAATTCCATACCTTATCTCATAAGGTATCTATGGAGCGAATTTAGTTGGAATTCAATTTATAATTTTATTTGCGGTAAGAAGTGCATGACTCCATAACGAGATGGATAAATCAGTATATGGCCCATTATTTATCGTATCATGTCCCACATTGTACGATATCTCCTTCTTAACAGACACACCATTCAACCATGGTGTTCCCAAGGAGTAAGTTGAAAAATAATACCACATTGCTTTTAGGAACGTACCAAATTATGTACTCAAGTATTCTTCCCTTTTCGATCACATCATAAAGTTTTATTACTTTTTCCAATTTGGTTTTCTACTTCATTCTTGAAGTCATTTGAACATTTCAAAATTTTCATGTTTGTCCTTCATAAGACAAACTTAACTATATCGTGATAAATCATCAATGTAGAAAATGAAGTATATGTATCTACCTTGGTTCGTTTCTATAAACATACCATATACATCACTATGTATGATCTCTTAAACGACCTTGGCTCTACCACTTTGTACCACAAATAATGATCACATCATTTTGCCTTTAAGATACGACTCATAAGTCAGAAGAGATGCAAAATCTTGATTGCTTAAGATTCCCATCCTATTTAACTTGTTAAGTCTATCTTTTGCAATATGTCCTAATCATAAGTGCCAAAATTGTTTAGAGATTTGATTACTTATGGTATTAATTTTAAAAACATCTTTTGCATCGAACATCTTTAATCAAATAATAAAGACCATTTTGTACATATCCACACCCAACTCTGTAGTATCAAACATAATACTACAAACATCCTTTGTAAATAGAAAATCAACAACCAAATTTGTCATACAAATTCGGACATGATATTCCTGTATATATTGATTAAGTACAAAAATCTTGTTTAAGTACAACTTATGTTTATTTAAAAAAATTGAAGTTGATCCTATAGCTCTTGTCGCAACGCTTGCGTCATTCCTGAGATTTAAGATTACTTCATCTTTTTCCTTTCTTTTTCACTTTTACTAAATCCGTAAAAGATAAAAAAATATGAGAATGAGCATCGGTATTCAATACCCAAACTTTTAAATGAGCAATTGACATTGGAACATGAGATAGACACATTCTTTATGGAATTGTCGTTCCTCCCGTCATTGCCCTTTAAGTATTCACAGTACTTAATGCAATTTCCATTTCAATGTCTTTCGGTTTAACAAAAGAAACACTTTCTTTTATTGACCTAACCACCTTTCAAATATTCCAAATATTTCAGGCAATGACTTATGATGTCCTACATCTTAACAAATGAAAACATTTTTCTTTGTTAACCGATGTGCATTTGTTTTTCGCAATAGCTTTGGAGGCATCTAAATATCTTAATCAGACAAGAATGATTTTAAACCACTAGCCGATTACTATCGTGAATGTCACTTTAAAGGATTCTATTTAATCTTATTATCTCTTAGACATCAAAGATCTCTAATTAGTATTCGTGTTGTTTTGAATATTTAACCATAATGATTTGGTTTTTTATCAAAATGGCATCCCACTATGTTTTGCGAATCCTACACTTCCAAAATAGGAAACGTGAATCTTTGTTGGAAAAGATTTCAAACGGGTGATTGAATTCTTGTAGTCATTGTTTTTTCCCTCAGGTACGCCTAATTGCCGTTATTGGGATCACAATGTACTACAAATGAACAACACTTGGTCATCATATCTCATATGAGGTTCAATCATTTCCAGCTCCTAATGTATTCACCCTCAGATACCCATTGTCATTATTGGGTTTCAGCATTAGTTAAGTTTAACCAATTGAATCAACTAAGATGTCTCAATTTGAATAATACACGACTCAGGTATGCCTAATTGCCGTTATTGCCGTGTACTATATCGATACACCCATAACATCTCCTTTCCTTTCCTTTCCGTATAGCTTTCTTTGACTTGCATTCCCGGAGAATGAAGTGGGAGATTAATTAGCTTCTCTCTTATTTAACTTCTGAAGTGAGGTTCCATTCACCCCTGTCTACATTAAAAGTGAGCATCCTTTCTTCCGAAGCGAATCTATCATATATTAGCTGCAATCAATAGGATTTTCCAAACCCTCCCTTCCTGAAATGAAGGAGGTGAAATTCTTTTTCCTTTCCACAGGGACCAGGAGATTGGATCTAGCCGTAAGAAGAATGAATGCTTGGATGATAAATAACTCACTTCTTGTTCTTCGACCCCCTCAGTCGTTGAAATTGAAAATCGTTTTTTATAGAATTCCTTTTTATTGATTTTATTGTTTTGATACATGCCGGGGTTCATATTGAAAATAATAATAAATCTAGTAATTAGAAGCTTAAAAGTAAAAGTAAGAGTTTCCTTTCGACAATTTCAGATTAATTGGAATCCGTTATTCCTGTCCTTGAGGAACTGCTTTGGCTTGAGCTTGAGTACTGGAGTAAGCAAGCTATCTTGTCTGGTCCGTACTCCGGTAGTAGGACTGGCCGTTAAGGTCTTCCTGTCGTCTAGGAATAGGCCTGTGAGTTCTCATAGCAAGTGAAATAGCTAGCGATCTATGTTGGTAAGGTGTCTGAGGAATTCCCTTCCCGTCTCGAAGAATGGGACCTCTCAATAGAAGGAAGAGAAGGGAGCGATCTAAATAAAGCAGGTTTTAGATGAAGAAGATTTGGCTCAGCATGTTCTATTCGATACGGGTAGGAGAAGATCTCGACTCGGTATTCTTAAAAAAAATAGAGAAATCAAAACCAAGTCAAGATTAGCCAAAGATCTTACCATTTCCAAAGGAACTGGAGTTATCTTTTCCATTTCCGTTCACAGAAACCAATCGGTACATCTCATTGTCTGGTATTCTGCATGTCTCCTTGTCTCTTGGAAAAGCTTCCAATCATATACCCTCCACATCATATAGGTCATCTCCGCAATTAGGAATACCCGATGGCCCTCACTGAAGGAAGCAAAGCAATGCAAGATAGATGGATAGAGGAATACCGATACAATAAGAGGACCTACTCCTTCTATTCTCTTTCACATCAAGCTATGCATGCTTACCTGAAAGTCCTTCTTTAAAGGCAGAATTCAAATCCGGTATTCCCCCTACAGAGGCTAAGCGGTCGGGTCATGGATCTTGCACTTCACTTGAATAGTGCTTTTGAAATGGCGAAGTCAAGATTTGTCGATATGAGAAGCAAATTGTTGTGTGAAGGAATCAATATCTCGACATAAGCCAAGAGGCAGATCTTGTGCCACTCCACCTGGTCGTATGAAACTGGCATGCATCCTGGGTGAAAGTTTCTGGTTTGCTTACTTCTTATTTAGGAGCAGCTTCTTCTCCGTTCCTTCTTCTCCTTCTTCTATAACCCGAGCCTTTTATGGGATTTTCGTTCCTCTCCAACCAGTCGAGCGTTTGCCTATGCCTACGGGATACCTAAAACCCTATCCTTTCGGTCTTTTCTTAGCCCGGTTAGCCAATGTGCTTAACAATAAACTCAACAACGGCCTCTTGACGATATCATCTCACCCCTATGTATCCATAGCCGACAAGATGATAACTCAAAGCGTGTTATTTTATTGCTCCAATGGAGAGCCATTGATAAATCAACTTAATGATTAATCAATATAAACTTAATCTTTTAACTTTTAGGAATATTTCTTAGGGTTTTAAGTTATTCTGGTCTCACTAAGCACACAACACATTTTAGCATGCATCTCATACATATTAAAGCTAAAATGAATCATGCATTCACACATGTATGATCATTGACTTCCGCATGTTTTGTTGATGACAATATAATGCACAAGCGAGTCACATATTGTGTCAAATAATCACATTAGAAAAATTCCCAGGATAGATTGGAAGGTCACGAGCGGACCACTTAAGTACCAATCTCCTAGACAGAATTTAATCAAATGTAATTAATGTCACAATAGCGTTTGCTTGTTTTTGCAAACAAGACCTAACCCCTCAAAATTATAAATTACATGCCCAATAATAATTCCTAAGTCCATGATTATCAATACATGCATTCAATCGTAAAGCTTTAATACTCGATGATACAGTGGCTTTGATACCACTGTTGGTGCAGCGGGACGTGAGGGTCCGAATCGTATATTTCAATTCAAAATTGGAATTCCAACAATTCGGATCCAGAAATTGATCATATAAATAACAAATGGATCATCGTATCATCTAGTAATTAAAGCGCGCATCTAGAAACCGTAAGAAGAATACCTATGTCGATTCTCTAACGATTCTTGTAGTCTCGATAGTACGGCGACCTCAAGCTCGTCCACACGAGTATGCATCCGATTGAATTCTCGCCTTGAAGTAATCTGCAAGAGTTCCTCTTGCCGAACAACCCTAAGCTCAAACTCTCGCCTCGATTACGTCTTTTTGTGGGATGTATGAAAAACTTTCTCCAACCTTTTCTGTGATTGATGACTACTTGAACTCCTTCAAATATGCTCTCTTAAGTGTGGTTTTTTTAGAATGAGCAAAGCCAACCTCTATTTATAGGGTAGAGCTTTGCTTAAGAATGAAACACCTCACATGCTAGGTGTCACACACCAAGCAAAGGTGTTGCCACCATTTGACACCTCACATGCTAGGTGTCACACACCAAGCATAGGTATTGCCACCATCTGACACATCACTTGCTAGGCGTCACACATCAAGCATAGATGTTGCTACCTTCTAACACGTCGAATGATAGATGTCACACACAGAGACCTACATGACATCATTACGTGACATCATCACATGACATCATCGTATGACATCATCGTGACATCATCACATGACATCATAGTGATATCATCACATGACATCATCATATTAACTTGGATAGAATACAAATAGGTGCCTACTAATTTATAACTCTTGCAAATTAGTTCCTAATTTATACTTGTTTTTTCATCTTAGATTAATTTCCGAGATATGCTAGTATCTATATGAAATCGATCTCTCGTAAACTCAATCGGTTGCACACCCTATTGTGTGTGAGTAACTAGGTTCACATCTATATGGCAATGAGAGTCATAAGAAACGCCTTTCTTATATTAAATAATTAAATCCCATTAATTATTAATTCTCGTAGATCGTGAGTGACGTCTAGCAACATATCACGACCCCCAAATAGATATGAATGTTTCGATGCATTCTTTATGAACCAATGTTCATAATTACCGTACACTCAAAATTCCCTTCATCTAAGATTCCGATCTCGACTAGTGTCACGGTTAAGTCAAACACTGCTTGTCTTGATCATATGACCTCATCTCAGTTCTTATTCTTGATAAATATGACTTCCACTAGAAACAACTTTCTAAGTAAGTCATATACACCTGCGCAGGTTTTATCATCCATCAAGAACAATTTGAGATAGCATAGAATCTTTTCTCCGTTCATCCGGACTGATAAATCCTCTCTTCGTTAAACCCCTATCTCCATATACAACTAACTAGAGCCAACACATCCCGCGACCCTAGCTCATGAAAGATCGAGGGATAGGGAGTATCAAACTCTAATCACCTATATACAAGATAATGTCACCGCAAGTCAAAGGACATAAATACAATTATGAACTAGATGACATTAAATTGACTTTGATGAAATACCATTTATAAGTCATCTAGCGTCACTTGTTCGACCCACTCAACATCTTGAGAGTCCACATGTTTATCCTGATCCCCATCAAGTAGTATGAGACTCACTACTTCATATAATTAGTAACTCTTTACTAATCAGGAGCATAAACAGAAGGGACGATCTTTCCGTGATAATGCGATGCCCTTATTCGCAGGACCCCATCGATCGTTAACGGTTATTTAGATCACTTTTATAATAGAATATGTCACTCATATTCTTAACACTTTAAGAATAGATTCTATCACAGTGTGATAAGGACAATACGTAATAAATGAACACTTAGTTGATGAGACACTTAGTTCAATTAGAACATATATATCTTTACCATTGGGATTAGTTCTACAAATATACATGATCAAATGGCCCTAGGGAACATACTACTAACATTTAATTCGTACCATTTTAAACGAGTAGATTGGTTTCGTAATGTTTTAAACGTTTGGCTGAAATCGATAAAAAGGTGAAACGCTTGGATTTAATTCGTAACGTTTGTAAACGTTTGACTTAAATCGCTAAAAAGGTGAAACGTTTGGATTTAATTCGTAACATTTTAAACGTTTGATTGGTTTTGCAACGTTTTAAATGTTTGAATTAAATCGCTAAATAGGGGAAACGTTTGAATTTGTTTTGTAACGTTTGGATTGGTTTCGTAACGTTTTAAACGTTTGGCTTAAATCGCTAAAAAGGTGAAACGTTAGGATTTGTTTCGTAACGTTTTAAACGTTTAGATTAGTTTCGTATCGTTTTAAACGTTTGGCTTAAATCGCTAAAAAGGTGAAACGTTTGGATTTGTTTTGTAATATTTGTAAACGTATCGCTTGAAACGCTAAAAAGGTTAAACATTTGTATTTGTTTCCTAAGGTTTGTATAAGTTTGGCTTAAATTGCTAAAATGGTGAAACGTATTTCGTAACTTTTTAAACGTTTGGATTTATTTCGTAACATTTTTAACGTTTGGCTTAAATCGCTAAAAAGGTGAAACGGTAGGATTTGTTTCGTAACATTATAAACGTTTTGCTTATATCACTACAAAGGTGAAACATTAGGATTTCTTTCATAACTGTAATACCCCGTGTTTTCTGTTTATGTTTCCGATAGTTGTTCGTTCTTTTTATTGTCCGTATCTCCCGTGTTTGATCTCGAATAGTCCGTTTTTGAAGTTCGGAATCAGTTCCGTTTCGTCGTCGGGTTCGGGCCCAAATTTTGGCCCATTTGCAAATTCTGCCCGCAGGACGCGACGGAAGACGCGGCAGGGCCGGCGCGCCTCGCGTCGCGCCCTATCTTGAATTTTGTTAGAGGGCGCGATGGCCCGTCGTGCCTCGCGACGCGCCCGCCATCGCACCCTGCGAGTAAAAATCGACGTGGGGTCTATAAATAGACCCCTTAACCTAACTTGATTGTTTTTCACTTCTACTAAAACCCTAGCCAAATATTTCAATCGAACACACTCAGAAATATTACAACATACATCCATTTCACTGGATTTCGGATTCGGTAAGTTTCCTCGTCAGTTTCTTAATCATTCGTTATGTAGCTATCGTACCTTAACTCGTTCTCTTTCGTTTTAGTATTGAATCAAGATCCGTTTTGTCGCTATTCAAGCCCTTACTGATATCGTCGATCATAAGGCTTCCTATCTCTCTACGGTACGTTCAATCTTCCTAGTTCTGCGCCGTACGGGTCTTCGTTGAGATGTGCTGTGGCTGCCGATTATTAATCTTTTCTTGGCATCGTTATTCTTATGTTTAGGCCTTTTTCTTACGTTCATATTCGTGCCATATCTTCTCTGGATCATCTCGCGTTGTTATCTTTGATCGATATGTCGATTGACTTGTTGTTCTTGCATCGTTGCTTTGATATTGTGGTCTGCTACTATTCCTCTAGCTGATGCCTTTAATTGTTTGTTGTTACCATTGTGAATCTCTTTTATTGGTGATAATCAAATTGGGTTTTGTATTTGTTGCATGATTTCAGTGTTTTACAATTGTTGTTGTATGAATTTCATCGTTTCCAATTTCGATTTATAGCTGCCTATTCCCTCCATGCATATGGCTGTTCATATGTTTGAACTCCATTGATTTGTGATAGTAGTTGGCTATTGTTAAATTGAATTCAAAACTGGTTTTATTGAATTGATTGATTACTTGTTGAAACGGAACGTTTTAGTATCATTTTAGCTGTGATTTTGCCAAATATTAGCATCGTTTAAATCTGAATATTACTCATTGATATTAATCGGGTTGGTTTTAATAATTATATTCTGATTTCGATATTTATTGTATAACCTTTAGCCACATAATTACTTGGGTAATTATGAGTTTTTGAAATTATTGGCTTGAGGTGCCAAAGTTGGCTAAAGTTACGTTTTGACTTTAAAACGTTTTCTATACTTAATTTAGTTAAATTTTGACGGTAACTAATGATTACTTTTGTTTAGAGATATTGAGTTCCGCTCTCAATTATAAATTATATTTTTATCAAATCATATCTTGGGATTATAAACTATGGTTTGTATTTTGATAAATGGTTGGGTCGGGTTGGACTTGGGTCACCCGACATGTGAGGTTGGCTTGGTAGTTATCGGTAACTCGGCTAACCCACTATTTGGAAATTTATTGTTTTTTTATTTAATGATTGATTTAAATAATATTTTATGAAATGGATTTCTAAAGCGGGAACTCAATAGACTTGGCTTGTTTATGTTTTGCTAACTATCTGAGTATTGTGTTTACTCTGTATTTCTTTACCTTGACTTGTTGTTGTGCTAGTCCTATGTAGTGTCTAGTACTCTCTAGAGTTAGGGTCCATTTTAATAATTATTTATATTGTTTAGACTCGTCGACTGTTCATGCTTCGGAGACGAACCGGGATTAGTTGCTTGCCAGGTTATCACGTGGATTAGCAAGCAGTGAGTTTGTACTTACTATTTACCTTATTAAGTAAATTATTATTTTAATATTAATTGTATATAATGTACGTATATTTCGAACTGTTTTTATATTATGGCTCTTAGTTGGAACATGCTACCTAATCGGCATCATTAGGACTGCGTGCGCACCGGTAATGATATGGGTAAGGTATATATAGAAATGTGGTAACTCAGTGTGAGCATAGCTCTCGGGACCAAAACGAGTAACTCGGTGTAGGTCAGCTCTCGGGACTCTAAATATGTTAAAAGTGTGTTCAGTGGTAACTCGGTGTAGCTCAGCTCTCGGGACCAGGCCAATTGGATTATGTATATTATTTAGAATTGTGGATTAGGGTTCCAACTATTATTCGTAATATCGTTATTAAATGTTTTAAAAGGTTTTAAGGTTTTAAGGTTTTCCACTTGATAAATGTAAATAGTGGTATAAACTCATCTCAGTATATCTGACCCCGTTGTTTTCCCAATTTTCCAGGGTTATGATTTGAGAGAGTCAGCTGATCTCCGTTCTTTACATTCTCAGAGGTTTCATTATTTTGATAAAGTGTAAAACTATTTTATTCTTAGACCGCAGTAGTAACTATACGTCTTTATTTATTTCTAGTTGTTTGTCGAATTGGTTCGACTGGATAATTATTGCTTTGGCATGTAATATAATTATTCAGGATTATTTATGTTATGCCTATTTATAACTCAGTATTGGAAAGCATGTATATTTTAATGTTTAATATTATAACTGCTAGAATTAGGCTGAAGTCTCGGTTGCCCCCGAGCAATGGTTTTCTGCAGGTTTATTATAATTGTATGATATGAGGAAGGCTAGCTACGGGTGTTGGTACTACATTACCCATGCCCTAGCGCCGGTCACGATTCATGAAAATGGGTCGTGACAAACTTGGTATCAGAGCTTTGGTTTCAAACCAAGTCCATTTGCTTGCTATGTGTTTACTCTGTTAAGTATGGTTGTGTCTTAGGAACTACTGCAGATATAGGTTTCTGTCATGTCTTTAAAACGTCATCTTTTGATTTTTAAAACATTCTGCCTACACCAATAGGATTGCGTCGAGTCAGTCATTATATGTTGATTTGATGCTATTAATTGTTGATGTTATTTCACTTGGGTAAATATTTTATTGCTGTTGATTTCTCGGGAAATCCTATATGTTTCCTGTTTTGTTCATACTTGGGTATGAAATATCTGTGTATTTAAATTGTTTTTGTTCAATCCTTAGGATAAGAACAAAGCTGTTCGTACTCGTGCTCGTGCTGCGGCAGAGCAAGACGCTGAGTCTGATGATGCGATTTCCATGGAAGTCGATCAGAATGTACCACCAGTTCACGCAAATGCTGGACGTGGTAAAGGTAGAGGAGCTGGTAGAGGTAGAGCTAGAGGACGTGCTGCAGCAGGCGTTCATGCACCAATAGTACAGCAGGTACCGGATGTGCAGCAGGCACCGGAGGTGCAACAGGCACCAAACATGCAGGTGCTCGACTTCACTACCTTCTTGGCTGGCATTGTCGAGATGTAGAACAATAAGGCTCTTCTGCAGAATCAGTACACTGTACTGGGTCAGATAGCGCAGCAACAGCAACCTCAGTCTGGTGCTGTAGCTGGTATTGGTGGACTTGCTGGTGTCGACCATGTTCCGACAGATAGAGAGGCGGTGATGAGATACACGAAGTTGACTTCGACTACATTTGATGGCACTGGATATGCCCTTGACTTTTTGGAGGAGTTTGAGTACAATAGTCAGAGGATTCAGGCTACTGATCGTCAATCAGTGATGCTTGTGGAGATGTCGCTGAAGAGTCTAGCTAAGGACTGGTTTCGCGATAACATCATACCAGAGATGGCTACAATGACTTGGGCTGAGTTTGTGGTCAGGTTAAGAGGCTTCTATCTACCCTTCTCTGTTACTAAGAATTTCAGAGAAAATCTGCTACATTTGAAGAAGGGGGATAGATCAGTGATAGATTACACTACAGAGTTTTTCCGTTTGGGGCAGTTTGCTACAGATCTACAGGGTGATCGAGTGTGGGTGAATGACCGCTATGTTAGGGGCTTAGCCTCAGAATTTCTTCCTTTGGTGATAGGGACAAACATAGAGATCTCTCGAGTAGTGGATAGTGCTCGTCGGATGGAGAGCTCATTGGTTCAGTTTGGGACGATCTATGACCCTTTCCATATTCAGAAGGGAAAGAGTGATCTTCCTAGTGGGGGGCAGCAGGCCCCAGTCAGCATGGTAGTGGGAACTACTACAACGGCTCTTCTCAGACCAATAGGGGGAGTCGTCAGACGCACAACAAGGGGAGGCATAGTGCTAGGAGTGCTCCGTACAGTTCTAGCAGCAGTGGGGGTAACCGTGGTTCAGGACGCGGGTTCAGTGGTGGATCTAACATTCCGTTCTGCCAGCATTGCAGACGTAGGCATTATGGTCAGTGCCAGTTAGCTCCAGGAGGTTGTTTTTTTTGTGGCCAGCCGGGTCATTTCTCCAGGGAGTGTCCGACATCCGGGCAGCAGATATCTAACTCCAGTGTTGCGCAGTCGTCTTACCAGCAGCAGAAACCTGCGTTTACACAGTCTGTAGGGTACTCCCAACCTGCAGCATCTTTTGGTGGCCAGCGGGGCCGTGGTTTTGGTGGCAGAGGTTTTGGTAGCCGTGGTAACGGTGGCAGAGGTTCCAACAGTTATGCTACTGGGCAGAGTTCTCAGCAGCCCCGCAGGGTCAGGCCAGAGTGTTCGCTCTTACTCCTCAGGATGCGCGTGCATCAAATGCCGCGGTGTAAGGTACCATTCCGATTTCTTTTATAGATGCTTTGGTGTTATTTGATGCGGGTGCAACCCATTCGTTTGTGTCTACATGCTTTGCTGGAAAATTGGGTATTGCACCATCTATTTTGAGTGAACCTCTAGCTGTGTCTACACCTATGTTTGAAGGTGTAGTAGTGGATGTCGTTTATCCTTCTTGTCCAGTGGTTATTCAGGGTAGAGAACTATGTGCTGATTTGATTGTGCTTGACGTGCTTTCTTTTGATGTCATCTTGGGGATGGATTGGTTGTCACACCACTTTGCTTCTATTGACTGTCGAGGGAAGTCAGTCGAGTTTAGGATTCCAGGTGATCTACCTTTTTCCTTTCAGGGAGAAAAGGCAGAGACACCTAAGAATCTGATTTCCGCCATCAAGGTGAAGTGGATGTTAGGCAAGGGTTGCCAGGGTTTTCTTACTGTGGTTCGAGATGTGGAAGAGGAAGTTAGTGATATGCATAGGGTGCCGATTGTGAGTGAGTTCACGGATGTATTTTCAGAGGAATTGCCTGGATTGCCACGTGATCGTGATATTGAGTTTTGCATTGATGTGGTTTCTGAAGGAGTTGAAGGACCAGTTACCAGAGTTGTTGGATAGTGGGTTCATCAAACCGAGTACTTCTCCATGGGGTGCTCCAGTTCTGTTTGTGAAGAAGAAAGACGGTTCCTTTTGACTGTGTATCGACTACAAACAGTTGAATAAGGCTACTGTCAAGAACAGATATCCTTTTCCTCGCATCGATGATTTGTTTGCTCAGTTGCAAGGTGCGAAGTGTTTCTCCAAGATTGACTTTAGGTCTGGGTATCATCAACTTCGGATCCGTGATGTAGATGTGCCTAAGACTACTTTTCGGACGCGGTATGGACATTTTGAGTTTCTAGTTAAGTCCTTTGGTCTGACAAACGCACCAGCAGTGTATATGGATATGATGAACAGAGTGTTCAAGCCGTTTTTAGATCAATTCGTTATCGTTTTCATTGATGACATTTTGATCTATTCTCGGAGTGAGGAGGAGCATGCTTACCATTTGAGGACAATACTATAGATATTGCGTGAGCATCAATTGTATGCTAAGTTCTCAAAATGTGAGTTCTGGCTGGATCAGGTTACCTTTCTAGGACACGTGGTGTCGAAAGATGGGATCAAGGTTGATCCGAAGAAGATAGAGGCGGTTATGGATTGGCAGAGGCCGAGGTCAATTACCGAGATCAGAAGTTTTCTGGGTTTAGCTGGCTACTATCGTCAGTTCGTGCAAGATTTCTCCAAGATATCTGCACCGTTGACTAAACTGACACAGAAGGGTGTTAAGTTTGAGTGGACTGACAAGTACGAGACGAGCTTTGAGAAGCTCAAGGAGATTTTGACTACAGCTCCGGTTTTGGCATTGCCTTCTAGCATTGACGGTTTCACAGTGTATTGTGATGCGTCTCGGATTGGTTTGGGTTGCGTGCTGATGCAACATGGACAGGTGATTGCCTATGCTTCCAGACAGTTGAAGAAGCATTAGGTGAATTACCCTACTCATGACTTATAGTTTACAGCTATGGTTTTTGCGCTGAAGATTTGGAGGCATTACTTGTATGTGCTACTTGTGATATTTTCACTGATCACAAGAGTCTGAAGTATATCTTTGGTCAGAAAGAGTTGAACTTGAGACAGAGGAGGTGGTGAGAGTTGCTGAAAGACTACGACTGTACTATTCAATACCATCCTGGTAAGGCTAATGTGGTAGCCGATGCGTTGAGTCGCAAGTCTTCGTGCAGTTTGGCTCATATTTGTAAGATTGGGCGTAGAACCATGGTTAGAGGGTGGCACAGTTTGATAGCTTAAGGCTATGGTTATCAGGTTTCTCAGGCTGGTAGCTTGTTGGCACAGTTGCAAGTGCAACCTGTTTTGATTGATCGGATCAAAGCTTTACAAGCTGAGGATCCACAGTTGAGATGAATTATTGTGTGTTCCAGATTCAGATGGTTTGAGGGACCAGATTCTGGAAGAAGCTCACAAGTCTGCTTATAGTGTTCATCCGGGTTCTACTAAGATATACCATGATCTTAAGGGTACCTACTGGTGGAGCGGGATGTAGAAGGATGTCGCTGAGTATGTTTCTAAGTGTCTGACTTGCCAACAGGTGAAGCTGGAGCATCAGAGACCTTTTGGCTATCTGCAGTCACTACCTATTCCAGAGTGGAAGTGGGAGCGGATTTCCATGGGTTTTGTGGTTAGTTTACCACGTACTCGACAGGGGTACGATTCCATCTGAGTGATAGTTGACCGTATGACCAAGTCAGCATTAGTAACATTAGTAAACATTTGGTTTAAATTGCTAAAAAGGTGAAACACTTGGATTTGTTTCGTAGCGTTTGTAATATTTGGCTAAAATCGCTAAAAAGGTGAAACGTTTGGATTTGTTTCGTAACGTACGTAAACTTTCGGCTTAAATCGCTAAAAAGGTGAAACGTTTGGTTTTGTTTCGTAACGTTTGAACAGGTTTGGCTTAAATAGTTTAAAAGGTGAAACTTTCGTTTTGTTTCGTCACGTTTGTAAACGTTCGGCTTAAACCGCTAAAAATGGGAAACGTTTGGATTTTTTTTCATAAAGTTTGTAAACGTTTAGCTTAAATTGTAAAAAAAAGGAGAAACGTTTGGATTTGTTTCGTAACGTTTGTAAACGATTGGTTTTATTTCGTAATGTTTGTAAACGTTTGGCTTAAATCGCTAAAAATGGGAAACTTTTGGATTTGTTTCATAACTTTTTAAACATTTGATTTTCTTTAGTAACGTTTGTAAACGTTTGGCTTAAATCGCTAAAAAGGAGAAACGTTTAAATTTGTTTCGTAACTATTGTAAACATTTGGCATAAAATGCTAAAAAGGTGAAACGTTTAGATTTGTTTAGTAACATTTGTAAACGTTTGGCTTTTATTGCTAAAAAGGTTAAACATTTGGATTTGTTTCGTAACGTTTGGCTTAAATTGCTAAAAAGGGGAAACGTTTGAATTTGTTTTGTAACATTTTAAAAGTTTGGCTTAAATCGCTAAAATGGGGAAACGTTAGGATTTGTTTCGTAACTTTTGTAAACGTTTGACTTAAATCGCTAATAAGGTGAAACATTTGGATTTGTTTCGTGCCGCTTGTAAACGTTTGGCTTAAATTGCTAAAAAGGTGAAATGCTTGGTTTAGTTTCGTAACGTTTGTAAACGTTTGGCTTAAATCTTTAAAAAGGTGAAATGTTTTTATTTGTTTCGTAATGTTTGTAAACATTTGGCTTCAATCGCGAAAAATGTGAAACGTTTGGATTTGTTTCGTAACGTTTGTCTTAAATCGCTAAAATGGGGACACGTTTGGATTTGTTTCGTAACGTTTGTAAACGTTTAGCCTAAATCGCTAAATAGGTGAAATGTTCGGATTTGTCTCCTAACCTTTGTAAACGTTTGGTTTAAATCGCTAAAATGGGGGAACATTTGGATTTATTTCGTAACTTTTGTAAACGCTTGGCTTAAATCGCTAAAAATGTGAAACATTTCGATTTGTTTCGCAACGTTTGTAAATGTTTGTCCTATATCGCTAAAATGGGAAAAAGTTTTGATTTGTTACGTAATGTTTGTAAACGTTTGGCTTAAATCGCTAAAAAGGTGAAATATTTGAATTTGTTTCGTAATGTTTTAAACGTTTGGCTTAAATCGCTAAAATGGGAAAACGTTTGGATTTATTTCGTAACGTATATAAACGTTTGGCTTATATCAATAAAATGGTGAACCATCTGGTTTTGTTTCGTAATGTCTATAAACGTTTTGCTTAAATTGCTAAAAAGGTGAAACGTTTGGATTTGTTTCGTAACGTTTGTAAACTTTTTGCTTAAATTTCTAAAAAGGTGAAGCGCTTGGATTTGTTTCGTAACGTTTGGCTTAAATTGCTAAAAAGGTGAAACGCTTCAATTTGATTCGTAACGTTTGTAAACATTCGGCTTAAATTTCTAAAAAGGTGAAATGCTTGGATTTGTTTCGTAACGTTTGTAAATGTTTGGTTTTGTTTTGTACCGTTTTGATTTGTTTCTTAACGTTTGTAAACGTTCGGCTGAAATCGGTAAAAAGGTGAAACGCTTAGATTTGTTTCGTAACGTTTGTAAACGTTTGGCTTAAATTGCTAAAAAGGCAAAACGCTTGGATTTGTTTCGTAATGTCTGAAAACGTTTGGTTTTGTTTCGTAACGTTTGGATTTGTTTCGTAACGTTTGTAAACGTTTGTCTTAAATCGCTAAAATGGAGAATCGTTTTGATTTGTTTCGTAATATTTGTAAAAATTTGGCTTAAATCGCTAAAATGGTGAAACGTTTTGATTTGTTTCTTAACGTTTTAAGGGTTTGACTTAAATCGCTAAAATGGGAAAACGTTTGGATTTGTTTTGTAACGTATGTAAACGTTTGGCTTATATCGCTATAATGGTGAAACATTTGGTTTTGTTTCGTAACGTTTGTAAACGTTCGGCTTAAATAGCTAAAAAGGTGAAACGTTTGGTTTTGTTTCATATAGTTTGTAAACGTTTTGCTTAAATTGCTAAAAAGGTGAAACGCTTGGATTTGTTTCGTAAGGTTTGTAAACGTTTGGTTTTGTTTGGTAACGTTTGGATTTGTTTCGTAACCTTTATAAACGTTTGGCTTAAATTGCTAAAAAGGTTAAACATTTGGATTTGTTTCGTAACGTTTGTAAACGTTTGGCTTATATCGCTAAAATGGTGAAACGTTTGGATTTGTTTTGCAACGTTTCTAATCGTTTGGCTAAAATTGCTAAAAAGGTGAAACGCTTGGATTTGTTTCGTAACATTTTAAACGTTTATTTTTGTTTCGTAATGTTTGTAAATGTTTGGCTTAAATCGCAAAAAAGGTGAAACGTCCTGTTTTGTTTCGTAACCTTTGTAAATGTTTGGCTTAAATCGCTAAAAAGAGGAAACGTTTGGTTTTGTTTCGTAACGTTTGTAAACGTTTGGCATAACGCTAAAAAGGGGAAAAGTTTAGATTTGTTTCGTAACGTTTTTAAATGTTTGACATAAATCGCTAAAAAGGTGAAACGCTTGGATTTGTTTCGTAGCATTTGTAAACGTTTGGCTTAAATCACTAAAAAGGTAAAACGTTTGGATTTGTTTCGTAACGTCTGTAATTGTTTTGCTTAAATCCCTAAAAGGTGAAACGCTTGGATTTGTTTCGTAACATTTGTAAACCTTTGGCTTAAATCGTTAATAAGGTGAAACGTTTGGATTTGTTTCGTAACGTTTGGATTTGTTTTGAAACGTCTGTAATTGTTTTGCGTAAATCGCTAAAAAGGTGAAACGTTCGGTTTTGTTTCGTAAAGTTTTTAAACGTTTGGCTTTAATCGCTAAAAAGGTGAAATGTTTGGATTTGTTTCGTAACTTTTGTAAACGTTTGTTTTTAATCGATAAAAAGGTTAAACGTTTGGATTTGTTTCATAACTTTTGTAAACGTTTTGCTTAAATCGCTAAAAAGGTGAAATGTTTGGATTTGTTTACTAACGTTTGTAAACGTTTGGCTTAAATCGCTAAAAAGGTGAAACATGTGGATTTGTTTCGTAATGTTTGTATACGTTTGGCTTAAATCGCTAAAAAGCTGAAACGTCTGGAGTTGTTTCGTAACGTTTGTAAACGTTTGGATTAAATCGCTATAAAGGGGATACGATTGGATTTAAATTGCTAAAAATGCGAAGCGTTTGGATTTTTTTTGTAACGTTTGTAAACATTTGGTTTAAATTTCTAAAAAGGTGAAACACTTGGATTTGTTTTGTAGCGTTTGTAATATTCGGCTTAAATCGCTAAAAATGTGAAACGTTTGGATTTGTTTCGTAACGTAAGTAATCTTTCGGATTAAATCGCTAAAAAGGTGAAACGTTTGGTTTTGTTTTGTAACGTTTGAAAACGTTTGTCTTAAATAGCTAAAAAGATGAAACGTTTGATTTTGTTTCGTCACGTTTGTAAACGTTCGGCTTAAATCGCTAAAAAGGGGACACGTTTGGATTTTTTTCGTAACATTTGCAAACGTTTGACTTAAATTGTAAAAAAAGGTGAAACGTTTGGATTTGTTTCGTAACGTTTGTATACGATTGGTTTTGTTTCGTAATGTTAGTAAACGTTTGGCTTAAATCGCTAAAAATGTGAAACGTTTGGATTTGTTTCGTAACGTTTGTAAACGATTGATTTTGATTCGTAATGTTTGTAAACGTTTGGTTTAAATCACTAAAAATGTTAAACGTTTGGTTTTGTTTAGTAACGTTTGCAAACGTTTGGCTTAAATCTCTAAAAATGAGAAATGTTTAAATTTGTTTCATAGCTATTGTAAACGTTTGGCATAAATTGCTAAAAAGGGGAAATGTTTGGATTTGTTTCGTAACAATTGTAAATGTTTGGCTTTAATCGCTAAAAAGGTGAAACACTTGGATTTGTTTCATAACGTTTATAAACGTTTGGCTTAAATTTTTAAAAAGGGGAAACGTTTTTGGATTTGTTTCGTAACATTTTAAACGTTTGGCTTAATTCGCTAATATGGGGAAACGTTAGGATTTGTTTCGTAACTTTTATAAACGTTT
Organism: Mercurialis annua; assembly: GCF_937616625.2. Classification (NCBI taxonomy): domain Eukaryota; kingdom Viridiplantae; phylum Streptophyta; class Magnoliopsida; order Malpighiales; family Euphorbiaceae; genus Mercurialis; species Mercurialis annua. Next base: position 26,260,317 of record NC_065571.1, read on the forward strand.
GACTTAAATCGCTAATAAAGCGAAACGTTTGGATTTGTTTCGTACCGCTTGTAAACGTTTGGCTTATATTGCTATAAAGGTGAAACGCTTGGTTTTGTTTCGTAATGTTTGTAAACGTTTGGCTTAATTCGCTAAAAAGGTGAAACATTTTGATTTGTTTCGTAATGTTTGTAAACGTTTGGCTTCAATCGCAAAAAAGATGAAAAGTTCGGATTTGTTTCGTAACGTTTGTCTTAAATTGCCAAAATGGGTAAACGTTTGGATTTGTTTCGTAACGTTTGTAAACGTTTAGCTTAAATCGCTAAAAAGGTGAAATGTTTGGATTTGTTTCCTAACGTTTGTAAACGTCTGGCTTAAATCGCTAAAATGGGGAAACATTTGGATTTATTTTGTATCGTTTGTAAACGTTTGGATTAAATCGCTAAAAATGTGAAACATTTTGGATTTGTTTTGTAAAGTTTGTAAATGTTTGTCTTAAATCGCTAAAATGGGGAAACGTTTTGATTTGTTTTGTAACGTTTATAAACGTTTGGCTTAAATCGCTAAAAAGGTGAAACATTTGAATTTGTTTCGTAACGTTTTAAACGCTTGGCTTAAATCTCTAAAATAGGGAAACGTTAGGATTTGTTTTGTAAAGTATGTAAACGTTTGGCTTATATTGCTAAAAAGGTGAAACATTTGGATTTGTTTCGTAACGTTTGTAAACGTTTGGCTTAAATTGCAATAAAGGTGAAACTCTTGAATTTATTTCGTAACGTTTATAAACGTTTGGCTTAAATTGCTAAAAAGGTGAAACGTTTGGATTTGTTTCGTAACGTTTGTAAACGTTCGGGTGAAATCGCTAAAAAGGTGAAACGTTTGGATTTGTTTCGTTACATTTATAAACGTTTTGCTTAAATTGCTAAAAAGGTGAAACTCTTGGATTTGTTTCGTAACATTTATAAACGTTTGGCTTAAATTGCTAAAAAGGTGAAACGCTTGGATTTGTTTCGTAACGTTTGTAAACGTTTGGTTTTGTTTTTGGTTTTGTTTCGTAACTTTTGGATTTGTTTCGTAATGTTTGAAAACATTTGGCTTAAATCTCTAAAAAGGTGAAACGTTTGGATTTGTTTCGTAACTTTTGTAAACGTTTGGCTTAAATCGCTAAAAAGGTGAAACGTTTGGATTTGTTTCGCAACGTTTATAAATGTTTGGCTAAAATTTCTAAAAAGGTTAAACGCTTGGATTTTTTTCATAACATTTTAAATGTTTGAATTTGTTTCGTAACGTTTTAAATGTTTGGCTTAAATCGCAAAAAAGGGGAAACGTCCTGTTTTGTTTCGTAACGTTTGAGAACGTTTGACTTAAATAGTTAAAAAGGTGAAACGTTTGGTTTTGTTTTATAACGTTTTTAAACGTTCGGCTTAAATCGCAAAAAAGGGCACAAGTTTGGATTTTTTCGTAACGTTTGTATTTGTTTCGTAACGTTTGCAAACGATTGGTTTTGTTTTGTAATGTTTGTAAATGTTTGGCTTAAATCACTAAAAATGTGAAGCGTTTGGATTTGTTTCATAACGTTTTAAACGTTTTGTTTTGCTTAGTAATGTTTGTAAACGGTTGGCATAAATTGCTAAATAGGTGAAACATTTGGATTTGTTTCGTAACATTTGTAAATGTTTGGCTTTAATCGCTAAAAAGGGGAAACGTTTGGAGTTGTTTCCTAACGTTTGTAAACGTTTGGCTTTAATCGCTAAAAAGGTGAAACGTTTGGATTTGTTTCCTAACGTTTGTAAATGTTTGACTTAAATTGCTAAAAAGGTGAAACGTTTGGATTTGTTTCGTAACATTTTAAATGTTTGCCTTAAATCGCTAAAATGGTTAAACGTTTGGATTTGTTTCGTAATGTTTGAATACGTTTAGTTTAAATCGCTAAAAAGGTGCAACGTTTGGATTTGTTTCGTAACGTTTGTAAATGTTTGGCTTAAAGCGCTATACAGGGGAAACGTTTGGATTTAAATTGCTAAAAAGGTGAAACGTTTGGAGTTGTTTCGTAACGTTTGTAAACGTTTGGTTTAAATTTCTAAAAAGGTGAAACACTTGGATTTGTTTCGTAGTGTTTGTCATATTTGGCTTAAATCGCTAAAAAGGTGAAACGTTTAGATTTGTTTCGTAACGTAAGTAAACTTTCGGCTTAAATCGTTTAAAAATGTGAAAAGTTTGGTTTTGTTTCGTAACGTTTGAAAACGTTTGGTTTAAATAGCTAAAAAGGTGAAACGTTTGGTTTTGTTTCGTAACGTTTGTAAACGTTCGGCTTAAATCGCTAAAAAGGGTATACATTTGGATTTTTTTGTAACGTTCGTGAACGTTTGGCTTAAATTGCAAAAAAGGTGAAACGTTTGGATTTGTTTCATAACATTTGTAAACGATTTGTTTCGTAATGTTTGTAAACGTTTGACTTAAATCGCTAAAAATGCGAAACGTTTGGATTTGATTCGAAACGTTTTAAACGTTTTTTTTCAAACGTTTGAAAACGTTTGGCTTAAATCGCTAAAAAGGGGAAACGTTTAAATTTGTTTCGTAACTATTGTAAACGTTTGACATAAATTTCTAAAAAGGTGAAACATTTTGATTTGTTTCGTAATATTTGTAAACGTTTGGCTTTAATCGCTAAAAAGATGATACACTTGGATTTGTGTCGTAACGTTTGTAAACATTTGGCTTATATTGCTAAAAAGATGAAATGTTTGTATTTGTTTCATAACATTTTAAATGTTTGGCTTAAATCGCTAAAAATAGGGAAACATTAGGATTTGTTTTGTAACATTTATAAACATTTGCCTTAAATAGCTAATAAGGTGAAAGGTTTTGATTTGTTTCGTAATGTCTGTAAACGTTTGGCTTCAATCGCAAAATGGGTGAAACGTTTGTATTTCTTTCGTAACATTTGTAAACGTTTGTCTTAAATCGCGAAAATGGGGAAACGTTTGGATTAGTTCCGTAACGTTTGTAAACATTTAGCTTAAATCGCTAAATAGGTGAAATGTTTGGATTTGTTTCGCAACCTTTGTAAACGTTTGGATTAAATCGCTTAAAGGAGGAAACATTTGGATTTGTTTCGTAATATTTGTAAACCTTTGGCTTAAATCGCTAAAAATGTGAAACGTTTGGGTTCGTTTCGTAACGTTCGTAAACATTTGCCTTAAATCGTTAAAATGGGGAAACATTTTGATTTGTTTCGTAACATTTGTAAACGTTTGGCTTAAATCGCTAAAAAGGTGAAAAGTTTGAATTTGTTTCGTAACGTTTTAAACATTTGGCTTAAATCGCTAAAATGGGGAAACGTTTGGATTTGTTTCGTAACGTTTGTAAACGTTTTACTTTAATTGCTAAAAAGGTGAAACGCTTGGATTTGTTTCGTAACGTTTCTAAACGTTAGGCTTAAATTACTAAAAAGGTGAAACGCTTGGATTTGTTTCGTAACGTTTGTAAACGTTTGGTTTTGTTTCGTAACGTTTGGATTTGTTTCGTAACCTTTGTAAACGATTTACTTAATTTGCTAAAAAGATGAAATGCTTGGATTTGTTTTGTAACGTTTGTAAACGTTTGGAATAAATTGCTAAAAAGATGAAACGTTTGGATTTATTTCGTAATGTTTGTAAATGTTTGGTTTTGTTTCATAACGTTTGGATTTGTTTCGTAATGTTTGTAAACGTTTGGCTTAAATTGCTAAAAAGGTGTAACATTTGGATTTCTTTCGTAACGTTTGTAAACGTTTGGCTGAAATCGCTAAAAAGGGGAAACGTTTGGATTTGTTTCGCAACGTTTATAAACGTTTGGCTAAAATTGCTAAAAAGGTGAATTGCTTGGATTTGTTTCGTAACGTTTTAAACGTTTGGTTTTGTTTCATAATTTTTGTAAACGTTCTGCTTAAATCGCAAAAAAGGTGAAACGTCATGTTTTGTTTCGTAACCTTTGCATTGGCTTAAATCGCTGAAAAAAGGGAAACGTTTGGTTTTGTTTCTTAACGTTTGTAAACGTTTGGCATAAATATCTAAAAAGGGGAAACGTTTGGATTTGTTTCGCAACATTTTTAAAAGTTTGCCATAAATCGCTAAAAAGGTGAAACGCTTGGATTTGTTTCATAACATTTGTATCCGTTTGGCTTAAATCGCTAAATAGGTGAAACGTTTTGATTTATTTCGTAATTATTGTAATTGTTTTGCTTAAATCGCTAAAAAGGGGAAACACTTGGATTTATTTCATAACATTTGTAAACGTTTGGCTTAAATCCTTAAAAAGGTGAAACATTTGAATTTGTTTCGTAACATTTTAAACGTTTGGCTTAAATCGCTAAAATGGGGAAACGTTAGGATTTGTTTCGTAACTTTTATAAACGTTTGACTTAAATCGCTAATAAAGCGAAACGTTTGTATTTGTTTCGTACCGCTTGTAAATGTTTGGCTTATATTGCTATAAAGGTGAAACGCTTGGTTTTGTTTCGTAACGTTTGTAAACGTTTGGCTTAATTCACTAAAAAGGTGAAACATTTTGATTTGTTTCGTAATGTTTGTAAACGTTTGGCTTCAATCGCAAAAAAGGTGAAAAGTTTGGATTTGTATCGTAACGTTTGTCTTAAATCGCCAAAATGGGGAAACGTTTGGATTTGTTTCGTAACGTTTGTAAACGTTTAGCTTAAATCGCTAAAAAGGTGAAATGTTTGGATTTGTTTCCTAACGTTTGTAAACGTTTGCCTTAAATCGCTAAAATGGGGAAACATTTGGATTTATTTTGTATCGTTTGTAAACGTTTGGCTTAAATCGCTAAAAATGTGAAACATTTGGATTTGTTTCGTAACGTTTGTAAATGATTGTCTTAAATCGCTAAAATGGGGAAACGTTTGATTTGTTTCGTAACGTTTGTAAACATTTGGCTTAAATCGCTAAAAAGGTGAAACATTTGAATTTGTTTCGTAACGTTTTAAACGCTTGGCTTAAATCGCTAAAATAGGGAAACGTTAGGATTTGTTTCGTAACGTATGTAAACTTTTGGCTTATATTGCTAAAAAGTTGAAACATTTGGATTTGTTTCGTAACATTTGTAAACGTTTGACTTAAATTGCTATAAAGGTGAAACGCTTGAATTTATTTCGTAACGTTTATAAACGTTTGGCTTAAATTGCTAAAAAGGTGAAACGCTTGGATTTGTTTCGTAACGTTTGTAAACGTTTTGGTTTTGTTTCGTAACGTTTTGATCTGTTTCGCAACGTTTGTAAACGTTCGGCTGAAATGGCTAAAAAGGTGAAACGTTTGGATTTGTTTCGTAACATTTGTAAACGTTTTGCTTAAATTGCTAAAAAGGTGAAACGCTTGGATTTGTTTCGTAACGTTTCTAAACGTTTGGCTTAAATTGCTAAAATGGTGAAACGCTTGGATTTTTTTCGTAACGTTTGTCAACGTTTGCTTTTGTTTTTGGTTTTGTTTCGTAACGTTTGGATTTGTTTCGTAACGTTTGTAAACATTTGGCTTAAATCTCTAAAAAGGGGAAACGTTTGGATTTGTTTCGTAACTTTTGTAAACGTTTGGCTTAAATAGCTAAAAAGGTGCAACGTTTGGATTTGTTTCGCAACGTTTATAAATGTTTGGCTAAAATTTCTAAAAAGGTTAAACGCTTGGGTTTTTTTCGTAACATTTTAAATGTTTGAATTTGTTTCGTAACGTTTTAAATGTTTGGCTTAAATCGCAAAAAAGGTGAAACGTCCTGTTTTGTTTCGTAACGTTTGAGAACGTTTGGCTTAAATAGTTAAAAAGGTGAAACGTTTGGTTTTTTTTATAACGTTTTTAAACGTTCGGCTTAAATTGCAAAAAAGGGCACAAGTTTGGATTTTTTCGTAACGTTTGTAAACCTTTGGTTAATATTGCAAAAAGGGGAAACGATTGGATTTGTTTCGTAACGTTTGTAAACGATTGGTTTTGTTTTGTAATGTTTGTAAACGTTTGGCTTAAATCACTAAAAATGTGAAGCGTTTGGATTTGTTTCGTAACGTTTTAAACGTTTTGTTTTGCTTAGTAATGTTTGTAAACGGTTAGCTTAAATCGCTAAAAAGGGAAACGTTTAAATTTGTTTCGTAACTATTGTAAACGTTTGGCATAAACTGCTAAATAGGTGAAACATTTGGATTTGTTTCGTAACATTTGTAAATGTTTGGCTTTAATCGCTAAAAAAGGGAAATGTTTGGATTTGTTTCCTAACGTTTGTAAACGTTTGACTAAAATTGCTAAAAAGGTGAAACGTTTGGATTTATTTCGTAATATTTTAAATGTTTGCCTTAAATCGCTAAAATGGTTAAACGTTTGGATTTGTTTCGTAATGCTTGTATACGTTTAGTTTAAATCGCTGAAAAGGTGCAACGTTTGGATTTGTTTCGTAATGTTTGTAAATGTTTTGCTTTAAGCGCTATACAGGGGAAACGTTTGGATTTAAATTGCTAAAAAGGTGAAACGTTTGGATTTGTTTCGTAACGTTTGTAAACGTTTGGTTTAAATTTCTAAAAAGGTGAAACACTTGGATTTGTTTCGTAGTGTTTGTCATATTTGGCTTAAATCGCTAAAAAGGTGAAACCTTTGGATTTGTTTCGTAACGTAAGTAAACTTTCGGCTTAAATCGCTAAAAATGTGAAAAGTTTGGTTTTGTTTCGTAACGTTTGAAAACGTTTGGTTTAAATAGCTAAAAAGGTGAAATGTTTGGTTTTGTTTCGTAACGTTTGTAAACGTTCGGCTTAAATCGCTAAAAAGGGTATACATTTGGATTTTTTTGTAACGTTTGTGAACGTTTGGCTTAAATTGCAAAAAAGGTGAAACGTTTGGATTTGTTTCTGTAATACCCCAAAATAATTAATTAGCTAATTGGACCACGTGTCCAATTTTGAGTCGCCAGAGTGGCGACATCGGAAAGTTATCCGATAAAATTAAGATAAATAAGTTTCAAATAGGTCGGTTTTGGGAAATTAGTTATGCGGAAATCAAAGTTATATTTCAATTTTAAAGTTAGAATTGGAATTAAAAGGAAAAATGTAAAGGAAAGCCCAAAATGAGGTTCAGGGACTAATGTGGTAACTTAGCCACTACGTCTCAAAAATGGAAATTTATAAGTTTGACGAGAAAGTATTAATATCGAGTTTTGTATTAATCATCAGATATAAACAATACGTATAATTCGTAATAAAAGAGATTAACGATTTAGTTATGGACTAAATCGTATGATTGAAAAGTTTAAAGGATAAATGATAAGAAACAAAAAGAACAAGGACTCAAGTGAGCTTTTAACCAAATCATATATAATTAAGGAATTATGAATGAAGAAGAAGAATCAGAGTCCAGAAGCTTCAGTCGATTGATTTCTGTCGTTTCGCCGTCGTTTCTCCGTACGACGTCCGATTCACGTGATTTTCGCGGCAATCTCTTCGGAATTCAATCCTCTACTGATCTTGAGCTTCATTTCAAGGTAAAGTTTCGGATTTTTGGTGCTAAAAGCAAGTTTAGGCTGTTTTAGCTTAGGAATTGGGATGATTGATTTAAATTCGATTTTTAACGTTTTTGGAGAAACAAAGTTACGGGTTTTGTCGGTAACGAAGTGTTTGGTGTGTATGGCAAATGATAGCACGACGGGAAGCCCGAAAACGATGTTTCTGGGGACTGCGTGTAGATCGCACGTGGTGTGCGATCGCACACCCGTGGTGTGCGAACGCACACCTGTGATGGTGTGCGAACGCACACCAGTGGTGTGCGAACGCACACCTCCACAGTGTGCGAACGCACACCACCTTGTGCAGACGCGTATTCTATGAGGGACTAGAACGGACTTTTTGTCCGAGGGACTAAAATAGACTTAGCTCGACGTTTTATGCAAGTAACGATAATGTAAAGTATTAAGAGAATTATATAACTCTCGGATACAAGGAGTAGTATTTAATACGTCGTGGACACGACTAAGAGTTTCTGAATACGAGAGTAATACCAAGAATGAAACCAATATTTAAATTATGAAAATATTATACGTATTAAAGTATGAAGTGCACGTCTAATCATAAACAATTTATCAGACGTGTCAGTGAATAGTGGAGTCAGTAGAAGCGGACTAGCGAGGGCATACCATCAGATCGATCATATCATTTCTTGGATTGCGGTCACTGTGAGTTGTACTTTTACTTTCATGTATTAAAACTATTTTATATATATACTGTTTACACACATCGCATTATATATAATTGATTGAAATGTTATATGCTTTATTAATTTCTATATATGAGAACTAGTATGCGATCCGAAGAAACTAGCTACCTATTGGGTGTCAATAGGCTGTGTGATCACCAGTATCGAGTCAGTCTAGTATGATTGCATTGAGAAATGACTTGACACAGCTGGGAGCTGTTGATGAATATGAAACTTATGATTGGGTATATGATTTCGATACGCAGAGTGAACTCGGCTACGGTGTAGCCTAGAAGTCCCCGTATCTAGTGGCTGGGCCACCAGCGAGTTGGACTCGCAATTGATATTTACGATTGGGTTGAATAATATATGTTTATTCGGGAGATGTGTCGCATGCTAGGATATTAGTTTCGTACGGATCAAATACATGTTTATATGTTTTATATTAATATTTTCTTGAGATGCGATGCTATGTTTTTATATTAATACTGTTAGTAAATGTCAACTCGCTCAGTATTTCCCCAAATACTGACCCCTCACCTTTGATGTCTTTCAGGTGCTTAGCTTGTGGACCTAGCTAGAGGTCAATTTTGGAGTGCAGAAGTCATCTGTATATGTTAGTTTATGACTTCTGTGAATGCTGCAGTAGTGGTCCTGTGTCGATAGAACAGTAGCCTAGACAGCAGTTTATTTTATTGTATATATTCAGTGCTGTTATTGTTTTATATGCTTTTGATAGGCTACGTGTTTTGTATATGATCCACGGCCCCAGATGCCGGTGTGATGGTTTGAGACACTAACTGATGTGTATAGTACCGCGAGGCCAGTTCGTACAGGGTACGGTAACTAGAGCCCGCGATGTTTTTGAAACAGTTAGTGTAAATGTATGATTATATGTTTTATATATGTACATTTGCTTCCGTTGTTTGTTATTTGTTTATGATTTGCGAAAAATGTAATTGTGATTTAGGCTTGCTACGGGTTCCGGAGCTACCACTCCCGTTCCCTAGCGCCGGTTGCGGCTCAATAGTTTTGGGTCGTGACAATGTTGGTATCGGAGCCTGGTTGGTCCAGTTACCACTACAAGGTTGTTTCAATGCTTGTTTGAGAGCAGGTTGGTCCAGTTACCACTGCTAGAGTTGTCTGATTGCTTGATGGCAGGGAGTATTTGTCAAGGAATACAGAGGTGACTATTTCTGGTCAAGTGTGTGGAGATACCGCAATTTGAGGGAAGATGCGGACATAGCTAACGGTCAGGCGCAGATAGCCCTAAATCAGGTTAGGAGGCAGATGCGTTCTTTTTCTAGAGGGATGTTAACTGTAGGAGCGTACTCTACTGATTTTCTGCGGATGGCAGAGGGAGTCCCTAATCTGAACGAAAGCAACAGGATCATTAATCGTAGATATGTCAGGGGTTTAGGACCTCAGTTTGATGAGCTGTATGAGCATGTGGACGAACATTTCAGCACGCTTACTACAATGGCCCGTAGGATTGAAACAGAGCATGAATGGTCGGGTGATCCGATACGACCTTATTACTTTAGACGTGAGTACCACCCGGATTACGTCAGTACGTCCTCCAGAACTACAACCAACCCTTATTTTGTGCAGAGAGGTGGACGAAACTCAGGTAGAACAGTTAGGGGCCGACATACTGGCGTAGTTATTAGGGAACCTAACGTTCCACACCAGGCACCTCCAGGTATTAGTGATTTACGTGCTTTAAGTAATTGTGTTTATGTGTTTGCATTATTGTGTTTATATAATTGCTGCATTGCATAGTAGAATATCAGTAATAGGTATTGCCTTTAGGATAATACCTCAGAAAGTGAGAACCTATTGGAAGCGTTGTTATTAAATATGTGCCTAAGAAAATATATATAAATATAACTTACAGAAACAATAACATGATAAACATCACATCATATAATTATCGCAAACGTAATTCCTATATTACGTTTTTGAATTGAAGAAAAAGAGATGGATTACCAACAGGGAATCGATGTGAAACATCGGTACCTGCGTTTGTATAGGACATGACATGGTACAGAGTGTTAAAGAAGTGGTTGTGGTGATTACAGCAGTAGAAAATGTTGAATTAAATTAAGTTATCGGAGATATGGAGAAAGAATTGATGTGATAGGAGAATAGTCAGAAAATGACAGAAGGTGACAGCAATACAAAAATTTGAAATGTACCCAATAAGTATAAAGAAAGCCATTAATAGTCGCAGAGCGTATGATCTAGAGTATGACTTACGATTTTATGAAAATTTTGAAAGTTTTTATGATTTTTCAAAGTACAGTTGTGCTCAGACATCGCATATAACATTGCATAATCACGATAGGAATGCATAAGAAACTGATTTTCAAAATGTAGATCATGCATCATATCTTTACAATGATAAAGAAAATGTGATTTTGAGAAACTCCTTGGTAATGAGAGATGTCATCACTCTGAGCAGCAATTGTACTAACGATTTTAAATGATTTATGAAAAGTGGTTTAGAAAGAGCTGCGCAGCCAAAAGAAGTTTTAAAGTCGTTTTGTTCAGTAAGTAAACTCGGATATAAGGCCCTGCGACAAAGAATAAAAGATTCTTATTAAATAAGAATAAAATTGTGAAAGAAACTCCAATAAAAGAATAAAGCCATGTTAACAATTATTGCAGTTAGCCTAAGGAAGATAAGGAGTGATCATCGGGAAGCATACGCAGATAAGCTGCGATGCACTGGCAATGTTTAAGGATACAGAATTTATCTTTATACAAGAGTAAAGGATGGAACGACAGGGAGTCGTGCAAGACGAAAGAAACGTAACATATACATAAGGATGATGTGTGATTACTCTTATGATTAAGATAAACGAAGTAGCAATCGAAAGTTATAATTGGAGGAAAAAGATTAAAAGTATGAAGGACGAGAAGATGGTAATATGAACAATGAACATTAAGGAATATTTTAAGGATATAGTATTTATCCTTATAACAGAATAAAGGATGAAATGACAAAGGAGATGATCTTGTAAGACATGGAAGCTGAAAACTTGATGGATCGAAAGAGATGATGATGCTATATAACTGATATCAAGTAAAGTTACTAATATCAGTACTAAGAATTATAAGTTGCGTTAACAGAAAGGAGAAAGGTACACGTATAGACATACGTATCAGTAAATGTAAGAATGGTGGATGATATGAAGAAAAGTGTAAGGGTAAAACTCAAATACCCTCAAAATTTAGTAAGATGACTAGAGAAGTGAAAGTTCTAGAAATACGTCATAAGAATTGTCAGAATAGAGTAACAGCAATAGAACTGCTATAAACGAAGGAAAGATGTAACAAATATAACAAGTAAAAGACAAGACAAGAGTCGATACTAGTACAAAGAGATAAAGTTATTTAAAGACAATTAGAATCAAGATATAAGTGCTAAGGAAGCCTAAAGCGAATAGGACGACAGTGAAATGAAATTGTTCCCTGACTTTGGAAATTACAAAGTAATACAATATAAATGTTAAGAACAATCGGAAAACCCTTCAAAAATAGACGAGAGATAGAATAAGAATAAGTTAAGGAACGATTACAATCAGTATTAAGATTGTATTGTAAAAAGTGAAAATAAAGAATTGACAGTAAGAAGTAGAAGTGTAAAATAGAAAGAAAGCTGATTATACAATAAGAAAGAATGACGATTAAGAAAATAAATAAGTTATTAAGGATCTAATGAATCTGTTGAGGATGAAAGTTAAAGATGAAGTTAGTTAAAGGTTAAAGATAAGAAAGAAGTTAAGCGAAAGCTGATTAACGAGAAACGTTCTCGAAATAGTTAAATGCTAAAGAAGCATGTAGGATTATTATGAGGTCATCTTGAATAAGGAACTATGACGTAAAGGAAAAACATTATTGAATGAAAAGTCAATAAGAGATTCAAGGTAAACTTTCAAAGAGCAATTAGGTGAAAGTGAAGGGGATAAGAATAAAAGTAATATTAGTGCATAAGGGAGACTATACAAGCCATACGATCAGAAGTAACGTAAATTACGTATCTAAGACAATGGTAAAGAACAAAGGATCACGACCAATAGAACGACGTAAAGTTTACGATAGCTTAAAGAAGCGAAAGAATAAGAAGTGGGAGATAATGAAGGATGTATCAAGTTTAGCTATGTTAAGAGATAGTAACTGTGCTAGACAGGGTACAAGTTGAAAGAAATTAGTTAATCAGGAGTGAGATGTCAGATAACGGTAGAAAAGAAGTAAGCAACGACGATAATCAGTAAGGAAGAAGGATGATATCGTTAGATGATAGTAAGACTAAAAGTCGTAGATTGTGATTACGAAAGGAAAATACTCATAGGAGTATAAATAAAGTAAGTACGTTATTAAAGATGGAGTCAACACGTTGTGACCATTCAAGTATAAAGAAGATGAGTAACAACCCCATGGCTACTGGGAATGAAATGATGGAACGAGAAAATGCTAGACAATGATTAGTAACAATCAGATAGCAATGACGCAAGGACTACGACATCAAGGATACGTCCAAGGCTATTCTATTTCGAGGAAGACAACAAATGAAACGAAAGTAGCAATGAGAAGATTCTCAACTATGCAACAGCAGGAAGCTACTATGAACAAGATAGATAATCGATTAACATTAAGTACGAAGTCATAACTATTAGTAAGAGCTAAGATTTAAAGTAAAAGAAGAAACTACGTCTGACACGTAGTAATGGACGTCAAGGAAAGTTTAAGGACGATTTTAAGATCCCAACAAGTTTTATGAAAATTCGAGGACGAATTTTTATAAGGGGGGAAGAATGTAATACCCCAAAATAATTAATTAGCTAATTGGACCACGTGTCCAATTTTGAGTCGCCAGAGTGGCGACATCGGAAAGTTATCCGATAAAATTAAGATAAATAAGTTTCAAATAGGTCGGTTTTGGGAAATTAGTTATGCGGAAATCAAAGTTATATTTCAATTTTAAAGTTAGAATTGGAATTAAAAGGAAAAATGTAAAGGAAAGCCCAAAATGAGGTTCAGGGACTAAAGTGGTAACTTAGCCACTACGTCTCAAAAATGTAAATTTATAAGTTTGACGAGAAAGTATTAATATCGAGTTTTGTATTAATCATCAGATATAAACAATACGTATAATTCGTAATAAAAGAGATTAACGATTTAGTTATGGACTAAATCGTATGATTGAAAAGTTTAAAGGATAAATGATAAGAAACAAAAAGAACAAGGACTCAAGTGAGCTTTTAACCAAATCATATATAATTAAGGAATTATGAATGAAGAAGAAGAATCAGAGTCCAGAAGCTTCAGTCGATTGATTTCCGTCGTTTCGCCGCCGTTTCTCCGTACGACGTCCGATTCACGTGATTTTTGCGGCAATCTCTTCGGAATTCAATCCTCTACTGATCTTGAGCTTCATTTCAAGGTAAAGTTTCGGATTTTTGGTGCTAAAAGCAAGTTTAGGCTGTTTTAGCTTAGGAATTGGGATGATTGATTTAAATTCGATTTTTAACGTTTTTGGAGAAACAAAGTTACGGGTTTTGTCGGTAACGAAGTGTTTGGTGTGTATGGCAAATGATAGCATGACGGGAAGCCCAGAAACGATGTTTCCGGGGACTGCGTGCAGATCGCACGTGGTGTGCGATCGCACACCCGTGGTGTGCGAACGCACACCTGTGATGGTGTGCGAACGCACACCAGTGGTGTGCGAACGCACACCAGTGAAGGTGTGCGAACGCACACCTCCACAGTGTGCGAACGCACACCACCTTGTGCAGACGCGTATTCTATGAGGGACTAGAACGGACTTTTTGTCCGAGGGACTAAAATAGACTTAGCTCGACGTTTTATGCAAGTAACGATAATGTAAAGTATTAAGAGAATTATATAACTCTCGGATACAAGGAGTAGTATTTAATACGTCGTGGACACGACTAAGAGTTTCTGAATACGAGAGTAATACCAAGAATGAAACCAATATTTAAATTATGAAAATATTATACGTATTAAAGTATGAAGTGCACGTCTAATCATAAACAATTTATCAGACGTGTCAGTGAATAGTGGAGTCAGTAGAAGCGGACTAGCGAGGGCATACCATCAGATCGATCATATCATTTCTTGGATTGCGGTCACTGTGAGTTGTACTTTTACTTTCATGTATTAAAACTATTTTATATATATACCGTTTACACACATCGCATTATATATAATTGATTGAAATGTTATATGCTTTATTAATTTCTATATATGAGAACTAGTATGCGATCCGAAGAAACTAGCTACCTATTGGGTGTCAATAGGCTGTGTGATCACCAGTATCGAGTCAGTCTAGTATGATTGCATTGAGAAATGACTTGACACAGCTGGGAGCTGTTGATGAATATGAAACTTACGATTGGGTATATGATTTCGATACGCAGAGTGAACTCGGCTACGGTGTAGCCTGGAAGTCCCCGTATCTAGTGGCTGGGCCACCAGCGAGTTGGACTCGCAATTGATATTTACGATTGGGTTGAATAATATATGTTTATTCGGGAGATGTGTCACATGCTAGGATATTAGTTTCGTACGGATCAAATACATGTTTATATGTTTTATATTAATATTTTCTTGAGATGCGATGCTATGTTTTTATATTAATACTGTTAGTAAATGTCAACTCACTCAGTATTTCCCCAAATACTGACCCCTCACCTTTGATGTCTTTCAGGTTCTTAGCTTGTGGACCTAGCTAGAGGCCAATTTTGGAGTGCAGAAGTCATTTGTATATGTTAGTTTATGACTTCTGTGAATGCTGCAGTAGTGGTCCTGTGTCGATAGAACGGTAGCCTAGACAGCAGTTTATTTTATTGTATATATTCAGTGCTGTTATTGTTTTATATGCTTTTGATAGGCTACGTGTTTTGTATATAATCCACGGCCCCAGATGCCGGTGTGATGGTTTGAGACACTAACTGATGTGTATAGTACCGCGAGGCCAGTTCGTACAGGGTACGGTAACTAGAGCCCGCGAGGTTTTGAAACAGTTAGTGTAAATGTATGATTATATGTTTTATATATGTACCTTTGCTTCCGTTGTTTGTTATTTGTTTATGATTTGCGAAAAATGTAATTGTGATTTAGGCTTGCTACGGGTTCCGGAGCTACCACTCCCGTTCCCTAGCGCCGGTTGCGGCTCAATAGTTTTGGGTCGTGACAGTTTCATAACATTTGTAAACGATTGGTTTTGTTTCGTAATGTTTGTAAACGTTTTACTTAAATCGCTAAAAATGCGAAATGTTTGGATTTGTTTCGAAACGTTTTAAATATTTTTTTTACAAACGTTTGGCTTAAATCGCTAATAAGGGGAAACATTTAAATTTGTTTCGTAACTATTGTAAACGTTTGACATAAATTTCTAAAAAGGTGAAACATTTTCATTTGTTTCGTAATATTTGTAAACGTTTGGCTTTAATCGCTAAAAAGGTGATACACTTGGATTTGTTTCGTAATGTTTGTAAACATTTGGCTTATATTGCTAAAAAGATGAAATGTTTGGATTTGTTTCATAACATTTTAAATGTTTGGCTTAAATCGCTAAAAATAGGGAAACATTAGGATTTGTTTTGTAACATTTATAAACGTTTGCCTTAAATCGCTAATAAGGTGAAACGTTTTGATTTGTTTCGTAATGTTTGTAAACGTTTGGCTTCAATCGCAAAAAAGGTGAAACGTTTAGATTTGTTTCGTAACGTTTGTAAACGTTTGTCTTAAATCGCGAAAATGGGGAAACGTTTAGATTAGTTCCGTAACGTTTGTAAACATTTAGCTTAAATGGCTAAATAGGTGAAATGTTTGGATTTGTTTCGCAACCTTTGTAAACGTTTGGATTAAATCGCTTAAAGGAGGAAACATTTGGATTTGTTTCGTAACATTTGTAAACCGTTTGGCTTAAATCGCTAAATAGGTGAAACGTTTTGATTTATTTCGTACGTAATTGTTTTGCTTAAATCGCTAAAAAGGGGAAACGCTTGGATTTATTTCGTAACATTTGTAAACGTTTGGCTTAAATCCTTAAAAAGGTGAAACATTTGAATTTATTTCGTAACATTTTAAACGTTTGGCTTAAATCGCTAAAATGGGGAAACGTTAGGATTTGTTTCGTAACTTTTATAAACGTTTGACTTAAATCGCTAATAAAGCGAAACGTTTGGATTTGTTTCGTACCGCTTGTAAACGTTTGGCTTATATTGCTATAAAGGTGAAACGCATGGTTTTGTTTCGTAACGTTTGTAAACGTTTGGCTTAATTCGCTAAAAAGGTGAAACACTTTGATTTGTTTCGTAATGTTTGTAAACGTTTGGCTTCAATCGCAAAAAAGGTGAAAAGTTTGGATTTTTTTCGTAACGTTTGTCTTAAATCGCCAAAATGGGGAAACGTTTGGATTTGTTTCGTAACATTTGTAAACGTTTAGTTTAAATTGCTAAAAAGGTGAAAGGTTTGGATTTGTTTCCTAACGTTTGTAAACGTTTGGCTTAAATCGCTAAAATGGGGAAACATTTGGATTTATTTTATATCGTTTGTAAACGTTTGGCTTAAATCGCTAAAAATGTGAAACATTTGGATTTGTTTCGTAACGTTTGTAAATGTTTGTCTTAAATCGCTAAAATGGGGAAACGTTTTGATTTGTTTCGTTGTTTGTAAACATTTGGCTTAAATCGCTAAAAAGGTGAAACATTTGAATTTGTTTCTTAACGTTTTAAACGCTTAACTTAAATCGCTAAAATAGGGAAACGTTAGGATTTGTTTCGTAATGTATGTAAACTTTTGGCTTATATTGCTAAAAGGTTGAAACATTTGGATTTGTTTCGTAACATTTGTAAATGTTTGGCTTAAATTGCTATAAAGGTGAAACGCTTGAATTTATTTCGTAACGTTTATAGACGTTTGGCTTAAATTGCTAAAAAGGTGAAACGCTTCGATTTGTTTCGTAACGTTTGTAAACGTTTTGGTTTTGTTTCGTAACGTTTTGATTTGTTTCGTAACGTTTGTAAACGTTCGGCTGAAATCACTAAAAAGGTGAAACGTTTGGATTTGTTTCGTAACATTTGTAAACGTTTTGCTTAAATTGCTAAAAAGGTGAAACGCTTGGATTTGTTTCGTAACGTTTCTAAACGTTTGGCTTAAATTGCTAAAAAGGTGAAACGCTTGGATTTGTTTCGTAACGTTTGTCAACGTTTGCTTTTGTTTCGTAACGTTTGGATTTGTTTCGTAACGTTTGTAAACATTTCGCTTAAATCTCTAAAAAGGGGAAACGTTTGGATTTGTTTCGTAACTTTTGTAAACGTTTGGCTTGAATAGCTAAAAAGGTGCAACCTTTGGATTTGTTTCGCGACGTTTGTAAATGTTTGGCTAAAATTTCTAAAAAGGTTAAACGCTTGGGTTTTTTTCGTAACATTTTAAATGTTTGAATTTGTTTCGTAACGTTTTAAATGTTTGGCTTAAATCGCAAAAAAGGTGAAACGTTCTGTTTTGTTTCGTAACGTTTGAGAACGTTTGGCTTAAATAGTTAAAAAGGTGAAACGTTTGGTTTTTTTTATAACGTTTTTAAACGTTCGGCTTAAATTGCAAAAAAGGGCACAAGTTTGGATTCTTTCGTAACGTTTGTAAACGTTTGACTAAAATTGCAAAAAGGGGAAATGTTTGGATTTGTTTCGTAATGTTTGTAAACGATTGGTTTTGTTTTGTAATGTTTGTAAACGTTTGGCTTAAATCACTAAAAATGTGAAGCGTTTGGATTTGTTTCGTAACGTTTTAAACGTTTTGTTTTGCTTAGTAATGTTTGTAAACGGTTAGCTTAAATCGCTAAAAAGGGAAACGTTTAAATTTGTTTCGTAACTATTGTAAACGTTTGGCATAAATTGCTAAATAGGTGAAACATTTGGATTTGTTTCGTAACATTTGTAAATGTTTGGCTTTAATCGCTAAAAAGGGGAAACGTTTGGAGTTGTTTCCTAACATTTGTAAACGTTTGACTTAAATTGCTAAAAAGGTGAAACGTTTGGATTTGTTTCGTAACATTTTAAATGTTTGCCTTAAATCGCTAAAATGGTTAAACTTTTGGATTTGTTTCGTAATGTTTGTATACATTTAGTTTAAATCGCTGAAAAGGTGCAACGTTTGGATTTGTTTCATAACGTTTGTAAATGTTTGGCTTAAAGCGCTATACAGGGGAAACGTTTGGATTTAAATTGCTAAAAAGGTGAAACGTTTGGTTTAAATTTCTAAAAAGGTGAAACACTTGGATTTGTTTCGTAGTGTTTGTCATATTTGGCTTAAATCGCTAAAAAGGTGAAACGTTTGGATTTGTTTCGTAACGTAAGTAAACTTTCGTCTTAAATCGCTAAAAATGTGAAAAGTTTGGTTTTGTTTCGTAACGTTTGAAAACGTTTGGTTTAAATAGCTAAAAAGGTGAAACGTTTGGTTTTGTTTCGTAATGTTTGTAAACGTTCGGCTTAAATCGCTGAAAAGGGTATACATTTGGATTTTTTTGTAAAGTTTGTGAAAGTTTGGCTTAAATTGCAAAAAAGGTGAAACGTTTGGATTTTTTTCATAACATTTGTAAACGATTGGTTTTGTTTCGTAATGTTTGTAAACGTTTGGATTTGTTACGAAACGTTTTAAATATATTTTTTTACAAACGTTTGAAAACGTTTGGCTTAAATCGCTAAAAGGGGAAACGTTTAAATTTGTTTCGTAACTATTGTAAACGTTTGACATAAATTTCTAAAAAGGTGAAACATTTTGATTTGTTTCGTTATATTTATAAACGTTTGGCTTTACTCGCTAAAAAGGTGATACACTTGTTTTTGTTTTGTAACGTTTGTAAACATTTGGCTTATATTGCTAAAAAGATGAAATGTTTGGATTTGTTTCATAACATTTTAAATGTTTGGCTTAAATTGCTAAAAATAGGGAAACGTTAGGATTTGTTTTGTAACATTTATAAACGTTTGCCTTAAATCGCTAATAAGGTGAAACGTTTTGATTTGTTTCGTAATGTTTGTAAACGTTTGGCTTCAATCGCAAAAAAGGTGAAACGTTTGGATTTGTTTCGTAACTTTTGTCAACGTTTGTCATAAATCGCGAAAATGGGGAAACGTTTGGATTAGTTTTGTAACGTTTGTAAACATTTAGCTTAAATCGCTAAATAGGTGAAATGTTTGGATTTGTTTCGCAACCTTTGTAAACCTTTGGCTTAAATCGCTAAAAATGTGAAACGTTTAGGTTTGTTTCGTAACGTTCGTAAACATTTGCCTTAAATTGTTAAAATGGGGAAACATTTTGATTTGTTTCGTAACGTTTGTAAACGTTTGGCTTAAATCGCTAAAAAGATGAAACGTTTGAATTGTTTCGTAACGTTTTAAACGTTTGGCTTAAATCGCTAAAATGGGGAAATGTTTGGATTTTTTTTGTAATGTATGTAAACATTTGTCTTATATCTCTAAAAAGGCGAAATATTTGGCTTTGTTTCGTAACGTTTGTAAACGTTCGGCTTAAATCGCTAAAAAGGTGAAACGTTTGGATTTGTTTCGTAACGTTTGTAAATGTTTTGCTTTAATGGCTAAAAAGATGAAACGCTTGGATTTGTTTCGTAACGTTTCTAAACGTTAGGCTTAAATTGCTAAAAAGGTGAAGCGCTTGGATTTGTTTCGTAACGTTTGTAAACGTTTGGTTTTATTTCGTAACGTTTGGATTTGTTTCGTAACCTTTGTAAACGATTTACTTAAATTGCTAAAAAGATGAAATGCTTGGATTTGTTTAGTAACGTTTGTAAACATTTGGAATAAATTGCTAAAAAGATGAAACGTTTGGATTTATTTCGTAATGTTTGTAAATGTTTGGTTTTGTTTCGTAACGTTTGGATTTGTTTCGTAATTTTTGTAAACGTTCTGCTTAAATCGCAAAAAAGGTGAAACGTCATGTTTTGTTTCGTAACCTTTGCATTGGCTTAAATCGCTGAAAAAAGGGAAACGTTTTGTTTTGTTTCGTAACGTTTGTAAACGTTTGGCATATATAGCTAAAAAGGGGAAACGTTTGGATTTGTTTCGCAACATTTTTAAACGTTTGCCATAAATCGCTAAAAAGGTGAAACGCTTGGATTTGTTTCATATCATTTGTATACGTTTGGCATAAATCGCTAAATAGGTGAAACGTTTGGATTTGTTTCGTAACGATTGTAATTGTTTTGCTTAAATCGCTAAAAAGGGGAAACGCTTGGATTTGTTTCGTAACATTTGTAAACGTTTGGCTTAAATTCTTAAAAAGGTGAAACATTTGAATTTGTTTCGTAACGTCTGTAATTGTTTTACTTAAATAGCTAAAAAGGTCAAACGTTTGGTTTTATTTCGTAAAGTTTGTAAACGTTTGGCTTAAATCGATAAAAAGGTGAAACGTTTGGATTTGTTTCGTAACGTTTGTAAACGTTTGTTTTAAATCGCTAAAAGGGTGAAACGGTTGGATTTGTTTCGTAACGTTCGTAAATGTTTATCTTAAATTGCTAAAAAGGGTTTCGTAATGTTTTAAAGGTTTGAATTAGTTTTGTAACGTTTGTAAACGTTTGGCTTAAATCGCTAAAAAGGTGAAACGTTTGGATTTGTTTCGTAAAGTTTGTATACATTTGGCTTAAATCGCTAAAAAGGGAAAACGTTTGGATTTGTTTCGTACCGTTTGTTAACGTTTGGCTTAAATCTCTACAAAGGGGAAACGTTTGGATTTAAATTGCTAAAAAGGTGAAACGTTTGGATTTGTTTCGTAAAATTTGTAAAGGTTTGGTTGAAATTGTTAAAAAGGTGAAGCACTTTGATTTGTTTCGTAGTGTTTGGAATATTTGGCTTAAATCGCTAAAAAGATGAAACGTTTGGATTTGTTTCGTAACGTAAGTAAACTTTCGGCTTAAATCACTTATATGGTGAAACGTTTGGTTTTGTTTGGTAACGTTTGAAAACGTTTGACTTAAATTGCTAAAAAGGTGAAATTTTTGGTTTTATTTCGTAAAGTTTGTAAACGTTCGGCTTAAATTGCAAAAAAGGGCAAACATTTGGATTTTTTAGAAACGTTTTTAAATATTTGGCTAAAATTGAAAATAGGTGAAACGTTTGGATTTGTTTCGTAACGTTTGTAAACGATTGGTTTTGTTTCGTAATGTTTGTAAACGTTTGGCTTAAATCACTAAAAATCTGAAGCGTTTAGATTTATTTCGTAACGTTTTAAACGTTTGGTTTTGCTTAGTAATGTTTGTAAACGGTTAGCTTAAATCGCTAAAAAGGGGAAACGTTTAAATTTTTTTCATAACTATTGTAAACGTTTGGCATTAATTGCTAAATAGGTGAAACGTTTGGATTTATTTCGTAACATTTGTAAACGTTTGGCTTTAATAGCTAAAAAGGTGAAACGTTTGGATTTGTTTCATAACGTTTGTAAACGTTTGGCTTAAATTGCTAAAAAGGTGAAATGTTTGGATTTGTTTCGTAACATTTTAAACGTTTGGCTTAAATCGTTAAAAGTTTAGATTTGTTTCATAACGTTTATATACGTTTAGTTTAAATCGCTAAAAAGGTGCAACGTTTGGATTTGTTTCGTAACGTTTGTAAACATTTGGCTTAAATCGCTACGTTTGGATTTAAATTGCGAAAAAGGTGAAACGTTTGGATTTGTTTCGTAACATTTGAAAATATTTGGTTTAAATTTCTAAAAAGGTGAAACACTTGGATTTGTTTCGTAGAGTTTGTCATATTTGGCTTAAATCGTTAAAAAGGTGAAACATTTGGATTTGTTTCGTAACGTAATTAAACTTTCGGCTTAAATCGCTAAAAATATGAAAAGTTTTGTTTTGTTTCGTAACGTTTGAAAACGTTTGGTTTAAATAGCTAAAAAGGTGAAACGTTTGGTTTTGTTTGTAATGTTTCTAAACGTTCGGCTTAAATCGCTAAAAAGGGGATACATTTGGATTTTTTTTAATGTTTGCAAACATTTGGCTTAGATTACAAAAGAGGTGAAACGTTTGGATTTGTTTCATAATATTTGTAAACGATTAATTTTGTTTCGTAATGTTTATAAACGTTTGACTTAAATCGCTAAAAATGTGAAAGTTTGGATTTGTTTCGTAACGTTTTAAACGTTTTGTTTTGTTTACAAACGTTTGTAAGGCTTAAATCACTAAAAAGGGGAAACGTTTAAATTTGTTTTGTAATTATTGTAAACGGTTGACATGAATTGCTAAAAAGGTGAAACTTTTAATTGGTTTCGTAATATTTGTAAACGTTTGGCTTTAATCGCTAAAAAAGTGATACGCTTGGATTTGTTTCGTAACGTTTGTAAACATTTGGCTTATATTGCTAAAAAGATGAAACGTTTGGATTTGTTTCATAACATCTTAAATGTTTGGCTTAAATCGCTAAAAATAGGGAAATGTTAGGATTTGTTTCATAATATTTATAAACGTTTTCCTTAAATCGCTAATAAGGTGAAACAATTGGATTTGTTTCGTACCGCTTGTAAACACTTGGCTTATATTGCTAGAAAGGTGACACGCTTGGTTTTTTTTTGTAACGTTTGTAAACGTTTGGCTTAAATCGCTAAAAAGGGGAAACGTTTTGATTTGTTTCATAATGTTTGTAAATGCTTGGCTTCAATCACAAAAAAGGCAAAACGTTTGGATTTGTTTCGTAACGTTTGTAAACGTTTGTCTTAAATCGCTAAAATGGGGAAACGATTGGATTTGTTTTGTAACGTTTGTAAACATTTAGCTTAAATCGCTAAATAGGTGAAATGTTTGGATTTGTTTCGTAACCTTTGTAAACGTTTGGATTAAATCGCTTAAAGGAGGAAACATTTGGATTTGTTTCGTAACATTTGTAAACGTTTGGCTTAAATCGCTAAAAATGTGAAACGTTTGGGTTTGCTTCGTAACGTTTGTAAACATTTGCCTTAAATTGTTAAAATGGGGAAACGTTTTGATTGTTTCATAACGTTTGTAAACGTTTGGCTTAAATCGCTAAAATGGTGAAACGTTTTGATTGTTTCGTAACGTTTGTAAACGTTTGGATTAAATCGCTAAAAAGGTGAAACGTTTGAATTTGTTTCGTAACGTTTTAAACGTTTGGCTTAAATCGCTAAAATGGGGAAACGTTTGGATTTTTTCGTAACGTATGTAAACATTTGTCTTAAAACGCTAAAAAGGTGAAACATTTGGCTTTATTTCGTAACGTTTGTAAACGTTCGGCTTAAATCGCTAAAAAGGTGAAACGTTTGGAATTGTTTCGTAATTTTTGTAAACGTTTTGCTTAAATTTCTAAAAAGGTAAAATGATTGGATTTGTTTCATAACGTTTCTAAACGTTTGGCTTAAATTGCTAAAAAGGTGAAACGCTTGGATTTGTTTCATAACGTTTGTAAACGTTTGGTTTTGTTTCGTAACGTTTGTAAACGATTTGCTTAAATTGCTAAAAAGTTGAAATGCTTGGATTTGTTTCGTAACGTTTGTAAACGTTTGGAATAAATTGCTAAAAAGATGAAACGCTTGGATTTGTTTCGTAATGTTTGTAAATGTTTGGTTTTGTTTCTTAACGTTTGGATTTGTTTCTTAACGTTTGTAAACATTTTGCTTAAATTGCTAAAAAGGTGTAACGTTTGGATTTCTTTCATAACGTTTGTAAAAGTTTGGCTGAAATCGCTAAAAACGTGAAACATTTGGATTTGTTTCGCAACGTTATTAAACTCTTGGCTAAAATTGCTAAAAACGTGAATTGCTTGGATTTGTTTCGTAGTGTTTTAAACGTTTGGTTTTGTTTCGTAATGTTTGTAAACATTTGGCTTAAATTGCAAAAAAGGTGAAACGTCATGTTTTGTTTCGTAACCTTTGCAAACGTTTGGCTTAAATCACTAAAAAAGGGAAACGTTTGGTTTTGTTTCGTAACATTTGTAAACGTTTGGCGTAAATCGCTAAAAAGGGGAAACGTTTGGATTTGTTTCATAACATTTGTAAATGTTTGGATTAAATCGCTAAAAAGGTGAAACGTTTGGATTTGTTTCGTAACGTTTGTAATTGTTTCGCTTAAATCGCTAAAAAGGGGAAAATGCTTGGATTTGTTTCGTAACATTTGTAAACGTTTTGCTTAAATCCTTAAAAAGGTGAAACGTTTGAATTTATTTCGTAACGTCTGTAATTGTTTTACTTAAATCTCTAAAAAGATCAAACGTTTGGTTTTGTTTCGTAAAGTTTGTAAACGTTTGGCTTAAATCGCTAAAAAGGTGAAACGTTTAGATTTGTTTCGTAACGTTTGTAAACGTTTGTTTTAAATCTCTAAAAAGGTGAAACAGTTGGATTTGTTTCGTAATGTTTGTAAACGTTTATCTTAAATTGCTAAAGGGGTTTCGTAATGTTTTAAAGGTTTGAATTAGTTTCGTAACGTTAGTAAACGTTTGGCTTAAATCGATAAAAAGGTGAAACGTTTGGATTTCTTTCGTAACGTTTGTATATGTTTGGCTTACATCGCTAAAAAGGTGAAACATTTGGATTTGTTTCGTATTGTTTGTAAACGTTTGGCTTAAATCTCTATAAAGGGTAAATGTTTGGATTTAAATTGCTAAAAAGGTGAAGAGTTTGGATTTGTTTCGTAACGTTTGTAAACGTTTGGTTTAAATTGCTAAAAAGGTGAAAAGCTTGGATTTGTTTGGTAACGTAAGTAAATTTTCGGCTTAAATCGCTAAAAAGGTGAAACGTTTGGTTTTGTTTTGTAACGTTTGAAAACGTATGGCTTAAATATCCAAAAAGTTCAAACGTTTGGTTTTGTTTCGTAATGTTTGTAAACGTTCGACTTAAATCACTAAAAAGGGGAAAGTTTTGGATTATTTTGGTAACGTTTGTAAACGTTTGGCTAAAATTGCAAAAAAGGTTAATATTTTGGATTTCTTTTGTAACTTTTGTAAATGATTGGTTTTGTTTCGTAATGTTTGTAAACGTTTGGCTTAAATCACTAAAAATGTGAAGCGTTTCGATTTGTTTCTTAACGTTTTAAACATTTGGTTTTGATTAGTAACGTTTGTAAACGTTTGGCTTAAATTGCTAAAAAGGGGAAACGTTTAAATTTGTTTCGTAACCATTGTAAATGTTTGGCATAAATTGCCAAAAAGGTGAAACGTTTGGATTTGTTTCGTAACATTTGTAAACGTTTGACTTAAATCGCTAAAAAGGTGAAACGTTTGGATTTGTTTCGTACCACTTGTAAACGTTTGGCTTATATTGCTAAAAAGGTAAAACGTTTGGTTTTGTTTCGTAACATTTGTAAATGTTTGGCTTAAATTGCTAAAAAGGTGAAACGTTTTGATTTTTTCGTAATGTTAATAAACGTTTGGCTTCTATCGCAAAAAAGGTAAAACGTTTCGATTTGTTTCATAACGTTTGTAAACGTTTGTCTTAAATCGCTAAAATGGGGAAA
The DNA here is from genome assembly GCF_937616625.2 of Mercurialis annua. Classification (NCBI taxonomy): domain Eukaryota; kingdom Viridiplantae; phylum Streptophyta; class Magnoliopsida; order Malpighiales; family Euphorbiaceae; genus Mercurialis; species Mercurialis annua. The sequence goes on from NC_065571.1 coordinate 26,286,006, forward strand.
CGTTTGGATTTGTTACGTAAGATTTGTAAACGTTTGGCTTAAATTGCTAAAAAGGTGAAATGTTTCGATTTGTTTCGTAACGTTTCTAAAAGTTTGTCTTAAATCGCTAAAATGGGGAACCGTTTTGATTTGTTTCGTTACATTTGTAAACATTTGGCTTAAATCGCTAAAAAGGTGAAACGTTTGGATTTGTTTCGTAACGTTTTAAACGTTTGGCTTAAATTTCTAAAATGGGGAAATGTTTGGATTTGTTTTGTCACATATATAAACGTTTGGCATAAATCGCTAAAAAGGTGAAACGTTTGGTTTTGTTTTGTAACGTTTGTAAACGTTCGGCTTAATCGGTAAAAAGGTGAAATGTTTGGATTTGTTTTTTAACGGTTGTCAACGTTTTGCTGAAATTGCTAAAAAGGTGAAACGCTTGGATTTGTTTCGTAACGTTTGTAAACGTTTGGCTTATATTGGTAAAAAGTTGAAAAGCTTGGATTTGTTTCGTAACGTTTGTAAAAGTTTGGATTTGTTTTGTAACGTTTGTAAACGTTTGACTTAAATCGCTAAAAAGGTGAAACGATTGGATTTATTTCGTAACATTTGTAAACGTTTGGCTTAAATCGCTAAAAAGGTGAAACGTTTGGATTTGTTTCGTAACGTTTGTAAATGTTTGTCTTAAATAGCTAAAATGGGGAAACAATTTGATTTTTTTCGTAACATTTGTAAACGTTTGGCTTAAATCGCCTAAAAAGGGGAAGCGTTTGGATATGTTTCGTAACGTTTTAAACGTTTGGCTTAAATTGCTAAAATGGGAAAACGTTTGGATTTGTTTCGTAACGTATGTAAACGTTTGGCTTAAATCACTAAAAAGGTGAAAATTTGGTTTTGTTTCGTAACGTTTGTAAATATTCGGCTTAAATCTCTAAAAAGGTGAAACGTTTGGATTTCTTTCGTAACATTAGTAAACGTTTTGCTTAAATTGCTAAAAAGGTGAAATGCTCGGATGTGTTTAGTAACGTTTTTAAACGTTTGGCTTAAATTGCTAAAAGAGGAAACGTTTGTATTTGTTTTGTAACGTTTGTAAACGTTTGGTTTTGTTTCGTAACGTTTGGATTTGCTTCATAACGTTTGTAAACATTTGGCTTAAATCGCTAAAAAGGTGAAACGTTTGGATTTGTTTCGTAACGTTTGTAAACGTTTTGCTTAAATTGCTAAAAAGGTGAAATGTTTGGATTTGTTTCGTAACGTTTCTAAATGTTTGGCTAAAATTGCTAATAAGGTGAAACGCTTGGATTCGTTTCGTAACGTTTCAAACGTTTGGTTTTGTTTCGTAATGTTTGTAAATGTTTGGCTTAATTCGCAAAACTGGTGAAATTTTCTGTTTGGTTTCGTAACGTTTGGCTTAAATCGCCAAAAAGGTGAAACGTTTCGCTTTTTTCCAAACGTCTGTAAACGTTTAACATAAATCGCGAAAAAGGTGAAATGTTTAGATTTGTTTCGTAACGTTTTAAACGTTTTGATTTAATCGCTAAAAAGGTGAAATGCCTGGATTTGTTTCGTAACATTTTTAAACATTTGGCTTAAATCGCTAAAACGGTGAAACGTTTGGATATGTTTCGCAACGTTTGTAATCGTTTGGCTTAAATCGTTAAAAAAGTAAAACGTTTTAATTTGTTTCGTAACGTCTGTAATTGTTTTGCTTAAATCGCTAAAAAGGTGAAACGTTTGGTTTTGTTTCGTAATGTTTGTAGACGTTTGGCTTAAATCGCTAAAAAGTTGAAACGTTTGGATTTGTTTCGTAACATTTGCAAATGTTTGTTTTAAATCGTTAAAAATGTGAAACGTTTGGATTTCGTTCGTAACGTTTGTAAACGTTTGGCTTAAATTGCTAAAAAGGGTTTCATAACGTTTTAAACGTTCAGATTAGTTTGGTAACGTTTGTAAACGTTTGGCTTAAATCGCTAAAAAGGTGAAACGTTTGGATTTCTTTCGTAACGTTTGTAAACGTTTGGCGTAAATCGCTAAAAAGGGGAAACGTTTGTATTTTTTTCGTAACTTGTAAATGTTTGTCTTAAATCGCTAAAAAGGTGAAACGTTTGGCTTAAATCGCTGAAAGTGTGAAACCTTTGGATTTGTTTCGTAGCGTTTGTAAGCATTTGGCTTAAATCACTAAAAAGGAGAAACATTTGGATCTAAATTGCTAAAAAGGTGAAACGCTTGGATTGATTTCGTAACGTTTGTAAACGTTTGGCTTAAATCACTGAAAAGGCGAAACGTTTGGATTTGTTTTGTACCGCTTGTAAACGTTTGGCATATATTGCTAAAAAGGAAAAATGCTTGGTTTTGTTTCGTAACGTTTATAAACGTTTGGCTTGAATTGCTAAAAAGGTGAAACGTTTTGATTTGTTTTGTAATGTTTGTAAACGTTTGGCTTCAATCACAAAAAAAGTGAAACGTTTGGATTTGTTTCGTAACGTTTGTCTTAAATCGATTAAATGGGGAAACGTTTGGATTTGTTTCGTAACGTTTGTAAACGTTTAGCTTAAATCGCTAAAAAGGTGAAATATTTGGATTTGTTTCGTAACGTTTGTAAATGTTTAACTTAAATCTCTAAAATGGGGAAACTTTTGGATATGTTTTGTAAAGTTTGTAAACGTTTGGATTTGTTTTGTAACCTATGTAAACGTTTGGTTTTGTTTCGTAACGTTCATAAACATTTGGCTTAAATCGACAAAATGGGGAAACGTTTGGATTTGTTTCTTAACGCTTCTAAACGTTTGGCTTCAATCACTAAAAAGGTGAAACGTTTGGATTTGTTTCGTAACGTTTGTAAACGTTTGGCTTAAATTGCAAAAAATGTGAAAAGTTTGTTTTTGTTCCGTAATGTTTGTAAATGTTTGGATTTGTTTCGTAACGTTTGTAAACGTTTGGCTTAAATCGCTAAAACGGTGAAACGTTTGGATTTGTTTTGTAACGTTTGTAAACATTTAGCTTAAATCGCTAAATAGGTGAAATGTTTGGATTTGTTTCGTAACCTTTGTAAACGTTTGGATTAAATCGCTTAAAGGAGGAAACATTTGGATTTGTTTCGTAACATTTGTAAACGTTTGGCTTAAATCGCTAAAAATGTGAAACGTTTGGGTTTGCTTCGTAACGTTTGTAAACATTTGCCTTAAATTGTTAAAATGGGGAAACGTTTTGATTGTTTCATAACGTTTGTAAACGTTTGGCTTAAATCGCTAAAATGGTGAAACGTTTTGATTGTTTCGTAACGTTTGTAAACGTTTGGCTTAAATCGCTAAAAAGGTGAAACGTTTGAATTTGTTTCGTAACGTTTTAAACGTTTGGCTTAAATCGCTAAAATGGGGAAACGTTTGGATTTTTTCGTAACGTATGTAAACATTTGTCTTATAGCGCTAAAAAGGTGAAACATTTGGCTTTATTTCGTAACGTTTGTAAACGTTCGGCTTAAATCGCTAAAAAGGTGAAACGTTTGGAATTGTTTCGTAATTTTTGTAAACGTTTTGCTTAAATTTCTAAAAAGGTGAAATGATTGGATTTGTTTCATAACGTTTCTAAACGTTTGGCTTAAATTGCTAAAAAGGTGAAACGCTTGGATTTGTTTCATAACGTTTGTAAACGTTTGGTTTTGTTTCGTAACGTTTGTAAACGATTTGCTTAAATTGCTAAAAAGATGAAATGCTTGGATTTGTTTCGTAACGTTTGTAAACGTTTGGAATAAATTGCTAAAAAGATGAAACGCTTGGATTTGTTTCGTAATGTTTGTAAATGTTTGGTTTTGTTTCGTAACGTTTGGATTTGTTTCTTAACGTTTGTAAACGTTTGGCTTAAATTGCTAAAAAGGTGTAACGTTTGGATTTCTTTCATAACGTTTGTAAAAGTTTGGCTGAAATCGCTAAAAACGTGAAACATTTGGATTTGTTTCGCAACGTTATTAAACTCTTGGCTAAAATTGCTAAAAACGTGAATTGCTTGGATTTGTTTCGTAGTGTTTTAAACGTTTGGTTTTGTTTCGTAATGTTTGTAAACATTTGGCTTAAATTGCAAAAAAGGTGAAACGTCATGTTTTGTTTCGTAACCTTTGCAAACGTTTGGCTTAAATCACTAAAAAAGGGAAACGTTTGGTTTTGTTTCGTAACATTTGTAAACGTTTGGCGTAAATCGCTAAAAAGGGGAAACGTTTGGATTTGTTTCATAACATTTGTAAATGTTTGGATTAAATCGCTAAAAAGGTGAAACGTTTGGATTTGTTTCGTAACGTTTGTAATTGTTTCGCTTAAATCGCTAAAAAGGGGAAAATGCTTGGATTTGTTTCGTAACATTTGTAAACGTTTTGCTTAAATCCTTAAAAAGGTGAAACGTTTGAATTTATTTCGTAACGTCTGTAATTGTTTTACTTAAATCTCTAAAAAGATCAAACGTTTGGTTTTGTTTCGTAAAGTTTGTAAACGTTTGGCTTAAATCGCTAAAAAGGTGAAACGTTTAGATTTGTTTCGTAACGTTTGTAAACGTTTGTTTTAAATCTCTAAAAAGGTGAAACAGTTGGATTTGTTTCGTAATGTTTGTAAACGTTTATCTTAAATTGCTAAAGGGGTTTCGTAATGTTTTAAAGGTTTGAATTAGTTTCGTAACGTTAGTAAACGTTTGGCTTAAATCGATAAAAAGGTGAAACGTTTGGATTTGTTTCGTAACGTTTGTATACGTTTGGCTTACATCGCTAAAAAGGTGAAACATTTGGATTTGTTTCGTATTGTTTGTAAACGTTTGGCTTAAATCTCTATAAAGGGTAAATGTTTGGATTTAAATTGCTAAAAAGGTGAAGAGTTTGGATTTGTTTCGTAACGTTTGTAAACGTTTGGTTTAAATTGCTAAAAAGGTGAAAAGCTTGGATTTGTTTCGTAACGTAAGTAAATTTTCGGCTTAAATCGCTAAAAAGGTGAAACGTTTGGTTTTGTTTTGTAACGTTTGAAAACGTATGGCTTAAATATCCAAAAAGGTAAAACGTTTGGTTTTGTTTCGTAACGTTTGTAAACGTTCGACTTAAATCACTAAAAAGGGGAAACTTTTGGATTATTTTGGTAACGTTTGTAAACGTTTGGCTAAAATTGCAAAAAAGGTTAATATTTTGGATTTCTTTTGTAACTTTTGTAAATGATTGGTTTTGTTTCGTAATGTTTGTAAACGTTTGGCTTAAATCACTAAAAATGTGAAGCGTTTCGATTTGTTTCTTAACGTTTTAAACATTTGGTTTTGATTAGTAACGTTTGTAAACGTTTGGCTTAAATTGCTAAAAAGGGGAAACGTTTAAATTTGTTTCGTAACCATTGTAAATGTTTGGCATAAATTGCCAAAAAGGTGAAACGTTTGGATTTGTTTCGTAACATTTGTAAACGTTTGACTTAAATCGCTAAAAAGGTGAAACGTTTGGATTTGTTTCGTACCGCTTGTAAACGTTTGGCTTATATTGCTAAAAAGGTAAAACGTTTGGTTTTGTTTCGTAACATTTGTAAATGTTTGGCTTAAATTGCTAAAAAGGTGAAACGTTTTGATTTTTTCGTAATGTTAATAAACGTTTGGCTTCTATCGCAAAAAAGGTAAAACGTTTCGATTTGTTTCGTAACGTTTGTAAACGTTTGTCTTAAATCGCTAAAATGGGGAAACGTTTGGATTTGTTACGTAAGATTTGTAAACGTTTGGCTTAAATTGCTAAAAAGGTGAAATGTTTCGATTTGTTTCGTAACGTTTCTAAAAGTTTGTCTTAAATCGCTAAAATGGGGAACCGTTTTGATTTGTTTCGTTACATTTGTAAACATTTGGCTTAAATCGCTAAAAAGGTGAAACGTTTGGATTTGTTTCGTAACGTTTTAAACGTTTGGCTTAAATTTCTAAAATGGGGAAATGTTTGGATTTGTTTTGTCACATATATAAACGTTTGGCATAAATCGCTAAAAAGGTGAAACGTTTGGTTTTGTTTTGTAACGTTTGTAAACGTTCGGCTTAATCGGTAAAAAGGTGAAATGTTTGGATTTGTTTTTTAACGGTTGTCAACGTTTTGCTGAAATTGCTAAAAAGGTGAAACGCTTGGATTTGTTTCGTAACGTTTGTAAACGTTTGGCTTATATTGGTAAAAAGTTGAAAAGCTTGGATTTGTTTCGTAACGTTTGTAAAAGTTTGGATTTGTTTTGTAACGTTTGTAAACGTTTGACTTAAATCGCTAAAAAGGTGAAACGATTGGATTTATTTCGTAACATTTGTAAACGTTTGGCTTAAATCGCTAAAAAGGTGAAACGTTTGGATTTGTTTCGTAACGTTTGTAAATGTTTGTCTTAAATAGCTAAAATGGGGAAACAATTTGATTTTTTTCGTAACATTTGTAAACGTTTGGCTTAAATCGCCTAAAAAGGGGAAGCGTTTGGATATGTTTCGTAACGTTTTAAACGTTTGGCTTAAATTGCTAAAATGGGAAAACGTTTGGATTTGTTTCGTAACGTATGTAAACGTTTGGCTTAAATCACTAAAAAGGTGAAAATTTGGTTTTGTTTCGTAACGTTTGTAAATGTTCGGCTTAAATCTCTAAAAAGGTGAAACGTTTGGATTTCTTTCGTAACATTAGTAAACGTTTTGCTTAAATTGCTAAAAAGGTGAAATGCTCGGATGTGTTTAGTAACGTTTTTAAACGTTTGGCTTAAATTGCTAAAAGAGGAAACGTTTGTATTTGTTTTGTAACGTTTGTAAACGTTTGGTTTTGTTTCGTAACGTTTGGATTTGCTTCATAACGTTTGTAAACATTTGGCTTAAATCGCTAAAAAGGTGAAACGTTTGGATTTGTTTCGTAACGTTTGTAAACGTTTTGCTTAAATTGCTAAAAAGGTGAAATGTTTGGATTTGTTTCGTAACGTTTCTAAATGTTTGGCTAAAATTGCTAATAAGGTGAAACGCTTGGATTCGTTTCGTAACGTTTTAAACGTTTGGTTTTGTTTCGTAATGTTTGTAAATGTTTGGCTTAATTCGCAAAACTGGTGAAATTTTCTGTTTGGTTTCGTAACGTTTGGCTTAAATCGCCAAAAAGGTGAAACGTTTCGCTTTTTTCCTAACGTCTGTAAACGTTTAACATAAATCGCGAAAAAGGTGAAATGTTTAGATTTGTTTCGTAACGTTTTAAACGTTTTGATTTAATCGCTAAAAAGGTGAAATGCCTGGATTTGTTTCGTAACATTTTTAAACATTTGGCTTAAATCGCTAAAACGGTGAAACGTTTGGATATGTTTCGCAACGTTTGTAATCGTTTGGCTTAAATCGTTAAAAAAGTAAAACGTTTTAATTTGTTTCGTAACGTCTGTAATTGTTTTGCTTAAATCGCTAAAAAGGTGAAACGTTTGGTTTTGTTTCGTAATGTTTGTAGACGTTTGGCTTAAATCGCTAAAAAGTTGAAACGTTTGGATTTGTTTCGTAACATTTGCAAATGTTTGTTTTAAATCGTTAAAAATGTGAAACGTTTGGATTTCGTTCGTAACGTTTGTAAACGTTTGGCTTAAATTGCTAAAAAGGGTTTCATAACGTTTTAAACGTTCAGATTAGTTTGGTAACGTTTGTAAACGTTTGGCTTAAATCGCTAAAAAGGTGAAACGTTTGGATTTCTTTCGTAACGTTTGTAAACGTTTGGCGTAAATCGCTAAAAAGGGGAAACGTTTGTATTTTTTTCGTAACTTGTAAATGTTTGTCTTAAATCGCTAAAAAGGTGAAACGTTTGGCTTAAATCGCTGAAAGTGTGAAACCTTTGGATTTGTTTAGTAACGTTTGTAAACGTTTGGCTTAAATCACTAAAAAGGAGAAACATTTGGATCTAAATTGCTAAAAAGGTGAAACGCTTGGATTGATTTCGTAACGTTTGTAAACGTTTGGCTTAAATCACTGAAAAGGCGAAACGTTTGGATTTGTTTTGTACCGCTTGTAAACGTTTGGCATATATTGCTAAAAAGGAAAAATGCTTGGTTTTGTTTCGTAACGTTTATAAACGTTTGGCTTGAATTGCTAAAAAGGTGAAACGTTTTGATTTGTTTTGTAATGTTTGTAAACGTTTGGCTTCAATCACAAAAAAAGTGAAACGTTTGGATTTGTTTCGTAACGTTTGTCTTAAATCGATTAAATGGGGAAACGTTTGGATTTGTTTCGTAACGTTTGTAAACGTTTAGCTTAAATCGCTAAAAAGGTGAAATATTTGGATTTGTTTCGTAACGTTTGTAAATGTTTAACTTAAATCTCTAAAATGGGGAAACTTTTGGATATGTTTTGTAAAGTTTGTAAACGTTTGGATTTGTTTTGTAACCTATGTAAACGTTTGGTTTTGTTTCGTAACGTTCATAAACATTTGGCTTAAATCGACAAAATGGGGAAACGTTTGGATTTGTTTCTTAACGCTTCTAAACGTTTGGCTTCAATCACTAAAAAGGTGAAACGTTTGGATTTGTTTCGTAACGTTTGTAAACGTTTGGCTTAAATTGCAAAAAATGTGAAAAGTTTGTTTTTGTTCCGTAATGTTTGTAAATGTTTGGATTTGTTTCGTAACGTTTGTAAACGTTTGGCTTAAATCGCTAAAAAGGTGAAACGTTTGGATTTGTTTTGTAACGTTTGTAAACGTTTGGCTTAAATCGCTAAAAGGGAGAAACATTTGGAATTGTTTCGTAACGTTTGTATGCGTTTGGCTTAAATCGCTAAAAAGGTGAAATGTTTGGTTTTGTTTCGTAAAGTTTGTAAATGTTTGTCTTAAATCGCTAAAATGGGGAACCGTTTTGATTTGTTTCGTAACATTTGTAAACGTTTGGCTTAAATCGCTAAAAAGGTGAAACGTTTGGATTTGTTTCGTAACGTTTCAAACGTTTGGCTTAAATTGCTAAAATGGGAAAACATTAGGATTTGTTTCGTAACGTATGTAAACGTCTGGCTTCAATCGCAATAAAGGTGAAACGTTTGGTTTTGTTTCGTAACGTTTGTAACGTTCGACTTAATCGTTAAAAAGGTGAAACGTTTGGATTTGTTTCGAAACGTTTGTAAACGATTTTCTTAAATTGCTAAAAATGTGAAAAGTTTGTTTTTGTTCCGTAATGTTTGTAAACGTTTGGATTTCTTTCGTAACGTTTGTAAACGTTTGTAAATGATTGGCTTAAATCGCTATAAAGGTGAAATGTTTGGATTTCTTTTGTAACGTGTGTAAACGTTTGTCTTAAATTGCTAAAATGGGGAACCGTTTTGATTTGTTTCGTTACATTTGTAAACGTTTGGCTTATATCAATAAAAAGGTGAAACGTTTGGATTTGTTTCGTAACGTTTTAAACGTTTGGCTTAAATTGCTAAAATGGGGAAACGTTTGGATTTGTTTCGTCACGTATATAAACGTTTGGCTTAAATCACTAAAAACGTGAAACGTTTGGTTTTGTTTCGTATCGTTTGTAAACGTTCGGCTTAATCGCTAAAAAGGTGAAATGTTTGGACTTGTTTTTTTAACGATTATCAACGTTTTGCTTAAAATGCTAAAAAGGTGAAACGCTTGGATTTGTTTCGTAACGTTTGTAAACGTTTTGCTTAAATTTGTAAAAAGGTGAAACGCTTGGATTTGTTTCGTAACGTTTGGTTTTGTTTTGTAACGTTTGGATTTTTTTCGGTAAAAGGGTGAAACATTTGGATTTATTTTGTAAAAAGGTGAAACATTTGGATTTATTCCGTAACGTTTGTAAACGTTTGGCTTAAATCGGTAAAAGGGTGAAACATTTGGATTTATTTTGTAACATTTCTAAACGTTTGTCTTAAATAGCTATAGTGGGGAAACAATTTGATTTGTTTCGTAACATTTGCAAACGTTTGGCTTAAATCGCTAAAAAGATGAAACATTCAAATTTGTTTCGTAACGTTTTAATCGTTTGGCTTAAATTGCTAAAATGGGAAAACCTTTGGATTTGTTTCGTAACGTATGTAAATGTTTGGCTTAAATCATTAAAAAGGTGAAAATTTTGTTTTGTTTCGTAACGTTTGTAAACTTTCGGCTTAAATCTATAAAAAGGTGTAACGTTTGGATTTGTTTCGTATCATTTGTAAACGTTTTGCTTAAATAGCTAAAAAGGTGAAACGCATGGATGTGTTTCGTAACTTTGTAAACGTTTGGCTTAAATTGCTAAAAAGGGGAAACGTTTGGATTTGTTCTGTAACGTTTGTAAACGCTTGGTTTTGTTTCGTAACGTTTGGATTGTTTTCATAACGTTTGTGAACATTTGGCTGAAATCGCTAAATAGTTGAAATGTTTGGATTTGTTTCGTAACGTTTGTAAACGTTTGGCTTAAATTGCTAAAAAGGGGAAATGTTTGGAGTTGTTTCACAACGTTTCTAAACGTTTGGCTAAAATTGCTAATAAGATGAAACACTTGGATTTGTTTCGGAACGTTTTAAACGTTTGGTTTTGTTTCGTAATGTTTGTAAATGTTTGGCTTAAATCGCAAAAAAGGTGAGATGTCCTGTTTGGTTTCGTAACGTTTGGCTTAAATCGCCAAAAAGGTGAAACGTTTCGATTTTTTCATAATGTTTGTAAACAATTGACGTAAATCGCGAAAAAGGTGAAATGTTTGGATTTGTTTTGTAACGTTTTTAAACGTTTTGATTAAATCGCTAAAAAGGAGAAATGCCTGGATTTGTTTCGTAACGTTTTTAAACATTTGGCTTAACTCGCTAATACAGTGAAACGTTTGGATATGTTTCGTAACATTTGGCTTAAATTGTTAAAAAGGTAAGACGTTTTGATTTGTTTCGTAACGTCTGTAATTGTTTTGCTTAAATCGCAAAAAAGGTGAAACGTTTGGTTTTGTTTTGTAACGTTTGTAAACGTTTTGCTTAAATCGCTAAAAAGTTGAAACGTTTGGATTTGTTTCGTAACGTTTGCAAACGTTTGTTTTAAAGCATTGAAAAGGTGAAACGTTTGGATTTCGTTCGTAACATTTGTAAACGTTTGGCTTAAATTGTTAAAAAGTGTTTCATAACCTTTTAAACATTTGGATTAGTTTGGTAACATTTGTAAACGTTTCGCTTAAATCGCTAAAAAGGTGAAACGTTTGGATTTCTTTCGTAACGTTTGTAAACGTTTGGCGTAAATCGCTAAAAAGAGGAAACGTTTGTATTTTTTTCGTAACCTGTAAACGTTTGGCCTAAATCGCTAAAAAGGTGAAAAGTTTGGCTTAAATCGCCGAAAATGTGAAACATTTGGATTTGTTTCGTAACGTTTGTAAACGTTTGGCTTAAATCACTACAAAGGAGAAACGTTTGGTTTTAAATTGGTAAAAAGGTGAAACATTTGGATTGATTTCGTAACGTTTATTAACGTTTGGCTTAAATCGCTAAAAAGGAGAAACGTTTGGATTTGTTTTTTACCGCTTGTAAACGTTTGGCTTATATTGCTAAAAAGGAAAAATGCTTGGTTTTGTTTCGTAACGTTTTTAAACGTTTGGCTTCAATTGCTAAAAAGGGGAAACCTTTTGATTTGTTTAGTAATGTTTGTAAACGTTTGGCTTCAATCGCAAAAAAGGTGAAACGTTTGGATTTGTTTCGTAACGTTTGTCTTAAATCGTTAAAATGGGGAAAAGTTTGGATATGTTTCATAACGTTTTTAAACATTTGGATTTGTTTTGTAACTTATGTAAACGTTTAGCTCAAATCGCTAAAAAGGTGAAATGTTTGGATTTGTTTCATAACGTTTGTAAATGTTTGGCTTAAATCTCTAAAATGGGGAAACGTTTGGATATGTTTCGTAACGTTTTTAAACATTTGGATTTGTTTTGTAACTTATATAAACGTTTGGTTTTGTTTCGCAACGTTCATAAACATTTGGCTTAAATCGATAAAATGAGGAAACGTTTGGATTTGTTTCTTAACGCTTGTAAACGTTTGGCTTCAATCGCTAAAAAGGTAAAAAGTTTGGATTTGTTTCGTAACGTTTGTAAACGTTTGGCTTAAATTGCTAAAAATGTGAAAAGTTTGTTTTTATTCCGTAATGTTTATAAACGTTCGGCTTAAACGATAAAAAGGTGAAATGTTTGGATTTGTTTCTTAACGTTTGTAAATGTTTTGCTTAAATTGCTTAAAAGGTGAAATGCTTGGATTTGTTTCGTAACGTTTGTAATGGTTTCGCTTAAATTGGTAAAAAGGTGAAACACTTGTATTTGTTTCGTAACGTTTGTAAACGTTTGGTTTTATTTTGTAATGTTTGGATTTGTTTCGTAACGTTTGTAAACGTTTGACTTAAATCGCTAAAAAGGTGAAACATTTGGATTTGTTTCGTAACGTTTGTAAACGTTTGGCTTAAATCACTAAAAAGGGGAAACGTTTGGATTTGTTTCGTAACATTTGTAAGCGTTTGTCTTAAATACCTAAAATGGGGAAACATTTTGATTTGTTTCGTAAAATTTGTAAACGTTTGGCTTAAATCACTAAATAGGGGAAACATTTGGATTTGTTTCATAACGTTTTAAACGTTTGGCTTAAATTGCTAAAAATGGGGAAACGTTTGGATATGTTTCATAACGTATGTAAACGTTTGGCTTAAATCACTAAAAAGGTGAAAATTTGGTTTTGTTTCGTAACGTTCGTAAACGTTAGGCTTAAATCGCTAAAAAGGTGAAACGTTTGGATTTGTTACGTAACGTTTGTAAAAGTTTTTCTTAAATTGCTAAAAAGGTGAAACGCTTGGATGTGTTTCGTAACGTTTGCAAACGTTTAGTTTTGTTTCGTAACGTTTGGATTAGTTTCGTAACGTTTGTAAACATTTGGCTTAAATCTCTAAAAAGGTGAAATGTTTGGATTTGTTTCGTAACGTTTGTAAACATTTGGCTTAAATCGCTAAAAAGGTGAAACGTTTGGATTTGTTTCGTAACGTTTGTAATAGTTTAGCTTAAATCGTTAAAAAGGTAAAACGTTATGATTTGTTTCGTAACGTCTATAATTGTTTTGCTTAAATCGCTAAAAAGGTGAAACGTTTGGTTTTGTTTCGTAAAATTTGTAAACGTTTGGCTTCAATCGCTAAAAAGGTGAAACGTTTGGATTTGTTTCGTAAAGTTTGCAAACGTTTTTTTTAAATCGTTGAAAAGGTGAAACGTTTGGATTTGTTTCGTAACGTTTGTAAACGTGTCGCTTAAATTGCTAAAAAGGGTTTCGTAACGTTTTAAACGTTGGATTAGTTTCGTAATGTTTGTAAACGTTTGGCTTAAATCGTGAAAAAGGAGAAACGTTTGGATTTTTTTCGTAACGTTTGTAAACGTTTAGCTTAAATCGCTAAAAAGGTGAAATATTTGGATTTGTTTCGTAACGTTTGTAAATGTTTAACTTAAATCTCTAAAATGGGGAAACTTTTGGATATGTTTTGTAAAGTTTGTAAACGTTTGGATTTGTTTTGTAACCTATGTAAACGTTTGGTTTTGTTTCGTAACGTTCATAAACATTTGGCTTAAATCGACAAAATGGGGAAACGTTTGGATTTGTTTCTTAACGCTTCTAAACGTTTGGCTTCAATCACTAAAAAGGTGAAACGTTTGGATTTGTTTCGTAACGTTTGTAAACGTTTGGCTTAAATTGCTAAAAATGTGAAAAGTTTGTTTTTGTTCCGTAATGTTTGTAAATGTTTGGATTTGTTTCGTAACGTTTGTAAACGTTTGGCTTAAATCGCTAAAAAGGTGAAACGTTTGGATTTGTTTTGTAACGTTTGTAAACGTTTGGCTTAAATCGCTAAAAGGGAGAAACATTTGGAATTGTTTCGTAACGTTTGTATGCGTTTGGCTTAAATCGCTAAAAAGGTGAAATGTTTGGTTTTGTTTCGTAAAGTTTGTAAATGTTTGTCTTAAATCGCTAAAATGGGGAACCGTTTTGATTTGTTTCGTAACATTTGTAAACGTTTGGCTTAAATCGCTAAAAAGGTGAAACGTTTGGATTTGTTTCGTAACGTTTCAAACGTTTGGCTTAAATTGCTAAAATGGGAAAACATTAGGATTTGTTTCGTAACGTATGTAAACGTCTGGCTTCAATCGCAATAAAGGTGAAACGTTTGGTTTTGTTTCGTAACGTTTGTAACGTTCGACTTAATCGTTAAAAAGGTGAAACGTTTGGATTTGTTTCGAAACGTTTGTAAACGATTTTCTTAAATTGCTAAAAATGTGAAAAGTTTGTTTTTGTTCCGTAATGTTTGTAAACGTTTGGATTTCTTTCGTAACGTTTGTAAACGTTTGTAAATGATTGGCTTAAATCGCTAAAAAGGTGAAATGTTTGGATTTCTTTTGTAACGTGTGTAAACGTTTGTCTTAAATTGCTAAAATGGGGAACCGTTTTGATTTGTTTCGTTACATTTGTAAACGTTTGGCTTATATCAATAAAAAGGTGAAACGTTTGGATTTGTTTCGTAACGTTTTAAACGTTTGGCTTAAATTGCTAAAATGGGGAAACGTTTGGATTTGTTTCGTCACGTATATAAACGTTTGGCTTAAATCACTAAAAAGGTGAAACGTTTGGTTTTGTTTCGTATCGTTTGTAAACGTTCGACTTAATCGCTAAAAAGGTGAAATGTTTGGACTTGTTTTTTTAACGATTATCAACGTTTTGCTTAAAATGCTAAAAAGGTGAAACGCTTGGATTTGTTTCGTAACGTTTGTAAACGTTTTGCTTAAATTTGTAAAAAGGTGAAACGCTTGGATTTGTTTCGTAACGTTTGGTTTTGTTTTGTAACGTTTGGATTTGTTTCGTAACGTTTGTAAACGTTTGACTTAAATCGGTAAAAAGGTGAAACATTTGGATTTGTTCCGTAATGTTTGTAAACGTTTGGCTTAAATCGGTAAAAGGGTGAAACATTTGGATTTATTTTGTAACATTTCTAAACGTTTGTCTTAAATAGCTATAGTGGGGAAACAATTTGATTTGTTTCGTAACATTTGCAAACGTTTGGCTTAAATCGCTAAAAAGATGAAACATTCAAATTTGTTTCGTAACGTTTTAATCGTTTGGCTTAAATTGCTAAAATGGGAAAACCTTTGGATTTGTTTCGTAACGTATGTAAATGTTTGGCTTAAATCATTAAAAAGGTGAAAATTTTGTTTTGTTTCGTAACATTTGTAAACTTTCGGCTTAAATCTATAAAAAGGTGTAACGTTTGGATTTGTTTCGTATCATTTGTAAACGTTTTGCTTAAATAGCTAAAAAGGTGAAACGCATGGATGTGTTTCGTAACTTTGTAAACGTTTGGCTTAAATTGCTAAAAAGGGGAAACGTTTGGATTTGTTCTGTAACGTTTGTAAACGCTTGGTTTTGTTTCGTAACGTTTGGATTGTTTTCATAACGTTTGTCAACATTTGGCTGAAATCGCTAAATAGTTGAAATGTTTGGATTTGTTTCGTAACGTTTGTAAACGTTTGGCTTAAATTGCTAAAAAGGGGAAATGTTTGGAGTTGTTTCACAACGTTTCTAAACGTTTGGCTAAAATTGCTAATAAGGTGAAACACTTGGATTTGTTTCGGAACGTTTTAAACGTTTGGTTTTGTTTCGTAATGTTTGTAAATGTTTGGCTTAAATCGCAAAAAAGGTGAGATGTCCTGTTTGGTTTCGTAACGTTTGGCTTAAATAGCCAAAAAGGTGAAACGTTTCGATTTTTTCATAATGTTTGTAAACAATTGACATAAATCGCGAAAAAGGTGAAATGTTTGGATTTGTTTCGTAACGTTTTTAAACGTTTTGATTAAATCGCTAAAAAGGAGAAATGCCTGGATTTGTTTCGTAACGTTTTTAAACATTTGGCTTAACTCGCTAATACAGTGAAACGTTTGGATATGTTTCGTAACATTTGGCTTAAATTGTTAAAAAGGTAAGACGTTTTGATTTGTTTCGTAACGTCTGTAATTGTTTTGCTTAAATCGCAAAAAAGGTGAAACGTTTGGTTTTGTTTTGTAACGTTTGTAAACGTTTTGCTTAAATCGCTAAAAAGTTGAAACGTTTGGATTTGTTTCGTAACGTTTGCAAACGTTTGTTTTAAAGCATTGAAAAGGTGAAACGTTTGGATTTCGTTCGTAACATTTGTAAACGTTTGGCTTAAATTGTTAAAAAGTGTTTCATAACCTTTTAAACATTTGGATTAGTTTGGTAACATTTGTAAACGTTTGGCTTAAATCGCTAAAAAGGTGAAACGTTTGGATTTCTTTCGTAACGTTTGTAAACGTTTGGCGTAAATCGCTAAAAAGAGGAAACGTTTGTATTTTTTTCGTAACCTGTAAACGTTTGGCCTAAATCGCTAAAAAGGTGAAAAGTTTGGCTTAAATCGCCGAAAATGTGAAACGTTTGGATTTGTTTCGTAACGTTTGTAAACGTTTGGCTTAAATCACTACAAAGGAGAAACGTTTGGTTTTAAATTGGTAAAAAGGTGAAACATTTGGATTGATTTCGTAACGTTTATTAACGTTTGGCTTAAATCGCTAAAAAGGAGAAACGTTTGGATTTGTTTTTTACCGCTTGTAAACGTTTGGCTTATATTGCTAAAAAGGAAAAATGCTTGGTTTTGTTTCGTAACGTTTTTAAACGTTTGGCTTCAATTGCTAAAAAGGGGAAACCTTTTGATTTGTTTAGTAATGTTTGTAAACGTTTGGCTTCAATCGCAAAAAAGGTGAAACGTTTGGATTTGTTTCGTAACGTTTGTCTTAAATCGTTAAAATGGGGAAAAGTTTGGATATGTTTCATAACGTTTTTAAACATTTGGATTTGTTTTGTAACTTATGTAAACGTTTAGCTCAAATCGCTAAAAAGGTGAAATGTTTGGATTTGTTTCATAACGTTTGTAAATGTTTGGCTTAAATCTCTAAAATGGGGAAACGTTTGGATATGTTTCGTAACGTTTTTAAACATTTGGATTTGTTTTGTAACTTATATAAACGTTTGGTTTTGTTTCGCAACGTTCATAAACATTTGGCTTAAATCGATAAAATGAGGAAACGTTTGGATTTGTTTCTTAACGCTTGTAAACGTTTGGCTTCAATCGCTAAAAAGGTAAAAAGTTTGGATTTGTTTCGTAACGTTTGTAAACGTTTGGCTTAAATTGCTAAAAATGTGAAAAGTTTGTTTTTGTTCCGTAATGTTTATAAACGTTCGGCTTAAACGATAAAAAGGTGAAATGTTTGGATTTGTTTCTTAACGTTTGTAAATGTTTTGCTTAAATTGCTTAAAAGGTGAAATGCTTGGATTTGTTTCGTAACGTTTGTAATGGTTTCGCTTAAATTGGTAAAAAGGTGAAACACTTGTATTTGTTTCGTAACGTTTGTAAACGTTTGGTTTTATTTTGTAATGTTTGGATTTGTTTCGTAACGTTTGTAAACGTTTGACTTAAATCGCTAAAAAGGTGAAACATTTGGATTTGTTTCGTAACGTTTGTAAACGTTTGGCTTAAATCACTAAAAAGGGGAAACGTTTGGATTTGTTTCGTAACATTTGTAAGCGTTTGTCTTAAATACCTAAAATGGGGAAACATTTTGATTTGTTTCGTAAAATTTGTAAACGTTTGGCTTAAATCACTAAATAGGGGAAACATTTGGATTTGTTTCATAACGTTTTAAACGTTTGGCTTAAATTGCTAAAAATGGGGAAACGTTTGGATATGTTTCATAACGTATGTAAACGTTTGGCTTAAATCACTAAAAAGGTGAAAATTTGGTTTTGTTTCGTAACGTTCGTAAACGTTAGGCTTAAATCGCTAAAAAGTTGAAACGTTTGGATTTGTTACGTAACGTTTGTAAAAGTTTTTCTTAAATTGCTAAAAAGGTGAAACGCTTGGATGTGTTTCGTAACGTTTGCAAACGTTTAGTTTTGTTTCGTAACGTTTGGATTAGTTTCGTAACGTTTGTAAACATTTGGCTTAAATCTCTAAAAAGGTGAAATGTTTGGATTTGTTTCGTAACGTTTGTAAACATTTGGCTTAAATCGCTAAAAAGGTGAAACGTTTGGATTTGTTTCGTAACGTTTGTAATAGTTTAGCTTAAATCGTTAAAAAGGTAAAACGTTATGATTTGTTTCGTAACGTCTATAATTGTTTTGCTTAAATCGCTAAAAAGGTGAAACGTTTGGTTTTGTTTCGTAAAATTTGTAAACGTTTGGCTTAAATCGCTAAAAAGGTGAAACGTTTGGATTTGTTTCGTAAAGTTCGCAAACGTTTTTTTTAAATCGTTGAAAAGGTGAAACGTTTGGATTTGTTTCGTAACGTTTGTAAACGTGTCGCTTAAATTGCTAAAAAGGGTTTCGTAACGTTTTAAACGTTGGATTAGTTTCGTAATGTTTGTAAACGTTTGGCTTAAATCGTGAAAAAGGAGAAACGTTTGGATTTTTTTCGTAACGTTTGTAAACGTTTGGCATAAATTGCTAAAAAGTGAAACATTTTGATTTGTTTCGTAACGTTTTCAACGTTTGGCTTACATTGCAAAAATGGAGAAATGTTTGGATTTGTTTCGTAACGTATGTAAACGTTTGGCTTAAATAGCTAAAAAGGTGAAAATTTGGTTTTGTTTCGTAACGTTTGTAAACGTTTGGCTTAAATCACTAAAAAGGGGAAACGTTTGGATTTGTTTCGTAACATTTGTAAGCATTTGTCTTAAATACCTAAAATGGGGAAACATTTTGATTTGTTTCGTAAAATTTGTAAACGTTTGGCTTAAATCGCTAAATAGGGGAAACGTTTGGATTTGTTTCGTAACGTTTTAAACGTTTGGCTTAAATTGCTAAAAATGGGGAAACGTTTGGATATGTTTCATAACGTATGTAAATGTTTGGCTTAAATCACTAAAAAGGTGAAAATTTTGTTTTGTTTCGTAACGTTTGTAAACGTTAGGCTTAAATCGCTAAAAAGGTGAAACGTTTGGATTTGTTTCGTAACGTTTGTAAACGTTTTTCTTAAATTGCTAAACACGTGAAACACTTGGATGTGTTTCGTAACGTTTGCAAACGTTTAATTTTGATTCGTAACGTTTGGATTAGTTTCGTAACGTTTGTAAACATTTGGCTTAAATCGCTAAAAAGGTGAAATGTTTGGATTTGTTTCGTAACGTTTGTAAACACTTGGCTTAAATCGCTAAAAAGGTGAAACATTTGGATTTGTTTTGTAACGTTTGTAATCGTTTAGCTTAAATTGTTAAAAAGGTAAAACGTTATGATTTTTTTCGTAACGTCTCTAATTGTTTTGCTTAAATCGCTAAAAAGGTGAAACGTTTGGTTTTGTTTCGTAAAATTTGGAAACGTTTGGCTTAAATCGCTAAAAAGGTGAAACGTTTGGATTTGTTTCGTAAAGTTTGCAAACGTTTGTTTTAAATCGTTGAAAAGGTGAAACGTTTGGATTTGTTTCGTAACGTTTGTAAACGTGTGGTTTAAATTGCTAAAAAGGGTTTCGTAACGTTTTAAACGTTTGGATTAGTTTCGTAATGTTTGTAAACGTTTGGCTTAAATCGCTAAAAAGGAGAAACGTTTGAATTTTTTTCGTAACGTTTGTAAACGTTTGGCTTAAATTGCTAAAAAAAGTGAAACATTTTGATTTGTTTCGTAACGTTTTAAACGTTTGGCTTACATTGCTAAAATGGGGAAATGTTTGGATTTGTTTCATAACGTATGTAAACGTTTGGCTTAAATCGCTAAAAAGGTGAAAATTTGGTTTTGTTTCGTAACGTTTGTAAACGTTTGGCTTAAATCACTAAAAAGGGGAAACGTTTGGATTTGCTTCGTAACATTTGTAAGCGTTTGTCTTAAATACCTAAAATGGGGAAACATTTTGATTTGTTTCGTAAAATTTGTAAACGTTTGGCTAAAATCGCTAAATAGGGGAAACGTTTGGATTTGTTTCGTAACGTTTTAAACGTTTGGCTTAAATTGCTAAAAATGGGGAAACGTTAGGATATGTTTCGTAACGTATGTAAACGTTTGGTTTAAATCTCTAAAAAGGTGAAAATTTGGTTTTGGTTTCGTAACGTTTGTAAACGTTAGGCTTAAATCGCTAAAAAGGTGAAACGTTTGGATTTGTTTCGTAATGTTTGTAAACGTTTTTCTTAAATTGCTAAAAACGTGAAACGCTTTGATGTGTTTCGTAACGTTTTCAAACGTTTAGTTTTGTTTCGTAACGTTTGGATTAGTTTCGTAACGTTTGTAAACATTTGGCTTAAATCATTAAAAAGGTGAAATGTTTGGATTTGTTTCGTAACGTTTGTAAACATTTGGCTTAAATCGCTAAAAAGGTGAAACGTTTGGATTTGTTTCGTAACGTTTGTAATCGTTTAGCTTAAATCGTTAAGAAGGTAAAACGTTATGATTTGTTTCGTAACGTCTCTAATTGTTTTCCTTAAGTCGCTAAAAAGGTGAAACGTTTGGTTTTGTTTCGTAAAATTTGTAAACGGTTGGCTTAAATCGCTAAAAAGGTGAAACGTTTGGATTTGTTTCGTAAAGTTTGCAAACGTTTGTTTTAAATCGTTGAAAAGGTGAAACGTTTGGATTTGTTTCGTAACGTTTGTAAAAGTGTGGCTTAAATTGCTAAAAAGGGTTTCGTAACGTTTTAAACGTTTGGATTAGTTTCGTAATGTTTGTAAACGTTTGGCTTAAATCGCTAAAAAGGAGAAACGTTTGGATTTTTTTCGTAATGTTTGTAAACGTTTGGCTTAAATTGCTAAAAAAGTGAAACATTTTGATTTGTTTCGTAACGTTTTAAACGTTTGGCTTACATTGCTAAAATGGGGAAATGTTTGGATTTGTTTCGTAACGTATGTAAACGTTTGGCTTAAATCGCTATAAAGGTGAAAATTTGGTTTTGTTTCGTAACGTTTGTAAACGTTCGACTAAAATCGCTGAAAAGGTGAAACGTTTGGATTTGCTTTGTAACGTTTGAAAATGTTTTGCTTATATTGCTAAAAAGGTGAAACGCTTGGATGTCTTTCGTAACGTTTGTAAACGTTTGGCTTAACTAAAAAGTGCTTCGTAACGTTTTAAACTTTTGGATTTGTTTCGTAATGTTTGTAAACGTTTGCCTTAAATCGGTAAAAAGGTTAAACATTTGGATTTGTTTCGTAACGTTTGTATACGTTTGGCTTAAATCACTATAAAGGTGAAACGTTTGGATTTGTTTCGTAACGTTTGTAAACGTTTGGCTTAAATCGCTAAAAAGGTGAAATGTTTGGTTTTAAATTGCTAATAAGGTGAAACGTTTAGATTTATTTCGTAACATTTGTAAACGTTTGGCTTAAATCTTTAAAAAGGTGTGACGCTTGGATTTGTTTCGTAACGTTTGTAAACGTTTGGCTTATATTGCTAAAAAAGTGAAACATTTGGATTTGTTTCATAACCTTTGTAAATGTTTGGCTTAAATCGCCAAAAAGGTGAAACGTTTGGAATTTTTTCGTAACATTTGTAAATTTTTTGGCTTAAATCGCTAAAAGGTGAAACGTTTGGATTTGTTTCGCAACGGTTATAACGTTTCGCTTAAATCGCTAAAAAGGTGAAACGTTTGGTTTTGTTTCGTAACATTTGAAAACGTTTGGCTTAAAGAGATAAAAAGGTGAAACGTTTGGTTTTATTTCGTAACGTTTGTAAACGTTCAGCTTAAATCGCTAAAAAGGGGAAACGTTTGGATTTGTTTCGTAACATTTGTAAACGTTTGGCTTAAATTGCTTAAAAGGTGAAATGTTTAGATTTGTTTCATAACGTTAGTAAACGATTGGTTTTGTTTCGTAATGTTTGTAAACGTTTGGCTTAAATCGCTAAAAATGTGAAACATTTTTATTTGTTTCGTAACGTTTTATGTTTGGTTTTGTTTAGTAACGTTTGTAAATGTTTGGCTTAAATTGCTAAAAAGTGGAAACGTTTGGATTTGTTTCGTAATGTTTGTATACGTTTGGCATAAATTGCTAAAAAGGGGAAACGTTTGGATTTGTTTCGTAACATTTGTAAACGTTTGGCTTTAATCGCTAAAAAGGTGAATTGTTTGGATTTGTTTCGCAACGGTTATAAATGTTTGGCTTAAATCGCTAAAAAAGTGAAACGTTTGGTTTTGTTTCGTAACATTTGAAAACGTTTAGCTTAAAGAGATAAAAAGGTGAAACGTTTGGTTTTATTTCGTAACGTTTGTAAACGTTCGGCTTAAATCGCTAAAAAGGGGAAACGTTTGGATTTGTTTCGTAACGTTTGTAAACGTTTGGCTGAAATTGCTAAAAAGGTGAAATGTTTAGATTTGTTTCATAACGTTTATAAACGATTGGTTTTGTTTCGTAATATTTGTAAACGTTTGGCTTAAATCGCTAAAAATGTGAAACATTTTGATTTGTTTCGTAACGTTTTAAATGTTTGGTTTTGTTTAGTAACGTTTGTAAACGTTTGGCTTAAATCGCTAAAAACGGGAAACATTTGGATTTGTTTCATAACGTTTGTATACGTTTGGCATAAATTGCTAAAAAAGTGAAACGTTTGGATTTGTTTCGTAACATTTGTAAATGTTTGACTTTAATCGCTAAAAAGGTGAAACGTTTGGATTTGTTTCGCAACGGTTTGTAAATGTTTGGCTTTAATCGCTAAAAAGGGGAAACATTTGGATTTGTTTCGAAACGTATTAAACGTTTGGCTTAAATCGCTAAAATGGGGAAACATTTGGATTTGTTTCGTATCATTTGTAAACGTTTGACTTAAATCGCTAACAAGGGGAAACGTTTGGAATTGTTTCATACCGCTTGTAAACGTTAGGCTTATATTGCTAAAAAGGCGAAACACTTGGATTTGTTTCGTAACGTTTGGCTTAAATCGCTAAAAAGGGGAAACGTTTGGATTTATTTCGTAATGTTTGTAAACGTTTGGCTTCAATCGCAAAAAAGGTGAAATGTTTGGATTTGTTTCTTAATGTTTGTAAACGTTTGGCTTAAATCTCTAAAATGGGAAAACATTTGGATTTGTTTCGTAACGTTTGTAAACGTATACAAACTAAATCCAAACGTTTCTCCATTTTAGCTATTTAAGCCAAACGTTTACAAACATTACGAAACAAATCCAAACGTTTCCCCTTTTTAGTGATTTAAGCCAAACGTTTACAAAAGTTACCAAACAAATCCAAACATTTCACTTTTTTAGATTTAAGCAAAAAGTTTACAAACGTTACGAAAAAAATCCAATCATTTCACCTTTTTAGCAATTTAAGCCAAACGGTTACAAACGTCCCGAAACAAATCCAAGCGTTTCACCTTTTTAGCAATTTAAGCAAAAGTTTACAAATGTTACAAAATAAATCCAAACATTTTCCTTTTTTAGATTTAAGCCAAACGTTTACAAACGTTACGAAAACAAATCCAAGCATTTCACCTTTTTAGCAATATAAGCCAAACGTTTACAAACGTTATGAAACAAGTCCAAGCGTTTTCCCTTTTTAGCAATTTATGCCAAACGTTTACAAACTTTACGAAACAAATCCAAGCGTTTCACCTTTTTAGCGATCTAAGCCAAACG
The DNA here is from genome assembly GCF_937616625.2 of Mercurialis annua. Taxonomy (NCBI): domain Eukaryota; kingdom Viridiplantae; phylum Streptophyta; class Magnoliopsida; order Malpighiales; family Euphorbiaceae; genus Mercurialis; species Mercurialis annua. The sequence continues at coordinate 26,309,523 of NC_065571.1, forward strand.
TTTACAAACACTCTGAAACAAATCCAAGCGTTTCACATTTTTAGGAATTTAAGCCAAACGTTTACAAACATTACAAAACAAATACAAGCGTTTAACCTTGTTTACGAACAAATCCAAATGTTTACAAACGTTACAAAAAAAATCCAAATGTTTAGAAACATTTACGAACTAATGAAACAAAACCAAACATTTCACCTTTTTAGAAATTTAAGCCAAACATTTACAAACTTTACAAAACAAATTCAAGCGTTTCACCTGTTTTGCAATTTAATCCGGACGTTTGGTTTTGTTTCGTAACTTTTGTAAAAGTTTGGCTTCAATCGCTAAAAAGGTCAAACATTTGGATTTGTTTCATAACATTTGGCTTCAATCACTAAAAAGTTGAAATGTTTGGTTTTGTTTAGTAACGTTTGTAAACGTTTGGCTTAAATCGCTAAAAAGCGGAAACGTTTGGATTTGTTTCGTAACGTTTGTATACGTTTGGCATAAATTGCTAAAAAAGTGAAACGTTTGGATTTGTTTCGTAACATTTGTAAACGTTTGACTTTAATCGCTAAAAAGGTGAAACGTTTGGATTTGTTTCGCAACGTTTGTAAATGTTTGGCATTAATCGCTAAAAAGGGGAAACATTTGGATTTGTTTCGAAACGTTTTAAACGTTTGGCTTAAATCGCTAAAATGGGGAAACATTTGGATTTGTTTCGTAACGTTTGTAAACGTTTGACTTAAATCGCTAACAAGGGGAAACGTTTGGAATTGTTTCGTACCGCTTGAAAACGTTAGGCTTATATTGCTAAAAAGGCGAAACACTTGGATTTTGTTTCGTAACGTTTGTAAACGTTTGGCTTAAATCGCTAAAAGGGGAAACGTTTGGATTTGTTTCGTAATGTTTATAAACGTTTGGCTTCAATCGCAAAAAAGGTGAAACGTTTGGATTTGTTTCTTAACGTTTGTAAACGTTTGGCTTAAATCTCTAAAATGGGAAAACGTTTGGATTTGTTTCGTAACGTTTGTATACATTTGTATTTGTTTTGTAACGTTTGTAAACGTTTGGTTTTGTTTCATAACGTTTATAAACGTTTGGCTTAAATTGCTAAAATGGGGAAACATTTGGATTTGTTTCTTAACGTTTGTAAACGTATACAAACTAAATCCAAACGTTTCTTCACTTTAGCTATTTAAGCCAAACGTTTACAAACGTTACGAAACAAATCCAAACGTTTCCCCTTTTTAGCGATTTAAGCCAAACGTTTACAAAAGTTACCAAACAAATCCAAACGTTTCACTTTTTTAGATTTAAGCAAAAAGTTTACAAACGTTACGAAAAAAATCCAATCATTTCACCTTTTTAGCAATTTAAGCCAAACGTTTACAAACATTCCGAAACAAATCCAAGCGTTTCACCTTTTTAGCAATTTAAGCAAACGTTTACAAACGTTACAAAACAAATCCAAACGTTTCCCTTTTTTAGATTTAAGCCAAACGTTTACAAACGTTACGAAAACAAATCCAAGCATTTCACCTTTTTAGCAATATAAGCCAAACGTTTACAAACACTCTGAAACAAATCCAAGCGTTTCACATTTTTAGGAATTTAAGCCAAACGTTTACAAACATTACAAAACAAATACAAGCGTTTAACCTTGTTTACGAACAAATCCAAATGTTTACAAACGTTACAAAAAAAATCCAAATGTTTAGAAACATTTACAAACTAATGAAACAAAACCAAACATTTCACCTTTTTAGAAATTTAAGCCAAACATTTATAAACTTTACAAAACAAATTCAAGCGTTTCACCTGTTTTGCAATTTAATCCGGACATTTGGTTTTGTTTCGTAACTTTTGTAAAAGTTTGGCTTCAATCGCTAAAAAGGTCAAACGTTTGGATTTGTTTCATAACATTTGGCTTCAATCACTAAAAAGTTGAAATGTTTGGTTTTGTTTAGTAACGTTTGTAAACGTTTGGCTTAAATCGCTAAAAAGCGGAAACGTTTGGATTTATTTCGTAACGTTTGTATACGTTTGGCATAAATTGCTAAAAAAGTGAAACGTTTGGATTTGTTTCGTAACATTTGTAAACGTTTGACTTTAATCTCTAAAAAGGTGAAACGTTTGGATTTGTTTCGCAACGTTTGTAAATGTTTGGCATTAATCGCTAAAAAGGGGAAACATTTGGATTTGTTTCGAAACGTTTTAAACGTTTGGCTTAAATCGCTTAAATGGGGAAACATTTGGATTTGTTTCGTAATGTTTGTAAACGTTTGACTTAAATCGCTAACAAGGGGAAACGTTTGGAATTGTTTCGTACCGCTTGTAAACGTTAGGCTTATATTGCTAAAAAGGCGAAACACTTGGATTTTGTTTCATAACGTTTGTAAACGTTTGGCTTAAATCGCTAAAAAGGGGAAACGTTTGGATTTGTTTCGTAATGTTTATAAACGTTTGGCTTCAATCGCAAAAAAGGTGAAACGTTTGGATTTGTTTCTTAACGTTTGTAAACGTTTGGCTTAAATCTCTAAAATGGGAAAACGTTTGGATTTGTTTCGTAACGTTTGTATACATTTGTATTTGTTTTGTAACGTATGTAAACGTTTGGTTTTGTTTCATAACGTTTATAAACGTTTGGCTTAAATTGCTAAAATGGGGAAACATTTGGATTTGTTTCTTAACGTTTGTAAACGTATACAAACTAAATCCAAACGTTTCTTCACTTTAGCTATTTAAGCCAAACGTTTACAAACGTTTAGAAACAAATCCAAACGTTTCCCCTTTTTAGCGATTTAAGCCAAATGTTTACAAAAGTTACCAAACAAATCCAAACGTTTCACTTTTTTAGATTTAAGCAAAAAGTTTACAAACGTTACGAAAAAAATCCAATCATTTCACCTTTTTAGCAATTTAAGCCAAACGTTTACAAACATTCCGAAACAAATCCAAGCGTTTCACCTTTTTAGCAATTTAAGCAAACGTTTACAAACGTTACAAAACAAATCCAAACGTTTCCCTTTTTTAGATTTAAGCCAAACGTTTACAAACGTTACGAAAACAAATCCAAGCATTTCACCTTTTTAGCAATATAAGCCAAACGTTTACAAACGTTATGAAACAAGTCCAAGCGTTTTCCCTTTTTAGCAATTTATGCCAAACGTTTACAAACATTACGAAACAAATCCAAGCGTTTCACCTTTTTAGCGATCTAAGCCAAACGTTTACAAACACTCTGAAACAAATCCAAGCGTTTCACATTTTTAGGAATTTAAGCCAAACGTTTACAAACATTACAAAACAAATACAAGCGTTTAACCTTGTTTACGAACAAATCCAAATGTTTACAAACGTTACAAAAAAAATCCAAATGTTTAGAAACATTTACAAACTAATGAAACAAAACCAAACATTTCACCTTTTTAGAAATTTAAGCCAAACATTTACAAACTTTACAAAACAAATTCAAGCGTTTCACCTGTTTTGCAATTTAATCCGAATGTTTGGTTTTGTTTCGTAACTTTTGTAAAAGTTTGGCTTCAATCGCTAAAAAGGTCAAACGTTTGGATTTGTTTCATAACATTTGGCTTCAATCACTAAAAAGTTGAAATGTTTGGTTTTGTTTAGTAACGTTTGTAAACGTTTGGCTTAAATCGCTAAAAAGGGGAAACGTTTGGATTTGTTTCGTAACGTTTGTATACGTTTGGCATAAATTGCTAAAAAAGTGAAACGTTTGGATTTGTTTCGTAACATTTGTAAACGTTTGACTTTAATCTCTAAAAAGGTGAAACGTTTGGATTTGTTTCGCAACGTTTGTAAATGTTTGGCATTAATCGCTAAAAAGGGGAAACATTTGGATTTGTTTCGAAACGTTTTAAACGTTTGGCTTAAATCGCTAAAATGGGGAAACATTTGGATTTGTTTCGTAACGTTTGTAAACGTTTGACTTAAATCGCTAACAAGGGGAAACGTTTGGAATTGTTTCGTACCGCTTGTAAACGTTAGGCTTATATTGCTAAAAAGGCGAAACACTTGGATTTTGTTTCGTAACGTTTGTAAACGTTTGGCTTAAATCGCTAAAAGGGGAAACGTTTGGATTTGTTTCGTAATGTTTATAAACGTTTGGCTTCAATCGCAAAAAAGGTGAAACGTTTGGATTTGTTTCTTAACGTTTGTAAACGTTTGGCTTAAATCTCTAAAATGGGAAAACGTTTGGATTTGTTTCGTAACGTTTGTATACATTTGTATTTGTTTTGTAACGTATGTAAACGTTTGGTTTTGTTTCATAACGTTTATAAACGTTTGGCTTAAATTGCTAAAATGGGGAAACATTTGGATTTGTTTCTTAACGTTTGTAAACGTATACAAACTAAATCCAAACGTTTCTTCACTTTAGCTATTTAAGCCAAACGTTTACAAACGTTACGAAACAAATCCAAACGTTTCCCCTTTTTAGCGATTTAAGCCAAACGTTTACAAAAGTTACCAAACAAATCCAAACGTTTCACTTTTTTAGATTTAAGCAAAAAGTTTACAAACGTTACGAAAAAAATCCAATCATTTCACCTTTTTAGCAATTTAAGCCAAACGTTTACAAACATTCCGAAACAAATCCAAGCGTTTCATGTTTTTAGCAATTTAAGCCAATCGTTTACAAACGTTACAAAACAAATCCAAACGTTTCACATTTTTAGCGATTTAAGCCAAACGTTTACAAACGTTACGAAAACAAATCCAAGCATTTCACCTTTTTAGCAATATAAGCCAAACGTTTACAAACACTCTGAAACAAATCCAAGCGTTTCACATTTTTAGGAATTTAAGCCAAACGTTTACAAACATTACAAAACAAATACAAGCGTTTAACCTTGTTTACGAACAAATCCAAATGTTTACAAACGTTACAAAAAAATCCAAATGTTTAGAAACATTTACAAACTAATGAAACAAAACCAAACATTTCACCTTTTTAGAAATTTAAGCCAAACATTTATAAACTTTACAAAACAAATTCAAGCGTTTCACCTGTTTTGCAATTTAATCCGGACATTTGGTTTTGTTTCGTAACTTTTGTAAAAGTTTGGCTTCAATCGCTAAAAAGGTCAAACGTTTGGATTTGTTTCATAACATTTGGCTTCAATCACTAAAAAGTTGAAATGTTTGGTTTTGTTTAGTAACGTTTGTAAACGTTTGGCTTAAATCGCTAAAAAGCGGAAACGTTTGGATTTGTTTCGTAACGTTTGTATACGTTTGGCATAAATTGCTAAAAAAGTGAAACGTTTGGATTTGTTTCGTAACATTTGTAAACGTTTGACTTTAATCTCTAAAAAGGTGAAACGTTTGGATTTGTTTCGCAACGTTTGTAAATGTTTGGCATTAATCGCTAAAAAGGGGAAACACTTGGATTTGTTTCGAAACGTTTTAAACGTTTGGCTTAAATCGCTTAAATGGGGAAACATTTGGATTTGTTTCGTAACGTTTGTAAACGTTTGACTTAAATCGCTAACAAGGGGAAACGTTTGGAATTGTTTCGTACCGCTTGTAAACGTTAGGCTTATATTGCTAAAAAGGCGAAACACTTGGATTTTGTTTCATAACGTTTGTAAACGTTTGGCTTAAATCGCTAAAAAGGGGAAACGTTTGGATTTGTTTCGTAATGTTTATAAACGTTTGGCTTCAATCGCAAAAAAGGTGAAACGTTTGGATTTGTTTCTTAACGTTTGTAAACGTTTGGCTTAAATCTCTAAAATGGGAAAACGTTTGGATTTGTTTCGTAACGTTTGTATACATTTGTATTTGTTTTGTAACGTATGTAAACGTTTGGTTTTGTTTCATAACGTTTATAAACGTTTGGCTTAAATTGCTAAAATGGGGAAACATTTGGATTTGTTTCTTAACGTTTGTAAACGTATACAAACTAAATCCAAACGTTTCTTCACTTTAGCTATTTAAGCCAAACGTTTACAAACGTTACGAAACAAATCCAAACGTTTCCCCTTTTTAGCGATTTAAGCCAAACGTTTACAAAAGTTACCAAACAAATCCAAACGTTTCACTTTTTTAGATTTAAGCAAAAAGTTTACAAACGTTACGAAAAAAATCCAATCATTTCACCTTTTTAGCAATTTAAGCCAAACGTTTACAAACATTCCGAAACAAATCCAAGCGTTTCACCTTTTTAGCAATTTAAGCAAACGTTTACAAACGTTACAAAACAAATCCAAACGTTTCCCTTTTTTAGATTTAAGCCAAACGTTTACAAACGTTACGAAAACAAATCCAAGCATTTCACCTTTTTAGCAATATAAGCCAAACGTTTACAAACGTTACGAAACAAGTCTAAGCGTTTCACCTTTTTAGCAATTTAAGCCAAACGTTTACAAACATTACGAAACAAATCCAAGCGTTTCACCTTTTTAGCGATCTAAGCCAAACATTTACAAACACTCCGAAGCAAATCCAAGCGTTTCACATTTTTAGGAATTTAGGCCAAACGTTTACAAACACTACAAAACAAATACAAGCGTTTAACCTTGTTTACGAACAAATCCAAATGTTTACAAACGTTACAAAAAAAATCCAAATGTTTAGAAACATTTACAAACTAATGAAACAAAACCAAACATTTCACATTTTTAGAAATTTAAGCCAAACATTTACAAACGTTACAAAACAAATTCAAGCGTTTCACCTGTTTTGCAATTTAATCCGAACGTTTGGTTTTGTTTCGTAACTTTTGTAAAAGTTTGGCTTCAATCGCTAAAAAGGTCAAACGTTTGGATTTGTTTCATAACATTTGGCTTCAATCACTAAAAAGTTGAAATGTTTGGTTTTGTTTAGTAACGTTTGTAAACGTTTGGCTTAAATCGCTAAAAAGGGGAAACATTAGGATTTGTTTCGTAACTTTTGTATACGTTTGGCATAAATTGCTAAAAAAGTGAAACGTTTGGATTTGTTTCGTAACATTTGTAAACGTTTGACTTTAATCGCTAAAAAGGTGAAACGTTTGGATTTGTTTCGCAACGTTTGTAAATGTTTGGCTTTAATCGCTAAAAAGGGGAAACATTTGGATTTGTTTCGAAACGTTTTAAACGTTTGGCTTAAATCGCTAAAATGGGGAAACATTTGGATTTGTTTCGTAACGTTTGTAAACGTTTGACTTAAATCGCTAACAAGGGGAAACGTTTGGAATTGTTTCGTACCGCTTGTAAACGTTAGGCTTATATTGCTAAAAAGGAGAAACACTTGGATTTGTTTCATAACGTTTGTAAACGTTTGGCTTAAATCGCTAAAAAGGGAAAACGTTTGGATTTGTTTCGTAATGTTTATAAACGTTTGGCTTCAATCGCGAAAAAGGTGAAACATTTGGATTTGTTTCTTAACGTTTGTAAACGTTTGGCTTAAATCTCTAAAATGGGAAAACGTTTGGATTTTTTTCGTAACGTTTGTATACATTTGTATTTATTTTGTAACGTATGTAAACGTTTGGTTTTATTTTATAACGTTTATAAACGTTTGGCTTAAATTGCTAAAATGGGGAAACATTTGGATTTGTTTCTTAACGTTTGTAAACGTATACAAACTAAATCCAAACGTTTCTTCACTTTAGCTATTTAAGCCAAACGTTTACAAACGTTTAGAAACAAATCCAAACGTTTCCCCCTTTTTAGCGATTTAAGCCAAATGTTTACAAAAGTTACCAAACAAATCCAAACGTTTCACTTTTTTAGATTTAAGCAAAAAGTTTACAAACGTTACGAAAAAAATCCAATCATTTCACCTTTTTAGCAATTTAAGCCAAACGTTTACAAACATTCCGAAACAAATCCAAGCGTTTCACCTTTTTAGCAATTTAAACCAAACGTTACAAAACAAATCCAAGCGTTTCACTTTTTTAGCAATTTAAGCCAAACGTTTACAAACGTTACGAAAACAAATCCAAGCATTTCACCTTTTTAGCAATATAAGCCAAACGTTTACAAACGTTACGAAACAAGTCTAAGCGTTTCACCTTTTTAGCAATTTAAGCCAAACGTTTACAAACATTACGAAACAAATCCAAGCGTTTCACCTTTTTAGCGATCTAAGCCAAACATTTACAAACACTCCGAAGCAAATCCAAGCGTTTCACATTTTTAGGAATTTAGGCCAAACGTTTACAAACACTACAAAACAAATACAAGCGTTTAACCTTGTTTACGAACAAATCCAAATGTTTACAAACGTTGCAAAAAAATCCAAATGTTTAGAAACATTTACAAACTAATGAAACAAAACCAAACATTTCACCTTTTTAGAAATTTAAGCCAAACATTTATAAACTTTACAAAACAAATTCAAGCGTTTCACCTGTTTTGCAATTTAATCCGGACATTTGGTTTTGTTTCGTAACTTTTGTAAAAGTTTGGCTTCAATCGCTAAAAAGGTCAAACGTTTGGATTTGTTTCATAACATTTGGCTTCAATCACTAAAAAGTTGAAATGTTTGGTTTTGTTTAGTAACGTTTGTAAACGTTTGGCTTAAATCGCTAAAAAGCGGAAACGTTTGGATTTGTTTCGTAACGTTTGTATACGTTTGGCATAAATTGCTAAAAAAGTGAAACGTTTGGATTTGTTTCGTAACATTTGTAAACGTTTGACTTTAATCTCTAAAAAGGTGAAACGTTTGGATTTGTTTCGCAACGTTTGTAAATGTTTGGCATTAATCGCTAAAAAGGGGAAACATTTGGATTTGTTTCGAAACGTTTTAAACGTTTGGCTTAAATCGCTTAAATGGGGAAACATTTGGATTTGTTTCGTAACGTTTGTAAACGTTTGACTTAAATCGCTAACAAGGGAAAACGTTTGGAATTGTTTCGTACCGCTTGTAAACGTTAGGCTTATATTGCTAAAAAGGCGAAACACTTGGATTTTGTTTCATAACGTTTGTAAACGTTTGGCTTAAATCGCTAAAAAGGGGAAACGTTTGGATTTGTTTCGTAATGTTTATAAACGTTTGGCTTCAATCGCAAAAAAGGTGAAACGTTTGGATTTGTTTCTTAACGTTTGTAAACGTTTGGCTTAAATCTCTAAAATGGGAAAACGTTTGGATTTGTTTCGTAACGTTTGTATACATTTGTATTTATTTTGTAACGTATGTAAACGTTTGGTTTTATTTTATAACGTTTATAAACGTTTGGCTTAAATTGCTAAAATGGGGAAACATTTGGATTTGTTTCTTAACGTTTGTAAACGTATACAAACTAAATCCAAACGTTTCTTCACTTTAGCTATTTAAGCCAAACGTTTACAAACGTTACGAAACAAATCCAAACGTTTCCCCTTTTTAGCGATTTAAGCCAAATGTTTACAAAAGTTACCAAACAAATCCAAACGTTTCACTTTTTTAGATTTAAGCAAAAAGTTTACAAACGTTACGAAAAAAATCCAATCATTTCACCTTTTTAGCAATTTAAGCCAAACGTTTACAAACATTCCGAAACAAATCCAAGCGTTTCACCTTTTTAGCAATTTAAGCAAACGCTTACAAACGTTACAAAACAAATCCAAACGTTTCCCTTTTTTAGATTTAAGCCAAACGTTTACAAACGTTACGAAAACAAATCCAAGCATTTCACCTTTTTAGCAATATAAGCCAAACGTTTACAAACGTTACGAAACAAATCAAAACGTTTCACCTTTTTAGCAATTTAAGCCAAACGTTTACAAACATTACGAAACAAATCCAAGCGTTTCACCTTTTTAGCGATCTAAGCCAAACGTTTACAAACACTCCGAAGCAAATCCAAGCGTTTCACATTTTTAGGAATTTAGGCCAAACGTTTACAAACACTACAAAACAAATACAAGCGTTTAACCTTGTTTACGAACAAATCCAAATGTTTACAAACGTTGCAAAAAAATCCAAATGTTTAGAAACATTTACAAACTAATGAAACAAAACCAAACATTTCACCTTTTTAGAAATTTAAGCCAAACATTTATAAACTTTACAAAACAAATTCAAGCGTTTCACCTGTTTTGCAATTTAATCCGGACATTTGGTTTTGTTTCGTAACTTTTGTAAAAGTTTGGCTTCAATCGCTAAAAAGGTCAAACGTTTGGATTTGTTTCATAACATTTGGCTTCAATCACTAAAAAGTTGAAATGTTTGGTTTTGTTTAGTAACGTTTGTAAACGTTTGGCTTAAATCGCTAAAAAGCGGAAACGTTTGGATTTGTTTCGTAACGTTTGTATACGTTTGGCATAAATTGCTAAAAAAGTGAAACGTTTGGATTTGTTTCGTAACATTTGTAAACGTTTGACTTTAATCTCTAAAAAGGTGAAACGTTTGGATTTGTTTCGCAACGTTTGTAAATGTTTGGCATTAATCGCTAAAAAGGGGAAACGTTTGGATTTGTTTCGAAACGTTTTAAACGTTTGGCTTAAATCGCTAAAATGGGGAAACATTTGGATTTGTTTCGTAACGTTTGTAAACGTTTGACTTAAATCGTTAACAAGGGGAAACGTTTGGAATTGTTTCGTACCGCTTGTAAACGTTAGGCTTATATTGCTAAAAAGGAGAAACACTTGGATTTGTTTCATAACGTTTGTAAACGTTTGGCTTAAATCGCTAAAAAGGGGAAACGTTTGGATTTGTTTCGTAATGTTTATAAACGTTTGGCTTCAATCGCGAAAAAGGTGAAACATTTGGATTTGTTTCTTAACGTTTATAAACGTTTGGCTTAAATCTCTAAAATGGGAAAACGTTTGGATTTTTTTCGTAACGTTTGTATACATTTGTATTTATTTTGTAACGTATGTAAACGTTTGGTTTTATTTTATAACGTTTATAAACGTTTGGCTTAAATTGCTAAAATGGGGAAACATTTGGATTTGTTTCTTAACGTTTGTAAACGTATACAAACTAAATCCAAACGTTTCTTCACTTTAGCTATTTAAGCCAAACGTTTACAAACGTTTAGAAACAAATCCAAACGTTTCCCCTTTTTAGCGATTTAAGCCAAATGTTTACAAAAGTTACCAAACAAATCCAAACGTTTCACTTTTTTAGATTTAAGCAAAAAGTTTACAAACGTTACGAAAAAAATCCAATCATTTCACCTTTTTAGCAATTTAAGCCAAACGTTTACAAACATTCCGAAACAAATCCAAGCGTTTCACCTTTTTAGCAATTTAAGCAAACGTTTACAAACGTTACAAAACAAATCCAAACGTTTCCCTTTTTTAGATTTAAGCCAAACGTTTACAAAAGTTACGAAAACAAATCCAAGCATTTCACCTTTTTAGCAATATAAGCCAAACGTTTACAAACGTTACAAAACAAGTCTAAGCGTTTCACCTTTTTAGCAATTTAAGCCAAACGTTTACAAACATTACGAAACAAATCCAAGCGTTTCACCTTTTTAGCGATCTAAGCCAAACATTTACAAACACTCCGAAGCAAATCCAACCGTTTCACATTTTTAGGAATTTAGGCCAAACGTTTACAAACATTACAAAACAAATACAAGCGTTTAACCTTGTTTACGAACAAATCCAAATGTTTACAAACGTTACAAAAAAAATCCTAAATGTTTAGAAACATTTACAAACTAATGAAACAAAACCAAACATTTCACATTTTTAGAAATTTAAGCCAAACATCTACAAACGTTACAAAACAAATTCAAGCGTTTCACCTGTTTTGCAATTTAATCCGAACGTTTGGTTTTGTTTCGTAACTTTTGTAAAAATTTGGCTTCAATCGCTAAAAAGGTCAAACGTTTGGATTTGTTTCATAACATTTGGCTTCAATCACTAAAAAGTTGAAATGTTTGGTTTTGTTTAGTAACGTTTGTAAACGTTTGGCATAAATCGCTAAAAAGGGGAAACGTTTGGATTTGTTTCGTAACTTTTGTATACGTTTGGCATAAATTGCTAAAAAAGTGAAACGTTTGGATTTGTTTCGTAACATTTGTAAACGTTTGACTTTAATGGCTAAAAAGGTGAAACGTTTGGATTTGTTTCGCAACGTTTGTAAATGTTTGGCTTTAATCGCTAAAAAGGGGAAACATTTGGATTTGTTTCGAAACGTTTTAAACGTTTGGCTTAAATCGCTAAAATGGGGAAACATTTGGATTTGTTTCGTAACGTTTGTAAACGTTTGACTTAAATCGCTGACAAGGGGAAACGTTTGGAATTGTTTCGTACCGCTTGTAAACGTTAGGCTTATATTGCTAAAAAGGCGAAACACTTGGATTTGTTTCGTAACATTTGTAAACGTTTGGCTTAAATCGCTAAAAAAGGGAAACGTTTGGATTTGTTTCGTAATGTTTATAAACGTTTGGCTTCAATCGCAAAAAAGGTGAAACGTTTGGATTTGTTTCTTAACGTTTGTAAACGTTTGGCTTAAATCTCTAAAATGGGAAAACATTTGGATTTCTTTCGTAACGTTTGTATACATTTGTATTTGTTTTGTAACGTATGTAAACGTTTGGTTTTGTTTCATAAAGTTTATAAACGTTTGGCTTAAATTGCTAAAATGGGGAAACATTTGGATTTGTTTCTTAACGTTTGTAAACGTATACAAACTAAATCCAAACGTTTCTCCATTTTAGCTATTTAAGCCAAACGTTTACAAACGTTGCGAAACAAATCCAAACGTTTCCCCTTTTTAGCGATTTAAGCCAAACGTTTACAAAAGTTACCAAACAAATCCAAACGTTTCACTTTTTTAGATTTAAGCAAAAAGTTTACAAACGTTACGAAAAAAATCCAATCATTTCACCTTTTTAGCGATCTAAGCCAAACGTTTACAAACGTTCCGAAACAAATCCAAGCATTTCACCTTTTCAGCAATTTAAGCAAACGTTTACAAACGTTACAAAACAAATCCAAACGTTTCCCTTTTTTAGATTTAAGCCAAACGTTTACAAACGTTACGAAAACAAATCCAAGCATTTCACCTTTTTAGCAATATAAGCCAAACGTTTACAAACGTTACGAAACAAGTCCAAGCGTTTCACCTTTTTAGCAATTCAAGCCGAACATTTACAAACATTACGAAACAAATCCAAGCGTTTCACCTTTTTAGCGATCTAAGCCAAACGTTTACAAACACTCCGAAGCAAATCCAAGCGTTTCACATTTTTAGGAATTTAGGCCAAACGTTTACAAACATTACAAAACAAATACAAGCGTTTAACCTTGTTTACGAACAAATCCAAATGTTTACAAACGTTACAAAAAAAATCCAAATGTTTAGAAACATTTACAAACTAATGAAACAAAACCAAACATTTCACCTTTTTAGAAATTTAAGCCAAACATTTACAAACGTTACAAAACAAATTCAAGCGTTTCACCTGTTTTGCAATTTAATCCGAACGTTTGGTTTTGTTTCGTAACTTTTGTAAAAGTTTGGCTTCAATCGCTAAAAAGGTCAAACGTTTGGATTTGTTTCATAACATTTGGCTTCAATCACTAAAAAGTTGAAATGTTTGGTTTTGTTTAGTAACGTTTGTAAACGTTTGGCTTAAATCGCTAAAAAGGGGAAACGTTTGGATTTGTTTCGTAACATTTGTATACGTTTGGCATAAATTGCTAAAAAAGTGAAACGTTTGGATTTGTTTCGTAACATTTATAAACGTTTGACTTTAATCGCTAAAAAGGTGAAACGTTTGGATTTGTTTTGCAACGTTTGTAAATGTTTGGCTTTAATCGCTAAAAAGGGGAAACATTTGGATTTGTTTCGAAACGTTTTAAACGTTTGGCTTAAATCGCTAAAATGGGGAAACATTTGGATTTGTTTCGTATCGTTTGTAAACGTTTGACTTAAATCGCTAACAAGGGGAAACGTTTGGAATTGTTTCGTACCGCTTGTAAACGTTAGGCTTATATTGCTAAAAAGGCGAAACACTTGGATTTGTTTCGTAACGTTTGTAAACGTTTGGCTTAAATCGCTAAAAAAGGGAAACGTTTGGATTTGTTTCGTATTGTTTATAAACGTTTGGCTTCAATCGCAAAAAAGGTGAAACGTTTGGATTTGTTTCTTAACGTTTTTAAACGTTTGCTTAAATCTCTAAAATGGGAAAACGTTTGGATTTCTTTCGTAACGTTTGTATACATTTGTATTTGTTTTGTAACGTATGTAAACGTTTGGTTTTGTTTCATAAAGTTTATAAACGTTTGGCTTAAATTGCTAAAATGGGGAAACATTTGGATTGGTTTCTTAACGTTTGTAAACGTATACAAACTAAATCCAAACGTTTCTCAATTTTAGCTATTTAAGTCAAACGTTTACAAACGTTACGAAACAAATCCAAACGTTTCCCCTTTTTAGCGATTTAAGCCAAACGTTTACAAAAGTTACCAAACAAATCCAAACGTTTCAATTTTTTAGATTTAAGCAAAAAGTTTACAAACGTTACGAAAAAAATCCAATCATTTCACCTTTTTAGCGATCTAAGCCAAACGTTTACAAACGTTCCGAAACAAATCCAAGCATTTCACCTTTTCAGCAATTTAAGCAAACGTTTACAAACGTTACAAAACAAATCCAAACATTTCCCTTTTTTAGATGTAAGCTAAACGTTTACAAACGTTACGAAAACAAATCCAAGCATTTCACCGTTTTAGCAATATAAGCCAAACGTTTACAAACGTTACGAAACAAGTCCAAGCGTTTCACCTTTTTAGCAATTTAGGCCAAACGTTTACAAACATTACGAAACAAATCCAAGCGTCTCACATTTTTAGCGATCTAAGCCAAACGTTTACAAACACTCCGAAACAAATCCAAGCTTTTGACATTTTTAGGAATTTAAGCCAAACGTTTACAAACATTACAAAACAAATACAAGCGTTTAACCTTGTTTAAGAACAAATCCAAATGTTTACAAACGTTAAAAAAAAATCCAAATGTTTAGAAACATTTACAAACTAATGAAACAAAACCAAACATTTCACATTTTTAGAAATTTAAGCCAAACATCTACAAACGTAACAAAACAAATTCAAGCGTTTCACCTGTTTTGCAATTTAATCCGAACGTTTGGTTTTGTTTCGTAACTTTTGTAAAAGTTTGGCTTCAATCGCTAAAAAGGTGAAACGTTTGGATTTGATTCATAACATTTGGCTTTAATCACTAAAAAGTTGAAATGTTTGGTTTTGTTTAGTAACGTTTGTAAACGTTTGGCTTAAATCGCTAAAAAGGGGAAACGTTTGGATTTGTTTCGTAACGTTTGTATACGTTTGGCATAAATTGCTAAAAAAGTGAAACGTTTGGATTTGTTTCGTAACATTTGTAAACGTTTGACTTTAATCGCTAAAAAGGTGAAACGTTTGGATTTGTTTCGCAACGGTTTGTAAATGTTTGGCTTTAATCGCTAAAAAGGGGAAACATTTGGATTTGTTTCGAAACGTATTAAACGTTTGGCTTAAATCGCTAAAATGGGGAAACATTTGGATTTGTTTCGTAACGTTTGTAAACGTTTGACTTAAATCGCTAACAAGGGGAAACGTTTGGAATTGTTTCATACCGCTTGTAAACGTTAGGCTTATATTGCTAAAAAGGCGAAACACTTGGATTTGTTTCGTAACGTTTGTAAACGTTTGGCTTAAATCGCTAAAAAGGGGAAACGTTTGGATTTGTTTCGTAATGTTTGTAAACGTTTGGCTTCAATCGCAAAAAAGGTGAAACGTTTGGATTTGTTTCTTAACGTTTGTAAACGTTTGGCTTAAATCTCTAAAATGGGAAAACATTTGGATTTGTTTCGTAACGTTTGTATACATTTGTATTTGTTTTGTAACGTATGTAAACGTTTGGTATTGTTTCATAACGTTTATAAACGTTTGGCTTAAATTGCTAAAATGGGGAAACATTTGGATTTGTTTCTTAACATTTGTAAACGTATACAAACTAAATCCAAACGTTTCTCCATTTTAGCTATTTAAGCCAAACGTTTACAAACATTACGAAACAAATCCAAACGTTTCCCCTTTTTAGCGATTTAAGCCAAACGTTTACAAAAGTTACCAAACAAATCCAAACGTTTCACTTTTTTAGATTTAAGCAAAAAGTTTACAAACGTTACGAAAAAAATCCAATCATTTCACCTTTTTAGCAATTTAAGCCAAACGTTTACAAACGTTCCAAAACAAATTCAAGCGTTCCACATTTTTAGCAATTTAAGCAAACGTTTACAAACGTTACAAAACAAATCCAAACGTTTCCCTTTTTTAGATTTAAGCCAAACATTTACAAACGTTACGAAAACAAATCCAAGCATTTCACCTTTTTAGCAATATAAGCCAAACGTTTACAAACGTTACGAAACAAGTCCAAGCGTTTCACCTTTTTAGCAATTTAGGCCAAACGTTTACAAACATTACGAAACAAATCCAAGCGTCTCACATTTTTAGCGATCTAAGCCAAACGTTTACAAACACTCCGAAACAAATCCAAGCTTTTGACATTTTTAGGAATTTAAGCCAAACGTTTACAAACATTACAAAACAAATACAAGCGTTTAACCTTGTTTAAGAACAAATCCAAATGTTTACAAACGTTAAAAAAAAATCCAAATGTTTAGAAACATTTACAAACTAATGAAACAAAACCAAACATTTCACATTTTTAGAAATTTAAGCCAAACATCTACAAACGTAACAAAACAAATTCAAGCGTTTCACCTGTTTTGCAATTTAATCCGAACGTTTGGTTTTGTTTCGTAACTTTTGTAAAAGTTTGGCTTCAATCGCTAAAAAGGTGAAACGTTTGGATTTGATTCATAACATTTGGCTTTAATCACTAAAAAGTTGAAATGTTTGGTTTTGTTTAGTAACGTTTGTAAACGTTTGGCTTAAATCGCTAAAAAGGGGAAACGTTTGGATTTGTTTCGTAACGTTTGTATACGTTTGGCATAAATTGCTAAAAAAGTGAAACGTTTGGATTTGTTTCGTAACATTTGTAAACGTTTGACTTTAATCGCTAAAAAGGTGAAACGTTTGGATTTGTTTCGCAACGGTTTGTAAATGTTTGGCTTTAATCGCTAAAAAGGGGAAACATTTGGATTTGTTTCGAAACGTATTAAACGTTTGGCTTAAATCGCTAAAATGGGGAAACATTTGGATTTGTTTCGTAACGTTTGTAAACGTTTGACTTAAATCGCTAACAAGGGGAAACGTTTGGAATTGTTTCATACCGCTTGTAAACGTTAGGCTTATATTGCTAAAAAGGCGAAACACTTGGATTTGTTTCGTAACGTTTGTAAACGTTTGGCTTAAATCGCTAAAAAGGGAAAACGTTTGGATTTGTTTCGTAATGTTTGTAAACGTTTGGCTTCAATCGCAAAAAAGGTGAAACGTTTGGATTTGTTTCTTAACGTTTGTAAACGTTTGGCTTAAATCTCTAAAATGGGAAAACATTTGGATTTGTTTCGTAACGTTTGTATACATTTGTATTTGTTTTGTAACGTATGTAAACGTTTGGTATTGTTTCATAACGTTTATAAACGTTTGGCTTAAATTGCTAAAATGGGGAAACATTTGGATTTGTTTCTTAACATTTGTAAACGTATACAAACTAAATCCAAACGTTTCTCCATTTTAGCTATTTAAGCCAAACGTTTACAAACATTACGAAACAAATCCAAACGTTTCCCCTTTTTAGCGATTTAAGCCAAACGTTTACAAAAGTTACCAAACAAATCCAAACGTTTCACCTTTTTAGATTTAAGCAAAAAGTTTACAAACGTTACGAAAAAAATCCAATCATTTCACCTTTTTAGCAATTTAAGCCAAACGTTTACAAACGTTCCAAAACAAATTCAAGCGTTCCACATTTTTAGCAATTTAAGCAAACGTTTACAAACGTTACAAAACAAATCCAAACGTTTCCCTTTTTTAGATTTAAGCCAAACATTTACAAACGTTACGAAAACAAATCCAAGCATTTCACCTTTTTAGCAATATAAGCCAAACGTTTACAAACGTTACAAAACAAGTCCAAGCGTTTCACCTTTTTAGCAATTTAAGCCAAACGTTTACAAACATTACGAAACAAATCCAAGCGTTTCACCTTTTTACCGATCTAAGCCAAACGTTTACAAACACTCCGAAACAAATCCAAGCGTTTCACATTTTTAGGAATTTAAGCCAAATGTTTACAAACATTACAAAACAAATACAAGCGTTTAACCTTGTTTACGAACAAATCCAAATGTTTACAAACGTTACAAAAAAAATCCAAATGTTTAGAAACATTTACAAACTAATGAAACAAAACCAAACATTTCACCTTTTTAGAAATTTAAGCCAAACATTTACAAATGTTACAAAACAAATTCAAGCGTTTCACCTGTTTTGCAATTTAATCCGAACGTTTGGTTTTGTTTCGTAACTTTTGTAAAAGTTTGGCTTCAATCGCTAAAAAGGTGAAACGTTTGGATTTGTTTCATAACATTTGGCTTCAATCACTAAAAAGTTGAAATGTTTGGTTTTGTTTAGTAACGTTTGTAAACGTTTGGCTTAAATCGCTAAAAAGGGGAAACGTTTGGATTTGTTTCGTAACGTTTGTATACGTTTGGCATAAATTGCTAAAAAAGTGAAACTATTGGATTTGTTTCGTAACCTTTGTAAACGTTTGACTTTAATCGCTAAAAAGGTGAAACGTTTGGATTTGTTTCGCAACGGTTTGTAAATGTTTGGCTTTAATCGCTAAAAAGGGGAAACATTTGGATATGTTTCGAAACGTATTAAACGTTTGGCTTAAATCGCTAAAATGGGGAAACATTTGGATTTGTTTCGTAACGTTTGTAAACGTTTGACTTAAATCGCTAACAAGGGGAAACGTTTGGAATTGTTTCATACCGCTTGTAAACGTTAGGCTTATATTGCTAAAAAGGCGAAACACTTGGATTTGTTTTGTAACGTTTGTAAACGTTTGGCTTAAATCGCTAAAAAGGGGAAACGTTTGGATTTGTTTTGTAATGTTTGTAAACATTTGGCTTCAATCGCAAAAAAGGTGAAACGTTTGGATTTGTTTCTTAATGTTTGTAAACGTTTGGCTTAAATCTCTAAAATGGGAAAACATTTGGATTTGTTTCGTAACGTTTGTATACATTTGTATTTGTTTTGTAACGTATGTAAACGTTTGGTATTGTTTCATAACGTTTATAAACGTTTGGCTTAAATTGCTAAAATGGGGAAACATTTGGATTTGTTTCTTAACATTTGTAAACGTATACAAACTAAATCCAAACGTTTCTCCATTTTAGCTATTTAAGCCAAACGTTTACAAACATTACGAAACAAATCCAAACGTTTCCCCTTTTTAGCGATTTAAGCCAAACGTTTACAAAAGTTACCAAACAAATCCAAACGTTTCACTTTTTTAGATTTAAGCAAAACGTTTACAAACGTTACGAAAAAAATCCAATCATTTCACCTTTTTAGCAATTTAAGCCAAACGTTTACAAACGTTCCGAAACAAATCCAAGCGTTTCACCTTTTTAGCAATTTAAGCAAACGTTTACAAACGTTACAAAACAAATCCAAACGTTTCCCTTTTTTAGATTTAAGCCAAACGTTTACAAACGTTACGAAAACAAATCCAAGCATTTCACCTTTTTAGCAAGATAAGCCAAACGTTTACAAACGTTACCAAACAAGTCCAAGCGTTTCACCTTTTTAGCAATTTAAGCCAAACGTTTCACCTTTTTAGCGATCTAAGCCAAACGTTTACAAACACTCCGAAACAAATTCAAGCGTTTCACATTTTTAGGAATTTAAGCCAAACGTTTACAAACATTATAAAATAAATACAAGCGTTTAACCTTGTTTACGAACAAATCCAAATGTTTATAAACGTTACTAAAAAAATCCAAATGTTTAGAAACATTTACAAACTAATGAAACAAAACCAAACATTTCACCTTTTTAGAAATTTAAGCCAAACATTTACAAACGTTACAAAACAAATTCAAGCATTTCACCTGTTTTGCAATTTAATCCGAACGTTTGGTTTTGTTTCGTAACTTTTGTAAAAGTTTGGCTTCAATCGCTAAAAAGGTGAAACGTTTGGATTTGTTTAATAATATTTGGCTTCAATCACTAAAAAGTTGAAATGTTTGGTTTTGTTTAGTAACGTTTGTAAACGTTTGTCTTAAATCGCTAAAAAGGGGAAACGTTTGGATTTGTTTCGTAACGTTTGTATACGTTTGGCATAAATTGCTAAAAAAGTGAAACGTTTGGATTTGTTTCGTAATATTTGTAAACGTTTGACTTTAACCGCTAAAAAGGTGAAACGTTTGGATTTGTTTCGCAACGTTTGTAAATGTTTGGCTTTAATCACTAAAAATGGGAAACATTTGGATATGTTTCAAAACGTTTTAAACGTTTGGCTTAAATCGCTAAAATGGGGAAACATTTGGATTTGTTTCGTAACGTTTGTAAACGTTTGACTTAAATCGCTAACAAGGGGAAACGTTTGGAATTGTTCCGTACCGCTTGTAAACGTTAGGCTTGTATTGCTAAAAAGGCGAAACACTTGGATTTGTTTCGTAACGTTTGTAAACGTTTGGCTTAAATCGCTAAAAAGGGGAAACGTTTGGATTTGTTTCGTAATGTTTATTAACGTTTGGCTTCAATCGCAAAAAAGGTGAAACGTTTGGATTTGTTTCTTAACGTTTGTAAACGTTTGGCTTAAATCTCTAAAATGGGAAAACGTTTGGATTTGTTTTGTAACGTTTGTATACGTTTGGCATAAATTGCTAAAAAAGTGAAACGTTTGGATTTGTTTCGTAACATTTGTAAACGTTTGACTTTAATCGCTAAAAAGGTGAAACGTTTGGATTTGTTTCGCAATGTTTGTAAATGTTTGGCTTTAATCACTAAAAAGGGGAAACATTTGGATATGTTTCGAAACGTTTTAAACGTTTGGCTTAAATCGCTAAAATGGGGAAACATTTGGATTTGTTTCGTAACGTTGGTAAAAGTTTGACTTAAATCGCTAACAAGGGGAAACGTTTGGAATTGTTTCGTACCGCTTGTAAACGTTAGGCTTATATTGCTAAAAAGGCGAAACACTTGGATTTGTTTCGTAACGTTTGTAAACGTTTGGCTTAAATCGCTAAAATGGGAAAACGTTTGGATTTGTTTCGTAATGTTTATAAACGTTTGGCTGCAATCGCAACAAAGGTGAAACGTTTGGATTTGTTTCTTAACGTTTGTAAACGTTTGGCTTAAATCTCTAAAATGGGAAAACGTTTGGATTTGTTTCGTAACGTTTGTATACATTTGTATTTTTTTTGTAACATATGTAAACGTTTGGTTTTGTTTCATAACGTTTATAAACGTTTGGCTTAAATTGCTAAAATGGGGAAACATTTTGATTTGTTTCTTAACGTTTGTAAACGTATACAAACTAAATCCAAACGTTTCTCCATTTTAGCTATTTTAGCCAAACGTTTACAAACGTTACGAAACAAATCCAAACGTTTCCCCTTTTTAGCGATTTAAGCCAAACGTTTACAAAAGTTACCAAACAAATCCAAACGTTTCACTTTTTTAGATTTAAGCAAAAAGTTTACAAACGTTACGAAAAAAATCCAATCATTTCACCTTTTTAGCGATCTAAGCCAAACGTTTACAAACGTTCCGAAACAAATCCAAGTATTTCACCTTTTTAGCAATTTAAGCAAACGTTTACAAACGTTACAAAACAAATCCAAACATTTCCCTTTTTTAGATGTAAGCCAAACGTTTACAAACGTTACGAAAACAAATCCTAGCATTTCACCGTTTTAGCAATATAAGCCAAACGTTTACAAACGTTACGAAACAAGTCCAAGCGTTTCACCTTTTTAGCAATTTAGGCCAAACGTTTACAAACATTACGAAACAAATCCAAGCGTTTCACCTTTTTAGCGATCTAAGCCAAACGTTTACAAACACTCCGAAACAAATCCAAGCGTTTCACATTTTTAGGAATTTAAGCCAAACGTTTACAAATATTACAAAACAAATACAAGCGTTTAACCTTGTTTACGAACAAATCCAAATGTTTACAAACGTTACAAAAAAAATCCAAATGTTTAGAAACATTTACAAACTAATGAAACAAAACCAAACATTTCACCTTTTTAGAAATTTAAGAAAAACATTTACAAACGTTACAAAAAAAATTCAAGTGTTTCACCTGTTTTGCAATTTAATCCGAACGTTTGGTTTTGTTTCGTAACTTTTGTAAAAGTTTGGCTTCAATCGCTAAAAAGGTGAAACGTTTGGATTTGTTTCATAACATTTGGCTTCAATCACTAAAAAGTTGAAATGTTTGGTTTTGTTTAGTAACGTTTGTAAACGTTTGGCTTAAATCGCTAAAAAGGGGAAACGTTTGGATTTGTTTCGTAACGTTTGTATACGTTTGTCATAAATTGCTAAAAAAGTGAAACGTTTGGATTTGTTTCGTAACGTTTGTAAACGTTTGACTTTAATCGCTAAAAAGGTGAAACGTTTGGATTTGTTTCGCAACGTTTGTAAATGTTTGGCTTTAATCGCTAAAAGGGGAAACATTTGGATTTGTTTCGAAACGTTTTAAACGTTTAGTTTAAATCGCTAAAATGGGGAAACATTTGGATTTGTTTTGTAACGTTTGCAAACGTTTGACTTAAATCGCTAACAAGGGTAAACGTTTGGAATTGTTTCGTACCGCTTGTAAACGTTAGGCTTATATTGCTAAAAAGGGCGAAACACTTGGATTTGTTTCGTAACGTTTGTAAACGTTTGGCTTAAATCGCTAAAAAGGGGAAACGTTTGGATTTGTTTCGTAATGTTTGTAAACGTTTGGCTTCAATCGCAAAAAAGGTGAAACGTTTGGATTTGTTTCTTAACGTTTGTAATCGTTTGCCTTAAATCTCTAAAATGGGGAAACGTTTGTATACATTTGTATTTGTTTTGTAATGTATGTAAACGTTTGGTTTTGTTTCATTACGTTTATAAACGTTTGGCTTAAATTGCTAAAATGGGGAAACATTTTGATTTGTTTCTTAACCTTTGTAAACGTTTACAAACTAAATCCAAACGTTTCTCAATTTTAGCTATTTAAGCCAAACGTTTACAAACGCTACGAAACTAATCCAAACGTTTCCCCTTTTTAGCGATTTAAGCCAAACGTTTACAGACGTTACCAAACAAATCCAAACGTTTCACTTTTTTAGATTTAAGCCAAAAGTTTACAACCGTTCCGAAACAAATCCAATCGTTTCACCTTTTTAGCAATTTAAGCCAAACGTTTACAAACGTTCCGAAACAAATCCAAGCGTTTCACCTTTTTAGCAATTTAAGCCAAACGTTTACAAACGTTACAAAACAAATCCAAATGTTTCCCTTTTTTAGATTTAAGCCAAACGTTTACAAACGTTACGAAAACAAATCCAAGCATTTCACCTTTTTAGCGATTTAAGCCAAACGTTTACAAACGTTACGAAACAAGTCCAAGCGTTTCACCTTTTTAGCAATTTAAGCCAAACGTTTACAAACATTACGAAACAAATACAAGCGTTTCACCTTTTTAGCGATCTAAGCCAAACGTTTACAAACACTCCGAAACAAATCCAAGCGTTTCACATTTTTAGGAATTTAAGCCAAACGTTTACAAACGTTACAAAACAAATCCAAGCATTTAACCTTGTTTACGAACAAATCCAAATGTTTACAAACGTTACAAAACAAATCCAAATGTTTAGAAACATTTACAAACTAATGAAACAAAACCAAACATTTCACCTTTTTAGAAATTTAAGCCAAACGTTTACAAACGTTACAAAACAAATTCAAGCGTTTCATCTGTTTTGCAATTTAATCTGAACGTTTGGTTTTGTTTTGTAACTTTTGTAAACGTTTGGCTTCAATCGCTAAAAAGGTGAAACGTTTGGATTTGTTTCGTAATATTTGGCTTCAATCGCGAAAAAGTTGAAACATTTGGTTTTGTTTCGTAACGTTTGTAAACGTTTGGCTTAAATTGCTAAAAAGATGAAACGTTTGGATTTATTTCGTAACGTTTGTAAACGTTTGGCTTAAATTGCTAAAAAGGAGAAACGTTTGGTTTTGTTGCGTAACGTTTGTAAACGTTTGGCTTAAATCGCTAAAAAGGGGAAACGTTTGGATTCGTTTCGTAAAATTTATAAACGTTTGGCTTAAATCGCTAAAAAGGTTAAACGCTTGGATTTGTTTCATAACGTTTGTAAACAATCTGTTTTATTTTGCAACGTTTGTAAACGTTTGGCTTAAATCGCTAAAAAGGTGAAACGTTTGGTTTTGTTTCGTAACGTTTTAAACGTTTGGTTTTGCTTCGTAATGTTTGTAAACATTTGGCTTAAATTGCTAAAAAGGTGAGACGTTTGGATTTGATTCATGACGTTTGTAAACGTTTGGCTTAAATCGTTAAAAAGGTGAAACGCTTGGCTTCAATCGCTAAAAAGGTGAAACGTTTGGATTTTGCTTCATAGCGTTTGTAAACGTCTGGCTTAAATTGCTAAAAAAGTGAAACGTTTGGATTTGTAACGTAACGTTGTAAACGTTTGGCTTAAATCGCTATATTGGTGAAACATTTGGATTTGTCTCGTAACGTTTGGAAACATTTGGCTTAAATCGCTAAAATGGGGAAACGTTTGGATTTGTTTCATAACGTTTGTAAACGTTTGGCTTAAATTGCTAATAAGGGGAAACGTTTTGGATTTGTTTCATAATTTTGTTTCATAACGTTTGTAAACGTTTGGCTTAAATCGCTAAAAAGATGAAACCTTTGAATTTGTTTCGTAACGTTTGTAAACATTTGGCTTTAATCGCCAAACGTTTGCCTTAAATCGATAAAAAGGTGAAACATTTGGATTTGTTTCGTAACATTTGTAAACGTTTGGCTTAAATCGCTAAAAGGGTAAAACGTTTTGATTTGTTTCGTAACGTTTGTAAACTTTTGGATTAAATCGCTAAAAAGGGGAAACGTTTTTAAACGCTTTGCTTAAATCGCTAAAAATATGAAACGTTTGGTTTTGTTTCGTGATGTTTGTAAATTTTGTCGTAAATTGCTTAAAAGCGGAAACGTTTGGTTTTGTTTCATAACCTTTGTAAACGTTGTGTGGCTTAAATTGCTAAAAACGTAAAACGGTTGGATTTTTTTCGTAACATTTGTAAACGTTCAGATTAAATTTCTAAAAAGGTGAAACACTTGGATTTGTTTCGTAACGTTTACATACATTACGAACAAAACCAAAAGTTTACAAACGTTACAAAACAAATCTAAAAGTTTCACCTTTTTAGCGATTTAAGCTAAACGTTTACAAAGGTTACGAAACAAAACCAAGCGTTTCACCTTTTTAACAATTTAAGACAAACGTTTGTTAACGTTACGAAACAAATCCAAACATTTCACCTTTTTAGTGATTGAAGACAAACGTTTACAAACGTTACGAAACAAATCCAAACGTTTACCAACGTTACGAAACAAATCCAAACGTTTCAGATTTTTAGCGATTTAAGTCAACATTTCCCCTTTTTAGCAATTTAAGCCAAATGTTTACAAACGCTACGAAACAAATCCAAACGTTTCTCTATTTTAGCGATTTAAGCCAAACGTTTAAAACGATACGAAACAAATCCAAACATTTCACCTTCTTAGCGATTTAAGCCAAACGTTGACAAACGTTACGAAATAAATCCAAGCCAAACGTTTACAAACGTTACGAAACAAATCCAAACGTTTACAAACGTTACGAAACCAATCCAAACGTTTCACCATTTTAGCGATTTTAAGCCAAACATTTACAAACGTTATGAAACGATTCCAATAGTTTCACCATTTCAGCAATTTAAACCAAACGCTTACAAATGTTACTAACTGAATCCAAACATTTCACCTTTTTAGCAATTCAACCCAAACGTTTAAATTGAAGCCAAAAGTTTACCTTTTTTGCGATTTAAGCCAAACGTTTAAAAATTTACGAAACAAAATCAAAACATTTCCAACGTCACGAAACAAATCCAAACGTTTGGATTTGTTTGGCTTATCTTTGAGTCATTCGTGACGTTTGGTTTTGTTTCCTAACGTTTGTAAACGAAACAAAAACAAACGTTTCACATTTTTAGCGATTTAAGCCGAACGTTTACAAACATTACGAAACAAAACCAAACGTGTCCCCTTTTTAGCGATTTAAGCCAAACGTTTATAAACGTTAGAAAACAAATCCAAACATTTCACCTTTTTAGCAATTTAAGCCAAACGTTTACAAACGTAACGAAACAAATCCAACATTACACCTTTTTAGCATTTTAGCCAAACGTTTACAAACGTTACAAACAAAATTACGAAACAAATCCAAATGTTTCATTTTTTTAGCAATTTAAGCCAAACATTTACAAATGTTACGAAACAAAACCTAACGTTTCAATTTATAGCGATTTAAGCCAAACGTTTACAAATGTTACGTTACTAACCAAACGTTTCCCCTTTTTCGCAATTTATGCCAAACGTTTACAGACGTTTTGAAATAAATCCAAACGTTTCACCTTTTTAGCGATTGAAGCCAAGCGTTTCACCTTTTTAGCGATTTAAGTCAAACGTTTACAAACGTTACGAAACAAAACCAAATGTTTCACCTTTTTAGCAATTTATTCTAAACGTTTACAAACGTTGATAAATGGTCGAACGTTAACAAACGTTAAGAAACAAATCCAAACGTTTCACCTTTCTAGCGATTTAAGCCAAACGTTTACAAACGTTACGAAACAAAACCAAACGTATAAAACGTTACGAATCAAAACGAAACGTTTCACCTTTTTAGCGATTTAAGTCAAACGTTTACAATGGTTATGAACTAAAACCAAACGTTTCGCATTTTTTGCAATTTAAGCCAAACGTTTACAAATATTACGAAACAAGACCAAACGTTTACAAAGTTTACGAAACAAATCAGAGCGTTTAACATTTTTAGCAATTTAAGTCAAACGTTTACAAACGTTACGAAACAAATCCAAACGTTTCACCTTTTTCGAAATTTAAGCCAAACGCTTACAAAAGTTACGAAACAAATCCAAACGTTTTATCTTTTTAGCAATTTAAGCCAAACGTTTACAAACGTTACGAAACAAATCAAAACGTTTCCCATTTTTAGCAATTTAAACCAAACGTTTACTCACGTTACAAAACAAAACCAAATGTTTCCATTTTTAGCGTTAAGCCAAACGTTTAAAACGTTAAGAAACAAATCTAAACGTTTCCCCTTTTTAGCGATTTAAGCCAAACGTTTGCAAATGTTACGAAACAAATTCAAGCGTTTCACCTTTTTAGCAATTTAAGCCAAACGTTTACAAACATTACGAAACAAATCCAAATGTTTCTCCTTTTTAGCGATTTAAGCCAAACGTTTACAAACGTTACAAAACAAAACCAAACGTTTCACCTTTTTTGCGATTTAAGCCAAACGTTTACAAACATTACAAAACAAAACGAAACGTTTGTAAACGTGTTCGGCTTAAATCGCTAAAAAGGTGAAACGCTTGCCTTCAGTCGCTAAAAAGGTAAAACATTTGGATTTGTGTCGGAACGTTTGTAAACGTTTGGCTTAAATTAGTAAAAAGGTGAAATGTTTGGATTTGTTTCGTAACGTTTTAAGCGTTTGGATTGGTTTCGTAACGTTTGTAAACGTTTGGCTAAAATCGCTAAAAAGGTGAAACGTTTGGTTTTCTTTCATAACGTTTGTAAACGTTTGGTTCAAAATCACTAAAATGGTGATACATTTGAATTTGTTTCGTAATGTTTGAAAACAGTTGGCTTAAATTACTATAAAGGTAAAACGTTTGGATTTGTAACGTATTGTTTGTAAATGTTTGGCTTAAATCACTATAAAGGTGAAACATTTGGATTAGTTTCATAACGTTTGTAAACGTTTGGCTTAAAGCGCTAAAATGGGGAAACGTTTGGATTTGTTTTGTAATGTTTGTAAACGTTTGGCTTAAATTGCTAAAAAGGTGAAACATGTGCACTTGTTTTGTAATTTTGTTTCGTAACGTTTGTAAACGTTTGGCTTAAATTGTTAAAAAGGTGAAACATTTGGATTTGTTTCGTAACTTTTGTAAACGTTTGGCTTAAATCGCTAAAAATGTGAAACGTTTGGTTTTGTTTCACCATTTCGTAAACGTAGACTATTATAATTAACTAGTTATTAATATTTATTAAACTAAATTAATCTAAATCGCGAAAAAGGTGGAATGTTTTAAACGTTTGTCTTAAATCGCTAAAAATGGTAAACATTTGGATTTGTTTTGTAACATTAGTAAATGTTTGGCTTAAATCAATAAAAAGGGGAAACGTTTGGATTTGTTTCGTAATGTTTGTAAACGTTTGGCTTAAATCGCTAAAAAGGTGAAACATTTGGATTTGTTTCGTAATATTTGTAAACGTTTCGCTTGAATGTCTAAAAAGGTAAAACGTTTGAATTTATTTCGTAATATTTGTAAACGTTTGGCTTAAATAGCTAAAAAGGTGAAACGTTAGGATTTGTTTCGTAACATTTTAATCATTTCGCTTAAACCGCTAAAAATGTAAAACGTTTGGTTTTGTTTCATAACATTTGTCAACCTTTGGCTTAAATCGCTAAAAAGGAGAAACGTTTGGTTTTGTTTCCTAACCTTTATGTTTGGCTTAAATCGCTAAAATGGGGAAACATTTGCATTTGTTTCGTAACGTGTTTGTTTGGCATAAATAGTGAAAAAGGTGAAACGTTTGTATTTGTTTCGTAACATTTGTAAATTGCTAAAAAGGTGAAACGCTTGGATTTGTTTCGTAACGTTTACGAACGTTATAAAATAAAAACCAAACGTTTACAAACGTTATGAAACAAATCCAAATGTTTCACCTTTTTAGCGATTTAAGGCAAACGTTTACAAAGGCTACGAAACAAATCCAAGCGTTTCACCTTTTTAGTAATTTAAGCCAAACGTTTATAAACGCTACGAAATAAATCCAAACGTTTCACCTTTTTAGTGATTGAAGTCAAACGTTTACAAACGTTACGAAACAAATCTAAACGTTTACAAATGTTACGAAACAAATCCAAACATTTCACATTTTTAGTGATTTAAGCCAAACGTTTACAAACGCTGGGAAACCAAACCAAACGTTTCGCCTTTTTAATGATTTTAGTCAAACTTTACGAAAGAAATACAAACGTTTCTCTATTTTAGCGAATAAAGCCAAACGTTTGAAATGTTACGAAACAAATCCAAACGTTTCACCTTCTTAGCGATTTAAGCCAAACGTTTATGTAATATCCCGTAATTTTAAGGGATAAAATATTGCCACGTATCTAATATTTTATTAGACGGGAGTAGGTAAATTAAATTTAAAGATAAATTTACTTTATAAGCATCCCTTAAAGTATATTGTGGCAATAGGATTTCAAATTTAAATTTTAGAAAATTAAATTTGGTTATTTATATAGTTAACGGGGATAATATAAACTTATGAATTGGGTGCAGAATAATTCATAAGTCCCGTGCGAATATTTTTAGTGTCAATATTCGCGAAATAATTTTAAAAGGTTATCATGAAAATTTGATAAAATTTGAGAGTATAAATTTTATCAAGTGCGGCCAATATAGGCCTAATAAATCGAAAATGATTTAGTATAAATAAAATATAAGTCATGAGAATAATTTTTTTTATATTTCATTTGATTTTTGGGTACATTTTCACGAAATTTGAAAGTCGTTTCCGTTTGGGCTACGAACGACTAGTTTAGAAGTTGGTTTAATGCATGATTGAGCTAGTACTGAAACGCACTTTGACCGTTTTTATATATATATATATATATATATATATATATATATATATATATATATATATATATATATATATAAATATATATATATATGTGTGTGTGTGTGTGTGTGTGTTATTTAGGGTGAGATTTATGACCCAGAAACTCATTTGCTTATTTAAGAAAAATTCGAGGGCTTTTTTGTACCTTCTGCCAATAAAATATAAGTCGGATGAGAATTAAAATTATATTTTTATTCTTTTTAGATTTTACTTGATTTTTGGATAAATTTTCACTAAAATTGAAAGTCGTTTTCATTGGGGCTACGAAGGACTAGTTTAGAAGTTGGTTTAAAGTGTATTATTGAACTAGTACTAAAACGCACTTTGGCCATTTATATATATATGTTTTTTAGGGTGAGATTTATGACCTAGAAACTTATTTGCTTATTTAAGCAAATGAGTTAGAGCTGCTTAGCTCTCTGCAGCGACGGCGAAATTAGGTTTCGTGGCGATTCGTCCGTTTCTCGATTCTAACTCTGTTTCTTCAACGATTACTCAAGTAATCGAGGTATTAAACCCGTATTAAACGTTTATTTTAATATATTTTGATATATTTCGAATATATATTCGTTTATAAACGGTGACCATATCGAATCGAACGTATACATTTTGTTTCGAATGTGAATTTGAATAGATTGGATTGTGTATACGTGTTAGGAGAAAAAAAACAATCGTGCACTAGCCAGGGGTGCACGAACGTGCACCAGCCCGACAACGAAGGAGGGGGGATTCATTTGGGGCTTTTTGCCCTATCCGTATTACGTAGTTTCGTCGAACAAAAATGTTTAAAAACGATAACTTCTTTTGAAAGAAAGTGAAAAGAGTTCTTAAACCTAAGCTAAAGACTTTTAAAAAGAGATTTTGAAAGTAAAGTTAAACGTTTAAAATGGACTTTAAAAGATTGAAAGTCGACGTTTAACCGGTTAAAAGATTTATCAAACGATGTTGCTAAATAATTAATATTCGACTGTGAATTGTTTTGACAATCAAGTCGATACTAGTAAATGATTTTATTTAGGTATTGTTATACCTAAAAGGACTTCTAGAGCAAAGTCTTAACGTTTTCTCGAGAGGAAAACGATGCAAATGGTTTTTTATAAGAAAAAGACTATACGTGTTATGTGTTACATGTTTGGCTAAACCTAGATTTCGGGACCTAAATGTTTATATCAGAAATAGGTATTGATGTGTTTGTTTTGTGTATTTTGTATGTTTGATTCGACTAGCTATTGATGTGTTTATACCAGAGAGTCTGTCATACATACGGCGGTGCTAAGTAGTGACTTAGCAGTACTGTGAGTTTACATGTTTACTTTTGAATATCAGTATTCAATTGTTTTAAACCCATAATCGCAATAGTATAAACTAGCCAAGGGAGATCCATTTGAACGAGCTACCTATTGGGTGGCAATAGGGTTGTGTGATCACCAATAACGATTTCTAGATGTACTTCTATCGAGGAATAGAGGTATGTCTGTCGTGTTAAGTCATTGGGAAAGTAAATGCCCTGACTTCACGGGTAAACCCTGAGACGGCAGTAATACATTTACGGTCGCGTGATAAACAGCGATGGCAGTTTCATGATTACGATCCAGGTACCGAGGATACAGAATTGGACAGCAGTTATTTAGTTCACGGTCCTTATTCTGTTATCTATAAGCTCGTGATAAGAGTATGTCTGTTAGGACAGTTTTGAATTAGGGTTTCATACGGATCGACAAATTGGTCATATGTTATATATATAACTGTTTTATATATATTATGCGATTTTGGTATTTATCTGTAAATTGTCTACTCACTCAGAAATATTTATATTTCTGACACCGTTGTTGTTTTCCATTTTCAGGCAATGAGCTTTGAGGTTAGTCGAGCTTCCATGTTCCTAATTCAGGGGAGATCTTCTTCTTGGTTATTGTACATAAGTCTTGTACTCTTAGAATGCTGTAATAGTATAAGTAATATGTCAGCAGCCGTGCCATTCATTCTTTGTTTAGATACTCTGATAGGATCTAGTGCATGCGTGTACCTTTGGGTGGCTGCTTAGTGGCATATTGTATATAGTTACCGAGTCGGTCTCGTGTGTTTTTTAGAGGATTAAAAACAGTATGTTTTATATACGCCGGCTATCTGTAACCGGTCCGCTGTGAATTTCAATATGTTTAATACCACCATTGCGAGACGCAAAGGTGTCCGCCTTCTTTTATCAAACATATTAACAGTGGCGTGTGGTTCGAAACGGGGCTTCCTATGTGTTAAGGCAAGCGGGTTATAAGTCCTTTATTTCCAGTACCTACCACGCCAGGTTTTCATAACGAAGCGAGGGCTAAGAAAACGTGGTTATCCAACCAGTACTTCTGAAAATCAGATTTTGCTTATATGTGTGTTTTCAGAATGTGTTTGCGTTAATAGAGAAACATTTTAACGGTATTTTCTGAAAACGGATCGTACGCGAGGTGCGATCTTTTAATAATATTTGCAAAACATTTCTAGAGGTTCTAGGCTTGCTACGAGTTTCAGAACAACCATTCACATTCCCTAGCGCCGGTTGTGACTTGGATTAGGGCGGAATTCGGGTTGTGACAAAGTTAGTATCAGAGCAACGTTTTAAGTACTGACCATTCGAAGTACTGTTGCTGATACTGTTAAGTAAGTTGTGTTAAGAATTGCGAGGATTTCTAGTAGACTATCACAGCAGCATAGGATTCGAGTCATGTCTTGATTAGTTTTCAGTTGTTGAAATCAATCAACTATAAGTAACAATCTGTATACCTCTGTTGTATATGTGATGTTTGATCAGGAACATATGAGATGTTCTTGTGTTTGAAACACGTCACTAACGAGGGAACATGTGAGATGTTCTGTCTTCGAGACGCACTATTAGAGTAGTACACAGTGGTCAGATCAATTGAACAGTATTCAAAGAAGTTGATTATGTTCGAATACAGAATGAGGCAAAGATTCTAGAAGAATCGTTTATTCGAGAAAATAGTTAGATTTTCTCTGAACTATGTGTGTGGTTGCTATGTGTTTTGTCTATATGTGTTAATAAGGTGTTGTGTGTTATATGAAACTGTGTTTTCTATAACAGTTATAATGGGTACTCGCATTATGGCGACATGTGTTTTAGCATGTTTCAGCCTAGTTGAGCTCAGCTACGTGTTGCGCCTGATCCACATGGTTGCCCGATCAGCCAGTTATTCCTGGCTTGCCTAATCCATTAGAAGCTGGAGAGTCTGCTTTTGTTTATGACATGGATAATTAGATTGATGTTATCAGATTAGAGGATCTGGAGAGATCAATGGGAGACATAGATGTTATTTACGATAGTTATGATTCAGTGTCTGAATCTACTGTTGCATCAACTTATACAGGGTTCGGGCTGGAGCAGTTTTTAGGAGAGGTGAACCATATGAGAAGTATCCATAAAGGGATAGTTAAACTCCGATGCAAACAAGAAAAAGGTCTGATGATTCGAGAGGCACTACTGCCTCGACAATCATCCTCAGGTATCATTTAGATATGTGTCTTACGTTTAAGTAGGTACGTTTATGTTTTAGTATGAGATACTAAAACTAGAAAGCATAAAGTACAAATAAAGAATATATCCTTAAACAAGAACACACATACTAATGAACAATAACTGTTCATAAACAGCCTGACGATGAATAATAATATAAATGATAAATAAAGAACAACAAATCCTAATGTGAGGATTAGGAAAATTTTGAAATGACACAGAGAAGTAGTTTGAAAAGAAATTTGTTAAAGTTTTGTTTTACAGTTTGAACATATAATTGTGCTCAAATGCATCAAAGGTTCATGTTGCGAAAATCACTATAGAAGAAGCATACCTGAATTTTATATATATTACATATATATACATAAACTGATTTTTACTAGAGCATGCATCTTATATCTTGATATATCAGTATATCAAAGAAAAGTTAATTGAAATAGCAACTCCTTTGGGATGAAAGATGTCATCACCCTGAAGCACAATTGTACAAAGAATATTTTGAACCGTGAATTGTGAATTCACAATTTGTTTGAAAAGTGTTATTAAAAAGGCCTGTAGGCAAGACAAATTATAATTGTCTTAGATAAGATAAATTGTATTTGTATGACAAACTGATTTGTATTGTTAAGCGTAAGTGTACGCAAGACAAAACTGTATTTGTTCAAATGAAAACTCTGCGATAGTGACAAGGTAGATGAGAAAAAGGAATAAAGAATAATAGGTATCATTAGAATAAATAATAAAGACCCAAATTCTAACGTTTCATACCGAGACATTAGAGATTAATGAAAGCATGGGAAGAGTAGAGGAAGTGAGAATCTATATTCTTACTCAGGTATATATTGATATAAGTCTAGTGATGAACTTTTATAGTGAATTAAAGTTCGAGAGTAGATAATATAAATTGTCGCGATT
This sequence comes from Mercurialis annua, assembly GCF_937616625.2. Lineage (NCBI taxonomy): Eukaryota > Viridiplantae > Streptophyta > Magnoliopsida > Malpighiales > Euphorbiaceae > Mercurialis > Mercurialis annua. The sequence continues at coordinate 26,343,799 of NC_065571.1, forward strand.
AAGATAAGAGAGTAGGATCTAATTAAACACGACTCAGTTTGTTTGACTTCAAGTAACTATATGTGAACAATGTCATACATACGTGTTTAATTAAATGGATTGGAGATCAGTCTTACAGACAGAGCAGATGTCAATTTTGGACATATCTCTTAAGTCCACACGAGTTGTTAGATAAACCAAAATTCATAAGTCTGAGAGGTGTAAACCTCAGCACTCAAATGATAAACAACAATGAAACATCTAAAAGAAAGATGGTGAAAGATGTGTGAGTTTTCTCAGAACCGAGTAGGTTAAGTCGTGTTAACAGATATTCATTAATAAAATGATTAACAAATCATAAAACAAATAAATAATATACTTAAAAAGTATATCAAACCTTGAACCAACATTAGATGAAAATGTTATCAAGGTGTAACGCAGATGGACATAGTGAATTGGACAAGTGAGTTTTACATGTTGTCTGTAAACTGACAGGGTATAGTAAAACACTAATAACTTGTGATTGAACCGTTAGATCGGTTTGATATTGGGATATGATAGTCTCAAGACGGTTATCTAAGATTTATCCTTTTCGATCGTCGAACGGAGCGTTAGAAGATGCTCGATGATGAAGGTATTGTTGTGAACTTGCTTGAATTTTGGCAGTAAGCCAAAAGTGCAAGTGACAACGATAAGAAGTGTAAACTTTGATTAACTTGGAATTATCAACATAAGCTCCATATATGTATATAAATGAATTTAAAAACTTTGTTAAGACAGTAGTTTCAAATGATGCAAATTCGAGAACCGAGTCTTATGACTGTGGGGTCTTGGCTGGTTGGTAACGGAATATACATGTAGTGTACATGTATTTTAAATGTCAGGCCAGAAATGTGTAAAGTATGGCTGGCCAAAAGTGGAAAATGTTTAATGAACATTTTGTTTTCAAAGTGAAATGTTTTGAAAATGGAGCTAGAGTTGGTAGTCAGTTAATTAAATATGATAGTAACAGCTATAGTACAGTTATGATAGCGATTAGCTGTGAACAAGGAGAGTATGTGTGTGTGAAAAGGATTATAATTAACCTTGGAGGTACCGAAAACTAGTGTCGGAAGTATAGTTTTGTGGTGATTGTGGAGTAAGTGAGAAGGTGTTTCACGGTGAGATAATTAGGTTATAACCTACACCTACACCTACACCTCTACGACAACACCATTAGTGTAGAGGAAACCAGTAATTCAATCTGTAACATGAAGTTACTACAGATTGATAAGGAGTAACAGACATTCTATACAAGGTAAAGATTCATGTTGAAGGTGAAGGATGAGTAGTCTGTTAGTGAACAAGAAATTCAAATAGATGAAGAGGGTAAGGTCGAAGATTAAAATACTTAACCAATATTACCCTAAAACGATTAAAAGATATAAAAAATTTATAATAAGATTAAAAAAAATTCTTAATTATAAAAGGTACAACCAATAATAAACATTGAACTAGAAAGTTCAAGGAGCAAAATAAAAGTGAATTCAAAGGTGATATCATAAGACTTAGTAATAAGTTGATATCCCAGATATGAGTTCAAAGTTTGTATTGTCCGTAAAGAATACAAGTATGGCTAGCATCCAACTTCAACGATGATTTTAGAAACAAAAAAGAGGTCGGATTGAGTTCGACTTTTCACGGAAGTTGTAGATTGGATGTCAAAATATAAGAATATGAAATAATATTTGGAAAAAAACTGCTTTAAATGCTTGGTTCATTGGCTTTGAAAACAGCTATGACGGCAGTTTCGCAGTCTTCCAAAATTAGCTCGAAGAGGCAATTTTGAGGTCGATTTTCAATACCTTCGAGATAGAACCTCAACTCGAAGTCTAAACGGAAGTTGTACAACGCATTGCCGACTATCAGAATACCAAATTTATTTGGTAAACGGACGCTTCGGGATAAGCGATCCGGATAGCCGAAGTAGGCTCGGAGAGAAGTAACATAAGTGAATAACCCGAGGTAAAGGAGCACCAAGATTTATGATAACAGAAGTCAAGGTCATAGGTTGAGAACCTATAAGTGAAAGTGTAGTTGGATGAGATAAAAAGTGATTGAGAGATATAAGACACATTTAGAGGAGAACTGCAAGATGCTAATATAAGCATTCGTACATTGGTAAAGGAAAGTATACTGTCTATAAGGACAAGTAAAGCAGAAGTATAAAAGTTGATAGACGAAAGGTAGTCAGTAAGTTGTGTACAACTGTACCATAGATGACAACAGTTATTCCATAAATGACAGCAGTAATGTTTATGCTGTGCAACAGAAAACAGCGGTAATGTTTGTGCTATGAAAGCATCAAAAATGATTTAGAAAGAGTATTCTTTGGTTATATAAGTAAAAGAAGAAGTATAAGTAAATTCGAGGACGAATTAATATAAGGGGGAGAGAATGTAATATCCCGTAATTTTAAGGGATAAAATATTGCCACGTGTCTAATATTTTATTAGACGGGAGTAGGTCAATTAAATTTAAAAATAAACTTACTTTATAAGCATCCCAAAAAGTATATTGTGTCAATATGATTTCAAATTTAAATTTTAGAAAATTAAATTTGGTAATTTTTATAGTTAACGGGGATAATATAAACTTATGAATTGGGTGCAGAATAAGTCATAAGTCCTGTGCGAATATTTTTGGTGTTAATATTAGCGAAATAATTTAAAAATGTTATCATGAAAATTTGATAAAAGTTGGGAGTAGAAATTTTATCAAGCGCGGCCAATATAGGCCTAATAAATCGAAAATGATTTATTATAAATAAAATATAAGTCGGATGAGAATAAAAATTATATTTTTATTCTTTTTATATTTTATTTGATTTTTGGGTACATTTTCACGAAATTTGAAAGTCGTTTCCATTTGGGCTACGGACGACTAGTTTAATATATATATATATATATATATATATATATATATATATATATATATATATATATATATATATATATATATATATGTTATTCAGGGTGAGATTTATGACCCAGAAACTCATTTGCTTATTACAGAAAAACTCGAGGGCCTTTTTGTACCTTCTGCCAATAAAATATAAGTCGGATGTTCTTTTTAGATTTTACTTGATTTTTGGATAAATTTTCACGAAATGTGAAAGTCGTTTTCGTTGGGGCTACGGAGGACTAGTTTAGAAGTTGGTTTAAAGTGCATGATTGAGCTAGTACTAAAACACACTTTGCCCATTTATATATATATATATATATATATATATATATATATATATATATGTTATTTAGGGTGAGATTTATGACGCAGAAACTCATTTGCTTATTTAAGCAAATGAGTTAGAGCTGCTTAGCTCTCTGCAGCGACGACAAATTAGGTTTCGCGGCGATTCGTCTGTTTTTCGATTCTAACTCCGTTTCTTCGATGATTACTCAAGTAATCGAGCTATTAAACCTATATTAAACGTTTATTTTAATATATTTCGAATATATATATTCGTTTATAAACGGTTACTGTATCGAATCGAACATATACGTATTTTTTGTACGTTTCGAATGTGAATTTTGATATATTAGATTGTGTATACGTGTTAGGAGCGGAAAAACGAGGTTGGAACACGTCGGAATGCACTGGGAATTGAGTTTCCCAGGGGCTGTGCATGTTGGTGCACGGACGTGCACATAGGGTGCACGAACATGCACCATCCAGGGTGCACGAATGTGCACCATCCAGGGTGCATGACCGTGGAAAATGGTGCACCATCGTGCACTAGCCAGAGGTGCACGAACGTGCACCCAAGGTGCACGAAAGTGAACCAGTCTGACACCGAAGGAGGGGTGATTCTTATGAGGCTTTTTGCCCTCTCCGTTTGACGTAGTTTCGTAGAAGAAAAACGTTTAAAAACGATAACTTCTTTTGAATGAAAGTGAAAAGAGTTTTTAAAGCTAAGCTAAAGACTTTTAAAATGAGATTTTAAATGTAAAGTTAAACGTTTAAAAAGGACTTTAAAAGCGTTAAAGTCGACGTTTAACCGGTTTAAAAGATTGAGCAAACGATGTTGTTAAATAATTAGTATTCGACTGTGAATTGTTTTGGCAATCAAGTCGATACTAGTAAATGATTTTATTTAGGTATTGCTATACCTAAAAGGAGTTCAAGAGTAAAGTCTAAACGTTTTCTCGAGATGAACGTGATGCAAATGGTTTTTAATAAGAAAATGACCATACATGTTATGTGTTACATGTTAGGCTAAACCTAAGTTTCGGGACCTAGAAGTTTATATCAGAAATAGGAATTGATGTGTTTGTTTTATGTATTTTATATATTTGATTCGACTAGCTGTCTAGCAGTCAGACCAGGACTCCAAAGAGTCTATCATACATACGGCGGTGCTAAGTAGTGACTTAGCAGTACTATAAGTTTACATGTTTAATTTTGAATATTACTATTCAACTGTTTTAAACCCATAATCGCAATAGTATAAACTAGCCAAGGAAGATCCATTGGAACGAGCTACCTATTGGGCGGTAATAGGGTTGCGTGATCACCAACACCGATTTCTATATATACTTCTGTCGAGGAATAGAGGTATGTCTGTCGTGTTAAGTCATTGGGAAAGTAAATGCCCTGACTTCACGGATAAACCCTGAGACGGGAGTAATACATTTACGGTCGCAGGATAAACCGCGATGGCAGTTTAATGATTACGGTCCAGGTACCAAGGATACAGAATTAGACGGCAGTGATTCAGTTCACGATCCTTATTATGTTATCTATAAGCTCGTGATAAGAGTATGTGTGTTAGGATAGTTGTGAATTAGGGTTTCATATGGATCGACAGATTGGTCATATTATATATATATATATATAACTGTTTTATATATATTATGCGATTTTTGTATTTATCTGTAAACTTTGTACTCACTCAGAAATATTTATCTGTAAATGAGTTTTGATGTCATTCGAGCTTCCACGTTCCTAATTCAGGGGAGCTCTTGTTCTTGGGTATTGTACATAAGTCTTGTACTCTTACAATGCTGTAATAGTATAAGTAATATGCCAGGAGCCATGCCATTAATACTTTGTTTAGATTCTCTGATAGGATCTAGTGCATGTGTGTACCTTTGGGTGGCTTCTTAGTGGCATATTGTATATAGTTACTGAGTTAGCCTCGTGTGTTTTTGAGAGGGTCAAAAACAGTATGTTTTATATACGCCGACTATGTGTAACCGGTCTGCTGTGTATTTTAATATGTTCAATACCATCTTTGCGTGATGCATTGGTGTCCGCCTTATTTTATTAAACATATTAACTGTGGCGTGTGGTTTGGAACGGGGATGCCTACATGTTAAGGTAAGCGGGTTTTAAGTCCCTGGTTTCTAGTACCTACCACGCTAGGTTTTCAGAAGGAAGTGAGGGTTAAGATAACGTGGTTATCCAACCAGTACTTGTGAAAACCAGATTTCGCTTATATGTGTGTTTTAGGAAATGTGTTTGCGTTAAAATAGAAACTTTTTAACGGTATTTTCCGAAAACGGATCGTACGCGAGGTGCAATCTTTTAATAATATTTGCGAAAAATTTCTAGATGTTCTAGGCTTGCTGCGGGTTTTGGAACAACCATTCCCCATTCCCTAGCGCCGGTCGTGACATGGATTAGGGTGGAATTTGGGTCGTGGCAGTTTACAAACTTTACGATTAAATCCAAGCCAGACGTTTACAAACGTTACGAAACAAATCCAAACGTTTCACCCTTTTAGCGATTGAAGCCAAACGTTTATAAACGATATGAAACCAATCCAAACGTTTCACCATTTTAGCTATTAAAGCCAAACATTTACAAACGTACCGAAATAAATCCAAACATTTCACCTTTTTTAGAAATTTAAGCCAAACGTTTAAATTGAAGCCAAACGTTTACCTTTATAGCGATTTAAGCCAAACTTTTACAAATTTATGAAACAAAACCAAACGTTTCAAACGTTACGAAACAAATCCAAACGTTTGGATTTGTTTTGCTTATCTTTGAGTCTTTCATTATGTTTGGTTTTGTTTCGTAACGTTTTTTGTGATTTAAGCCGAACATTTACAAGCGCTACGAAACAAAACCAAACGTTTCACCTTTTTAGTAATTTAAGCCAAATGTTTACAAACGCTACGAAACAAATCCAAATGTTTCACCATTTTAGAAATTTAAGCCAAACGTTTGCAAACATTACGAAACAAATCCAAATGTTTCACCTTTTTAGCAATTTAAGCCAAACATTTACAAAATTACGAAACCAATCCAAACGTTTCATCTTTTTAGCAATTTAAGCCAAATGTTTACAAACTTTACGAAACAAAACCAAACATTTCACCTTCTTAGCAATTTAAGCCAAACATTTATAAACGTTACGAAAAAAATCCTAATGTTTCACCTTTATAGCGATTTAAGTCAAACGTTTACAAATATTACGTTAGAAATCCAAACGTTTCATCTTTTTAGCAATTTAAGCCAAACGTTTACAAATGTTACGGAAAAAATCCAAACATTTTACCTTTTTAGCGATTGAAGCCAAGTGTTTCATCTTTTTAGCGATTTAAGCCAAACGTTTACAAACGTTACGAAATAAAACCAAACGTTTCACCTTTTAAGTAATTTAAGTCAAACGTTTACAAATATTTATGAATATCTAAACATTAACAAACGCTACGAAACAAATCAAAATGTTTCATCTTTTTAGCAATTTAAGCCAAACGTTACGAAACAAAACCAAACATTTCACCTTTTAAGCAATTTAAGCCAAACGTCTACAAACGTTACGAAACAAAACCAAATGTTTACAAACAATCCGAAACAAAAACAACTGTTTAAAACGTTACAAAACAAAACCAAACGTTTAAAACGTTAATATAAAAAAATAAACGTTTCACCTTTTTAGCGATTTAAGCCAAACGTTTACAAAAATTACAAAACAAGACCAAACATTTAACCTTTTTAGCAATTTAAGTTAAACATTTACAAACGTTACGAAACAAATTCAAACGTTTCATCTTTTTAGCAATTTAAGCCAAACGTCTACAAACGATACGAAACAAATCCAAACGTTTGACCTTTTTAGCAATTTAAGCCAAATGTTTACAAACGTTACGAAATAAATCCAATTATTTCACATTTTTAGCAATTTAAGCCAAATGATTACAGACGTTACGAAACAAATCATAACGTTTCACCTTTTTAGCGATTTAAGCCAAACGTTTACACACGTTACGAAACGAATTCAAATGTTTCACCTTTTTAGCAATTTAAGCCAAACGTTACAAACAATACGAAACAAATCCAAACATTTCACCTTTTTAGCGATTTAAGCCAAACGTTTACAAACGTTACAAAACAAATCCAGATGTTTCACAATTTTCAAGATTTAAGCCAAATGCTTACAAACGTTACGAAACAAAACCAAACGGTTCACCTTTTTAGCGATTTAAGCCAATCGTTAACAAAAGTTTCAAAATAAAACCAAACGTTTATAAACGTTACGAAAAAAATCAAAGCGTTTTGCCATTTTAGCAATTTAAGCCAAACGTTGCGAAACAAATTCAAAAGTTTTACGTTTTTAGTGATTTAAGCCAAACGTTTAAAAACGTTACAAAAGAAAATCCAAATGTTTCACCTATTAAGCGAGCGATTTAAGCGAAACGTTTACAAATGTTACGAAACAAAACCAAACGTTTCATCTTTTTAGCGATTTAAGCCAAATGTTTACAAACGTTATGAAACAAATCCAAACGTTTCACCTTTTTAGCGATTTAAGCCAAGCGTTTACAAACGTTACAAAACAAATCCAAACGTTTAACCTTTTTAACGATTTAAGCCGAACGTTTACAAACGTTACGAAATAAAACAAAACGTTTAAAACGTTACGAAAAAAACCAAACGTTTCACTTTTTTAGCGAATTAAGGCAAATGTTTACAAACATTACAAAACAAGACCAAACTTTTACAAACGTTACGGAAAAAATCCAATCGTTTCACATTTTTATTGATTTAAGCCAAACGTTTACAGACGTTACGAAACAAATCCAAACGTTTCTCCTTTTTAGCGATTTAAGCCAAACATTTACGAACGTTAAGAAACAAAGACAAACGTTTCGCCTTTTTAGCAATATAAGGCAAACGTTTACAAACGTTACGAAACAAATCCAAACATTTCACCTAACGTTTACAAACGTTACGAAGCAAAACCAAATATGTCACCTATTTAGATATTTAAGCCAAACGTTTACAAATGTAACAAAACAAAACCAAACGTATACAAACGTTACGAAAAAAATCCAAGCGTTTAACCCTTTTAGCGATTTAAGCCAAACGCTTACAAACTTTACGAAACAAATCCAAACATTTCACCTTTTTAGCAATTTAAGCTAAACGTTTCCAAACGTTTCAAAACAAATCCAAATGTTTCATATTTTTAGCAATTTAAGTCAAACGGTTACAAACTTTACAAAACAAATCCAAATGTTTCACCTTTTTAGCAATTTAAGCCAAATGTTTACAAACGTTACAAAACAAATCCAAGTGTTTCACCTTTTTAAAAATTTAACCCAAACGTTTAAAAAAGTTATGAAACAAATCCAAATGTTTCACCTTTTTAGCGATTTAAGCAAAACGTTTATAAATGTTACGAAATAAATCCAAATGTTTCCCCTTTTTAGCAATTTAAGCCAAACGTTTACAAACGTTACGAAACAAATCAAAGCGTTTCACTTTTTTTAGCAATTTAAGCGAAATGTTTACAAACAACACGAAACAAATCCAAACATTTTACCTTTTTAGGATTTAAGCCAAACGTTTACAACCGTTACGAAACAAATCCAAACGTTTCCCCTTTTTAGCGATTTAAGCCAAATGTTTATAAAAGTTACGAAACAAATCCAAACGTTTTGTCTTTTTAGTGATTTAAGCCAAACGTTTACAAACATTTCAAAATAAAACCAAACGTTTAAAATGTTACGAAATAAATCCAAACATTTCACATTTTTAGCTATTTAAGCCAAATCTTTACAAATGTTACGAAACAAAACCAAGCGTTTCATATTTTTTACAATTTAAGCCAAACGTTTACAAACATTACGAATCAAAACCAAGAGTTTCACTTTTTTAGCAATTTATGCCAAACGTTTACAAACAAATCCAAACGTTTAAAATGTTACGAAACAAATCCAAACGTTTCTTCTTTTTAGCAATTTAAGCCAAACGTTTACAAACGATACGAAGCAAATCCAAGCCTTTCTCCTTTTTAGCAATTTAAGCCAAATGTTTACAAACGTTATGAAAAAAATAAAAATGTTTCACCTTTTTAGCAATTTAAGCCAAACGTTTAAAAACGTTACGAAACAAATCCATATGTTTCACCTTTTTAGCGATATAAGCTAAACGTTTAAAAACGATACGAAACAAATCCAAACGTTTCCCCTTTTTAACTATTTAAGCCAAACGTTTACAATCGTTACGAAACAAATCGAAACGTTTCGCCTTTTTAGCGATTTAAGCCAAACGTTTACAAACGCTACGAAACAAATCCTAACGTTTTTCCTTTTTAGCAATTTAAGCCAAACGTTTCCAAACGTTACGAAACAAATCCAAACGTTTCACCTTTTTAGCAATTTAAGTCAAACGTTTACAAACGTTACAAAACAAATCAAAGTGTTTCACCTTTTTAGCAATTTAAGCCAAACATTATGAAACAAATGCAAGTGTTTCACCTTTTTTAAAATTTAAGCCAAACGTTTTAAAAAGTTACGAAACAAATCCAAACGTTTCACCTTTTTAGCGATTTAAGCAAAACGTTTACAAACGTTACGAAATAAATCCAAATGTTTCACCTTTTTAGCGATTTCAGCCAAACGTTTACAAACGTTACGAAATAAATCCAAACGTTTCCCCATTTTAGCGATTTAAGCCAAACGTTTACAAACGTTACGAAACAAATCCAAATGTTTCACCTTTTTAGCGATTGAAGCCAAACGTTTACAAAAGTTACGAAACAAATCCAAACGTTTCACATTTTTAGCGATTTAAGCCAAACCTTTACAAACTTTACGAAACAAAACCAAGCGTTTCACCTTTTTAGCAATTAATGCCAAACGTTTGCAAACGTAAGGAAACAAATCCAAGCTTTTCACCTTTTTAGCAATTTAAGCCATACGTATACAAACGTTACGAAACAAATCCAAGTGTTTCACCTTTTTAGAAATTTCAGCCAAACGTTTAAAAACATTACGAAACAAATCAAAATATTTCACTTATTTAGTGATTTAAGCCAATCGTTTACAAATTGTACGAAAAAAATCCAAATGTGTCCCCATTTTAGCGATTTAAGCTAAACATTTATAAATGATACGAAACAAATCCAAACGTTTTACCTTTTTAGCAATTTAAGCCAAACGTTTACAAACGTTACGAAAGAAATCAAAGCGTTTAACCTTTTTAGCAATTTAGGCCAAACGTTTACAATCATTACGAAACAAATCCAAACGTTTCACCTTTTTAGCGGTTTAAATCAAACGTTTACAAACGCTACGAAAAAAATCCAAATGTTTTTTCTTTTTAGCAATTTAAGACAAACGTTTCCAAACGTTTCGAAACAATTCCAAACGTTTCACCTTTTTAGCAATTTAAGTCAAACGTTTACAAACGTTACAAAACAAATCAAAGTGTTTCACCTTTTTAGCAATTTAAGCCAAACGTTTACAAACGTTACGAAACAAATCCAAGTGTTTCACCTTTTTAAAAATTTAAGCCAAACGTTTTAAAAAGTTATGAAACAAATCCAAACGTTTCACCTTTTTAGCGATTTAAGCAAAACGTTTACAAACTTTACGAAATAAATCCAAATGTTTCACCTTTTTAGCGATTTCAGCCAAACATTTACAAACGTTACGAAATAAATCCAAACGTTTCCCCATTCTAGCGATTTAATCCAAACGTTTGCAAACGTTACGAAACAAATCCAAATGTTTCACCTTTTTAGCGATTGAAGCCAAACGTTTACAAAAGTTACGAAACAAATCCAAACGTTTCACATTTTTAGCGATTTAAGCCAAACCTTTACAAATATTACGAAACAAAACCAAGCGTTTCACCTTTTTAGCAATTTATGCCAAACATTTACAAACGTAAGGAAACAAATCCAAGCGTTTCTCCTTTTTAGCAATTTAAGCAAAACGTTTACAAACGTTACAGAACAAATTAAACTGTTTTCCTTTTTAGCAATTTAAGCCAAACGTTTAAAAACGTTACGAAACAAATCCAAACGTTTTTAGCGATATAAGCCAAACGTTTACAAACGATACGAAACAAATCCAAACGTTTCACCTTTTTAGCGATTTAAGCCAAACGTTTACAACTGTTATGAAACAAATCCAAACGTTTGTAAATGTTTGGCTTAAATCGATTTACGCAAAACGTTTACAAACATTACGAAAAAAATCCAAACGTTTCACCTTTTTAGCGATTTAAGCCAAACGTTTACAAACATTACCAAACAAATCCAAAAGTTTCACCTTTTTAGCGATTTATGTCGAACGTTTACAAACGTTAAGAAACAAAACCAAATGTTAGGCTTATATCGCTAAAAAGGTGAAACGTTTGGTTTTGTTTCATTACGTTTGTAAACTTTTGGCTTAAATCGATAAAAATGTGAAACGTTTCGATTTGTTTCGTAACGTTTGTAAACGTTTGGCTTATATTACTAAAAAGGTGAAACGATTGGATTTGTTTCATAACGTTATAAACATTTGGATTTGTTTCGTAACATTTGTAAACGTTTGGCTTAAATCGCTAAAAAGGGAAAATGTTTGGCTTAAATTGCTAAAAAAGGGAAATGTTTGGATTTGTTTTGTAACGTTTGTAAACGTTTGCCTTAAATCGCTAAAAAGGATAAACGTTTGGTTTTGTTTCGTAATGTTTTTAAATGTTTGGCTTAAATCACAAAAAAGGTGAAAAGTTTGGATTTGTTTCGTAACGTTTATAAATGTTTGGCATAAATCGCTAAAAAGGTGAAACACTTGGATTTGTTTCGTAACGTTTGTATACATTTGGTTTTGTTTTGTAACGTTTGTAAACGTTTGGCTTAAATCGCTAAAAAGGTGAAACGTTTGGATTTGTTTCGAAACTTTTGTAAACGTGTTTGACTTAAATAGCTAAAACGGTGAAACGCTTGGCTTCAATCACTAAAAAGGTGAAACGTTTCGATTTGTAACGTAATGTTTGTAAACGTTTGACATAAATCTCTATAAAGGTAAAACATTTGAATTTGTTTCGTAACGTTTGAAAACACTTGGCTTAAATTGGTAAAAAGGTGAAACGTTTGGATTTGTTTCGTAAATTTATTTCATAACGTTTGTAAACGTTTGGCTTAAATCGCTAAAAAGGTGAAACGTTTGGATTTGTTTCCTAACGTTTGTAAATGTTTGGCTTAAATCGCTAAAAATGTGAAACGTTTGGTTTTGATTCACCTTTTCGTAAACGTAAATTAATTATAATTAACTAGTTATTAAAATTAACTAAACTAAAATAAACTAAATTAATCTAAATCGCTAAAAATGTGAAACATTTTAAATGTTTGGCTTGAATCGCTAAAAATGGGAAACATTTAGATTTGTTTTGTAACGTTTCTAAACGTTTTGCTTAAATTGCTAAAAAGACAAAACGTTTCGATTTCTTTCGTAACGTTTGGAAACGTTTGGCATCAATTGCCAAAAAGGAGAAACGTTCGGATTTGTTTCCTAACGTTTGTAAACGTTTGGCTTCAATCGCTAAAAAGGTGAAACGTTTGGATTTGTTTCGTAACGTTTGTATACGTTTGGCTGAAATCTCTAAAAAGGTAAAACGTTTGGATTTGTTTCGTAAAGTTTGTAAATGTTTGGCTTAAATCGCTAAAAAGGTGAAACATTCGGATTTGTTTCGTAACGTTTTGAAACGTTTGGCTTAAATCGCTAAAAATGTGAAACGTTTGGTTTTGTATCGTAATGTTTGTAAACGTTTGGCTTAAATCGCTAAACAGGGGGAATGTTTTGTTTTGTTTCATAACCTTTGTAAACGTTTGGCTTAAATCGCTAAAATGGGGAAACGTTTGGATTTTTTTCGTAACGTGTTTGTTTGGCTTAAATCGCCAAAAATGTGAAACGTTTGGATTTGTTTTGTAACATTTATTAAACATTCAAATTCAATTGCTTAAAAGGTGAAACGCTTGGATTTATTTCGAAACGTTTACAAACGTTAAGAAACAAAACCAAATGTTTATAAACATTACGAAACAAATCCAAACGTTTCTCCTTTTTAGCAATTTAAGCCAAACGTTTACAAAGGTTACGAAACAAATCCAAGCGTTTCCCCTTTTTAAAAATTTAAGCCAAAAGTTCATAAACATTACGAAACAAATCCAAACGTTTCCCCTTTCTGGTGATTGAAGCCAAACGTTTACAAACGTTATGAAACAAATCCAAACCTTTACAAACGTTACGAAAGAAAACCAAACATTTCACCTTTTTAGCGATTTAAGCCAATTGTTTACAAACGTTACGAAACAAATCTAATAAGTTTCTCCATTTTAGCGATTTAAGCCAAACGTTTAAAACGTTACGAAACAAATCCAAACGTTTTTCCTTCTTAGCGATTTAAGCCAAACGTTTACAAACGTTACGAAACAAATCCAAGCCAAACGTTTACAAACGTTATGAAACAAATCCAAATGCTTCACCTTTGTAGCTATTGAAATCAAATGTTTACAAACGTTACGAAACCAATCCAAACGTTTCACCATTTTAGCGATTTAAGTCAAACTTTTACACACGTTACGAAACAAATCCAACTGTTTTACCTTTTTAGCAATTTAAGCCAAACATGTAAATTGAAGCCAAACGTTTACCTTTATAGCGATTTAAGCCAAATATTTACTAATTTACGAAACAAACCAAACGTTTCAAATGTTACGAAACAAATCCAAACGTTTGGATTTGTTTCGCTAATCTTTGAGTCTTTCGTAACGTTTGGTTTTTTTTCTATATGTTTGTAAACGGAACAAAAACAAACGTTTCACAATTTTAGCGATTTAAGCCAAATGTTAATAAACGCTACGAAACAAAACCAAACGTTTCACCTTTTTAGCGATTTAAGCCAAACGTTTCGAAACAAATCCAAACATTACACTTTTTTAGCGATATAAGCCAAACGTTTACAAACGTTACGAAATAAATCCAAGCGTTTCACCTGTTTAACAATTTATGACATATGTTTACAAACGATACGAAACAAATCCAAATATTTCACCTTTTTAGCGATTCAAGCCAAACGCTTACAAACGTTACGAAACAAAACCAAACGTGTCACCTTTTTAACGATTCAAGCCAAACGTTTACAAACATTACGAAACAAAACCAAACGTGTCACCTTTTTAGATATTTAAGCCAAACGATTACAAACGTTACACAAAACCAAACGTTTAAAAGCGTTACGAAAAAAATCAAAGTGTTTAACCTTTTTAGCAATTTAAGCCAAACATTTACAAACTTTACGGAACAAAACCAAACGTTTCATATTTTTAGCAATTCAAGCCAAACATTTACAAACGTTACGAAACAAAAACAAAAGGTTCACCTTTTTAGCAATTTAAGCCAAACATTTACAAACGTTACGAAATAAAACCAAACGTTTCACCTTTTTAGCGATTTAAGCTAAACTTTACAAACGTTACGGAACAAAACCAAACGTTTCCCCTTTTTAGCAATTTAGGCCAAACGTTCACAAACGATACGAAACAAAATCTAACGTTTCACCTTTTCAGCGATTTAAGCCGAACGTTTACAAACGTTACAAAAATAAACCAAACGTTTACAAACATTACGAAATAAATCCAAGCGTATAACTTTTTAGAAATTTAAGCCAAACTTTTATAAACGTTACGAAACAAATCCAGACGTTTCACCGTTTAAGCGATTTAAGCTAAACTATTACAAATTCTATGAAACAAATCCAAATGTTTCACCTTTTTAGCAATTTAAGCCAAACGTTTCCAAACGTTACGTAACAAATCCAAACGTATCACCTTTTTAGCAATTTAAGTCAAACATTTACAAACATTACAAAACAAATCCAAGTGTTTCACCTTTTTAGCAATTTAAGCCAAACGTTAAAAACGTTACGAAACAAATCCAAGTGTTTCAACTTTTTAGCAATTTAAGTAGAACGTTTAAAAAAGTTACGAAACAAATCCAAACGTTTCAACTTTTTAGCGATTTAAGCAAAACGTTTACAAACGTTATGAAACAAATCCAAATGCTTCACCTTTGTAGCTATTGAAATCAAATGTTTACAAACGTTACGAAACCAATCCAAACGTTTCACCATTTTAGCGATTTAAGTCAAACGTTTACACACGTTACGAAACAAATCCAACTGTTTTACCTTTTTAGCAATTTAAGCCAAACATGTAAATTGAAGCCAAACGTTTACCTTTATAGCGATTTAGGCCAAATATTTACTAATTTACGAAACAAACCAAACGTTTCAAATGTTACGAAACAAATCCAAACGTTTGGATTTGTTTCGCTTATCTTTGAGTCTTTCGTAACGTTTGGTTTTGTTTTCTATATGTTTGTAAACGGAACAAAAAACAAACGTTTCACAATTTTAGCGATTTAAGCCAAATGTTAATAAACGTTACGAAATAAAACCAAACGTTTCACCTTTTTAGCGATTTAAGCCAAACATTTACAAACGTTTCGAAACAAATCCAAACATTACACTTTTTTAGCGATATAAGCCAAACGTTTACAAACGTTGCGAAATAAATCCAAGCGTTTCACCTGTTTAACAATTTATGACATATGTTTACAAACGATACGAAACAAATCCAAATATTTCACCTTTTTAGCGATTCAAGCCAAACGTTTACAAACGTTACGAAACAAAACCAAACGTGTCACCTTTTTAGATATTTAAGCCAAACGATTACAAACGTTACACAAAACCAAACGTTTACAAGCGTTACGAAAAAAATCAAAGCGTTTAACCTTTTTAGCAATTTAAGCCAAACATTTACAAACTTTACGGAACAAAACCAAACGTTTCATATTTTTAGTAATTCAAGCCAAACATTTACAAACGTTACGAAACAAAAACAAAAGGTTCACCTTTTTAGCAATTTAAGCCAAACATTTACAAACGTTACGAAATAAAACCAAACGTTTCACCTTTTTAGCGATTTAAGCTAAACTTTACAAACGTTACGAAACAAAACCAAACGTTTCCCCTTTTTAGCAATTTAGGCCAAACGTTCACAAACGATACGAAACAAAATCTAACGTTTCACCTTTTCAGCGATTTAAGCCGAACGTTTACAAACGTTACAAAAATAAACCAAACGTTTACAAACATTACGAAATAAATCCAAGCGTATAACTTTTTAGCAATTTAAGCCAAACTTTATAAACGTTATGAAACAAATCCAGACGTTTCACCGTTTAAGCGATTTAAGCTAAACTATTACAAATTCTATGAAACAAATCCAAATGTTTCACCTTTTTAGCAATTTAAGCCAAACGTTTCCAAACGTTACGTAACAAATCCAAACGTATCACCTTTTTAGCAATTTAAGTCAAACGTTTACAAACATTACAAAACAAATCCAAGTGTTTCACCTTTTTAGCAATTTAAGCCAAACGTTAAAAACGTTACGAAAAAAATCCAAGTGTTTCAACTTTTTAGTAATTTAAGTAGAACGTTTAAAAAAGTTATGAAACAAATCCAAACGTTTCAACTTTTTAGCGATTTAAGCAAAACGTTTACAAACGTTATGAAATGAATTCAAATGTTTCACCTTTTTAGCGATTTCAGCAAAACATTTACAAACGTAACGAAATAAATTCAAATGTTTCACCTTTTTAGCTATTTCAGCCAAACGTTTATAAACGTTACGAAACAAATCCAAACGTTTCTCCATTTTAGCGATTTAGGCCAAATGTTTACAAACGTTACGAAACAAATCCAAATGTTTCACCTTTTTAGCGATTGAAGCCAAACGTTTACAAAAGTTACGAAACTAATCCAAACGTTTCACATTTTAAGGGATTTAAGCCAAACCTTTACAAACGTTACGAAACAAAACCAAGTGTTTCACCTTTTTAGCAATTCAAGCCAAACGTTTACAAACGTAATGAAACAAATCCAAGCTTTTCACCTTTTTAGAAATTTAAGCCAAATGTTTACAAACGTTACGAAACAAATCCAAGTGTTTCCCCTTTTTAGCGATTTAAGCCAAACATTTATAAATGCTACGAAACAAATCCAAACGTTTCACCTCTTTATCAATTTAAGCCAAACGTTTACAAACGTTACGAAACAAATCAAAGCATTTCACCCTTTTAGCAATTTAAGCCAAACGTTTACAAACGACACAAAACAAATCCAAACATTTCACCTTTTTAGGATTTAAGCCAAACGTTTACAACCATTACGAAACAAATTTAAACGTTTCCCCTTTTTAGCGATTTAAGCCAAACATTTACAAACGTTACGAAACAAATCCAAACGTTTTGTCTTTTTAGCGATTTAAGCCAAACGTTTACATACGTTACAAAACAAAACCAAACGTTTAAAACGTTATCAAACAAATCCAAACATTTCACATTTTTAGCTATTTAAGCCAAATCTTTACAAATGTTACAAAACAAAATCAAACGTTTCACCTTTTTTACAATTTAAGCCAAACGTTTACAAACGTTACGAAACAAATCCAAGATTTTCACTTTTTTAGCAATTTAAGCCAAACGTTTAAAAACATTACGAAACAAATCCAAACGTTTCTCCTTTTTAGCAATTTAAGCCAAACGTTTACAAACGATACGAAACAAATATTTCACCTTTTTAGCGATTTAAGCCAAACATTTACAAATTGTACGAAACAAATCCAAATGTTTCCCCTTTTTAGCGATTTAAGCCAAACATTTATAAATGCTACGAAACAAATCCAAACGTTTGACCTCTTTAGCAATTTAACCCAAACATTTACAAAAGTTACAAAACAAATCAAAGTGTTTCACCTTTTTAACAATTTAAGCCAAACGTTTACAAACGACACGAAACAAATCCAAACATTTCACCTTTTTAGCAATTTAAGCCAAACATTTACAAACGATACGAAACAAATCCAAGCTTTTCTCCTTTATAGCAATTTAAGCCAAACGTTTACAAACGTAATGAAACAAATCTAAGCTTTTCACCTTTTTAGAAATTTAAGCCAAATGTTTACAAACGTTACGAAACAAATCCAAGTGTTTCCCCTTTTTAGCGATTTAAGCCAAACATTTAAAATCATTACGAAACAAATCCAAATATTTCACCTTTTTAGCGATTTAAGCCAAACGTTTACAAATTGTACGAAACAAATCCAAATGTTTCCCCTTTTTAGCGATTTAAGCCAAACGTTTATAAATGCTACGAAACAAATCCAAACGTTTCACCTCTTTAGCAATTTAAGCTAAACGTTTACAAACGTTACAAAACAAATCAAAGCGGTTCACCTTTCTAGCAATATAAGCCAAACGTTTACAAACGACACGAAACAAATCCAAACATTTAACCTTTTTAGGATTTAAGCCAAACGTTTACAACCGTTACGAAACAAATTTAAACGTTTCCCCTTTTTAGCGATTTAAGCCAAACATTTACAAACGTTACGAAACAAATCCAAACGTTTTGTCTTTTTAGCGAATTAAGCCAACCGTTTACAAACGTTACACAAAAAAACCAAACGTTTAAAACGTTACGAAACAAATCCAAACATTTCACATTTTTAGCTATTTAAGACAAATCTTTACAAATGTTACAAAACAAAACCAAGCGTTTCACCTTTTTTACTATTTAAGCCAAACGTATACAAACGTTACGAAACAAATCCAACCGTTTCACTTTTTTAGCAATTTAAGCCAAACTTTTAAAAACATTACAAACAAATCCAACTGTTTCTCCTTTTTAGCAATTTAAGCCAAACGTTTAGAAACGTTACGAAACAAATCCAACCGTTTCTCCTTTATAGCAATTGAAGCCAAACGTTTACAAACGTTACGAAACAAATAAAACTGTTTCACCTTTTTAGCAATTTAAGCCAAACGTTTACAAACGTTCCAGAACAAATCCAAGCGTTTCACCTTTTTAGCAATTTAAGCCAAACTTTTACAAACGTTACAAAACAAATCCAAACGTTTCACCTTTTTAGCGATTTAAGCCAAACGTTTACAAACGGTACAAAGCAAATCCAAACGTTTCCCCTTTTTAGCTATTTAAGCCAAACGTTTATAAACGCTACGAAAAAATCAAAACTTTTCGCCTTTTTAGCAATTTTAGCCAAACGTTTACAAACGTTACAAAAAAAATCCAAGCGTTTCTCCTTATTAGCAATTTAAGCCAAACGTTTACAAACGCTACGAAACAAATCCAAAGGTTTCACCTTTTTTGCGATTTAAGCCAAACGTTAACAAACGATCACCTTTTTTGCGATTTAAGCCAAACGTTAACAAACCATACGAAACAAATCAAAACGTTTCACGTTTTTAGCGATTTAAGCCAAACGTTTACAAATGATACGAAACAAAATCCAAATGTTTCTCCTTCTTAGCGATTTATGCCAAACGTTTACGAATGTTACGAAACAAATCCAAACGTTTCACCTTTTTAGCGATTTAAGACAAACGTTTACAAACATTACGAAACATATCCAAACGTTTCGCCTTTATACCGATTCAAACCAAACGTTTACAAACGTCACGAAGCAAATCCAAACGTGTCCCCTTTTTAGCGATTTAAGCCAAAAGTTTATAAATGTTTTGAAACAAAACAAAAAGTTTAAAACGTTACGAAACAAATACAAACGTTTCACATTTTTAGCGATTTAAGCCAAACCTTTACAAACGTTACGAAACAAAACCAAGCATTTCACCTTTTTAGCAACTTAAGCCAAACGTTTGCAAACGTTATTAAACTAATCCAAGCGTTTCACCTTTTTAGCAATTTAAGCCCAACGTTTACAAATGTTCTGAAACAAATGCAAGCGTTTCACCGCTTTAGCAATTTAAGCCAAACGTTTACAAACGTTACGAAAAAAATCCAAACTTTTCACCTTTTTAGAGATATAAGCCAAACGTTTACAAAGGTTATGAAACAAATTCAAATATTTCACCTTTTTAGAAATTTAAGCAAAATGTTTACAAACGTTACGAAACAAAACCTAACGTTTCACCTTTTTTACAATTTACGCCAAACGTTAGCAAACGTTGCGAAACAAATCCAAGTGTTTCACCTTTTTAGCAATTTAAGCCGAACGTTTACAAACGTTACAAAACAAATCCAAGCGTTTCACCTTTTTAGCAATTTACGCCAAACGTTAGAAAACGGTGCGAAACAAATCCAAGTGTTTCACCTTTTTAGCAACTTAAGCCAAACGTTTCCAAACGTTACGAAACAAATCCAAGCGTTTCACCTTTTTAGCAATTTAAGCCAAACGTATACAAACGTTACGAAACAAATCCAAGCGTTTCACCTTTTTAGCAATTTAAACCAAACGTTTACAAACTTTACAAAACAGATCCAAATGTTTCACCTTTTTAGCGATTTAAACCGAACGTTTACAAACGTTACAAAACAAAACCAAACATTTCACCTTTTTAGCAATTTATGTCAAACGTTTACAAACCTTACGTAACAAACCCAAACATTTCCCCATTTTATCGATTTAAGCCGAACTTTTAAAAAATTATCAAACAAATCAAAACATTTCACCTTTTTAGCGATTTCTGCCAAACGTTTACAAACGTTACGAAACAAATCCGAATGTTTAACCTTTTTAGTGATTGAAGCCAAATGTTTACAAATATTACTAAACAAATCCAAACGTTTCACCTTTTTAGCGATTTAAGCCAAACGTTTACGAAGGTTATGAAACAAATCCAAAGGTTTCACCTTTTTAGCAATTTAAGCCAAACGCTTACAAACGTTACGAAACAAATCCACGTGTTTTACCTTTTTAGCAATTTAAACCAAACGTTTACAAACATTACGAAACAAATCCAAGCATTTCACCTTTTTTGTAAATTAAGCGAAACGTTTACAAACGTTACCAAACAAATCCAAGTGTTTCACCTTTTTAGCAATTTAAGCCAAACGTTTACAAAGGTTATGAAACAAATTAAAACGTTTCCCCTTTTTAGCGATATTAGCCAAACGTTTACAAACGTTACAAAATAAAACAAAACGATTCCAAGCGTTTCACCTTATTAGTAAATTAAGCCAAACGTTTACAAATGTTACTAAACAAATCCAAGCGTTTCACCTTTTTAGCAATTTAAGCCAAACGTTTACAAACGTTACGACGCAAATCCAACCGTTTCCCCATTTTAGCGATTTGAGCCAAACGTTTACAAATGTTACGAAAAAAAACTAAATGTTTAAAACGTTACGAAACAAATCCAAGTTTCACATTTGTAGCGATTTAAGTCAAACCTTTACAAACGCTACGAAAAAAACCAAACGTTTAAAACGTTACGAATTAAATCCAAACGTTTCACATTTTTAGCGATTTATGCCAAACCTTTACAAACGTTGCGAAACAAAATCAAGCGTTTCACCTTTTTAGCAATTTAAGCCAAATGTTTACAAACGTTTCAAAACAAATCCAAGCGTTTCAAAACAAATCCAAGCGTTTCACCTTTTTAGCAATTTAAGCTTAACGTTTACAAACGTTCCGAAACAAATCCAAGCGTTTCACCTTTTTATCGATTTCACCCAAACATTTACAAACATTATGAAACAAATCCAAATGTTTCTCCTTTTTAGCGATTTAAGCCAAACGTTTATAAACGCTACGAAACAAATCCAAACGTTTCACCTTTTTAGCAATTTAAGCCAAACGTTTACAAACTTTACGAAACAAATCCAATCGTTTTTTCTTATTAGCAATTTAAGCCAATGTTTACAAACGCTAGAAAGAAATAGAAGCATTTCACCTTTTTAGCAATTTAAGCCAAATGTTTACAAAGGTTACGAAACAAATCTAAGCGTTTCCCCTTTTTAGCGATATAAGCCAAACGCTTACAAACGATACGAAACTAATCCAAACGTTTCCCTATTAAGCAATTTAAGCCAAACATTTACAAACGTTATGAAACAAATCAAAGTGTTTCACCTTTTTAGCAATTCAAGCCAAACGTGTACAAACGACACGAAACAAATCCAAACATTTCATCTTTTTAGGATTTAAGCTAAACGTTTACAACCGTTACGAAACAAATCCAAACGTTTCACCTTTTTAGCGACTTAATTCAAACGTTTACAAACGTTACGAAACAAATCCAAACGTTTTGCCTTTTAGCGATTTAAGCCAAACGTTTACAAACGTTACAAAACAAAACCAAACGTTTAAAACGTTACGAAACAAATCCAAACATTCCACATTTTTACCTATTTAAGCCAAAATCTTTACAAACTTTACGAAACAAAACCAAGCATTTCACCTTTTTACAATTTAAGACAAACGTTTACAAACGTTACGAAACAAATCCAAGCGTTTCATTTTTTAGCAATTTAAGACAAACGTTTAAAAACATTACGAAAAAAATTCAAACGTTTCTCCTTTTTTGCAATTTAAACCGA
Source organism: Mercurialis annua (assembly GCF_937616625.2). Lineage (NCBI taxonomy): Eukaryota > Viridiplantae > Streptophyta > Magnoliopsida > Malpighiales > Euphorbiaceae > Mercurialis > Mercurialis annua. Next base: position 26,366,470 of record NC_065571.1, read on the forward strand.
ACGTTTACAAACGTTACAAAACAAAACCAAACATTTCACCTTTTTAGCAATTTATGTCAAACGTTTACAAACCTTACGTAACAAACCCAAACATTTCCCCATTTTATCGATTTAAGCCAAACTTTTAAAAAATTATCAAACAAATCAAAACATTTCACCTTTTTAGCGATTTCTGCCAAACGTTTACAAACGTTACGAAACAAATCCGAATGTTTAACCTTTTTAGTGATTGAAGCCAAATGTTTACAAATATTACTAAACAAATCCAAACGTTTCACCTTTTTAGCGATTTAAGCCAAACGTTTACGAAGGTTATGAAACAAATCCAAAGGTTTCACCTTTTTAGCAATTTAAGCCAAACGTTTACAAACGTTACGAAACAAATCCACGTGTTTTACCTTTTTAGCAATTTAAACCAAACGTTTACAAACATTACGAAACAAATCCAAGCATTTCACCTTTTTTGTAAATTAAGCGAAACGTTTACAAACGTTACCAAACAAATCCAAGTGTTTCACCTTTTTAGCAATTTAAGCCAAACGTTTACAAAGGTTATGAAACAAATTCAAACGTTTCCCCTTTTTAGCGATATTAGCCAAACGTTTACAAACGTTACAAAATAAAACAAAATGATTCCAACCGTTTCACCTTATTAGTAAATTAAGCCAAACGTTTACAAATGTTACTAAACAAATCCAAGCGTTTCACCTTTTTAGCAATTTAAGCCAAACGTTTACAAACGTTACGACGCAAATCCAACCGTTTCCCCATTTTAGCGATTTGAGCCAAACGTTTACAAATGTTACGAAAAAAAACTAAATGTTTAAAACGTTACGAAACAAATCCAAGTTTCACATTTGTAGCGATTTAAGTCAAACCTTTACAAACGCTACGAAAAAAACCAAACGTTTAAAACGTTACGAATTAAATCCAAACGTTTCACATTTTTAGCGATTTATGCCAAACCTTTACAAACGTTGCGAAACAAAATCAAGCGTTTCACCTTTTTAGCAATTTAAGCCAAACGTTTACAAACGTTTCAAAACAAATCCAAGCGTTTCAAAACAAATCCAAGCGTTTCACCTTTTTAGCAATTTAAGCTAAATGTTTACAAACGTTCCGAAACAAATCCAAGCGTTTCACCTTTTTATCGATTTCACCCAAACATTTACAAACATTATGAAACAAATCCAAATGTTTCTCCTTTTTAGCGATTTAAGCCAAACGTTTATAAACGCTACGAAACAAATCCAAACGTTTCACCTTTTTAGCAATTTAAGCCAAACGTTTACAAACTTTACGAAACAAATCCAATCGTTTTTTCTTATTAGCAATTTAAGCCAACGTTTACAAACGCTAGAAAGAAATAGAAGCATTTCACCTTTTTAGCAATTTAAGCCAAATGTTTACAAAGGTTACGAAACAAATCTAAGCGTTTCCCCTTTTTAGCGATATAAGCCAAACGCTTACAAACGATACGAAACTAATCCAAACGTTTCCCTATTAAGCAATTTAAGCCAAACATTTACAAACGTTATGAAACAAATCAAAGTGTTTCACCTTTTTAGCAATTCAAGCCAAACGTGTACAAACGACACGAAACAAATCCAAACATTTCATCTTTTTAGGATTTAAGCTAAACGTTTACAACCGTTACGAAACAAATCCAAACGTTTCACCTTTTTAGCGATTTAAGCCAAACGTTTACAAACGTTACAAAACAAAACCAAACGTTTAAAACGTTACGAAACAAATCCAAACATTCCACATTTTTACCTATTTAAGCCAAAATCTTTACAAACTTTACGAAACAAAACCAAGCATTTCACCTTTTTACAATTTAAGACAAACGTTTACAAACGTTACGAAACAAATCCAAGCGTTTCATTTTTTAGCAATTTAAGACAAACGTTTAAAAACATTACGAAACAAATTCAAACGTTTCTCCTTTTTTGCAATTTAAGCCAAACGTTTACAAATGTTACGAAGCAAATCCAGGCGTTTCTCCTTTTTAGCAATTTAAGCCAAACATTTAAAAACGTTGCGAAACAAATCCAAACGTTTCCCCTTTTTTAGGAATATAAGTCAAACGCTTACAACCGTTACGAAACAAATCCAAATATTTCACCTTTTTAGCGATTTAAGCTAAACTCTTACAACCGTTACGAAACAAATCCAAACATTTTGCTTTTTTAACGATTCAAGCCAAACGTATACAAACGTTATGAAACAAATCCAAACGTTACCCCTTTTTAACGATTTAGGCCAAACGTTTACAGACGTTACAAAACAAATCCAAACATTTCACATTTTAGCTATTTAAGCCAATTCTTTAAAAATGTTACGAAACAAAACCAAGGTATTCACCTTTTTTGCAATATAAGCCAAACGTTTACAAACGTTACGAAACAAATCCAAGCGTTTCACCTTTTTACAAATTTAAGTCAAACGTTTACAAACGTTCCAAAACAAATCCAAGCGTTTCAACCTTTTAGCAATTTAAGCCAAACTTTTACAAACGTTACAAAACAAATCCAAACGTTTCACCTTTTTAGCGATATAAGCCAAACGTTTACAAACGGTACAAAGAAAATCCAAACGTTTCCCCTTTTTAGCCATTTAAGGCAAACGTTTATAAACGCTACGAAACAAATCAAAACGTTTCGCCTTTTTAGCAATTTAAGCCAAACGTTTACAAACGTTACAAAACAAATCCAAGCGTTTCTCCTTATTATCAATTTAAGCCAAATGTTTACAAACGCTACGAAACAAATCCAAAGGTTTCACCTTTTTTACGATTTAAGCCAAACGTTTATAAACGATCACCTTTTTTGCGATTTAAGCCAAATATTTACAAACGATACGAAACAAATCCAAACGTTTCACGTTTTTAGCGATTTAGGCCAAACGTTTACAAATGATACGAAACAAATCCAAACGTTTCCCCTTCTTAGCGATGTATGCCCAACGTTTACAAACGTTACGAAACAAATCCAAACGTTTCATCTTTTTAGCTATTTAAGCCAAACGTTTACAAACAGTACGAAACATATCCAAACGTTTCGCCTTTATACCGATTTAAGCCAAACGTGTACAAACGTTACGAAACAAATCCAAACGTTTCCCCTTTTTAGGTTTTAAGCCAAAAGTTTACAAACGTTATGAAACAAAACAAAACGTTTAAAACGTTACGAATCAAGGATTCAAATTAACTTAGAAGCATGCAACACCTATCTTATAATTTGAATCCTCACAACCCTTATCAAACCATTATTAATCAAGATTAAATCAATATACTCTAGCATTACAAACACAGTAATTAGCAAACGAAACCGAGAATAGCCAAATGTTGATGGGTCCGAAATAATGGATTCAAACCGCAATCAATAGCTCGAAACGATATACGACTAACATACTAAGAGATTATATCCTTAAATCAATCAACAAAACATGGCAAAAGAGGAAATGATTCGGCAGCAACCATGATTATTCAAGAACAGTGTATAGCATCTTAAAACGGTACACCGTACGGCGATTAGAAAGAGATCGTGTACGTACCGTTTTATGAAAACGAGGTGGGGGATCGAAGGTACGCGAGTCTAGAATTTCCGAGATCGAACAGAATCAATTTCGATCTAAAAACGAAATAGAGCGATCAAAAATACGGAATGTCGCTAAAAACCAAAAACTGAAATTAATGGAGTTATGGAAGCTTACCGGGACAGCCACTTTGAATGAAGATTGCAGCTTCGTTTTTCAGAGAATGAGTAAGGGAATGGGGGCTAGGGTTTGTTTGTAGAATGGAGAAGAGATTATGTTAAAAGTTACGTATTTAAGTAGGTCGGAGTAGGTTAGAATAAGTGACGAAACTACCCCCACGCAAGGGTGGAAGAAGTTTCGAACGGGAATAGCCTTTCAGGCCTGATTCCCGTTCGAAAATGGCCTGGTCTCGAACGAGACCATGCCCCCAACAAGATTCTCGTTCGAGAATCATAAAATTCTCGAACGGGAATTTGTCTTCCATTATTTTTTTTTTGTTTTTTTAAAATAAAAATTAAAATGGTTGAACCTAGATCAACCCCAATCCCGAAACAACTCGAATCAAACCGCTATCATCGAAGTTACTTCAAAACGACCGAAAAATTGTCGGAAATTATCGAAAAATAAATGTAAAATTTTACGGGATATTACATTATTCCCAACTAATTAAAAATTCGTCCTCGAATTTAACACGATAAGCAATTACCACCAGAACAACACGTAACACAAGTAAAAATTATAAAAGTCACAAAAATCAAGATATCGTACCTCACGGAAAAAGGAAAGGATAGCGATTCCGCATATCCGACTCGGTCTCCCAAGTACACTCCTCTACAGAATGATTGCGCCAGAGAACTTTGACCATCGGAATCTCCTTGTTCCGCAATTTACGCACTTGCGCATCAACAATCTCAACTGGCTGTTCCTCATAGGCCAGCTCTTGGTCAATCTCAACACTCTGAGGCACAATCACGTGCTAAGGATTAGAAATGCACTTCCTCAACATAGAAACATGAAACACAGGATGTACTAACGACATGTCTGGCGGAAAAACCAGACGATAAGCCACAGCTCCAATCCTCTCTGAAATCTCATAAGGACCAATATACCTCGGTGCCAACTTTCCCTTGACACCAAAAAAAACCACGCCTTTCATAGTCGAAACCAGAAGAAACACGAAATCACCAACGTGAAACTCAATGTCTTTCCTCTTCGGATCAGCATAACTCTTATGCCGACTAAAAGCAGTCTCTAACCTCCGTTTGATCAACGGTACCTTCTTTGAGGTAATCTGAATAATCTCCGCTCCCGAGAATTTACGCTCTCCAACCTCCTCCCAACAGATAGGAGATCTACACTTGCGCCCGTACAAAGCCTCATACGGCGCCATCTCGATACTCGCGTGGTAACTGTTGTTATAAGAAAACTCAATCAACGGCAAATGAGTATCCCAGCTACCCTGAAAATCAAGAACACACATCCTGAGCATATCCTCCAACGTCGGAATAGTCCTCTCAGACTGACCGTTAGTTTGAGGATGAAAAGATGTACTGAAATCCAACCGAGAACCCAAGGATTCCTGTAACGCTTTCCAGAACCTCGAAGTAAACACAGAATCTCTGTCTGAAACAATAGAAACCGGTACACCATGCAAACTGACAATCCTGTCGATGTACAACTAAGCCAACCTCGAAGCAGTATACGAAACCTTAATCGGAAGGAAATGAGCTGACTTGGTCATACGGTCAACTATAACCCAGATGGAATCGTACCCCTGTCGAGTACGTGGTAAACCAACCACAAAATCCATGGCAATCCGCTCCCACTTCCACTCTGGAATAGGTAGTGGCTGCAGATAGCCAAAAGGTCTCTGATGCTCCAGCTTCAACTGCTGGCACGTCAGACACTTAGAAACATACTCCGCGACATCCTTCTTCATCCCGCTCCACCAGTAGGTACCCTTAAGATCATGGTACATCTTACTAGAACCCGGATGAACACTATAAGCAGATTTGTGCGCTTCTTTCAGAATCTGGTCCCTCAAACCATCTGAATCCGGAACACACAATCTCGAACCATGTCTCAGAACACCATCCACAAAAGTAAACTCAGAATTACCGTCCTGCTGAATCTCCTCAATAATCTGTTTCAACTGTGGATCCTCAGCTTGTAAAGCTTTGATCCGTTCAATCAAAACAGGTTGCACTTGTAACTGTGCCAACAAACAACCGGCCTGAGAAACCTGAAAACCATAGCCTGAAGCTATCAAACTGTGCCACTCTCTAACCATGGGTCTACGCCCAATCTCAGAAATATGAGCCAAGTTGCCCGAAGACTTGCGACTCAACGCATCGGCTACCACATTAGCCTTACCAGGATGGTACTGAATAGTACAGTCGTAGTCTTTCACCAACTCTAACCACCTCCTCTGTCTCAAGTTCAACTCTCTCTGATCAAAGATATACTTCAAACTTTTGTGATCAGTGAAAATCTCACAAGTAGCACCATACAAATAATGTCTCCAGATTTTGCAGCGCAAAAACCACAGCTGCCAACTCCAAATCATGAGTAGGGTAATTCACCTCATGCTTCTTCAACTGTCTGGAAGCATAGGCAATCACCTGTCCATGTTGCATCAGAACGCAGCCCAAACCAATCTGAGACGCATCACAATACACTGTGAAACCATCAATGCCAGAAGACAATGCCAAAACCGAAGCTGTAGTTAAAATCTCCTTGAGCTTCTCAAAGCTCGCCTCGCACTTGTCAGTCCACTCAAACTTAACACCCTTCTGTGTCAGTTTAGTCAACGGTGCAGATATTCTGGAGAAATCTTGCACGAACCGACAATAGTAGCCAGCTAAACCCAGAAAACTTCTGATCTCGGTAACTGACCTCAGCCTCTGCCAATCCATAACCGCCTCAATCTTCTTCGGATCAACCTTGATCCCATCTTTCGACACCACGTGTCCTAGAAAGGTAACCTGATTCAACCAGAACTCACATTTTGAGAACTTAGCATACAACTGATGCTCACGCAACGTCTGTAGTATAGTCCTCAAATGGTAAGCATGCTCCTCCTCACTCTGAGAATAGATCAAAATGTCATCAATGAAGACGATAACAAATTGATCCAAAAACGGCTTGAACACTCTGTTCATCATATCTATTAACGCTGCTGGTGCGTTAGTCAGACCAAAGGACATAACCAGAAACTCAAAATGTCCATAACGAGTCCGAAAAGCAGTCTTAGGCACATCTACATCACGGATCCGAAGTTGATGATACCCAGACCTCAAATCAATCTTGGAAAAACACTTTGCACCCTGCAACTGGTCAAACAAATCATCGATGCGAGGAAGAGGATATCTGTTCTTGACAGTAGCCTTGTTCAACTGTCTGTAGTCGATACACAGTCGAAAGGAACCGTCTTTCTTTTTCACAAACAGAACTGGAGCACCCCATGGAGAAGTACTCGGTTTGATGAACCCGCTATCCAACAATTCTTGTAACTGGTCCTTCAACTCCTTCAGCTCTGTAGGAGCCATTCGATACGGCGGTATCGAAATCGGAGTTGTACCAGAAACCACATCAATGCAAAACTCGAAATCACGATCAGGTGGTAATCCAGGCAATTCCTCTGGAAACACATCAGTGAACTCATTCACTATCGGAACACTATGCATATCACCACTACTAGTCTACAAATCACGAACCACAGCAAGAAAACCCTGGCAACCCTTTCCTAACATCTGCTTCGCCTTGATGGCGGAAATCGGATTCTTAGGTGTCTCCGCCTTCTCTCCTTGAAAGGAGAAAGGTAGATCACCTGGAATCCCGAACTCGACTGACTTCCCTCGACAGTCAATAGAAGCATAATGGCGCGACAGCCAATCCATCCCCAAGATGACATCAAAAGAAAGAACGTCAAGCACAATCAAATCAGCACATAATTCTCTACCCTGAATAACCAGTGGACAAGAAGGATAAACGATATCCACTACTACACCTTCAGACATAGGTGTAGACACAGCTAGAGGTTCACTCAAAACAGATGGTTCCATACCCAATTTCCTAGCAAAACATGTAGACACAAACGAATGGGTTGCACCCGCATCAAATAATACCAAAGCATCAGTAAAAGAAATTGGAATGGTACCTTGCACCACAGCATTTGATGCACGCGCATCCTGAGGAGTAAGAGCAAACACTCTGGCCTGACCCTGCGGCTGCTGCTGCGAACTCTGCCCAGTACCATATCTGTTGGAACCTCTACCACCGTTACCACGGCCACCAAAACCTCTGCCACCAGAACAACGGCCCCGCTGGCCACCAAAAATGCTGCAGGTTGAGAGTACCCTATAGGCTGTGTAAACGCAGGTCTCTGCTGCTGGTAAGACGACTGCGCCACACTGGAGTTAGACATCTGCTGCGCAGATGTCGGACACTCCCTGGACAAATGACCCGGCTGGCCACAAGAGAAACAACATGCAGGAGCTAACTGACACTGACCATAGTGCCTGGGTCTGCAATTCTGGCAGAACAGAATGTTCGATCCACCACTGTACCCGCGTCCTGAACCACGGTTACTCCCACTGCTACTAGAACTGTACGGAGCACTCCTAGCACTATGCCTCGCTTTGTTATGAGTACGACGACTCCCCTTATTGGCCTGAGAAGAGCCATTGTAGTAATTCCCACTACCATGCTGCACTGGGGCTTGTTGCCCCCCACTAGGAGTATCACTCTTTCCCTTCTGATTCTGGAAAGGGTCAGAGATCGTCCCAAACTGAATCAACGAATTCTCCATCCGTCGAGCACTATCCACTACCCGAGCAAACTCCATGTCTGCCCCTATTAGCAAAGGAAGAAATTCCGAGCCTAAACCACTGATATAGCGGTCGTTCACTCGCCCACGATCACCCTGTAGATCTGTAGCAAACCGCCCCAAACGGACAAACTCTGTAGTGTAGTCTGTCACTGATCTATCCCTTTTCTTCAAACTTAGCAGCTTTTCTCTGAAATTCTCAGTAACAGAGAAGGGTAGATAATAACCTCTGAACCTTGTCACAAAACCAGCCCAAGACAATGTAGCCATCTCTGGCCTGATGTTATCGCGAAACCAGTCCTTAGCTGGACCCTTCAACGACATCTCGACAACCATCACTGATTGACGATCAGTAGCTTGAATTTTCTGACTATTGTACTCAAACTCTTCCAAAAAGTCAAGAGCATCCCCAGTACCATCAAAGGAAGTCAGATTCAACTTCGTGTAGGTCATCACCATCTCTTTGTCTGTCGGAATGTGACCAACACCAGCAAGTCCACCCATACCAGCTACAGCACCAGCCTGAGGTTGTTGTTGCTGCGCTAACTGACCCAGTACAGTACACTGATTCTGCAGAAGAGCTTGGTTGTTCTGCATTTCGACAATGCCAGCCAAGAAAGTAGTAAAGTCGAACGCTTGCATATTCGGTGCATGTTGCACCCCTGGTGCCTGCTGCACATTCGGTGCCTGAACACCTGCTGCACCACGTCCTCTAGCTCCACCTCTACCAGCACCAGCTCCTCTGCCTCTACCTCTACCTCTGCCAGCACCTCTACCTCTACCACGTCCAGCATTGGCCGGAACTGGTGGTACGTTCTAATCGGCTTCCATGGAAATCGCATCATCAGCCACAGCTTCTTGCTCTGCCGCAGCACGAGCACGAGTACGAACAACGTTGTCCATATTCTAAGATTGAACAACAACAATTTAGATACACGTAATTCATACCCAAGTATGAAACAAAACAAGTAACAAATTAGGATTTCCCGAGAAATCAACAGCAATAAAGCATTCACCCAAGTGAAATAAAATTAACATTTAACAACATCAAATCAACATATAATGACTGACTCGACGCAATCCTATTGGTGTAGGCAGAATATTTTAAAAATCAAAAGATGACGTTTTTAAAGACATGACAGAAACCTATATCTGCAGTAGTTCCTAAGACACAACCTTACTTAACAGAGTAAACACATAGCAAGCAAATGGCCTTGGTTTGAAACCAAAGCTATGATACCAAGTTTGTCACGACCCATTTTCATGAATCGCGACCGGCGCTAGGGTATGGGTAATGTAGTACCAAAACCCGTAGCTAGCCTTTCAATTAACATATAATGACGTAAACCTGCAGAAAACCAATGCTCAGGGGAAACCGAGACTTCAGCCTAAATCTAGCAGTTATAATATTCAACAATTAAAATAACATGCTTTCCAATAATAATATTAATTCGGTTTAACATAAATAATTCTGAATAGTATTATAACAGGCCAAAGCAATAATAATCCAGTCGGACAAATCCGACAACAACTAAAATAAAATAAAGACGTCTAGTCAACTACTGCGGTCTAAGAATAAAATAGTTTGACAGTTTATCAAAAATAAATGGAACCTCCGAGGAAAAGTAAATGCGGAGATCACCAGACTCTCTCAGATCATAACCCTGGGAAAAATTGGGAAAACAACGGGGTCAGATATACTGAGATGAGTTTATACCACTATCTACATTTATTAAGTGGAAAACCTTTAAAACTGTTTAAAACATTTAATAACGATATTACGAATAATAGCTGGAACCCTAATCCACAATTCTAAATAATAAACATAATCCAATAGGTCGGGTCCCGAGAGCTGAGCTACACCGAGTTACCACTGACCACACTTATACTAGAGTCCCGAGAGCTGAGCTACACCGAGTTACCACTGACCACACTTATACCAGAGTCCCGAGAGCTGAGCTACACCGAGTTACTCTACTTGGTCCCGAGAGTTATGCTCACACCGAGTTACCACATTACCATAATTACCTTACCCATATCATTACCGGTGCGCACGCAGTCCTAATGATGCCCATTAGGTAGCATGTTCTAACTAGAAGCCATAATATAAAAACGGTTCGAAATATACGTACAGTATAAATATTTAATATTAAAATAACAATTTACTTAATAAAACGGTAAATAGTAAGTACAAACTCACTGCTTGCTAATCCACGTGAATACCGTTAAGCAACTAATCCTGGTTCGTCTATGGAGCACGAACAATAGACGGGTCTAGACAAATAAAATAATTATTAAAAACAGACCCTGACTCTAGAGAGTACTAGACACCACATAGGACTAGCACAATTAACACGTCGGAATTAAATAAACCAAATTAACACAAAAATACCCAACAGGTACATACGCCCAATTAGTACAAGTTTATTGAGTTCTCGCTTTAAAATCCAATTAATAAATATTATTTAATATTCTTTAAATAATAATTAATTTTCAAATAGTGGGTTAGCCGAGTTACCAATAACTACCAAGCTAACCTCACTTGTCGGGTGACCCAAGTCTAACCCGACTCAAAAAATTTATCAATATAAATCCGAGTTTATATTTAGAAAACAATTCAATAAATAATAATCCATTTTAAAAGCGGAACTCAATAACTTCAATTTCAAGTAACCCAAGTTACAACCCAAAAAATTTAATTAAATAAATCTTATAAAAGTTTAGGGACTAAATTATACTTTAGCCAATTAGGGACTAAACTGTAATTTAGCCAATTAGGGTCTAAACTGTACTTTAGCCATCTTTGATATTTAGAAAAAAATTAATTACTTTTGTTTATAATTAATACAAAATATAACGTTACTAATCAAAAACTTAATTAACTAAGTTTTAAAACGTTTAGGGATTAAATTGTAATTTAGCCAATTTATACCAAATCGAATTTTGAAATTAAATATAATTACTCGAGTAATTATATTAGCTTAATTTATAAATAATTATCGTTTTAAATAATTAATTTTTAAATCAAAATAAATTCCAAGCTATAAGTTAAAGTTTAACATTAAGGATTTGTTTGATTTAAACAAAACAATTAGGTAACCAAAAAGGACATTTAACCATCATCTCCATTTCAAAACAATGAACACTCCCCGCCCAAGCCATTCAACCAATTTGCAGGAACTCCAAATCAAGGATTCAAATTAACTTAGAAGCATGCAACACCAATCTTACAATTTGAATCCTCACAACCCTTATCAAACAATTATTAATCAAGATTAAATCCATATACTCTAGCATTACAAACACAGTAATTAGCAAACGAAACCGAGAATAGCCAAATGTTGATGGGTCCGAAATAACGGATTCAAACCGCAACCAATAGCTCGAAACGATATACGACTAACATACTAAGAGATTATATCCTTAACTCAATCAACAAAACATGGCAAAAGAGGAAATGATTCGGCAGCAACCATGATTATTCAAGAACAGTGTATAGCATCTTAAAACGGTACACCGTACGGCGATTAGAAAGAGATCGTTCACGTACCGTTTTGCGAAAACGAGGTGGGGGATCGAAGGTACGCGAGTCTAGAATCTCTGGGATCGAACGGAATCAATTTCGATCTAGAAACGAAAGAGAACGATCAAAAATACGGAATGTCGCTCAAAACCAAAAACTGAAATTAATGGAGTTATGGAAGCTTACCGGGACAGCCACTTTGAATGAAGATTGCAGCTTCGTTTTTCAGAGAATGAGTAAGGGAATGGGGGCTAGGGTTTGTTTGTAGAATGGAGAAGAGATTATGTTAAAAGTTACGTATTTAAGTAGGTCGGAGTAGGTTAGAATAAGTGACGAAACTGCCCCCACGCAAGGGTGGAAGAAGTTTCGAACGGGAATAGCCTTTCAGGCCTGATTCCCGTTCAAGTTCGAGACCAGGCCCCCAACAAGATTTTCGTTCGAGAATCATAAAATTTTCGAACGAGAATTTGTCTTCCATTATTTTTTTTTGTTTTTTAAAAATAAAAATTAAAATGGTTGAACCTAGATCAACCCCAATCCCGAACCAACTCGAATCAAACCGCTATCATCAAAGTTACTTCAAAACAACCGGAAAATTGTCGGAAATTATCGAAAAATAAATGTAAAATTATACGGGATATTACAAAGCCAAACGTTTACAAACGTTACGAAACAAATCCAAACGTTACCCCTTTTTAGCGATTTAAGCCAAACGTTTGCAAATGTTACAAAACAACACCAAACTTTTAAAATGCTACAAAACAAATCCAAACATTTCACATTTTAGCTATTTAAGCCAATTCTTTAAAAACGTTACGAAACAAAACAAAGCGTTTCACCTTTTTTGCTATATAAGCCAAATGTTTACAAACATTACGAAATAAATCCAAGCGTTTCACCTTTTTACCAATTTAAGCCAAACGTTTACAAACATTCCAAAACAAATCCAAGCGTTTCACCTTTTTAGTAATTTAAGCAGAACGTTTACAAACGTTACGAAACAAATCCAAATGTTTCACCTTTTTAGAGTTTTAAGCCAAACGTTTACAAACAGTAGAAAACAAATCCAAAAGTTTAATCTTTTTAGCCATTTAAGCCAAACGTTTACAAACGCTACGAAACAAATCTAAACGTTCTCCCTTTTTAGCAATTTAAGCCAAACGTTTACAAACGTTATGAAACAAATCCAATCGTTTCTCCTTATTAGCAATTTAAGCCAAACGTTTACAAACGCTACGAAACAAATCCAAATGTTTACCTTTTTTGCGATCTAAGCCAAACGTTTACAAACGATACGAAACAAATCAAAACGTTTCGCATTTTTAGCGATTTAAGCCAAAAGTTTCCAAACGATACGAAACAAATCCAAACGTTTCCCCTTTTTAGCGATTTATGCCAAACGTTTACAAACATTACGAAACAAATCCAAACGTTTTCCCTTTTTAGCGATTTAAGCCAAACGTTTACAAAAGTAACAAAACAAATCCAAATCGTTTACAAACGTTACAAAATAAATGCAAATGTTTCCCCTTTTTAGCGATTTAAACCAAAAGTTTACAAACGTTACGAAACAAAACCAAATGTTTAAAACGTTACGAAACAAATCCAAACGTTTCACCTTTTTAGCGATTTAAGACAAACCTTTACAAACGTTACGAAACAAAACCAAGCATTTCCCCTTTTTAGCAGTTTAAGCCAAACGTTTACAAACGTTACGAATCCAATCAAGCGTTTCACCTTTTTAGCAATTTAAGCCAAACGTTTACAAACGTTGCGAAACCAATCAAGCGTTTCACCTTTTTAGCAATTTAAGCCAAACGTTTACAAACGTTATGAAAAAATCCAAACTTTTCACCTTTTTAGAGATTTAAGCCAAAGGTTTACAAAGGTTATGAAACAAATCCAAACGTTTCACCTTTTTTAGCAATTTAGGCGAAATGTTAACAAACGTTACGAAACAAACCAAACGTTTCACCTTGTTTGCAATTTACGCCAAACGTTAACAAACGTTCCAAAACAAATCCAAGCGTTTCCCCTTTTTAGCAATTTAAGCCAAACGTTTACAAACGTTACAAAACAAATCCAAGCGTTTCACCTTTTTAGCAATTTAAGCCAAACGTTTACAAACGTTACGAAACAAATCCAAGTGTTTCACCTTTTTAACAATTTAAGTTAAACGTTTACAAACGTTACAAAACAAATCAAAATGTTTCTCCTTTTTAGCGAATTAAGCCAAACGTTTACAGACGTTACAAAATAAAACAAAACATTTCACCTTTTTAGCAATTTATGCCAAACATTTGCAAACGTTACGTAACAAATCCAAACATTTTTCCATGTTATCGATTTAAGCCCAACGTTTAAAACGTTATCAAACAAATCCAAACATTTCACCTTTTTAGCGATTTCTGCTAAACGTTTACAAACAAATCCAAACGTTTAACCTTTTTAGCGATTGAAGCCAGACGTTTACAAACGTTACGAAACAAATCCAAACGTTTCACCTTTTTATGTAATATCCCGTAAAATTTTAAATTATTATTTTTAATCTTTCCGGTAATTTTTCCGGTTTTGTGGTTCGATTCGTGACTATTTTGAATTAAAGATACTTCGGTTCGGGTTGTGGTTCAACCAAAAGGGTTGAACCACACCTTTCGAATCAGGTCTCAAAAGAGACCTGATTCGAAATGGTGAAGTCTCGTACGAGACTTCAAGGTCTCGTATGAGACCCGACCTCAAATTTGCTGGTCTCGTTCGAGAATTAATACACCGAGGGAGGGGGCAGTTTTGTTTTTCGTTTTTAACCTAATCGACCTACTTAAATACCAAAATCACAACCCTAATTCACTCTCCATTCAACAAAGAAACCATAGCAATCATTCTTTTCCGTTTTCGCTGAGAATTCGTTGATCAAAATCCCTCTCAAAGTTCAAGGAAAATCATCGGTAAGTTTGTATTCAGATTTCAGTTTTGGTTTTGAGCGGCATTCCGTATTTTTGATCGTTCTCTCTCGTTTCTAGATGGAAATTGATTCCGCTTGATCTCAGACGTTCTAGACCCAATTCCCTACTTTCTCCTATCCCGTTTACGCTAAACGGTACACTATCGATCCCGTTTCAATCGCCGTATGGTTATCGTTTTGAGTTGATATATATACTCTGTTTCGTTTCTTTGAGTTACTGCCGATTATTTCTTTTTCTTTTGTCCATGATGTTTCTTGTTTAATGGCTATGAATCCATTGGTATGAGTAGTGGTTAATAGCTAAAGCTTACGGATTGAGTTTGTACCATCGTTCCGGTCCTTGATTCGTTATTGCCGATTCTAAATTCTTATTGCTGTTAACATTTTTAATGTTTGGTGGTTTGCCTCAGTTGAGTTTATGGGTTGTATCTATGCCATATGATCACGCTCTAAGTGGTTTGTGATTTTAAGTTGTTTTTGTTTAAGATTAGGTTTAGTAACAAAAATGGTGGTTGGTGAATTGTTGTGTTAGGCGGGTTGTTGGGTTTTGAAATAGAGAAGATGGTTAATTGCTAATTTTGATCACCTAAATGTTTAGCTCAAATCAAATAAATCCTTAATGTTAAACTTTAACTAATAACTTGGATTTTATTTTGATTTATAATTAAAATATTTAAAACGATAGTTATTTATAAATTAAGCTAATATAATTACTCGGGTAATTATATTTAATTTCGAATTTCGATTTGGTATAAATTGGCTAAATTACAATTTAGTTCTTAAACGTTTTAAAACTTATTTAATTAAGTTTTTGGTTAGTAACTTTATATTTTGTTTTAATTATAAACAAAAGTAATTAATTTGATTTCAAATATCAAATTGGCTAAAGTACAATTTAGTCCCTAATTGGCTAAAGTACAGTTTAGTCCCTAATTGGCTAAAGTACAGTTTAGTCCCTAAACTTTTATAAACTTAAAATGGTTAGGTTTTTGGGTTGTAACTTGGGTTACTTGCAATCGAAGTTATTGAATTCTGCTTTTAAAATAGATTATTATTTTATCGAATTATTTTATAAATATAAACTCGGGTTTATATTTGATAAACGTTTTGAGTCAGGTTAGACTTGGATCACCCGACAAGTAAGGTTAGCTTGGTAGTTATTGGTAACTCGGCTAACCCACTATTTGGAAATTAATTATTATTTAAAGATTATTAAATAATATTTGTAAATCGGATTTTAAGCGAGAACTCAATAAACTTTTATTAATTGGGCTTTATTACCTATTGGGCATTTTTGTGTGTTCTGACTTGTTTTATTCCGACGTGTTATTTGTGCTAGTCCTATGTGGTGTCTAGTACTCTCTAGAGTTAGGGTCTGTTTTTAATAATTATTTTATTTGTCTAGATCCGTCCACTGTTCGTGCTACAGAGGCGAACCAGGATTAGTTGCTTGCCGGTTATCACGTGGATTAGCAAGCAATGAGTTTGTACTTACTATTTACCGCTTTATTAAGTAAATTGTTATTTTAATAATAAATATGTATACTGTACGTATATTGCGAACCGTTTTTATATTATGGCTTCTAGTTGGAACATGCTACCTAATGGGCATCATTAGGACTGCGTGCGCACCGGTAATAATGTATATATGGAAATGTGGTAACTCGGTGTGAGCATTGCTCTCGGGACCAAATAGAGTAACTCGGTGTAGCACAGCTCTCGGGACTCTGGATATGGAAAAAGTGTGGTCAGTGGTAACTCGGTGTAGCTCAGCTCTCGGGACCAGACCTATTGGATTATGTTATTTATTTAGAATTGTGGATTAGGGTTCCAACTATTATTCCTAATATCGTTATTAAATGTTTTAAAGGTTTTAAAGGTTTTCCGCTTAATAAATGTAGATAGTAGTATAAACTCATCTAAGTATATTTGACCCCGTTGTTTTCCCAATTTTTCCCAGGGTTATGATCTGAGAGAGTCTGGTGATCTCCGCATTTACTTTTCCACGGAGGTTCCATTTATTTTAGTAGAACTATCAAACTATTTTATTCTTAGACCGCAGTAGTTGAGTAGACGTCTTTATGTTTATTATAGTTGTTTGTCGGATTTGTTCGACTGGATATATTGCTTTGGCATGACACATTATTTACATTGGTTTATGCTATATCTATTTTAGACTCGGAATTGAATAAGTATGTTATATTAACTGTTGAATATAATAACTGTTAGAATTAGGCTGAAGTCTCGGTTGCCCCCAAGCATTGGTTTTCTGCAAGTTTAATCGAATTGTATGATATAAGAAAGGCTTGCTACGGGTGTTGGTACTACATTACCCATATCCTAGCGCCGGTCACGATTCATAAAAATTGGTCGTGACATTAGCGATTTAAGCTGAACGTTTACAAAGGTTATGAAACAAATCCAAAGATTTCACCTTTTTAGCAATTTAAGCCAAACGTTTACAAACGTTACGAAACAAATCCAAGCGTTTTACCTTTTTCTCAATTTAAGTCAAACATTTACAAATGTTACGAAACAAATCCAAGCGTTTCACCTTTTTAGTAAATTAAGCGAAATGTTTACAAACGTTACGAAACAAATCCAAGTGTTTCACCTTTTTAGCAATTTAAGCCAAACGTTTACAAAGGTTATGAAACGAATCCAAAAGTTTCCCCTTTTTAACAATATAAGCCAAATATTTACAAACGTTACGAAATAAAACAAAACAATTAAAATGTTACGAAACAAATCCAAGCGTTTAACCTTATTAGTAAATTAAGCCAAACATTTACAAACGTTTCTAAACAAATCCAAGCATTTCACCTTTTTCGCAATTTAAGCCAAACGTTTACAAACGTTACGACACAAATCCAAACGTTTCCCCATTTTAGCGATTTAAGCCAAACATTTACAAATGTTACGAAATAAAAACAAATGTTTAAAACATTACGAAAATAATCCAAGTTAAATATTTTTAGCGATTTAAGCCAAACCTTTACAAACGTTACGAAACAAATAAAAATGTTTCGCATTTTTAGCAATTTGTGCCAAACCTTTACAAACGTTACGAAATAAAACCAAGTGTTTCACCTTTTTAGCAATTTAAGCCAAACGTTTACAAGCGTTACGAAACAAATCCAAGCGTTTCACTTTTTTAGCAATTTAAGCCAAACGTTTACAAATGTTCCGAAAGAAATCCAAGTGTTTCACCTTTTTAGCAATTTAAGCCAAACGTTTACAAACGTTACGAAACAAATCCAAACGTTTACCCTTTTTAGCGATTTAAACCAAATGTTTACAAACATTACGAAACAAATCCAAACGTTTCTCCTTTTTAGCGATTTAAGCCAAACGTTTATAAACGATACGAAACAAATCCAAACGTTTCACCTTTTTGGAAATTTAAGCCAAACGTTTACAAACGTTATGAAACAAATCCAAGCGTTTCCCCTTATTAGGAATTTAAGCCAAACGTTTACAAATGCTACGAAACAAATCCAAATATTTCACCTTTTTTGCGATTTAAGAAAAACGTTTACAAACGCTACAAAAAAATCCAAACGTTTCACCTTTTTTTAGCCATTTAAGCCAAACGCTACGAAACAAATCAAAACGTTTCACCATTTTAAAAATATAGGCCAAAAGTTTAGAAACGGTACGAAACAAATCCAAGTGTTTCTCCTTATTAGCAATGTACGACAAACGTTTACAGAAGCTACGAAACAAATCCAATGTTTCACCCTTTTTGCGATTTAAAGCAAACGTTTACAAACAATACGAAACAAATCTAAACGTTTCACCTTTTTAGCGATTTAAGCCAAATTTTTACAAACGATACGAAATAAATCCAAACGTTTTACCTTTTTTAGCGATTTATGCCAAATGTTTACAAATGTTAAGAAGCAAATCCAAACGTTTCACTTTTTTAGCGATTTAAGCCAAATGTTTACAAACGATACGAAATATATCCAAATGTTTCGCCTTTATACTGACTTAAGCCATACGTTTACAAATGTTACGAAACAAATCCAAACGTTTCCCCTTTTTAGCAATTTAAGCCAAACCTTTACAAACATTACGAAACAAAACCAAGCATTTCCCCTTTTTAGCAATTTAAGCCAAACGTTTACAAACGTTACGAAACCAATCAAGCGTTTCACCTTTTTAGCAATTTAAGACAAACGTTTACAAACGTTCCGAAACAAAAGAAAGCGTTTCACCGCTTTAGCAATTTAAGCCAAACCTTTACAAACGTTATGAAAAATCCAAACTTTTCACCTTTTTAGAGATTTAAGCCAAACGTTTACAAAGGTTATGAGTCAAATCTAAACGTTTCACATTTTTAGCAATTTAAGCCAAATGTTTACAAACTTACGAAACAAAACCAAATGTTTCACCTTTTTTGCAATTTACGCCAAACGTTAACAAACATTCCAAAACAAATCCAAGCGTTTCACCTTTTTAGCAATTTAAGCCAAACGTTTACAAACGTTACAAAACAAATCCAAGCGTTTCACCTTTTTAGCAATTTAAGCCAAACGTTTACAAACTTTATGAAACAAATCCAAGCGTTTCACCTTTTTAGCAATTTAAGTCGAACGTTTACAAACGTTACGAAACAAAACCAAACATTTAACCTTTTTAGCAATTTATACCAAACGTTTACAGACGTTACGTAACAAATCCAAACATTTCCCCATTTTATCGATTTCAACCAAACGTTTAAAACGTTATCAAACAAATCCAAACATTTCACCTTTTTAGCGATTTCTGCCAAACATTTACAAACGTTACGAAACAAATCCAAATGATTAACCTTTTTGTTGATTTAAGCCAAACGTTTACAAACTTTACGAAACAAATCCAAACGTTTCACCTTTTTAGCGATATAAGGCAAACATTTACAAAGGTTAAGAAACAAATCCAAAGGTTTCATCTTTTTAGCAATTTAAGCCAAACCTTTACAAACGTTACGAAACAAATCCAAGCGTTTCACCTTTTTAATAAATTAAGCCAAACGCTTACAAACATTACCAAACAAATCCAAGTGTTTCACCTTTTTAGCAATTTAAGCCAAACGTTTACAAACGTTACGAAATAAAACCAAACGATTAAAACATTACGAAACAAATTCAAGCGTTTCACCTTATTAGTAAATTAAGCCAAACGTTTACAAACGTTACTAAACAAATCCAAACGTTTCACCTTTTTAGCAATTTAAACCAAACTTTTACAAACGTTACGACACAAATCCAAATGTTTCCCCATTTTAGTGATGTATGCCAAACGTTTACAAATGCTACGAAATAAAACCAAATGTTTAAAACGTTACGAAACAACTCCAAGTTTCACATTTTAGCGATTTAAGCCAAATCTTTACAAACGTTACGAAACAAAACCAAACGTTTAAAACGTTACAAAACAAATCCAAAATGTTCACCTTTTTAGAGATTTAAGCCAAAAGTTTACAAAGGTTATGAAACAAATCCAAATGTTTCACCTTTTTAACAATTTAAGCCAAATGTTTACAAACGTTACGAAACGAAAACCAAACGTTTCATCTTTTTTGCAATTTACGCCAAACAAACGTTCTGAAACAAATCCAAGCGTTTCACCTTTTTAGCAATTTAAGCCAAACATTTACAAACGTTACGAAACAAATCCAAACGATTCTCCTTTTTAGCAATTTAAACCAAACGTTTACAAACGTTACGAAACAAATTCAAGCGTTTCACCTTTTTAGCAATTTAAACCAAACGTTTACAAACGTTACGAAACAAATCCAAATGTTATTCTTTTTAGCGATTTAAGACGAACGTTTACAAACGTTACGAAACAAAACCAAACATTTCACCTTTTTAGCAATTTATGCCAAACGTTTACAAACGTTACGTAACAAACCCAAACATTTCCTCTTTTTATCGATTTAAGCCAAATGTTTAAAACGTTATCAAACAAATCCAAAAATTTCACCTTTTTAGCGATTTCTGCCAAATGTTTACAAACGTTACGAAACAAATCCAAATGTTTCACCTTATTAGCGATTGAAGCCAAACGTTTACAAACTTTACGCAAAAAATCCAAATGTTTCACCTTTTTAGCGATTTAAGGCAAACGTTAACAAAGGCTATGTAACAAATCCAAAGGTTTCACCTTTTTAGCAATTCAAGCCAAATGTTTACAAACGTTACGAAACAAATCCAAGCGTTTTACCTTTTTAGCAATTTAAGCCAAACGTTTACAAACGTTACGAAACAAATCCAAGAGTTTCACCTTTATAGTAAATTAAGCCAAACGCTTACAAACGTTACCAAACAAATCTAAGTGTTTCACCTTTTTAGCAATTTAAGCCAAACGTTTACAGAGATTATGAAACAAATCCAAACATTTCCCCTTTTTAGCGATATAAGCCAAACGTCTACAAACGTTACAAAATCAACCAAACTATTAAAACGTTACGAAACAAATCCAAGCGTTTCACCTTATTAGTAAATTAAGCCAAATGTTTACAAACGTTACTAAAGAAATCCAAGCGTTTCACCTTTTTAGCAATTTAAGCCAAACGTTTACAAACGTTACGACAAAAATCCAAACGTTTTCCCATTTTAGCGCTTTAAGCCAAACGTTTACAAATGTTACGAAATAAAACCAAATATTTAAAACGTTACGAAACAAATCCAAGTTTCACATTTTTAGGGATTTAAGCCGAACCTTTACAAACGTTACGAAACAAATCCAAACGTTTCCCATTTTTAGCGATTTATGCCAAACCTTTACATACGTTACGAAACAAAACCAAACGTTTCACCTTTTTAGCAATTTAAGCCAAACGTTACGAAACAAATCCAAGCGTTTCACATTTTTAGCAATTTATGCCAAACGTTTATAAAAATTCCAAAAAAAATCCAAGCGTTTCACCTTTTTAGCAATTTAATCCAAACGTTTACAAACGTTACGAAACAAATCCAAAGGTTTCACCTTTTTAGTGATTTAAACCAAACGTTTACAAAGGTTACCAAAACAAATCCAAACGTTTCTCCTTTTTATCGATTTAAGCCAAACGTTTATAAACGCTACGAAATAAATCCAAAAGTTTCACCTTTTTAGCAATTTAAACCAAACGTTTACAAATGTTATGAAACAAATGCAAGCGTTTCTCCTTATTAGCAATATAAGCCAACGTTTATAAACGCTACAAAACAAATAGAAGCGTTTCACCTTTTTAGCAATTTAAGCCAAATGTCTACAAAGGTTACGAAACAAATCTAAACGTTTCACCTTTTTAGCGATCTAAGCCAAACGTTTACAAACAATACGAAACAAATCCAAATGTTTCACCTTTTTATCTATTTATGCCAAACGTTTACAAACATTACGAAATAAATCCAAACTTTTCACCTTTTTAACAATTTAATCCAAACGTGTACAAACGTTACGAAAAAAATCATAACATTCCGCCTTTTTACAGATTTAAGCCAAACGTTTACAAACATTACGAAACAAATCCAACGTTTCACCTTGTTAGCGATTTATGCCAAAAGCTTACAAACGATACGAAATAAAACCAAACATTAAACCGTTACGAAACAAATCCAAACGTTTCACATTTTTAGCGATATATGCCAAACCTTTACAAACGTTACAAAACAAAACCAACCATTTCATCTTTTTCGCAATTTAAGCCAAACGTTTACAAATGTTACGAAACAAATCCAAGCGTTTCGCCTTTTTAGCAATTTAAGCCAAACGTTTATAAACGTTCCGAAACAAATCCAAGCGTTTCACATTTTTGAGTAATTTAAGCCGAACGTTTACAAACGTTACGAAACAAATCCAAGCGTTTCACCTTTTTAGCAATTTAAGTCGAACGTTTACAAACGTTACGAAACAAAACCAAACATTTAACCTTTTTAGCAATTTATACCAAACGTTTACAGACGTTACGTAACAAATCCAAACATTTCCCCATTTTATCGATTTCAACCAAACGTTTAAAACGTTATCAAACAAATCCAAACATTTCACCTTTTTAGCGATTTTTGCCAAACATTTACAAACGTTACGAAACAAATCCAAATGATTAACCTTTTTGTTGATTTAAGCCAAACGTTTACAAACTTTACGAAACAAATCCAAACGTTTCACCTTTTAAGCGATATAAGGCAAACATTTACAAAGGTTAAGAAACAAATCCAAAGGTTTCATCTTTTTAGCAATTTAAGCCAAACCTTTACAAACGTTACGAAACAAATCCAAGCGTTTCACCTTTTTAATAAATTAAGCCAAACGCTTACAAACATTACCAAACAAATCCAAGTGTTTCACCTTTTTAGCAATTTAAGCCAAACGTTTACAAACGTTACGAAATAAAACCAAACGATTAAAACATTACGAAACAAATTCAAGCGTTTCACCTTATTAGTAAATTAAGCCAAACGTTTACAAACGTTACTAAACAAATCCAAACGTTTCACCTTTTTAGCAATTTAAACCAAACTTTTACAAACGTTACGACACAAATCCAAACGTTTCCCCATTTTAGTGATTTATGCCAAACGTTTACAAATGCTACGAAATAAAACCAAATGTTTAAAACGTTACGAAACAACTCCAAGTTTCACATTTTAGCGATTTAAGCCAAATCTTTACAAACGTTACGAAACAAAACCAAACGTTTAAAACGTTACAAAACAAATCCAAAATGTTCACCTTTTTAGAGATTTAAGCCAAAAGTTTACAAAGGTTATGAAACAAATCCAAATGTTTCACCTTTTTAACAATTTAAGCCAAATGTTTACAAACGTTACGAAACGAAAACCAAACGTTTCATCTTTTTTGCAATTTACGCCAAACAAACGTTCCGAAACAAATCCAAGCGTTTCACCTTTTTAGAAATTTAAGCCAAACGTTACGAAACAAATCCAAACGTTTCTCCTTTTTAGCAATTTAAACCAAACGTTTACAAACGTTACGAAACAAATTCAAGCGTTTCACCTTTTTAGCAATTTAAACCAAACGTTTACAAACGTTACGAAACAAATCCAAATGTTATTCTTTTTAGCGATTTAAGACGAACGTTTACAAATGTTACGAAACAAAACCAAACATTTCACCTTTTTAGCAATTTATGCCAAACGTTTACAAACGTTACGTAAGAAACCCAAACATTTCCTCTTTTTATCGATTTAAGCCAAATGTTTAAAACGTTATCAAACAAATCCAAAAATTTCACCTTTTTAGCGATTTCTGCCAAATGTTTACAAACGTTACGAAACAAATCCAAATGTTTGACCTTATTAGCGATTGAAGCCAAACGTTTACAAACTTTACGCAAAAAATCCAAATGTTTCACCTTTTTAGCGATTTAAGGCAAACGTTAACAAAGGCTATGTAACAAATCCAAAGGTTTCACCTTTTTAGCAATTCAAGCCAAATGTTTACAAACGTTACGAAACAAATCCAAGCGTTTTACCTTTTTAGCAATTTAAGCCAAACGTTTACAAACGTTACGAAACAAATCCAAGCGTTTCACCTTTATAGTAAATTAAGCCAAACGCTTACAAACGTTACCAAACAAATCTAAGTGTTTCACCTTTTTAGCAATTTAAGCCAAACGTTTACAGAGATTATGAAACAAATCCAAACGTTTCCCCTTTTTAGCGATATAAGCCAAACGTCTACAAACGTTACAAAATCAACCAAACTATTAAAACGTTACGAAACAAATCCAAGCGTTTCACCTTATTAGTAAATTAAGCCAAATGTTTACAAACGTTACTAAAGAAATCCAAGCGTTTCACCTTTTTAGCAATTTAAGCCAAACGTTTACAAACGTTACGACAAAAATCCAAACGTTTTCCCATTTTAGCGCTTTAAGCCAAACGTTTACAAATGTTACGAAATAAAACCAAATATTTAAAACGTTACGAAACAAATCCAAGTTTCACATTTTTAGGGATTTAAGCCGAACCTTTACAAACGTTACGAAACAAATCCAAACGTTTCCCATTTTTAGCGATTTATTCCAAACCTTTACATACGTTACGAAACAAAACCAAGCGTTTCACCTTTTTAGCAATTTAAGCCAAACGTTACGAAACAAATCCAAGCGTTTCACATTTTTAGCAATTTATGCCAAACGTTTATAAAAATTCCAAAAAAAATCCAAGCGTTTCACCTTTTTAGCAATTTAATCCAAACGTTTACAAACGTTACGAAACAAATCCAAAGGTTTCACCTTTTTAGTGATTTAAACCAAACGTTTACAAAGGTTACCAAAACAAATCCAAACGTTTCTCCTTTTTATCGATTTAAGCCAAACGTTTATAAACGCTACGAAATAAATCCAAAAGTTTCACCTTTTTAGCAATTTAAACCAAACGTTTACAAATGTTATGAAACAAATGCAAGCGTTTCTCCTTATTAGCAATATAAGCCAACGTTTATAAACGCTACAAAATAAATAGAAGCGTTTCACCTTTTTAGCAATTTAAGCCAAATGTCTACAAAGGTTACGAAACAAATCTAAACGTTTCACCTTTTTAGCGATCTAAGCCAAACGTTTACAAACAATACGAAACAAATCCAAATGTTTCACCTTTTTATCTATTTATGCCAAACGTTTACAAACATTACGAAATAAATCCAAACTTTTCACCTTTTTAACAATTTAATCCAAACGTGTACAAACGTTACGAAAAAAATCATAACATTCCGCCTTTTTACAGATTTAAGCCAAACGTTTACAAACATTACGAAACAAATCCAACGTTTCACCTTGTTAGCGATTTATGCCAAAAGCTTACAAACGATACGAAATAAAACCAAACATTAAACCGTTACGAAACAAATCCAAACGTTTCACATTTTTAGCGATTTATGCCAAACCTTTACAAACGTTACAAAACAAAACCAAGCATTTCATCTTTTTCGCAATTTAAGCCAAACGTTTACAAATGTTACGAAACAAATCCAAGCGTTTCGCCTTTTTAGCAATTTAAGCCAAACGTTTATAAACGTTCCGAAACAAATCCAAGCGTTTCACATTTTTGAGTAATTTAAGCCGAACGTTTACAAACGTTCCGAAACAAATCCAAGCGTTTCACCTTTTTAGCAATTTAAGCCAAACGTTTACAAACGTTACGAAAGAAATCCAAACGTTTTACCTCTTTAGCAATTTATGCCGAGCGTTTACACACGTTATGAAACAAAACCAAACATTTCACCTTTCTAGCAATATAAGCGAAACATTTACAAACGTTACGAAACAAATCCAAACGTTTCCCCATTTTAGTGATTTAAGCCAAACGTGTAAAACGTTACGAAATAAATCCAAACATTTCACCTTTTTTGCGATTTATGCCCAACGTGTATAAACGTTTCGTACCAAATCCAAACGTTTCACCTTTTAGCGATTGAAGCCAAATGTTTACAAACGATACGAAAGAAATCCAAACGTTTCACCTTTTTAGCGATTTAAGCCAAAAGTTTACAAACGTTACGAAAGAAATCCAAACGTTTCACCTATTTAGTGATTTAAGCCGAACGTTTACAAAGGTTACGAAACAAATCCAAATGTTTCACCTTTTTAGCAATTTAAGCAAAACGTTTACAAACGTTATGAAAAAAATCCAATTGTTTCACCTTTTTAGCAATTTAAGGCAAACCCTTACAAACATTATGAAACAGAACCAAGACGTTTCGCCTTTTTCGCGATTTCAGCCAAACATCTAAAACGTTAGGAAACAAATTCAAACGTTTCACATATTTAGCGATATAAGCCAAACATTTTCAAATGTTACGAAACAAAACCAAATGTTTCCCCTTTTTAGCAATTTCAGCCAAACGTTTACAAACGTTGCGAAACAAATCCAAGCGTTTCACCTTTTTACCAATTTAAGCCAAACCATTTTAGGGATTTAAGACAAACGTTTACAAACATTACGAAACAAATCCAAAAGTTTTACCTTTTTAGCGATTTAAGCCAAACATTTACAAAGGTTATGAAACAAATCCAAATGTTTCAACTTCTTAGCAATTTATGCCAATTGTATACAAACGTTACGAAACAAATCTAAGCATTTCACCTTTTTAGCAATTTAAGCCAAACGTTTACAAACGTTACGAAACAAATACAAGCGTTTTAACTTTTTAGCGCTTTAAGCCAAACGTTTACAGACGTTACGAAACAAATCCAAACGTTTCACCTATTTAGCGCTTTAAGCCAAACGTTTACAAACGTTACGAAACAAATCCAAACGTTTCACCTTTTTAGCGATTTAAGCCAAAAGTTTACAAACGCTACAAAACAAATCCAAGCGTTTCACCTTATTAGCGATTTAAGCCAAACGTTTACAAACGTTACGAAAAAAATCCAAACGTTTCACCTTTTTAGCGATTGAAGCCAAACGTTTGCAAAGGTTACGAAACAAATCCAAATGTTTCACCTATTTACTATTTAAGCAAAACGTTTACAAATGTTACGAAACAAATCCAATCGTTTCACCTTTTTAGCGATTTAAGGCAAACGCTTACAAACATTATGAAACAAAACCAAAATGTTAAAACGTTAAAAAACAAATTTAAATGTTTCATATTTTTAGCGATTTAAGCCAAAGGTTTGCAAATATTACGAAACAAAACCAATCGTTTTACAAACGCTATTAAACAAATCCAAACGTTTCACCTTTTTAGCAATTTAAGTCTAACATTTACAAACGTTACGAAACAAAACCAAACGTTTCACCTTTTTAGCTATTTAAGCCGAACCTTTACAAACGTTACGAAACAAATCCAAATGTTTCACCTTTTTAGTGATTTAAGCAAAATTTTTACAAACGCTACGAAACAAATCCAAGCGTTTCACCTTTTTAGCAATTTAAATCCAAATGTTTCACCTCTTTAGCGATTTAAGCCAAACATTTACACACATTACGAAACAAATCCAAACATTTCACCTTTTTAGCGGTTTAAAACAAACGTTTACAAACGTTAAAAAACAAATCCAAAAGTTTCACCTTTTTAGCGGTTTAAGCAAAACGTTTACAAACGTTACGAAATAAAACCAATTATTTCACCTTTTTAGCGATTTAAGCCAAACGTTTGCAGACGTTATGAAAGAAATCCAAACACTTTCACCTATTTAGCGCTTTAAGCCAAACGTTTACACACGTTACAAAACAAATCCAAATGTTTCACCTATTTATCGATTTAAGCAAAACGTTTGCAAACGTTACGAAACAAATCCAATCGTTTCACCTTTTTAGCGATTTAAGACAAACGTTTACAAACGTTATGAAACAAATCCAAACGTGTCAGCTTTATAGCAATTTAAGCCAAACGTTTATAAACGTTACGAAACAAATCCAAACGTTTTACCTTTTTTGCGATTTCAGCCAAATGTTTAAAACGTTAGAAAACAAATTCAAACGTTTCACATATTTAGCGATTTAAGCCAAAAGTATACAAACATTACGAAACAATTCCAAACGTTTCAACTTTTTAGCGATTTAAGCCAAACGTTTACATACGTTACGAAACAAATCCAAACGTTTCACCTTTTTAGCGATTTAAGCCAAACGTTACAAAACAAATCCAAACGTTTCCACTGTTTAGCGATTTAAGCCAAATGCTTACAATGTTATGAAACAAAACCAAACGTTTAAAACGTTACGAAACAAATCCAAACGTTTCACATTTTTAGCAATTTAAGCCAAACCTTTACAAATGTTATGAAACAAAACAAAGCGTTTCATCTTTTTAGCAAATTAAGCCAAACGTTTACAAACGTTACGAAACAAATCCAAGCGTTTGACCTTTTTAGAAATTTACGCCAAACGTTTATAAACATTACGAAACAAATGCAAACTTTTCACCTTTTTAGTGATTTAAGCCAAACGTTTACAAACATTACGAAATAAATCCAAGTGTTTCATCTTTTGGCGTTAGTTCGAAACTAAAGTTCTGATACCAACTTTGTCACGACCCAATTTCATGAATCGTGACCGGCGCTAGGGTATGGGTATGGTCGTACCAAAACCCGTAGCAAGCCTTGCGGAAAACAAATAAATATTTAATCCTTCAGAAAACTGCTCGGGGGTAACCGAGACTCCAACCTAAGTGTAGCAATTTATATTACAGTTCTAATATAAATAACTTAAATATCTGAAATGCTCAACAACATGCCTTAAATATAATAATAAAACATTTTAGAGTAAACATGCCAATAATAAACGATCGATCAAATCGACAATCTCAAAGTGTAATAACAAAAGTAATATATAAACTAGTTCTACTGCGGTCTAAGAGTTCAAAAACAGTAACTAGTTTAAATAACATAAAAACCTCCGAGGAATCAAAAAGAATCGGAGTGGACCAGCTTTCAAATCATAAACCAGGAAAATTTGGGAAAACAACGGGGTCAGATATACTGAGATGAGTTCGCAATACTATTTACATTTATTAAGTTTAAAACCCTAAAATCAAAACAGTTTATACTAATATAGTATGATTATGGAAAACAATATTGAAATGATCCCAGCGTAAGTATGACATAGCATACTGATAAACACAGAGCGGACGGGAACAAATCCTCGTCATATATATATACCAGCGTATGCAAGACATTAGTCTGCCGTTTCCCAGAGTACTTACCGGTGCACACAGTCTCGATACAAGCCAATTGAGCAGCTCGTTTCAATCCAGATCCATAATCCGTAAAAACAGTTCAAAAGCATATATAATATTAAAATATAATGCGGTACTTAATAAAGCGGTAAATAGCACTACAAACTCACTGCTTGCTTATCCACGTGATCTTGGCAAACAGCTAACCATGCGTAGACTCCGAAACACGAGCAGTCGACGGGTCTAAAATAATAAATAGGTTAATATCCGAACGACCCCTAACTCTAAGATTACTAGACACTACGTAGGACTAGCACAATTAAATAACCAGATAAATCACAGAGAAACACAATTCTTAAATAAATTATAATGCCGAAAATAATCAAACCTATTGAGTTCATATTTTTAAGATCCACTTTGAAAATATTAATTAAATAATATTTAATTAATAAATAAAATATATTCCTCAAATAGTGGGTTAGTCGAGTTTCATTAAACGACCAAGATAAAACCACATGTCGGTGACCCAAGTCAAAACCGACACAATTGATATTCCAGAATTATAAACCAAGTTTATAATTATAATTTAATAAAACAATATATATTAAATATCAAAATTAATTCAATAGCTTGAAACCCAAGTAATCATAATTATCGGCAAAAATATCTCGAATATTTAAATAACCAAATAAAGGTAAAATATAACTTTAATCACAAAGGCATTCTAAGCCAAAAATTCAAATTATCAATTAAATAATAATTACTAATAATTATTAATTTTTTTTTAAATAACACAAATATTATTTTTAGGTCTTAAAAATAATATAACTAATTTAACAACTTTCAAATTTAAATGAAATCCCCAATTCTCATTTAGTATAGTCACATATAAAATCATATATAAACTATAATAAATTTAATATTAATTTAAATTTAAAATATTCATGCCCAAAGTAAATTTCAAATTATAAATAATAATATTATGTAAATTGCTAAAATATAAGTCGAAACCAATTTCGTAGATTAATATTAAAATCAATATATAACAGTTAATAAGGTACTTTAAGGGATTAAACAAATTAACATCAACAAAACTAGTGGCCTAAAAGACCCTTAAACCAATAAGAATTAAACCAAGCCAATCAAACATAGACACATCACCCTCTTCTTAATTTTCAAATCCTAAACTCCAATTTACACCCGCCATTCTTAATCAATAGCAACCAGGAACTTAAGTCATAAAACCAAACATGGAAACAAAGATTTTCTAGCTCATACTAACAACAACATCAATCCAGAAATTAACACCAACACAATCAACACAAGATTTGACATCAACGTCATCAACAACTCATGAACATCATCGGATTTTAATCGTTTCGAGAACGACGAAGAACAACTTGAAACGCTCTAACAATCTTACTAAGAGCTTAAAAAAATAACAACCTAGAGATTATAACCAAAATCATAGTCCAGAACAAAAAGAATGAATTCGGTAGTGACATACTAAAACCTTAACAGTTAAGAACAAACATAAAGCGATAAGACGACGACGATTAAAAACGAGATAATCTACGTACCGTTTGGCGAATGAAAAGTGTAGAATCGAAGAGGAGCGAGTCTACTATCACGGGGAATAAACGGAACTGATTTCGATCTCCAAACGGCTGGAGAACGAATTGAAAAACGAAAGAATCGTGTTAGAGTCAAAACAGAAATTAACTTTAAAATGGTAAAATGGCAACGACTGATACGGAAAAGATAACGTACCGTTTCACGAAAACGAAGCTCGGTCTCGAAGATTAATGAGTCTACTATCGTTTAAAGGAAGCGAAGCTTATTTCGGTTCTGAAACGGTCAAGAACGAATCAAAATACGAAGAGGTCGTTTTTAACTAAAACTGAGATTTAAGAACTCAAAAACTTACCGAGACAACAACATTGAGAGGGGAATTGCAACGTTTTTTTTTCGGAATTTCAAGAGTATGATGACGGCTAGGTTTACTTGAAAGTTTGGTGAAGATTTTAGGTTTAGGAAACGATTTTAAATAATGAAGAAATCAGGGTGGAAACGGCTAATAGAAAAGGATAGCGACTCCGCATATGCAACTCGGTCTCCCAAGTGCACTCCTCAACAGAATGGTTCCGCCAAAGAACATTGACCATCGGAATCTCCTTGCTCCGTAACTTACGAACCTATGTATCAACAATCTCTACAGGGTTCTCCTCGTAAGATAACTCATGGTCAATCTCAACACTCTGCGGTACTATCACGTGAGAAGGATCAGAAATACACTTCCGCAACATGGAAATGTGAAACACTGGGTGGACCAACGACATATCTGGTGGCAATGCAAACTTGTACGCCGCTGCTCCAATACCCTCAATGATCTCACACGGATCAACATACCTCGGTGCTAACTTTCCTTTAATATCAAAACGCACAACGCCCTTCATAGGTGAAACCCGAAAAAACACAAAATCTCCAACCCGAAACTCCATGTCTTTCCTCTTCGGATCAGCATAACTCATATGCCGACTAAAAGCTGTCTCCAATCTCCGCTTGATTAATGGTACCTTCTTTGAGGTAATCTGTATAATCTCTGCTCCCGAGAGCTTATGCTCGCCAACCTCCTCCCAACAAATAGGATATCGACACTTGCGCCCGTACAGAGCCTCATAAGGTGCTATCTCGATACTAGCAAGGTAATTGTTGTTGTAGGAAAACTCAATCAAAGGCAAATGAGTATCCCAACTATCCTGAAAATCCAGAACACACATCCTGAGCATGTCCTGCAAAGTCTAAATAGTCCTCTCAGACTGACCGTTAGTCTGAGGATGAAAAGCAGTACTGAAATCCAACCTCGAACCCAAAGATTCCTGCATCGCCTTCCAAAATCGAGAGGTGAAACTGAACCTCTGTCCGAAACTATCGACACTGGTACACCATGGAGACTCACAATCCGATCGATGTACAACTGTGCCAACTTCGAAGCCTGATAAGTAACCTTGATAGGTAAGAAGTGAGCTGACTTGGTCAAACCGTCAAATATCACCCAAATCGAATCATACCCCTGCCGGGTAAGTGGCAAACCAACCACAAAATACATAGCGATTCGCTCCCATTTCCACTCTGGAATAGGTAGCGGTTGCAGATGTCCAAACGGTCTCTGATGCTCTAACTTTACCTGCTGGCAAGTCAAACACTTAGACACAAACTCGACAACATCCTTTTTCATTCCGCTCCACCAGTACGTACCCTTGAGATCATGATACATCTTGGTAGAACCCGGATGAACATTGTAAGCTGACTTGTGCGCTTTTTACTATAATCTGGTTTCTCAAACCATCCGAATTCAGAACACATAGTCGAGAACCGTACTTGAGAACTCTATCCGCTAGAACAAACTCAGAATTCCCATCCAAATGGATCTCATCCATAATCCGTTTCAATTGTGGATCCTCAGCTTGTGAAGCTTTGATCCTATCAATCAAAATCGGTTGCACCTGCAGCTGTGCCAACAAACAACCTCTCTACGAAACCTGAAATTCGTATCGCGAAGCTAACAAACTATGCCACTCACGAACCATGGGTCTCCGCCCAACCTCTGAAATACGGGACAAACTGCCCGAAGACTTGCGACTCAACCCATCGGCTACCACATTAGCCTTACCCGGATGGTACTGAATAGTACAATCGTAGTCTTTCAGTAACTCCAACCATCTTCGCTGCCTCAGATTCAACTCATGCTGATCAAAGATGTACTTCAGAATCTTATGATCAGTAAAGATCTCGCAAGTTGCACCGTACAAATAGTGCCTCCAAATCTTAAGAGCAAAAACCACAGCTGCTAATTCCAGATCATGAGTAGGATAATTCACCTCATGCTTCTTCAGCTGGCGAGAAGCATAGGCAATCACCTTACCATGTTGCATCAAAACGCAACCCAAACCGATACGAGAAGCATCACAATACACAGTGAATCCTTCAATGCCAGATGGCAAAGCTAACACAGAAGCTGTAGTCAAAATCTCTTTGAGCTTCTTAAAGCTCGCCTCGCACTTGTCAGTCCACTCAAAATTAACACCCTTCTGTGTCAGTTTAGACATAGGTGCAGATATTCTAGAGAAATCCTACACGAACCGACGATAGTAGCCAGCTAACCCCAGAAAACTTCTAATCTCGGTAACTGGCCTCAGCCTCTGCCAATCCATAACCGCCTCAATCTTCATCGGATCCAACTTGATCCCATCCTTTGACACCACGTGTCCTAAGAAAGTAACTTGATCCAACCAAAATTCGCACTTCGAGAACTTAGCGTCCAGCTGATGCTCACGCAAAGTCTGCAGTATCGTCCTCAAATGGAAAGCATGCTCCTCCTCACTCCGAGAGTAAATTAGTATGTCATCAATAAAAACAATAAAGAACTGATCCGGAAATGGCTTGAATACCCGGTTCATCATATCCATAAACGCTGCTGGTGCGTTAGTTAACCCAAAAGACATGACTAGAAACTCAAAATGCCCATAACGCGTCCTGAATGCAGTCTTAGGCCCATCGACGTCTCGAATCCTAAGTTGATGATACCCAGATCTCAAGTCAATCTTTGAAAAGCACTTAGCACCCTCCAACTGGTCGAACAAATCATCAATACGAGGAAGAGGATACTTGTTCTTAATAGTAACCTTGTTCAGCTGTTTGTAGTCAATATACAGCCGAAAAGACCCATCCTTCTTCTTGACAAACAACACAGGAGCACTCCACGGAGAAGTACTCGGTCTGATAAAACCACTATCCAACAATTCCTGTAATTGTTTCTTCAACTCTTTCAGCTCTACAGGAGCCATCCGATACGGAGGTATCGAAATAGGAGTTGTTCCAGGAGCAACATCGATACAGAACTCAATGTCTCGATCAGGTGGTAATCCAGGCAAATCCTCTGGAAACACATCAGTGAACTCATTCGCTATCAGAACACTATGCACATCACCACTGTCAGCCTCTAAATCACGAACCACCGCTAAGAAAGCCTAGCAACCCTTGCCCCATCATACGCTTGGCCTTGATCGCCAAAATTAGATTCTTAGGTGCATCCGCCTTCTCCCCTTGGAAAGAAAAAGGCATATCACCAGGAATCCCACACAACCAACTTCCCTCGACATTCGATAGAAGCAAAATGGCGTGAAAGCCAATCCATCCCCGAGATGACATCAAAAGATAACACGTCAAGCATAATCAAATCAGCCCTAAGATCTCTACCATGTATAACCACAGAACAAGACGGATAAACCACGTCCACCACAACACAGTCAGACAAAGGCGTAGATACAGATAAAGGCTCTAACAACCTAGATGGTGTCACACCCAACTTAGCAACAAAACTCGAAGAAACAAAAGAGTGGGTTGCACCCGCATCAAATAAGACCAAAGCATCTACAAATGAAATGGGAATAGTGCCTTGCACCACGGCGTTTGATGCACGAGCATCCTGAGAAGTCAAAGCAAACACTCTAACCTGACCCTGTCCATACTGCGGTGCCTGAGAAAAACTGTAACTACACGATCCTTTACCACTGTTTCCATGGCCACCAAAACCACGCCCTCCTGAACCACGGCCCCGCTGGCCACCAAACCAAGCGGCAGGTTGAGAATACCCCACCGAAGGAGTGAAAGCAGGTCTCTGCTGCTGAAAGAACGGCTGAGCAACACTAGCTGATGACATATGCTGTCCAGATGTCGGACACTCCCTAGCAAAGTGACCCTGCTGGCCACAAGCATAACAACTACCTGGTGCCACTTGGCACTGTCCCGGATGTCTGCGCCTGCAGTTCTGACAAAACGGAACACTAGAAGTACCACTGTAACCGCGACCAGATCCACAGCTACTCCCACTGTAACCAGAACTATGAGAATATGGCTGATACCCTTTTCGACCACCCCCTTTCTGACTCTTGTACTGGAAGGCTTGAACTGATAGCTGTTGCTACCACTCTTCTGCCCACTACTCTGAACAACACCGCTCGCCTTCTTGGTCTCAGTCATTTTCCCAAAGTGCAGTAAATTTGTCTCCATCCGACGGGCACTGTCCACTACCACAGGAAATTCCTAGTTCGTCTCAATCAGAAGACTAATAAAATCTGAGCCTAAACCTTTCACATACATGTCGTTCACCCTCTACTGCTCAGTCTGCAGATCTGGGGCAAAACGACTCAGCCTCACAAACTAGTAGTGTACTCGTTTACCGACCTGTCTTCCCTTTTCAAAACCAGCAATTTGTCTCTATGACCTTCAGTCACCGAAAAAGGCAAGTAAAAATTCTTGAATCGAGTCACAAAATCCGCCTAAGTAATAGTATCCATTTCAGCACGAATGGCACTACGAAACTAATCACTTGCAAGACCCTTTAAGGACATTTCCACTAACATAAGAGTCTGCCTCTCAGTAGCCTGCAATCTCTGAGCGTTCTGCTCAACTTCCTCCAGAAAGTATAGGGCATTGCCGTCGCCCAAAAACTCAGTCGACTTTAGCCTCGCATAAGCCAACACCAAATCCTTGTCACTAGTTCCGCCACCACCAATTGCAATACCACCAGCCTGCTGTACCTGCTGCTGCACAATCTGTCGTAGCATAGCATACTGGTTCTGCATGGCGATCTGTCCCGCCTACAGTTGCACTTGATTATTCTGGAGTGCAGTGATCCCAGCCAGAAACGTTGTGAAGTCAAATGGATCTTTAGGAGCTTGTGGTACACCTGGTTCCTAAAAGCCTGCACCACTACGTCCCCTACCTCTGCCTCCAACAGCCTGACCTCTGCCAGCTCGGCCTCTGCCAGCCTGAACTCCACCGGCACGTCCCCTGCCAACTTGAACCTCTGGTTCATGTTGGTCAACCTCAATCGACATAGCGTCGTCAGCTTCAGCCTCAGCCTGAGCTGCAGCACGCCCACGAGTATTCATTCCTAAGAATGAAACAACAAATCTCAAACAATGCCCACATGGCAACACCTAAAGTATAATTTAATATCTCAGAAATTAACAATTTATCCAAAGTAATAACAATAACATTCCAAAGTAAAGCATAACTTCGCAT
Organism: Mercurialis annua; assembly: GCF_937616625.2. NCBI lineage: Eukaryota > Viridiplantae > Streptophyta > Magnoliopsida > Malpighiales > Euphorbiaceae > Mercurialis > Mercurialis annua. Next base: position 26,403,037 of record NC_065571.1, read on the forward strand.
AATAAAACATCAGTAACACATAAGACCGACTCAAACATTCCTAAAGGTGAAGGTAGAAGGTTTTGAAAACAAATGATGACGTTTCAAAAGACAAGACTTGAATCCTAATTCCGCAGTAGATCCTATGACACAACAGTAACACTTAACATGCCTTAAAGCGATAAACACATAACATGCAAAAATTTGGCCTTAGTTCGAAGCTAAAGCTCTGATACCAACTTTCCAATTTCATGAATCGTGACCGGCGCTAGGGTATGGGTATGGTCGTACCAAAACCCGTAGCAAACCTTGCGGAAAACAAATAAACATTTAAACCTGCAGAAAACTGCTCGGGGGCAACCGAGACTCCAACCTAAGTCAAGCAATTTATATTACAGTTCTAATATAAATAACTTAAACATCTGGAATGCTCAACAACATGCCTTAAATATAATAATAAAATATTCCAGAGTAAACATGCCAATAATAAATGATCGATCAAATCGACAATCTCAAACTGTAATAACAAAAGTAATATATAAACTAGTTCTACTGCGGTCAAAGAGTTTGAAAACAGTAACTAGTTTAAATAACATAAAAACCTCCGAGGAATCAAAAGAATCGGAGTGGACCAGCTTTCAAATCATAAACCTGGAAAATTTGGGAAAACAACAGGGTCAGATATACTGAGATGAGTTCGCAATACTATTTACATTTACTAAGTTTAAAACCCTTAAATCAAAACAGTTTATACTAATATAGTATGGTTATGGAAATCAGTATTGAAATGATCCCAGCGTAAGTATGGCATAGCATACTGATAAACCTAGAGCGGATGGGAACAAATCCTCGTCATATATATATATATATACCAGCGTAAGCAAGACATTAGTCTGCCGTTTCCCAAAGTACTTACCGGTGCACACAGTCTCGATACAAGCCTATCGAGCAGCTCGTTTCAATCCAGATCCATAATCCACGTGATCTTGGCAAACAACTAACCCTGCGTAGACTCCGAAGCACGAGCAGTTGACGGGTCTAAAATAATAAATAAGTTTATATTCGAACGACCCCTAACTTTAAGATTACTAGACACCACGTAAGACTAGCACAATTAAATAACCAGATAAATTACAGAGAAACACAATCCTCAAATAAATTATAATGCCGAAAAAAATCAAACCTATTGAGTTCATATTTTTAAAATCCACTTTGAAAATATTAATTAAATAATATTTAATTAATAAATAAAATATATTTCTCAAATAGTGGGTTAGCCGAGTTTTATTAAACGACCAAGCTAAAACCACATGTCGGTGACCCAAGTCAAAACCGACACAATTGATATTCCAGAATTATAAACCAAGTTTATAATTATAATTTAATAAAACAATATAAATTAAATATCAAAAGGAACTCAATAGCTTGAAAGCCAAGTAATCATAATTATCGGCAAAAATATCTCGAATAATTAAATAACCAAATAAAGCTAAAATATAACTTTAATCACAAAGGCATTCTAAGCCAAAAATTCAATTTATCAATTAAATAATAATTATTAATAATTATTAATTTAATTTTTTTTAAATAAACCCAAATATTATTTTTAGGTCTTAAAAATAATATAACTAATTTAACAACTTTCAAATTTAAATGAAATCCCCAATTCTCATTTAGTATAATCACATATAAAATCATATATAAACTATAATAAATTTAATATTAATTTAAATTTAAAATATTAATGCCCAAAGTAAATTTCAAATTATAAATAATAATATTATTTAAATTGATAAAATAATAAGTCGAAACCAATTTCGTAGATTAATATTAAAATCAATATATAACAGTTAATAAGGTACTTTAAGGGATTAAACAAATTAACATCAACAAAACTAGTGGCTTAAAAGACCCTTAAACCAATAAGAATTAAAACAAGCCAATCAAACATAGACACATCACCGTCTTCTTCATTTTCAAATCCTAAACTCCAATCTACACCCGTCATTCTTAATCAATAGCAACCAAGAACTTCAATCATAAAACCAAACATGGAAACAAAGTTTTTCTAGCTCATACTAACAACAACATCAATCCAGAAATTAACACCAACACAATCAACAAAAAATTTGACATCGACGTCATGAACAACTCATGAACATCATCGGATTTAATCGTTCCGAGAACGTCGAAGAACAACTTGAAACGGTCTAACAAACTTACTAAGAGCTTAAAAAATAACAACCTAGAGATTATAACCAAAATCATAGTCAAGAACAAAAGAATGAATTCGGCAGTGACATACTAAAACCTTAACAGTTAAGAACAAACATAAAGCGATAAGACGACGACGATTAAAACGAGATAATCTACGTACCGTTTGGCGAATGAAAAGCGTAGAATCGAAGAGGAGCTAGTCTACTATCACGGGGAATAAACGAAACTGATTTCGATCTCCAAACGGCTGGATAACGAATTGAAAAACGAAAGCATCGTTTTAGAGTCAAAACAGAAATTAGCTTTAAAACGGTAAAACGACAGCGAATGATACAGAAAAGATAACGTACCGTTTCACGAAAACAAAGCTCGGTATCGAAGATTAATGAGTCTACTATCGTTGGAAGGAAGCGGAACTTATTTCGGTTCTGAAACGGTCAAGAACGAATCAAAATACGAAAAGGTCGTTTTCAGCTAAAATTGAGATTTAAGAACTCAAAAACTTACCGAGACAGCAACTTTGAGAAGGGAATTACAGCGTTTTCCTTCGGAATTTCAAGAGTATGATGACGGCTAGGTTTACTTCAAAGTGTGGTGAAGATTTTAGGTTTAGGAAACGTGTTTAAATAATGAAGAAATCAGGGTGGAATCGGCTAACAGAAAAGGCAAAAAAATAGGGACTTGATATCCCACGCTGGTCTCGAACGAGACCAGCCAAATAAATGAAAGTCTCGTTCGAAACTTCAGGTTTCGAACGAGACCCTTCATAAAATTATGAAGGTCACGTTAGTTACTTGTTGGTCTCGAACGAGACAAACATTACGAAGCAAAATCAAACGTTTCACTTTTTTAGCGATTTAAGCCAAACGTTTACAAACGTTTAAAACTTTACGAAACAAACGTTACGAAACAAATCGAAACGTCTACAAACGTTATGAAACAAAATGAAAAGTTTCACCTTTTTAGCTTTTTAAGCCAAACGTTTACAAACGTTACAAAACAAAACTAGACGTTTTACCTTTTTAGCGATTTAAGCCAAACGTTTAAAAACTTTACAAAAAAAAACTAAAAGTTTAAAATGTTACGAAACAAACGTTACGAAACAAATTCAAACGTTTACCAACGTTTCGAAACAAAACCAAACGTCTCACCTTTTTAGTGATTTAAGCCAAACGTTTATAAACATTACGAAACAAAACCAAACGTTTCACCTTTTTAGCGATTTAAGCCATACTTTTACAAACGTACGAAACAAATCCAAACGTTTCACCTTTTTAGCGATATAAGCCAAACGTTTACAAACTTTACGAAACAAATCCAAACGTTTCACCTTTTTCGCGATTTAAGCCAAACGTTTAAAAACGTTACGAAATCAAACCAAACGTTGCACTTTATCAACGATTTAAGCCAAACGTTAACAAACGTTACGAAATAAAACCAAACGTTTCAAACGTTAGGAAACATATCCAAACATTTACAAACGCTGCAAAACACCACCAAACGTTTTCCCATTTTACCGATTTAAGCCAAAGGTTTATAAACATTGCGAAATAAAATCAAATGTTTGTAAACGTTACGAAATAAATCCAAACGTTTCCCATTTTTATTGATTTAAGCAAAACGTTACGAAACAAATCCAAATGTTTCACCTTTTCAGTGATTGAAACCAAACGTTTACAAACGTTAAGAAACAAATTCAAAAGTTTCGAAACAAATCCAAACGTTTATAACGTTACGAAACAAATCCAACCGTTTCACTTTTTTCGCGATTTAAGACGAACGTTTACAAAGGTTACGAAACAAAACCAAACGTTTCACCTTTTTAGCGATTTGAGCCAAACGTTTACAAACGTTATGAAACAAATCCAAAAGTTTAACCTTTTTAGCAATTTAAACCAAATGTTTAAAACATTACAGAACAAGTCAAAACGTTTTACATTTTTAGCAATTTAAGCCAAACGTTTACAAATGTTACGAAATAAATCTAAACGTTTCCTCTTTATAGCGACTTAAGCCAAATGTTTACAAACGTTTCAATACAAATCCAAACGTTTCACTTTTTTAGCAATTTAAGCCGAATGTTTACAAACGATTCGAAACAAAACCAAACGTTTCCACTTTTTTGCGATTTAAGCCAAACGTTTTCAAACGTTACGGAACAAATCCAAACTTTCCACCTTTTTAGCGATATAAGTCAAACGTTTACAAATGTTATGAAACAAATCCAAACGTTTCACCTTTTTAGCGATTTAAACCAAACCATTACAAACGTTACGAAACAAATACAAACGTTTTACCTTTTTAGCAATTTAAGCCAAACGTTTACAAAGGTTACGAAACAAATCCAAACATGTCACCTTTTTAGCGATTTAAATCAAACCTTTACGAACGTTACGAAACAAATCCAAACGTTTTATCTTTTTAGCGATTTAAGCCAAACGTTTACAAAGGTTAGGAAACAAATCCAAATGTGTCACCTTTTTGGCCAATTAAGCCAAACGTTTAAAAACGTTACGAAACAAATCCAAATGTTTCACCTTTTTGGCGATTTAAGCCAAACGTTTACAAACGTTACGAAACAAATATAAACGTTTCACATTTTTAGCGATGTAAGCAGAACGTTTACAAACGTTACGAAACAAAAATGGATGTTTCACCATTTTTGTGATTTAAGCCAAACGTTTACAAACATTACGAAACAAAACCAAGCGTTTCACCTTTTTAGCAATTTAAGCCAAACGTTTACAAAAGTTATGAAATTTCAAACGTTTCCCCTTTTTAGCGATTTAAGCCAAACGTTTACAAACGATCTGAAACAAGTCCAAATGTTACACCTTTTTATCGATTTAATCCAAACGTTTACAAAAGTTACGAAACAAATCCAAATGTTTCGCCATTTTAGCAATTTATGCCAAACGTTTACAAACATTAAGAAATAAGTCTAAACGTTTCACCTTTTTAGCGATTTAAGCCAAACATTTACAAACGTTACGAAACAAAACCAAACATTTAAAACGTTACAAAACAAATCAAAACGTTTCACATTTTTAGCGATTTAAGCCAAATCCTTACAAACATTACGAAACAAAACCAAGCGTTTAACCTTTTTAGCAACTTAAACCAAACGTTTACAAATGTTACGAAACAAATCCAAGCGTTTCACCTATATAGCAATTTAAGCTAAACGTTTACAAACGTTCTGAAACAAATTCAAGTGTTTCACCTTTTTAGTAATTTAAGCCAAACGTTTACAAACGTTACGAAACAAATCCTAGCGTTTCACCTTTTTAGCAATTTAAGCCAAACGTTTAAAAACGTTACGAAACAAATCCAATTGTTTCACCTTTTTAGCGATTTAAGCCATACGTTTATAAACTTTTCGAAACAAATCCAAACTTTTCCCCATTTTTCCGATTTAAGCCAAACGTTTAAAACATTACAAAACAAATCCAAACATTTCACCTCTTTAGTATTTAAGACAAACGTTTACAAACGTTACGAAACAAATCCAAGCGTTTCACCTTTTTAGCAATTTAAGCCAAACGTTTACAAACTTTAAGAAATAAATCTAAACGTTTCACCTTTTTAGTGATTTTAAGCCAAACGTTTACAAACGTTACGAAACAAAATCAAACATTTAAAATGTTACGAAACAAATCAAAACGTTTCACCTTTTTAGCGATTTACGCCAAATTCTTACAAACGTTACGAAACAAAACAAAGTGATTCTCCTTTTTAGCAACTTAAACCAAACGTTTAAAACCGTTACGAAACAAATCCAAGCACTTCACATTTTTAGCGATTTAAGCCAAACGTTTACAAATGTTACGAAAAAAATCCAAACGTTTCTCTTTTTTAGCGATTAAAGCCAAACGTTTACAAACGTTACGAAACAAAAATGGACGTTTCACCTTTTTTGCGATTTAAGCCAAATCCTTACAAACATTACGAAACAAAACCAAACGTTTAAAACGTTACGAAACAAAATCAAGCGTTTCACCTTTTTAGCAATTTAAGACAAACGTATATAAACGTTGCGAAATAAATCCAAACGTTTCACCTTTTTACAAACGTTTAGAAAAATTATGAACAAATCTAAACGTTTCACCTTTTTATCGATATAAGGCAAATGTTTAGTAATGTTACGAAACAAATCCAATCGTCGCGAAACAAAACAAAACGTTTACAAACGTTACGAAACAAATCCAAGCGTTTCACCTTCTTAGCAATTTAATCCAAACGTTTTTCAAACATTACGAAACAAATCCAAGCGTTTCACCTTTTTAGCAATATAAACAAAACGTTTACAAACGTTACGAAGCAAAACCAAATGTTTCACCTTTTTAGTGATTTAAGCCAAACGTTTACAAACGTTACGCAACAAATCCAAACGTTTTCCCATTTTAGCAATTTAAGCAAAACGTTTAAAACGTTACAAAACAAATCCAAACGTTTCACCTTTTTAGCGATTTAAGCCAAACATTTACAAATGTTACGAAATAAATCAAAACGTTTCACATTTTTTAGCGATTAAAGCCAAACGTTAAAAAACATTACGAAACAAATCCAGACGTTTCCCATATTTAGCAATATAACCCAAATCTTTACAAACGTTACAAAACAAAACCAAGCATTTCACCTTTAAAGCAATTTAAGCCAAACGTTTACAAACGTTACGAAACAAATCCAAATGTTTCACGTTTTTAAGGATTTAAACCAAACGTTTACAAACGATGCGAAATAAATCCAAACGTTTCACCTTTTTAGCGATTTAAGCCAAACGTTTACAAACGTTACGAAACAAATCCAAAAGTTTCCCCTTTTTAGCAATTTAAGCCAAACGTTTACAAACGTTTCGAAACAAATCCAAACGTTTCACCTTTTTATCGATTTAAGCCAAACATTTGCAAACGTTACGAAACAAATCCAAACGTTTCACCTTTTTAGCGATTCAATACAAACGTTTACAAACGTTATGAAGCAAATCCAAACGTTTCACCTTTTTAGCGATTTAAGCCAAACGTTTATAAACGTTACGAAACAAATCCAAACGTTTCCCCTTTTTAGCGATTTCAGCCAAACGTCTAAAACGTTAGGAAACAAATTCAAACGTTTCACATATTCAGCGATTTAAGCCAAAAGTTTACAAACGTTACGAAACAAAACCAAACATTTCACCTTTTTAGCAATTTCAGCCAAACGTTTACAAACGTAGTGAAACAAATCCAAGCGTTTCACCTTTATACCAATTTAAGCCAAACGTTTACAAACTTTACGAAACAAATCCAAACGTTTCACCTTTTTAGTGATTTAAGCCAAACTGTCACGACCCATTTTCATGAATCGTGACCGGCGCTAGGGTATGGGTAATGTAGTACCAAAACCCGTAGCTAGCCTTTCGGTTAACATACAATTATAATAAACCTGCAAGAAAACCAATGTTCGGGGGCAACCGAGACTTCAGCCTAATTTTAGCAGTTATAATATTCAACATTTAATATAATAAATACTCGTTCAACTACGAGTCCCCAATATGGCATAAAAGTAAACAGAGTAAACAGTATAAACATGCCAAAGCAATATATCCAGTCGGACCAATCCGACAAACAACTGTAATAAAAATAAAGACATCGAGTCAACTACTGCGGTCTAAGAATAAAACAGTTTGATAGTCTTACTAAAATAAATGAAACCTCCGAGAAAAGTAAAGATGAAGATCACTAGACTCTCTCAGATCATAACACTGGGAAAAATTGGGAAAACAACGGGGTCAGATATACTGAGATGAGTTTATACCACTATTTCATTTATCAAGTGGAAAACCTTTAAAATTGTTTAAAACATTTAATAACGATATTACGAATAATAGTTTGAACCCTAATCCACTATTCTAAATAATAAACATAATCCAATAGGCTTAGTCCCGAGAGCCGAGTTACCACTGACCATACTTTTACCATATCCAGAATCCCGAGAGCTGTGCTACACCGAGTTACTCTATTTGGTCCCGAGAGCAATGCTCACACCGAGTTACCACATTTCCATATATACATTATTACCGGTGCGCACGCAGTCCTAATGATGCCCATTAGGTAGCATGTTCCAACTAAGAGCCATAATATAAAAACAGTTCGCAATATACGTACAATATATATATTTAATATTAAAATAACAATTTACTTAATAAAGCGGTAAATAGTAACTACAAATTCACAGCTTGCTAATCCACGTGATAACCGGCAAGCAACTAATCCTTGTTCGCCTCTAAAGCACGAACAATACACGGGTTTAGACAAATAAAAAATTTATTAAAAACAGACACTACAAAAAATTTGGCTTGTTATGACAAAAAAATATGTGACAAACTATATTTTGTCATAATAAATAGGTTAATTGTGACAAAAAAAATATTTTGTCACAATGAGAGTTCAATGAAATGATATTGTGACAAATACATATTTTGTCAACCATTTTTGTCACTATAAAAATTAATTATGTTTGTTGTGACTAACTATTTTGACAAAAAAATGTTTTGTCGCCGTAATTTAAAATATTTTTTTTATGACAAAATAAATTTTATCATAATATTTGAAAAAGTGGTGACAAATTTTATTTTGCAGCAATTAGATATATTTTGTCACTATAAAAATTAATTATGTTTATTGTGACAAAATAACACATTTTGTTACTGTATATTAGAAATAAAGTTATAATGATAAAATGAATTTTATCATAATTTGTAGAAATATTGTGACAAATTTATTTTTGCAGCAATTAAGTGAAATTAGATGATATTGTAATAAATTAATATTGTGTCAAATTTATTTGTCACTGCAAAAAAAGTAAATATGTTTTTGTGACAAAGTAGTTTGCCAAAACGAATGTTTTGTTCCCGTATTTTAAAAATAAAGTTATAATGACAGAATATGAACCTTATGTCAACCTTATGAAACACAAAAAAACACAAAATAGAAAAACAAAAAGGAATTGCAGAAAATATATGTTAAAAAATAACTCGAAAAACAATCTTTACACTACTGTTTATTGTGTCAAATTTTATCATAATATGTAAAAAATTTATCACTGTATATTAAAAATACAGTTACTATGATAAAAATAAATTTTATCATAATATGTAAAAATATTATGACAAATTTATTTTGGTAGCAATTAAGTGAAATTAAATGATATTGTGATAAATAAATATTGTGTCACTATGCAATTGGAAAAATATTAATGATGACAAGATTAAATGTGTCATGAAATTGTATTTTATTGTGATAAAAAAGATATGTGGCAAGTAAAATTAAAGTATCCAAATTAGGTTAACTTCTTATTTTATCAAAACACTCTTTATTCTTTAAAAGAAAAATCAAGATAGGGCAAAACTTTTTTTTACTGAATATTAACACCACACTACCGCATCAATTTTTTTATTGTACTTTTGCCACCGCGCATTTCCATCATTGCTGTGTTTGTTGTTGATTATTTTCCCAGGTATTTTTTTTTACTTTAAGAAAAATATTAAATTGATTAATGAAGGATGAATTGCACATTCAAATTGCTTCTTTTTTCAATTGATAATTTAAATTTTCAATTGATTCGTACAAACTCGAGGTAGAGCTTTAAATATTCTATTTCGGAAATTTCAGTTTTTAAAACCATTAATTTTATGAGTTGATGACACTAAACAAAGCATTAGAGGCACAAACCCGACTCGAGTCTCGAGTTCAAAATAGTCGAATGGTCGAGATATTATGTTCAAACTCCGAATTTCCGAGTTCAAACTTCCACTCTCATTTGTAAAAAAAATAAATAAATAGAAAGAGAGCGTATAAGAATGTGTGATACTAAAAAAATTAAATAATAAAGAAAAATCATTGAAGAACATAACTTTGTTGCTACGCTACAGACAAATTGAGTTAAAAAACTAAGGTTAGCGCCTGATCAGTTTGTTATATGATTTTACATACGAACTGTAAATCGCATCATTCCATGGTAACCAACTGAATCAAGGTTGTCCAAGGCCCTCACAGTGCAGAGAAGTAAGCCCGGTCTACAAGCACAAAACATGTGAATATTGACCGCCCTTCCTTCTCTTACTCTAATTTCCACCCGCAAATACCATTTTAACACTAACCCATAAAGAGGTAAGAACGTAATGCAAGTATAGAAATATCTAGAGCGATTAATCGTCATTTGCATAAGCACACATCCATGAATACAAGAACACATGTATCCCATCATTTTTTGGCTTCAGATACTGTTCATTAACCAATCAGACATTTGTCTCTTTTTGGCCAAATTATAGTAAGATCAGTCGGCCTAACCATATACAGGATATGCATGATATAGCGAACATAAAACTGGTATATAACCTTATAGATTTTACAGGTATAGAAGCAACTATCAAAAAAAATACAAGCCAACACCTAACTTGAAAAATTTAATGCAGAAATAAACATTTTCTAGCATTGAGGTGATAACATTTACTCTTGCAGCCTGGTTTTTAGGAATCGGCAATGAGCTGGGGCATAGGTCTTTTAATCGATGATACAACAGTAGAGATGGAAGAATGACAACAAGAGCAGCAGCGGAAAAAGGGCAACGTCAGCAGTTACGGCGGAATAGTCTGAAGGATACTGAATTTAATAATACAGGCAGATTAAAAAAATGTATATTCATATGCAGTTTTAGAGTTATTCCAGGCAAGTTCTTTCAGTTAGAAAATAAAAAATAAGCAGAATTTGTAAAAGAATAAAAGACAGATGGAAAATGAACACTGAGATGAGAAAATAAAGTAACTAACAGTTAAACTAACTAAAAATGTACACTTATCAGTTTTGTATTTAAGGACTTCAAGGTCATAATTTAAATGCGAGAAGACCATCAATCAAAATTAGTTCTTACGAAATAAATAATGTCACACAGCCTATTAGAGAATCATTTAAAGCATAAGTTCTAAAAGAAGAAACTTATTTGCACATTTTAACACCCAAGAAATCTAAGTGAGGTTGGCGTGCTCCAAAAATCAAACCATTAAAAATTGGTATGAAATTTCAATCCCCAAGCAACTTAAAAGCTACATCTCTAATAGCAAGTTTAGGACCATGATCAACCTACAAGAACAAGAACTTAACTTACCA